>NW_027362771.1:493362161-494562161 GCF_046119375.1 Phyllobates terribilis | reverse complement strand
GTCTCCACCCCCTGTTTCTTCCTGGCTAAGAGACTCCCAGAACTAACGTGGCCCATACCTCTTTACTGGATGGTCCCAGGGAACCGGTTTTGGTGTCAAAGGACCCGGCCGGGCCCATGCTACGTATGGGTACAAAACACAGCAGTTACAACCAAGCATGTAAGAGCATGTTCACACATGGCCACTAAACAGAAAAAAAACAAAGACAGAAATACAATACACAAATACCCTGCAGTAAATAAATAAATCGCAATAGTGCTTGAATATAATACCCTTTATTATTTTCATGCACTATTGTGAGTTATTTATTTACAGCAGGGTATTTGTGTATTGTATTTCTGTCTTTGGTTTAAAACACAGCTGTTGTAGGAGGTTCCAAATGGTTGGGATGTGTATCTCCTCGTCCCTACATGCTAGAGTGGGCTACGATGCAGTCTGGCATTCGCTATCTTCCCCTGAGCTAGAAAATCCATTTTGTGAAGAGCTGGGACATATAGTTCTTCCACAGCTCAGTATAGAAATATAGTGCATTACACAACAGCACATGTTGAGAATAAAGAGAGGATCTCAGCAGGGGGCTTGCCTGTCAGCTCAGCTCACGCTGCAAAGGGACACTCACACTGAAGCCCCCCTCCCTTCTCTCTTACAGCTGGGAGTCGGGTTATGCTGTGCTTGGAGACCTGACAACCCGGGAACATGTCATTATTCTAGAATATCCTTCACAGGCTGCTCTTTTATCTCGATCCACGAATCCTCACTTGCGTTGTTCGGTCCAATTAACACGCTACCGGGGTTGGTTCCTGGCCCGATATAATCCCCCTGTCCTAGCTGGAATTATATTTAATAGGAACTGGTGGCAGCTCTAGCAGGTCGAAAAGGTTCTGCTTCACTGGGACTAGTGAAGGAACCTCTCAGCCTGCCAGGGGTGTGAGTGTGGTGCCACGTTCATGACTGAGTGGGCCACCTCTTCTCACTCCCGATGCCTTCCGGTATCCATGTGGACAGGGGGTGTCTGTGTAGAACTGTATCAATACAGTACACTGCGGGGTCTCTCTAGTTCCATTCTTCACAAGTGGTGGCTAGCAGTGTGGGATCAAAATAATAGTGTGTGTGAGTGTGGAATGCATACTCACAGACACTAAAGACTGCTAGTAGTAGCTTTTGCTGCTGGGGTCTTAACATCAGCTCAGCACTAAACAGTCTGAGTGCAAATACTGTAAGGTGTGTGGGTGCATCAGGTTGCAATTTGGTGTCAGTGACCATAGAGCGGAAAGATAGCCAGTGGCACCAGGGGCAGAACCAAGGAGATGGCCAATACTCTGGATGGTGGGGCAGAGGTGGAAGGCAATGTCGCTCCAGAAGAAGGGGAGTCCCGCTCAGGCTCCCCAAGGAGAGAGTTGCCGGTGGTCGGTGCCGCAGTGGGCCACCCACCACCTGACCATCCCCCCAGCCAGGCAAGCTTGAATGACCTTGTCCAAGCTGCCTTTTGCCAGTCTCATGGCTGGGGACAAGGCCACCTATGAGACCCTCACAGCCGCAATGGAACATCGTGAGGCAGCCGTCACAGCAGAACGTCAGCGGGAGTGTGAGCACCAGGAAAAAATTTCTTCAGCTCCAGCTGCAGACCCCAGCCAGTCGTGAGTCCCCGGAGATCCGAGTCCAGAAGCTATGGGCGGAGGACTTCCCCCTGCTGGACTAAGGAGAGGACTTGGACACTTTCTTGCTGGCATTTGAGAAAACCTGCCATCAATACCATCTGCCTGAGGACCAGTGGGTCTGGTTCTTCACCCCTCCCCTCAGGGGTAAGGCCCTGGAAATCTTTGGGTACCTGCCAAGTGAGACCACCTGAGCTATGAGGACATCACCAGGCTCTGGTCCGGCAGTACAACTTGACTCCTGAGACGTACTGAAAGAAGCTCCAGAGTATGCAGCGGGGTCCTGCAGACAGCTGGGTCAATCACATGCGGGCCCTACTGAGAGCCGTTGATCAATGGACCACGGCACTGCAGCTCACCATTGTCCAGCAGCTGAAGGAACTCATTGCGACTGAGCAGTTTCCGTGGAGCTGCCCGGAGGACCACCAACAGTACCTCCATGACCGGAAGCCAAAGGGGGCCTCTGCAACAGCGACACTTGCTGACGAGTACTCTAACAACAGAACTCCAGAGGCCAAGAAACTTTCCAACTGAGGAGGGAGTAATACGAAAGTGGTGCCTGCTGTCCCTGCCCCCAGGCCACTTACCCATGCTTTCCTCTCCATGCCGGTAGGGGAACCTTGACTGTGTCACCTTTGCAGACAGCCGGGCCACTTCAAAGCCATGCGTCCCCAGCACCAGAAGGGCCAGTCGCCATTCCAGAGACCGTCCACTGTTTTGTGTGTGAATGGGGGTGATGGGAGGTCCCTTGACAACCTTCAGACCATCACCATAGGCCTCGCCAGGGCCATGGGACGGCGAGACACCAGAGCTGAGATGACTCTTGTGCAGCCTGAACTGGTGTCGCCCCAGGATTTGATAGATGGGAAAACTCGCTGTCTCCGGGATATGAGGTGTCGAGCCGGCACAGCCCGTCGCCAAGGTGTATTTGGACTGGGGTGCCAGGAGGAAAGTGCGGGAGGTGGTGGTAACTCCGAATATTTCTGCCAGTGTTTTGCTTTGGAGAGACTTGGGGTGGCTAGTGTTCCACTATGTGGCCACTGAACCCCCAAAGCCTGACCCTCCAGACAACGTCATGTCCACCCCTGTAGATGCCAGTGTTATTGACACACCTACTGATGGGGATGTGGGGGTTGATGATGTACTGTGTCCCTCTCCCCTCGGGGGGGGGGGAGATCAATCAAGTCAGCTGTGATAAGGCCTCAGAGTGTGGCCAGCCAGAAGGCTGGAACAATTTGTCCTGTGAGGTTGTCACAGAGGGGACAGAAAGGGGGCAGACAGCTGCAGAGGGAGAGCATGCCATGGAGGGCAGGGCAGTCCCAGGAAAGGTAGGGATCCCAGGTAAGGCCACATGGCACGGTTCCCCCACAACTGGGATGTCAGGGGGTCAGGGTAGTCCATCTAGACCGGCGACTCGGTCAGAAGCAGAGGAGAAGTGGGAGCTACCCGTGGTCACAGCAGCCGTGTCCGCTGTCACGTGCAGTGGAGGCACCCGGGGCACAGGGGCCGCTTGGGAGTCCGATGGCTTCTCCCCTTCCTACCAAGTGGCTTCCGGGTCTGACGGCAGCCAGGAGACAGATCCCGGGGAACTGACAGAAGACGTGGCAGTCTCGTCTATTCTGGCCACATCCAGTCAGGGGTTTCAGGTGGTGTTGGAGTCTGATGACAGCCTGAAAGCTCTTAAGGAGCAGAAGGCACAGCCTCTTTCGGACTCAGACCACGAGCATGTGGTCTGGGACCAAGGACGGCTGTACCGGGTAACGGTCCAGTGAAGTTCACCGAAGGTGTGGCCCAGGGACCGATAGTTAGTGGTACCCTATCCATTCAGGGCAGAGTTGTTGCGGATGGCGCACAAGATTCCGATGGCCGGACATCTAGGGATCACTAAGACCAAGGCCAGGGTAGCCCAGCATTTCTACTGGCCAAGGATGGGGGCCGAGGTGACTGTCTACTGACTGTCATGTGACACCTGTCAGAGGGTGGGGAAGGCAGGGTGGCGCCCCAAAGCCCCACTGGTAACTCTGCCCATCATTGAAGATCCTTTCAGGAGGGCCCAATGGCCATTCCCAGCTGCTCCGGGAAACTCTTCATACTGACGGTAGTAGATTATGCCACCCTGTACCTGGAAGCAGTAGCCTTGTCATGCATTCGGGCCGACAAGATGGCCACCGCTTTACTGGAGATTTTCTCCTGAGTGGGTTTTCCCCAGGAAATGCTCACCGACTGGGGGACCCAGTTCATGTCGCAGCTGATGGAGTCCCTCTGTAAGCAAATACAGGTGTAACATCGGTGACCAGCCCGTACCACCCACAGACCAAGGGCCTGTTCGAATGGTTCAAAGGCACCCTGAAGCAGATGCTTAAGATGTTAGTTGACTCCCACGGGCGCAACAGGGAGCGGTACCTCCCACACCTGCTATTTGCCTACCAGGAGGTTCCACAGGTCTCAACGGGGTTCTACCCTTTGAGCTCCTGTATGGCCGGCGTGCACGGAGTCCCCTGGCTCTGGTGAAGGAGGTCTTGGAAGGGGACTTAGCCACCCCTGGAGTGTCGGTCATCGAATATGTCGTGCGCTTCCGTGACAAAATGCTGGCCTTGGCGCAGCTGGTGCACGATAATATGACACGAGCCCAGGTCGACCAGAAGCGATGGTATGACCAGAATGCTTGTGAGAGGACCTACGAGGTGGCTCAAAAGGTGGGGGTACTGGTCCCCGTACCCCAGGACAAGCTTCAGGTGGCCTGGGAAGGCCCGTACCTCATAAACCAGCAGCTCAATTCCGTCACCCTGGACCACGCCTGGGGAAGGTGGAAGGCCTTCCACGTAAACATGATGAAGGCCCATCATGAGCGGGAGGCTCGCACCCTCCCCATGTGCAACCTGCCAGAGGAGGGAGAGGCGGAGACCCTCCCCAACATGCTCATCCAGGCTAGGGCGGGTGGAACAATCGAGAACATGGAGGTTTGCCGCCAGCTGTTGGCAAACCAACGGTCCCAGCTGGGCAACCCTACACCTCTTCCGGGATGTGTTCAGCAACAAGCCCGGAAGGACAGAGTCGACTGTCCATCACATGGACAATGGAGATCACACCCCAATCTGGCGTTCAACATATCGGGTCTCCCTGGAGGTACAGCAGCACATGCGCCAGGAGACGGATGAGATGCTGAAGTTGGGGGTCATCCAACTATCCAGCAGCACTTGGGCTTTGCCTGTGGTCCTCGTCCCATAGAAGGACCAGAAAACCCAGTTCTGTGTGGACTACAGGGGGCTCAATGCTGTCACGGTCACTGATGCGTACCCAATGCCGTGCATCGATGACCTGCTCGATCAGTTGGCTGGGGCCAAGTACCTGACCATCATGGATCTGAGCCGGGGATATTGGCAGATTCCCCTGACTCCCGAGGCACGGGAACGCTCTGCCTCAATCACCCCATTAGGACTGTATGAGTATACGGTGATGCCATTCGGCATGAAGAATGCCCCTGCCACTTTTCAGCGGATGGTCAACACACTGCTCAAGGGACTCGAAGGGTACGTGGCTGCATACCTGGATGACATTGCCATCTTCAGTCTCACCTGGGAGGATCGCCTGGAGCATCAGGCGCAGGTGCTCGGGTGGATCCAATGGGCAGGCTTGAACATTAAGCCGGAAAAGTGCTAGCTGGATATGAGTGAGGTCCACTACCTGGGACACCTAGTAGGTGGAAGAGATCTCAAGTCAGAGCCCAGGAAGGTGGATGCCATCACATCCTGGCCCACCCCCAGGACCAAGAAACAGGCGATGTCCTTCCTGGGCACCCCTGTGTACTGTTGGAGGTTCGTCCCTCACTATAGTAGCCTGGCGAAGCCCCTGACAGACCTCACCAAGAAGAAGCTGCCCTCTGCAGTCGATTGGACAAATGACTGTGAGATGGCCTTCCGGGCGCTGAAGACCGCCCTTTCTAGCTCCCTGGTACTACAGGCAGCTGCTTTCATGCAGCCGTATGTAGTGCAGACCGACGCCAGTGACTTTGGCTTCGGTGCTGTGCTCAGCCAGGTCAACACTACGGGCCATGAACATCCTGTTTTGTACCTGAGCCAGGAGCTCCTACTGAGGGAGGTGGCCTACTCCACGATGGAGAAGGAATGTCTGGAAACTGTGTGGACCCAGCAGCATCTGCAGCCATACTTGTACAGATGCCAATTCACCGTGGAAACAGACAACAACCCCCTCAGCTGGTTACACACCGTATCCTGAACAAATGGGAGGCTGCTATGCTGGAGCCTCGTGCTCCAACAGTACCACGTCGCCATTCGCCTCAAAAAGGGCCGCCACCGTGGCAATGCCGACGGCTTATCCTGACAAGGGGGAGGTGCAAACAGGCGCGTGGGGGAACACGGGTGGTGCTGCCCCCTAGCACCCTCTAAAGGGGGGATGGGAAGAATATTAAAGATATAATCCCATGTCAATCATTGTGCCCTGTTTGGTGGGGGGTTATAGAGGTCTACAATGCACAGCTGTAATCGGACGCTTCTGTAGCCAAAGAAGAAGGGAGGGGGCTGAGGGACAGTGAGTGAAAAACTCCCACCTTCTGCTGTGGAGCGGCCACAGGAAGACCCCCTGTAGAGCCCAGCCATGCGGCATGTCCTTTGTGTCAGACAAGTATAATTCAATACCGAGTTATGGGAATACAATACATCCCAGTGATACACCAAATAGATTTTTGGAATCACACAAACAGGAGGAATATCACCATAGCTTCCAGCACAGTGTAGCGCATAGGGATGAGGAGATACACGGCACAACCTTTTGGAAACCCCTAGGACCGGTGTGGTTGGTCTCCACATGTAGCAGGGGCCTGGCTCGATCCGATGACACCAGAACTGTTCCCTAGGACTATCCAGTAAGGAAGTATAGCCCATTTTAGTTTTTGGAGTTTTTAGCTGAGAGAGGCCAGGGGTGGAGCTTTAGGTCCAGTCAGGGGGCAGGAGGAGGAGTGACCCAGCGGGGTTAAGAGCTCCAGCAGCCATAGGCCAGTGTCTTTTTCCCTGTGAGGTCACGACATCACATCATGTGGGAGAAGTCCTGCAACAAAGGGGACCACCAGCCTCCCATGTGGCAGCCCCTCCCCCACAAGCCAGGGCTTCCATCTGACTGGTAACTGACTCTTAATAACTGCTTATACCTTTTGTACCATTACTATTGTGTTTGCATCTCTGACCATTATGTATGTATAACCTTTATGTATATAGTGTATTATCAAGTGTGCCTTTAAGGCAATTAAATATATAATTTAACCTTGGGCTGCTCTTTTATCTCGATCCACGAATCCTCACGTCCGTTGTTCGGTCCAACGAACACGCTACCGCGGTTGGTTCCTGGCCCGATATAATCCCCCATTCCTAGCAGGACTTATATTTAATAGGAACTAGTGGCAGCTCTACCAGGCCGCCAAGGTTCTGTTTCACTGGGGCTAGTGAAGGGACCTCTCAGCCTGCCAGGGGTCTGAGCGAGTGTGGTGCCACATCAGTATCTGAGTGGGCCACTTCTTCTCACTCCCGGTGCCTTCCTGTACCCGTGTGGATAGGGGTTGTCTGTGTTAGAACTGTACCAATCTGACCTTATGGTTCTCCGAGGGGTGTGGAACGTCACGTTGGTGCAAAGGGCAGATCCATATCATGTGATCTGTCTGACGTAATTGTGACGTCAGGCGGGTGGCGAGGTGTGGATCCATCACAATTGTGTCAACAGTGGGATTCTGCGGGGTCTCTCTGCTGACATTCATCACAAGTGGTGGCAGCAGTGGGACTCTGTGAGGTCTCTCTGGTGCCATTCTTCACATCACCTTTAGGCAAAATCGTTATAATCATCAAAAAGGGTTTGTGTTTTGTGTAATAAGTAATACTAATTACATATCATATTTTGTAATTACTGATTTTATCTTTTTAATTTTGTTTTCCTTGAACATGATGTCATCAGAACATGATGTCATTTTCCTGGTGCAGCCATCTTCCGCCAACATATTATTAGCATTTGTAATGACCTTTAGTCTAGCAGCATATGTATTGGTAAAAATGAAATATTCCATAACTGGTAATTTTCTGTTAGATGCCAGAAGTATGGTCAGTTTTAGATTTGCTCTTCAAGTCTTCTGAATGACGATGATGAACTGATATTTTAATAAGGTTTTCTGGAAGAAGAAATAAGTATGATATATGGTCCATAATAATCTATAGCTGAACCTTCAGATATGAATACTTGGTGAAAGGTAGAGAATTATGCATGATGATGCAATACGGATCAATCATCACAAGGTCTGAACAATAACAGCCATTTGCTATGTTATTTATTTGTTTTTCGCTCCTTATTGTGCTTCATAAGAGATATTACCTTTGTCATTTATCTGCTTGTTAATATAATAACCATTCATTATCACCATGACAGCTATGTATTGATAAAAATTTTGCTGTCCTGACAGAACCATAATAATAAGTTACATTTATTAAGCTGGATATGTCTGTTCAGCAAAAATGCAAAGGCTATTTTCACTATTACATTTCTTCTGCATGTCTCTTAGATTTTAGTCTTAAACATGCAACTGGAATCATTCTTGAAGAATACAGTTGGTAAAAGACAAATGTCCTAGGTCTGGATAAGCTTTCTAGATGTGTCGCACTCAACAAAGTATTGATATATCAGGAGTAAGGAGATGTTGCTGCAGTTCGGTGTCTGTGAGACTGCATGCTGTGAGAGGAAAAAGGGAGGCAATGTATGAAGATTGATGATTGGCCCAGAGCACATTGGATCAGAGATGATTGGCCCAAAACACAATGGCTCAGAGATGATTGGCCCAGAGCACATTGGCTCAGAGATGATTGGCCCAGAGCACATTGACTCAGAGATGATTGGCCCAGAGCACATTGGATCAGAGATGATTGGCCCAGAACACAATGGCTCAGAGATGATTGGCCCAGAGCACATTGGATCAGAGATGATTGGTGCAGAACACAATGGCTCCGAGATGATTGGCCCAGAGCACATTGGCTCAGAGATGATTGGCCCAGAGCACATTGGCTCAGAGATGATTGGCCCAGAGCACATTGGCTCAGAGATGATTGGCCCAGAGCACATTGGCTCAGAGATGATTGGGCCAGAGCACATTGGCTCAGAGATGATAGGCCCAGAGCACATTGGCTCAGAGATGATTGGGCAAGAGCACATTGGCTCAGAGATGATTGGGCCAGAGCACATTGGCTCAGAGATGATTGGGCCAGAGCACATTGGCTCAGAGATGATTGGCCCAGAGCACATTGGCTCAGAGATGATAGGCCCAGAGCACATTGCCTCAGAGATGATTGGCTTAGAGCACAACATCAGAATTACAACAGGAAGGTTAAGGCAGGTATGAAGAGAGGGACCCATCAATAGAGGATGGATGTACAATTTTAGAATTTCTGGCTGGACTACATCTAAAAATGTCAATTAATGAGTAATTTCTGAAAAAATATGTCTAATCTTTGTCTTGGGAGACCATGATGCATAGGGAAGCATTGAGGTGCAACGCTTACCAAACTTCATCAATGAGCCTTTAGATTTTATAGATGCTAAATTAATTTTCTTTACTTAATCTATACATTATTTTGCTTATCGTGCTTGACAACCCCCCCGCCTTTTCCTAAAATGACCCACTCAATTGTTTAGCTACTCTGAATTCACGTATGGCAGAATATCATATACTGTACTTTAAGAGTTACGTTAATGTTGAAATTAATGTTTATATGTGTCAGGCAAACATTTTTGATCTAAATTGTTCTTCAATACTAATTAACTAATTAACCAGTTTCCAATTTCTAAACTGAATCCCTATAAACTGTACTAATAATTCTCCAATAATAAATCAATGTTATATTTTTGCCACAGAAAAAATATATATCGTTGTACCGTGTTAGTCAGTGGATAGAAAAATATTTAGATTTGAGAGTCCTCAGTGGTTGATACCTTTTAATGGCTAACTGAAAAGATAGCAACAAATTGCAAGCTTTCAAGACTACTCAGGTCTCTTCATCAGGCATTCAGATTTTGTGTTATACTATGCCTGATGAAGAGACCTGAGTAGTCTCGAAAGCTTGCAATTTGTTACCGCTTTTTCAGTTAGCCATTAAAAGGTATCAACCACTGAGGACTCTCAAATCTAAATATTTTTATATTTTTGCCAATAAGGCAGCACTTGAGTCAGCATATGGTGCAGTACCTTGTGGCATTCAGAAGAGGAGGTTTGTGATTTTACAATAGCATAGATGAAAAATAATATTGGAGTGTGTAGGGTATGAGATACTATTCAGGCTTGGATAGTAACAAACAGTCTAATAATAATAATAATAATATATCTTTTTAACAATTTATCGAAAAACAGTTATTTTTTTCTGTGCTTTTTTCCCTGTAAATTACTGTGTAGATGTAAAATATGCCACAAATGTCAAACAAGCTAAGTCAACAGGGCATCTTAAAAGGGAATTTGTTAGTAAGATCATCCCCCACTCTCCAAACAGCATATTTGGGCATATTGGTCTTTGTCATGTAAAACCATCTACACCTTTACATCTTCCATCTGTTGCTGCATTCCCGAGTAATTCATATGAATCGTAGGCATTAAAGGGGTTTTCCCACAAACAAAGTTCATTTTAATCACTAGATCTTGGAATAAAAATAAGTTCCACAATTGGATGTGTTAAAAAATCAGATAATCTTATAAATGTGCTCCTGCTGTGTACTGTGTAATGGCTGTGTCTGACCGTGCAAGAACATGGTCTGATCATACCACATCTCTTGGGCAGGGGAGGAAGCAAAAGAGCGTATACAGACAGGACAGCATGAGATCACAGCTGATTCTTTTTTTGAGGTAAAACATTTCACTGCTTGTTTTTAAACAATGTTTTACCTCAAAGAAAGAATCAGCTGTGATCCCCTGCTGTAATGTCTGTATAGTCTTTTACTTCCTCCCCTGCCCGGGAGCTGGGGTATGATCAGACAATGTTCCTACATGGTCATACACAGCCATTACACAGTACACAGCAGGGGCACATTTATAACATTATCTCAGCACAGGAAAAAAAAATTAACACATGCAATTATAGGAAGTTTTTATTATTCCAAGATCTGAACTTTGTTCATGGGACAACCCCTTTAAGTTTGCTTGGGGTGACAGAGCACTTAACAAGCCTCTTCCACCAAGTTTTTTCCATGCCTCTGTCACGGGTGTGTCAGAGGTGACAGACAGTTGCCCTGCAGTGGTTTGCAGGAGGTCTCCACGTTTGCCAATGCAGACAGCTGCTTAGATAGGAGGCTATGTTTAGGAGCCAGCGACTACCTCCCTTTAGTCTGAGTGTATACATAACTGGTGTGTCTAGGTGGGCGTTGCCGGTTATAGTCATTTGTACTTGGAACTTGGCTGACGCAGCATCACATCCTCTTTGGAGTCATGAGGTCGTGTGCCCTGTTGAAGTTCTCCTAAAGCTAAGCTATTATTTCTCTGTGTTGTCTTCCCCTTTTGTCTTTAGAGTGCTAGTGGCTGTTGACTAGTGCTCATCTCCTTCTACCCCCAGGTTTATCCTTACAGCAGGGATAGTAGGGCGAGGCACGTGATCGGCGACAGCTGCAGAGGATGTATAGGGACATTAGGGGGAGACAGGGTGACGCTAGTCCAGATTAGGAGGTTACCCCTTCCCCCTTTCCCTAGTGTCTGGGCTCCCTTTCCCTTTCCCCTCTGTGTTGCACTCACACCTGGCGTGACTCTCTGTGTTGCACTCACACCTGGCATGACAGCATCGGTCCAGCCTCTTTAACTTGATTGACAGTTTGACTGTTTACACATTTCTGAAACTTGACTGCTGATGCTTGAAAAGTCATCCGTCCTAATGCTACTATAGTCATATGCTTTAATATACTATTACTCTTCAAAACTTAGGATAAAAGGGTTTGCTGGGTAGAATTCTAGACAGGGCATAGACAGAGGGAAATTTTACTGTAGGAGAAACATATAATTACTGGAGTAAAATCAGGTTTTTGTTAGCCATTTGGGTCTAAAAGGCATTGAGAAGAAGAGAGAGATATTTTGTAATTGCAAACTCGGTGGCCTTGAACCATCCATAGTTTACATAGACAGCCATTTATCTGCAATGTCAGTCCAGAGAAAGATATCCCAAGGAACAATCTCTGTTTACTAGTGGTTCCTGGAGTGTGACTTACAATGTTCTGTTGTATGAAAGGGTGGTCTCCAAAAAATCAAAAATGGCGGTGTCTATATGTATTAGCTATATAGTTTTATATATAGGTCTATACAGAGGCTGGTGAGTGGTAAGTAAGTGGTTCCTTCATATTTTCCAAATGTTGCCAATCCATGCGTTCGATTATACTATAGATTAGTCCTTAGTTAGGCTGGATCAACTGGAGCCTTGAGCAGCATGGGACTAAGTTCTCCACTTAATGCAGCTCATAATGTTAGGTCGCAATAATCCTTTTAGAGAGAAATAATCTAATGAAACCACATCGTATTAAGTTAAAAATATTCTTTTTTCTAATTTTTTTTTAAATTGTCATCTAAAATAAGACTTAATTATAAGTTTGATGATTTTTTTTGCATTCTTGAAAACAATAAAATGACATTTCTTTTATCAATGTAGATTTACAGAAGACAGAAACTATCATTGTCTCCAAAGATTGCTTCCAGCCGTGCTACATATACAGTAATTGCAGTCATCTTTTCATCCGGCTGTTCCCAAGGTCAAGAAAGACAAATCAGAAAATGATAGAACTCTGATATACCTTCTAAAGGATTCCCTTCCCAGCCTCCTGGAGAGGTAATGAGATAGAAAGAAACATTTGTCTATACAGAATACTATAGAAAAGTGGAGTATGTTCTATATATTTATTTTCCATACAACATACCCAGAAGCAATATAAAGGAACATCAACCGATCATAATAGGTTCCGGGGAGGATTTTGTCATTTAATGAAATATAATGTTCGACTTTATAGAACATAACTCTTTAAATTTATTGAATAATACAGATACAAGTGAATTCTGGAAAGCGGAAAATACACAGTGAAATCTAAAGTAGCAAAAACTGCACCAGAAACGCATTGGGTTTTTCCATAATTGGACGTAAAAATGTTTTTATAATCCTACCAATAAAGATATGGAATTTTTTATCCGTGAAGCTGTGATTTTTTTCATTATTCAGTGGAAATCTACAGCAGCAAAGTCTGCACCAAATCACACAGATTGAGTTGTGGAAATTCTGTAGATTTGCCACATATATCTTCCATTTCATTGAAAAGACTGAAATCCACATTAAAAATCTGCAGCATCAATTGTCATTGTTGCAGATTTCAAATCAATTTCTGCTGCAGATTTTCCTGTAGCATGTAGATAAAATGCTGTAAAATCTTTTCCGCAACACTTCAGCACTGTGATACATAGCAGATTTAGCATGCCAAGGCATGTAGGTGCGTGTATACTCAATACTGATTAATTATAATTATATTAGTATACTCAATGCTAGGGTCACATTGTGACGCCCTGCAGCTGCAGGCTGTCACAAAACTCCTTGGTGTTGCACAGATGGGATTCTCCCCAGTGGCCTCAATACATGCAGACACCTCCACTCAAGTCCACTAGATGGAGCCCTGTCAGGTATATATATACTGGGGGGTGGAGTTCAGGAAGTCAGTCAGTGGGAAGCAGTGAGTGTAAGATGATTCTGCAGCACCAGACAAGCTGAAGTCTGTGTGGCTGAAAGCCAGGATAGGCCCAAGCTGCGGGCTAGTCTGGCCAGTGAGAGCCTAGAGTGGGCTAGAATGCAAGGAGAAGAGAAGAGCCATGAGGGACAGAGGAACCACAGACAGTTCATCCCCTGATGCAAGCCGGGCGCCAGGCCCGAGCCTATTGGGATCTCTATGCCCAGTAGGGAATCTGGTATACTGAGGAGGATTTCATATCCCTCAGTCCACCCGTGAATATCGCATATTTAGAGGACTAGGTACCACGAAGGCCCCAGCATCCAGGGATCGTGGTAACCAGTGGGAAAGCCCTCGCAGCCAAGCAAGACGGGTGAGAGAAACATCAAGGGAGCTAGACCCTGTTCCAAGCAGGTCAGAAGCTCCAGGGAGAGAGACAGAAAGATACAGAAAGGAGGCCTTACACCTGCTCACTGGGGAGCAAGACTAGAAGTGCACACCACCTACAAGTACCCCGGACCGTACCTGACTACCATCTGCAGTAAAGGTACTGAAACTAGCCCCGGTGTGTGTGTCTGTTCTTCCTTTGACCCGGCTGGGTCCCATCTCTCCTGCATCCCTTCACACCATCCCCACGCTGTCCTGGAGCTAGCTCTACCTGTGGAGAGCCACACCATCCCTGCTGCAGTAACACCAGCTCCAGAGGACCTGCTCCGCAGCGGCGGCTCCCTTTAGCCGCATTCCACAGGTGGCATCACGAACACTTTAAATCCCTTATAAATATTCCCCCTTTTTACAGACCGCCCTGGGTCACGGACCGGGCCAGCCACCGTGATATCCCCCAGCAGCCAGAGGCCCGGTTGCCGAGCACCCCACGGTCCAGGGGGCGCGTCAACACAGCCGTATTTTCTTTCAAAAAATCGGTCCTATTATGCTAATCACACTCTGATCAAACTCTGATCGGAGTTTGATCAGAGTAATCATAGTGTGATCCAATTTTTTTGGATGAGGAGAAGATGAATAATAAATTCTCTGTCTTCTCCATTCTGTCAGTCCGTGAAAATCAAACTGGACTCAGTTGTCATCGGAGTGCAGTCCAATGTTTTCCGTAGACTCATTGTCTTGCATGGCCGAATATTGGATGCAAATCATGCATGATGCGATTTTTTTCTCAGACAGACTCGGTCCGAGGAAAAAATCGGACATGTGCACAGCCCCATAGACTAACATTGGTCTGAGTGCACTCCAATGCTCTGTCAGATCGTACTCGAACCAGAAATACGGTCATCTGCACAAGCCCCAATACTGATTACTTTGAGATGTTTTGAACGTTTTGTTTCCATTTTTTCATCAATTTGTATATCATTAACATGTCTATCAATCCTGCGATTTCCATAATTCCAGGACTTGGTGTTGCAATTTCAATGTTGAAGACTGTATAAGTTTTAGGGCTTGCTCACACTAGCGTATAACTTGGACGAGTGCTTTCATTGGATGGCACTCGGCCAATGTTATACTATGGGGCAGTGCAGACAAGCGATTTTTTTCTCATGCCTATTCAGCATGAGAAAAGCTCTGCATATCGGCTCACACGCACCCATACAAGTATATGGGTGCGTGTGAAACATCGGACTGCACTCAGATGTCATCCAAGTGCAGTCCGATGTACTCGCATAGAGACAATGGAGAAGATGGAGAAATGAAGTTCTCCATCTTCTCCGCACTTATAATGGGATTCTCATGTGAGAAAATCGAATCCCAGTAAGATGACCCTCTGATCAAACTGTGACAGAGTTTGATCAGAGTGTGATTAACATAATTGGCCCAATTCTCAAGGATACAAAATGTTCCCATTACAGTTTATGGGGCTATTTACCTTTTTTTTCTGGTATCACAGATGAAACATGACAATACAAGTCTATGGGTCCATGAAAAATCTGCAAAGTATAGGAGAAGCTTTGAAATGTATTTATTTGTTCAAACTGATGACACATTGTCCAGACACTGATGACGCAGTGACAAAACACTGACGACACACTGATGACACACTGACTAAACACTAATACACTGATGACACACTGACCAAACACTGATGATACACTGATGACACAGTGACCAAACACTGATGACAAACTGATGACATACTGACCAAACACTGATGATGCACTGATGACACACTGACCAAACACTGATGTTACAGTGACAAAACACTGATGACACACTGATCCAAAACACTAATGTCACCGGTACCATTTGTGCACACGTGAAAAATATTGTGAATGAGGCCTTAGGTTGGGGTCACACAGCCGTCGACTCTCTCATGCGAGAGAATGAGGTCAATTATGCTTATGACACTTTGCTCAAACTTTGTCAAAGTTTGAGCAGAGTGTCATCTTAGGGTGATCTGATTCTGTTGCATGAGAGAATCGTATCACAGGTGCGGAGATGATGGAGAACTTAATTTCTCCATCTTCTCCATTGTCTCTGTCTGCGGATATCAGACTGCACTTGGGTGACATCCGAGTGCAGTCTGATGTTTTACACGCACCCATAAACTTGTATGGGCGCACATGGTCCGTTTATCGGATGCACCCGCAGTATGGTGAATCGGCATGAGAAAATAATGCAGATCTGCACTGCACCTTAGTATAACATTGGTCCAAGTGCTATCTGATAAAACATCAGATAGCATTTGGCCGTATTATATGGTCGAGTGAGCGAGCCCTTACTCACAGTCTGCCAGTTCTCCAATTCTCAAAAATGGCTGCAGATGGAGTATCATGTGGCCAGACCTGACCATCAGCCTCCGCTAATTGAAAACACTGCACACGAGAAAGCTCATTTTTTTCTGATCACATGATCCTCCATCAGCAGCCATGCTGAGAACAGGAAAACTCTGCAGTCGGTGAGGAAGGATGTACTAACAAGTCCAGCAGAGCTTCTAACACTTATGTAAATACCACTAATTCATGTCCCCAGCACACTGGTTATAGTAAAGATGAAGTAGAAAAAGTTAAGACAAAACAGGAATCCCGGCATCTACAACTGGATAACTCTTAATCATACATGTGCATACATGCCTGCAGCCACAATGTTGGGACTATCCTTGAACCAAATTACAAAAGGTGAAGGGTTTAGGGAAATGTTCACTAACAGAGGACTTTTTGGAGGCATTGCCAATTTTTTTCATGGGGTTGTGGAATAATTGTGCCAATGTAGAGGTTTTACATGTTTGTGAATAGGCATGTGTGGCCCTTTGATCGAATCAAATGAAGGCACATGGGGTCCCAAAAATATGGTGTTTACCACTACTGCTTTAAAGGGGTTTTCCCACGAACAAAAGTTCATTTTAATCAATAGTTCTTGGAATAATAATAACTTCCACAATTGGATGTGTTTAAATAAAATGTTCCTGTGCTGAGATAATCTTATAAATGTTCCCCTGCTGTGTGCTGTGTAATGGCTGTGTCTGACCATGCAAGAACATGGTCTGATCATACCACAGCTACTGGGCAGGGGGGGAAGCAAAACAGTATACAGACATTATAGCATAGGATTACAAAAGATTCTTTCTTTGAAGTAAAACATGGTTTAAAATCAGGAACATGTTTTACTTCACACAAAAAGAATCAGCTGTGATCCCCTGCTGTAATGTCTGTATACTCTTTTGCATCCCCCCCTGCCCAGGAGATGTGGTATGATCAGACCATGTTCCTGTACGGTCAGACACAGCCATTACACAGTACACAGCAGGGGCACATTTATAAGATTATCTCAGCACAGGGACATTTTATTTAAGCAAATCCAATTGTGGAAGTTATTATTACTCCAAGATCTATTGATTAAAAAGAACTTTTATTTGTGGTAAAACCCCTTTAAGTATTCCATGTGCCTGGTAAGCCTTTTCCACTTCTGCCTGTGGTTACCATAACCCTTGGAGCGCTTTTACCAGTACGGAAATCTTTAAATGTTTAGGTCCTTTTGGTCGGAATTATGTACAAAATAAATCCATTTTTATTGTAAAAGTAAAAGACAGCATAGAAAATCCTCATTGCTTGTCCTTTATGAGATGCTTATTACTTCCCTGTACAATGGCCACGACAAGTTGGAGTAGACCCGACACCCAGTCAGGTATTGTGCCTTCTTGATTATTTCAGCAAAACTGCACACTAATAAGATAGCATTATGCGGAGATGGAATCGGGAGTCCTAATGAGACATCACAGACAGACATCCATAGAAAGGCCTCTTGCAACCTGCTGCCAGCAACGCCTTATTTCCTTCTACTATAAAGGAATGTAAGGGGATGCCCTGTAGGCGACTCTTGGCGTCCCCCTAACAGATCTAAGTGGAGGGGCCTACATGGAAAGCAAACTGTCAATGACAAGCTGGCTGTCTCCGCAGTTATCTGTGACAGGCAGGAACCGCTGTGCTCTGACTGAACATCCCACTGTCAACTTCAAAAGCCATATCCGTCCAAATGGAGCAGCGCATTCAGGTGGGATGAGACGCCTGCGGAGTCTGATGCCTGTCCAACATCAAACAGACAAGGACTGAAAGATGAGCCATGGAGAGACTCTCAGCACCAATTTAACAGGATCATCTTTCACTCAAGTGGATAATTCAGATCTGCTAAAGCAGGCTAAGTCTAATAAGGCTTTTTATCCATTATTATCCCTGTCACCGCTTGCTTAGCGCTGTATTGTCGGCCCCTGCAGCAGCTAAGACTTATTATCTATTTTTACATAGCAGCGGAGCTGAATTGCACAATGTATTGTAACGGCGGCAATGTAGTAGCCAGCTGGAAACTTCTTCCTTTATGCCTATAAGGTCACCTAGAAGGAAATACCAACCATTCAGCAAGTTACGATTTTGCCTGAGCATGGTATCAGCATAGGAAACCCAAAGCAAAGAGTTTTGCGACCTATTACAATATAATTGCTTTAGTCTGGCATTAATAAGACCTGGCAGGTGCTTGATAATCAGATCATTCTGCATCATAACACACAGAAAAGTATCGGAAAAAAATTGTAGGTGAAACATAATATATAGCCCAGAGAATTCAGATTCTGAAATTTTGATCTTCTGGCAGAAAAAGTTTTCAAACTGCCACATTTCAGATTAAAGGGTTAAGATGGACCAACAATGTGTGATCAGTAGTGGTCCAACCACAAGTGGATGCTGACAATGAAGAGGATCCATTCACTTACACCAAAACATGTTAATACATTGACTTATGGCATATACACAGGCATATAAAAATATACACATCTCATGCACATAATTTATGTGATGCACTTTGTCAGACAGCTAGAAGAAGTTAACACCTCTCATCCATGGCCCTAGCAGCCATAACTTTTTAAATGTCACTATATAAGGACCTGTTCTTTGCAGGATCCTTTTACCATACACATACAGTATATACAGTAAGTTTTACATCTATGTTCATTAATGATTATGGATAAAAAAATAAAAAAAATGTGCCTTTTTTACACCATTGTTGTTACAATTAGGCTTTGGTCACAAAGCCATTGATTCTTTCATGCGAGACGTGTTTGTGCCGAGTGTCATCTTATTGTGCTTTGACTCTCGCATGAGAGACTCGCAGCAGAGATGCCGAGAAGACGGAGAACTTAATTTCTCAATCTTCTTCATTGTCTGAGTCCATGGATGTCGGCCTGCACTCGGATAACATCCGAGTGCAGTCCGATGTTTCACACGCACCCATAACTTGTATGGGTGCGCATGATCCGAATATCAGATGCACCCACAGCATGCTGCAACTGTTTTCTCATACCGAATTAGCATGAGAAAAAAAATCGCAGATCTGCACTGCCCCATAGTATAACATTGCGCCAAGTGCCATCCGATAAAATATTGGATAGCACTCGGCCGTCGTGTGAGCGAGCCCTTACAGTGTTACTATACCATGTCTATGTTACTTACTGATTTGTGACATTTATTTTAAAAATATATTACAAAAATGTGATTAAAATGTGTGTAATTTTTAGTAACTTTCTGAAAAACAAATCTCTGGCTTTTATTTTTCTTCCATTGTTTTTACCCATAATGTACAGGTATATAGAGATGCACAGTATTTCTATGTACCAGTACACTGGACCATTTTGATCTTTAGGTAGAGAAAATAATTCTCTTGTGCAGGGCAGCTTGTGGTTCACTGTTAATGTCTCTGCCTCCCATTCTACATGTCTCGAATTGGCATCACAGGTAATACAAGTTTGAAGAAAAAGCAAATAATTAACTAAACATATAGTGGCAACTATTGTCCTTACCAAGGGGAAAGATGATCGAACATGCATTGCAGAGAGGATGGTTTAAGATAGTATGTTCTTTAAACCAACTTTGGACACAAAATCAGCCGGGCCTTCCTTCCTCAGGGACCCTGTCCAGCTGTGTATGTGGTATTTCAGGACTTGGGTCTGACACCTGAGACTTCCATTAATCAGCAATACGAAGGGGTTCCAACATTTGTCCAAGAGCTATGGTCCATATGCACAGTTTTTCCCAGTATGGGAATTCATTGGTGAGTGCCACCTATTTTAGAAACCACGGAGAACCAGCAAGCCGCTATGTGGATCAAACAGGACACATAATATTGCAAAACTCAGAGCATATTATGAGAAAACATACTGCTGAAATCAGTGGTGTACCCCTAATAGCAGCAAACAATGCAGCCACTATGAGACCCGTGAGACTGTGGGAGTCCAATGCCGACACAAGTCCCCACCCTCTCCACCTGACATCACGCTTTCAACTATATCTGCATCCTGTATACAGATACTGTTGAAAGCAATAATGAAAAAGGGAGTCATCACCTCCCTCCTCCATCATTCTATCTGTGTGAGGAGGAATGTGGGGGCCATCATACTGGGCTAGGGTCACTGTGGGGGGCGTCATACTGTGCTGGGGTCACTGTGGGGGGCATCATACTGTGTGGGAGAACTATGTGGGTATCATATTTTATGGAGGAGAGGGTACTATGCTGTCACCATACTGTTTATTGAGGAGAGGGTACTATGGTGTCACCATACTGTTTATGGAGGGTACTGTGGAAGAATTTACAGTAACGGTATCATTCTGTGTTTGGAAGGCACTTTTGTTGGCATACTTTATTGCGGCCATGATAGAGGTATCTTATTACATGGTAATGCTAAGAGGCTTCAATAGAAGCAAAATTACTTTGTAAGGACTGAAAAGTTGTGATAAATCTGTGACACTGCTGAATATTTTAATTTTTTTTTTGAAGGGGTGGGTTGATAATTAGGACATATGCTCCTGGCTGAAACCCTCTAAGGCCAGATAATAGAACAAATGGAATGGCTATGCAACTGTAGCAGAGAAAATGTAATGGGGTTTTCTAAATTGGAGAACAAGACTTTGAAATGTCCCATAAGTATTAAGCCCATGCATGCCATCGCTCCATCCATTCTCTATGGGACTATCAGAGATAACTGTATTTATTTCAGAGCCCTTTCTGCAGGATTGGTTGGGGTTCTGACTCGCCCAGGGGGAATATGGGGGACTCGGTACCCGGGCCTTGACCTTCTGTGAGATGTCACGGCAGTTGGCTCCCGGGCCCGTACCCTGGGGTCACTCTTTAAAATGGGTTTTGTTAACAGTTTTGTCTCGTGACGCCACCTGTGGTTCCCGGTAATGAGTACTGGCGCTGCTGCAGACCTCCGGGGGTGATGGGATGGCAGCTGGGATGTTTCTGCTCCCCACAGGCGGAGCGGGCCCCCGGGGCAGTGTAGTGGCAGATGGTAATGCTGGGCGTTGTAGTGCAGGCGCGGTAGCGTGGTAGAAATAACTGACAGAGACAGTGGAGTGCAGTCATCTGAGTTTACTCACAGTTCTTTTAGGTTCCTCGCATACACTGTCCAGGTGTCAGCCTCCCGTGTCGCACTGCGTTTGCCAGGCAGGGGTTTAGCACTCCTTCAGGTATATTAGAAGCACTTAACGGGACCCCCTGTCTTTATGTTCCTTCCTTGACCGACTTCCCGCGCTGGGTCTTCTCCCTCCTGCCCTGCGCTCCCCCACACACAGTCCCGATCGGGTACTCTGAGATCCCTCTGGGCAACCTGGAGTTCCCGGACCTACTTGGTGCCCTTCACGGCGGCTAGGGTGAGGTTGTGGCAACTGCACCATGGAAGTGCAGAAGCCTCCGGTTTTCCAGCCGAGACCTGGAGTAACACGGCTGGGCCAGGGACCGGTTCACTTCTTGCGGCCTGATCCCTCTGATTCTTGGCAGATTCGGGCATACGGGTGCCGTCCTGCACTCACTGTACCCCCTGGGATCCCTTCTGTTCCCGGAGCATTCCTCCCTTGCTCCCCTCTCACTCCTGGGCCTCTCTTGCTAGGCCCCACTATGCAGCAGAGCTCCTGAAGAGATTCTGCTCCCCTCCTCTCCGTACTACTCACTGACTCCTGACTGACTACCTCACTAAGATGGCTCCCCTTTATATACACCTCCTATTCAAGTGCTCCCCTGGTCTGCGTCCTCCACCCACACCCACTACTGGTTTCCCCTCACTTTTGGTTCCCCCCACTCCAGCCAGGGACGGGGCAGCAGAAGAAGTGCATAATGCCCTTCCAGCCGGCCTGGAGGAGTGTAGTGTTGAGTGCAGGTGTTGGGGTCCCGGGGCAGTACTCCATCCTTACCTGAAAGAAGGAGATGTCACACCTCTGGGTGAGGTGCAGTACCTCTGTGGTGACTGAACCCTCAGGGGAGCCACAGTTCCATCAGTCTGACTTTCACTGATTGGCAAATTATCACATATCCTGTAAATAGGTGATAACTTGCTAAAATGGGACCGCAGTCCAATAACACAGGACAGAATCTAGTTAGTTTCAGTTCTGGCCAAATTTTCTATGCTAGAGTGAGATTTAATCCATTCCCGAAGGGATTTTTTTTTAAATTATAACATTTGTAATCTGTTTTTCTGCTGCTATTATGAAATAGGCTGAGTTCACATAGCGTTTGCCACTATGTTCAGTTGCTCGATCCTGTCTTAAGTCTGAACCCCCACAAATTGGGATTTAGGAGTATGAACCGATGGGGCCGTTGACTATAATGATGAAGAAGGAGTCACAGTGTGCTCTGTCGTGCCTCATTTTTAGCTGTATACGCTTATTGGAGGTAGGCAGCAAGACGTAGTCAATGGCCCCATTGGTGCATACGCCCAAATCTCATTTTGGGGTGGTTCAGACGTAAGCCCCGACAGAGCCACTGGACATAGTGGCAAATGCTATGTGAACCCAGCCTTAGAAAAGCAAAACTCAGAATGTAAAAAGAGCCTAATTTCATTGACTCTAACACAAAATCTGGGCTGATTTATAAAACAGAATAAAGTGCTACAAGTAGGAATCATTGAATTATTTGATGCTAAATAATATAATAATTGCCTTTTAAAAATACATACATTTTTGGCTGAAAATTCTCCTTAGACTTCCTTTATATTGAAATAGCAAAGTCCATTTCATTGTATAAATCAAAATGTTTAAAATATTCTTAAAAAAAAAATACATATTATAAATAATAGTAATATATGTAACAGAAAAACAACCCTTTTATTTACAAAACCCCCCGTCTTTTTCGCACATGGACAATGTTTAGCTGGATTCCTGGCCCTATATGTGACACATATGAGGCTCTTTAAATATAAATGTATATACTATATCTAATTACTGGAAGCTTTAAGTTCTGAGTCACGCCGTAAACGTCAGCATCCTTTCAAGGCCGGGAATATCACACACACGGATACATTCTTCAGTCTGTGAAATTGCTTCCCAGTCACTGTCACCTGGAATTAGAAGCGGAGATGGGTGTCAGCCTGCAGTGTTTTGACACTTGTGGCTTGCCAGACTTCCGAGTGACAGATAGTCAATAGGATCTGATGAGATTTCTCTCTAGCGTGTTCATTTCCGATGATGAGGCAGAGGAGGCTTTAACAAACACAGGAGGAGGCTGAGAACAGGAGGTTTCATTAAACTCAAGGATGCCAAGAAGATATCAGCGAGGAACAGGGCAGACTGACAACATACTTAATAAGATGTTATGAAGTGGCTTTGTCTATCAGGAACACACAACCTTGTCAGATTTTAAAAAGACATAATGCATTAGGGAAATAACCTTGTTAACCAATCTTGCAATCTTTCGTCTGTTTCAAACACAAGAAAGTTACATGTTGGTCACCAGCGAGTCTGACTCTCAGCACTCAGAGACAGCCCACATGAACTTCTTCCTCCAAAGAATGGGAACTCAGTGTAGAGTGACAGATTCTGCACTGATTTATATGGAGCCGTTTAACAATACAGACTTTATTGTTTCATCTAACCTAGACCTCAAATCTTCCAGTTAGGAGTTAAAACTTCAAAGTTTTATAGTGGCTTTGACATAACTCACTGTTCTTTTAGACTACTTGATCTTATTTGATAGTTATGGTATCGGCATATCCTATCCCCAAAAAATCAGCACAAAGTGGCAACCACAACCTGTTCCAAAGATGACTTTGCTCCACTCACCCGCTAAACTCTGTTATGCTCCACGTCATTGTGCTCACATGTTCCCATGTGATCATCTGCCTAGGTCTATGTAAGGCCTACCAAGAAACACACCTGTGTCTTGGTGTTAAGAAGTTTTTTGTTCCAGAGTACTTTCTGGCTGCGGTCTCCAGTATCTATGCTATCTGCTTCTAGGTCTCCTGTCTGTCTGCGGCCTCCATGCTTTCCTGTCTCATGTCTACTTGTGGTCTCCAGAACCTCTGCTACACCTACTTCCCAGTCTCCTGTCTGCGGCCTGCAGTGCTTCTACTACCCATTTCCCGAATTTGTCACTTGCCTGCTGCACCGAAGCCTGAGTCCCGTGTGCCGACCTGGACCTTGGGCTTGGAGGATCCACCTCACCAGATGACGCAAAACACTCTTTTTTCTATAAATTGCTGTCCAAAGCCTGATATGTCAATCCATCTTTAGCAGCACTGAGATGGAAGTGGCGCTGGGTCCATTGTCTCTCTTCTCCTGCTCTCCTGTCTATCAAACAGGCATAACTAGAGAAGCGGGCTTTCTAATCTGAGCAGGTAAACTATTGGTCAGAGGCAGGAGAAATGCAAGCTGGTATGTAAGGGATAGGAAATTCCTGTGTAGTTCCTAGATATTTTAGACAGGAATAAGAACCAAAAGCAGTTATAATGTTGTTGCAGTGGAGGAAAGCATTAACAGAACATTTTTCTACAAGTTTCATGTTAAAAGTGGTGTTACTATATTATATATTTGAGGCATATGTGGCACCCCAGGGGTCTGGTTTCCACAGCAATAGCAATATTACGTCTGTGAGCAGGTGGGAGGTCTCCTGGGCAGGAATCCTAAGCATGCCACACCTCCTGCCCAGTCCTGGGAGGGGAAGAACTTCCCCTATATAAACTGGGGCTGAGGCAGGGTTAGAGAGAGGAGTTCCAGACAGAGACGGAGTCTGGTCTGGACACGCAGAAACAGGGACAGATGGACATCAGGAGCTCTGTAGGAGCCAAGGAGAAGCGCCAGGGGCTGGAGCTGTGCAGAGCTCGCCCTGGGAGAAGGTACTAAAACCGGACACAGGAGTCCGAGGCTGTGGGGACTAAGATATACCCAGCAGCAGAATCCATTCGGCAGGGGATTCCAGGTCCTCTGGCCATAAAAGCCCGGAGGCTCAGTCACAACGAAGGGACCAGCACCGCCATCCCAGAGCGGAGGCTAACAGGAGGCCCCAGGTCACCAGCCATATGGGTGAGCACCACACGGTATACCCAGGGACGTGGGCTACTTGTAACCGCCGAAAGCAGGGTAGCCAGGAAGGGTACAGACTAACGGGAAGGCCTACAACTCCACCTGGCCAGGGGAACTCCGGCTTACTCGCAGACTAACCAGGCCCCAACTACTAGCCAGTACTCCCGGGGGAATTTGCCTTGTACCATCAGTAAAGACCCTGAACTGTACCCTCGCGTCTCCGTGCTTCCTTGTCGCACCATTAGTGCTGGGACATCCACGCCATCACTCCAAACATCAACCTCATCCTCTGCCCTGAGGCCATACCCCTCCCGTTGGGGGTTATACCATCCACGCTGCACATCCGTACCACCGGCCTCAGCGGACTGCCCTGCAGCGGCCGCATTCAACGGGTGGCGTAGTCGGACACTAATACCATCATACCAATAACTGCCACTTAGTTTGACCACCCTGGGCACGGACCGGGTCACCGCCACACGAAGACTACTACCCCCATCGGATCCAGCTCCGGGTATTCCCCGCGCGCACGCGCGCCGCACTATAGCACTGGCCCAGGGGGCGCGTCACATACACAGGATATGCCATAAATGTGTAGTAAATTTATAGTAAATCTGGGTCCCACTAATGGGACCAGTATCTATCTCGAGAATGGGGCTCTGATCATGCTCATCACAGCACATATTGATCACAGCACATGTGAAAAAGACTTGGGTATACTAATAGATCACTGACTGCACATGAGTCAACAGTGTGATGCAGCAGCAAAAAAGGCAAACACAATTCTGGGATGTATTAAGAGAAGCATACAGTCTAGATCATGTGAAGTAATTATCCCCCTCTACTCCTCTTTGGTCAGGCCTCATTTGGAATACTGTGTCCAGTTCTGGGCACCAGATCTTAAAAAAGACATGAAGAAACTGGAGCAAGTTCAAAAAAGAGCGGCCAGAATGGTGACCGGTCTGCAAACAATGTCCTATTAGGAGCGGTTAGGTGATTTGGGAATGTTTAGCTTGCAAAAGAGAAGACTAAGAGGAGACTTATTAGCTGTGTTCAAATATCTCAAGGGCTGTCACATTGTAGAAGGATCATCTTTATTCTCATTTGCACAAAGAAAGACTAGAAGCAATGGGATGAAACTGAATCGGAGAAGATACAGATTAAATATTAGAAAAAAATTTTTTGACAGTGAGGGTGATCAGTGAGTGGAACAGGCAGCCACAAGAGGTGCAAGTAGTGTTGAGCGAGCATGCTCGTTTAACCCTTTAAACGAGCACACTCGGGTGCTCGACGAGTAGTTTAGGTGTGCTCGGCATCTATGCTTGAGCCACCATGGCAGCATGTGTCGCGGCTGTTAGGCAATACCTGCATGTGTCACAGGTGTGTGTCACATGCAGCCGCAGCAGCTCAAGCATAGATGCCGAGCACACCAAAACTACTTGGCAAGCACCCGAGCGTGCTAGTTTAAAAGGTTAAATAAGCATGCTCGCTTAACACTAATGGCGAGTTCTCCTTCAATGGAAATCTTCAAAAAGAGGCTGGACAGACATCTGTCTGAGATGGTTTAGTGAATCCTGCATTGAGCAGGGGGTTGGACCAGATGGCCCTGGAGGTCCCTTCCAACTCTACCATTCTATGATTCTACGTTATCAACCAACATTCATTAACTGTAGTGCTGTGTCTCTCATCATGTATTCCCAGCAGCTACAAAATTTTACGGTACGGTTTTTCTATATACACTATATACATAATAAATTGCTTATAGGCAGTACAGTATATAGTGTAATTACAGTTTCCCCTATACTTTCTGTTTTACGCACCCTACACCCTCCTAGGATGGTTTTGTATTTTTGTGTTGTGATATGACGAAAAAGCAACATATTGAACAACTATACTTTAATCTTCTTCCAAAATTCTAAGTATCCACATACAGGTTTTTGTTTCTTCTATCTTCTGGCATCTGATGATACAGAAAAGAGGGATTACATTAATCACAGGTGAAACACCTTGGATCTTTTCCAAGTCAATTTAATTGCCAAGCTCTGATCTTCATTTTCTTTTGCGTTGAACCCCCTGAAGAAATTTACGATTAAATAATTATCGAGATGAATAAAGAGATGCTTAAAAGGAGATGAGAGAGGAGAACAAGAGTTTAAGTTTGATTCTCTTTGTGTAAAAATTCTTTTTATCACAGAGCAAATGTTTCTCAAGAGAACACCACCCAGTCCCCTGGGGAGCTTAAATCTTTCCTAAAGCAACTCTTGACACAGTAAAAGGTGGTTCTTTGGAACAAATTGTGTAGGTAAATTCTCTCTAGTTTACGTTACAACATAATTTGTACTGAAAGAGAAGTGATAATTCTAACCTACATGATAGTTGGGTTGTTGTTGGCAATATTGGACCTGATTTCTATAAATGAACTGAAAAATCAAACCATGGACCTTAAGTGAGTTATTAGTATGAAATTGCTCTTCTATTAAAGAGTAACTAAACTTTTTTTTTAATAATTTTGACCAGCATGGAAAGTTCTAAAACTTTGCTATCACTTTATTAGAGGATTTTTCATCATTCTTGTAAAAACAATTGAAGGTAAGTGGCTTTCAAACCACTGCTTTTCCACAGTCTATTTCCCTGCCTTCAGCTGCATTGATATTAGAACTGGAGTACAAATGATGGCAGTGAAAGTGTCAGCTCAGTGCCTGTGTCTCACTAACTGGAGATAAACTGCTGCAGGAGATTGTTCTGATGAGCACAACACTCAGAGGAGGAGACATGGGCTCACCCTTTAACTGACAGCATCTGTACTCCATCTCTATTAGTACAGTTTAGGTCAGGCAAATAGACTGGGGAAAAGCAGGGGTTTATAATCCACTTGTGTGCAATTTTTTGTTAGCAATTAATTCCCTAATAAACTGATTTGCTCAGTTTGATAACTTTTCATGCTAGACAAAATCTTAAAATTAATGATAGATACTGATAAACTGTATACAGTATATCAATACTTTTGGATTTGACTAACAAAAATCATTGCTGTAGAAAGAAAGTTTCAATATATACTGTGAAACACGGGGTGGCAGCATCATGTTGTGGGGTTGTTTTGTTGCAGGAGGGACTGGTGCACTTCACAAAATAAATGGCATCATGAGAAAAGAAGATTATGTGGCAATACTGAAGCAACATCTCAAGACATCAGCCAGGAAGTTAAAGCTTGGGCGGAAATGGGTCTTCCTAATGGACAATGACCCAAAGCATACTACCAAAATGGAAACAAAGTGACTTAAGGATAACAAAGTCAATGTTTTGGAGTGGCCATCACAAAGTCCTGATCTCAATTCTATTGAAAATTTATGGGCAAAGCTGAAAAAGCAAGTGCGAGACAGGCGACCTACAAACCTGGTTCAGTTACACCAGTTTTGTCAGGAGGAATGGGCTCAAATTCCGACCAACTATTGTGAGAAGCTTGTGGAAGGATATCCCAAACGTTTGACCCAAGTCATTCAGTTTAAGGGCAATGGTACCAAATACTAATGAAATGTATGTAAACTTTTGACTTTGCAGTAAGTAATAAAAATGCCTTAAAACATTCTCTCCCTCTCATTATTCTGGCATTTGGCAAATATTAAAAATTATGGTAATCCTAATTGACCTAAAAAGAGAAAGGTTTATTCTGATTTCATGTCAGATATTGAGAAAAACAGGTACAGTATGTGTCTATTTATATAGTGTATGTAAACTTCTGGTATCAACTATATATATATATATATATATATATATATATATATATATATATACCTATTATAGAAACTGATGTTTTAGCAATAGTTTAAAGGGAATCTGTCACCCCCTTAACTGCATTTTAAATGAGGCTTCTGAATTCACGCCATCACTGATTAGGTGATTATCCCCACTGCCACCAATGATGCACGGCAGTGTGTTTTAAATATTGGTGGCAGTGGGGATAATTCAGTGATTGAGTAAAGTCATGAACCTCATGTATTTGTTCTCCATTCTCTTCTTTCATCTGAAGCTGCTCACTACACTTGCAGGTGTACCAAGCAGCAGCAGAAGAAAGGAGCCAGAGAGGAGAATGCAACCGACCATTAGGTGCGCACCCGAAATAACACTGTGTGCACACACAGCCAGGCACAGGCACTGTCAATGTGAATACACTCACTCTGGCAGTGTTCACACAGTGCTCACTCTGGGATGTGAGCATTTTCAATACAGAGGGGCCCCAATATGCAAATAAAGGGGGTTTAACAATGCACCAAACTTTTGGCTATGCCAATGATGACCCAAAGCCCCCTCATTCGGATACAAATTAAAAGTCATTTTTTCAGGTACTGCAATGCTAGTATGATTTTTATAGGGGCTAAGTCCCCCATAACACTGTATAGCTCAGTTAAAATGTATTTGGGGCGTGACAGATTCCCATTAATTTTAACATGTGAACTGTAGATTAAATATACAGCGCATAAATCCATTTTATATAAATGGTATAAATAGCAGAAGCCCATTGTCTACGATACACAAATTACGTAATAAGCAATCATCCAGCCTTCACAAATATAGGGATGTTATCCAAGGATTGACATTTTTGTGTGATTAATATCTCATGTAGTTATAAGGAGGTGTTGATATTCAATGTGCCAGCAGGCAAGCTGTGGTGATCAAAGCATTATACGTGAATTGTAGGTAGTCATGCTGAGAAGGTGATGGGTTGAATATAAAGGCAGGAGCCAAGAAGGAAGACTCTGAAAAGATGGAGCATAATGCAATGTTGGACTGATGAGACACAGTTCTCAGAAACTCTTCTAGTAACACGTTGCTCATATACAAATGTGCATGTGACTCGCCCCCTGGGCCGTGGGGCACCCGGAACCGGGCTTCTATGTGATGCTGGGGGTAGTAGTGGCAACCCGGTCCCGTGGCTCAGGGTGGTCAGACCAAATTGTGGCTTTCTATTTATCAGTGTTTTGGAATGTCCGACTACGCCACCCGTGGATTGCGGTCAGAGTGAACCGCCGCTGCAGAGCAGACCGCTGAGGCTGGTGTTGTGGGTGCAGCAGGGAATAGTACAACTCCCCACGGGAGGAGTGTAGCCTCGGGGCAGTGAGCGTAGATGGTGGGGGTGATGGTGCAGGCGCAGCATAAATCACACAGAGTCAGTGATGCAGTCCAGGGTCTTTTACTCACAGTTGTTATCCGAGTCACTTCTGCAGGGAATGACTGCCCAAGCCGTGCTGCGTCCACCAGGTGAGGAGCTCGGTCAACCCCCAGGCAATTCAGGAGTATGGCACAGGACCCCCTTCTGTCCTTTCTCTGGCCTCTCGTGCCCCACCAGTGACCACACTTCTGTCCAGCGGCCTCGGGCCTTCTCTTGGTGAAACCTATCGCCGGTTTCCCTGACCCTATGTGGTGCCTTCCTAGTGGGTGTAGCAGGGGGTCGCACCAATAGATGATCACGACCTCCGGTCTTTGGCTGAGGGATAATTTACCTCCACCAACTTGGGAATCCGGTACCCTTATTCTGCCCGACCCTTCACCCGATATCTCGTGGGTTCTTAGGGTCCCTTCTGCCTTCTTGTTTCTGGAGCCTTTCTACTCCTCTTTCTGTCCTCTTTCCTTCCTTCTCCTTCTTCTCTTCTTCTCCCTTCAGGCTCCGGCCTTTGTGCTAGGCCTGCCCAGGGAGCAGAGCCCATGCAGCAGCTCTGCTCCCTGCCTTCTCTTCTCACAGAACACTGCACTCCCTCCTAAGATGGCCCCCACCTTTTTATCTGCTTCACTGTGTCTGAGCTCAGGTGACCTGCAACCAATGAGCTCCTTCCTATGCTCCAGAAACCGTCCCCTTCTGCTCCTACATCACTGGGTTCTCTCCCCCCTCCCCACTCCAGCCAGGGACATGGTCAGATGTGCCTGCATATATATATATATATAAATGGGAGTACCGTAGAGCTGTCCCCCAGAAATGGGTTGTGTGTGGTGTATGCAGCTTACTGAGCCGTGATCCATAATCCATCCTTACCTGGGAGTGGAATATCACACTTCTGGTTGAAGTGCAATACCCCTGTAGCAACCAAACCCTCGGGGCGCTACACATGTGTGAACCCTGTGCATATGTAAGGAGATGTGCATATTACCCGCGTTTCTCCCTTGAAGAACAAGTTTGTTATCATAGTATGTAATGTGAATTGTGCTAATGGTGTTAATGATGTGTGTTGTTTGACAGTAGAGAAAGTATGAGTTATTTTTTGAGACTATCCCAGAGTGTGGGGGTGGCTCAGCTGAAGGGACAGAGGTAGTTTCTAGTCAGAATATTAGAGAAGGCCCGGTGTGCATAGAAAATAGAACTAAGGTCTAATGTGAGCAGTGCCGCATGATGTGGGTGTCCTTAATGAGATAAGAGACAGAGGATAGCGAGATCCTAGCAGAGAACAAGAGAGAGAAGTGACCGAAAGAACAGAGTGATCGATCAGAGACAGGTCCTGGGTCAAGATGCGTAGTAGTACGGCCCAGAGTTTATAACTCATAAAGGTAACGGGCCTACACGGGACAGAGTACGTAAGACAAAGAGTGCCCCGGACGGGAGTTTTTGAGTGTCAGAGACAGAGAAGATAAGTACCGGCCATACTGGCAACATAGTTCCTTTGAGGGGAAAGAAGACGCGGAACTGTGGGTTGAGAGTAGAACTCTTGCTAACTGGACTGTAGTACTGAGCAAGTGAGGAAAGAGGAAGGAATTGAAACTGTATTTAGAAAATGCTTTGTATTGTAAAGGAAACATTCATCAAAATGCATACCCACTATCTAATGTATATAATCCTCTCCAAGTTATCGTTGAATAAAAAGTTTATTTTTGACTGGTGGTCTCCCTCATTGAACTGTCAAACATCTGGCCCTGGCTAACCAAAGTCAGTGGTTACATGCAGCCTGCAAGGGTGTAACGACTTCACAACACAAGTCCACACATCAAGCCAGGATCCTAACCTTCATGTAATGTGCGGGGGCGTAAGAGACAAGTATCTCGCACACGGCTACCGCCCCGTGCCACGTTACATATACAGTATAGACCAAAAGTTTGGACACACCTTCTTATTTAAAGATTTTTCTGTATTTTCATGACTATGAAAATTGTACATTCACACTGAAGGCATCAAAACTATGAATTAACACATGTGGAATTATATACTTAACAAAAAAGTGTGAAACAACTGAAAATATGTCTTATATTCTAGGTTCTTCAAAGTAGCCACCTTTTGCTTTGATGACTGCTTTGCACACTCTTGGCATTCTCTTGATGAGCTTCAAGAGGTAGTCACTGGAAATGGTCTTCCAACAATCTTGAAGGAGTTCCCAGAGATGCTTAGCACTTGTTGGCCCTTTTGCCTTCACTCTGCGGTCCAGCTCACCCTAAACCATATCGATTGGGTTCAGGTCTGGTGACTGTGGAGGCCAGGTCATCTTGCGTAGCACCCCATCACTCTCCTTCTTGGTCAAATAGCCTGGAGGTGTGTTTGGGGTCATTGTCCTGTTGAAAAATAAGTGATGGTCCAACTAAACGCAAACCGGATGGAATAGCATGCCGCTGCAAGATGCTGTGGTAGCCATGCTGGTTCAGTATGCCTTCAATTTTGAATAAATCCCCAACAGTGTCACCAGCAAAGCACCCCCACACCATCACACCTCCTCCTCCATGCTTCATGGTGGGAACCAGGCAAGTAGAGTCCATCCGTTCACCTTTTCTGCGTCGCATAAAGACACGGTGGTTGGAACCAAAGATCTCAAATTTGGACTCATCAGACCAAAGCACAGATTTCCACTGGTCTAATGTCCATTCTTTGTGTTCTTTAGCCCAAACAAGTCTCTTCTGCTTGTTGCCTGTCCTTAGCAGTGGTTTCCTAGCAGCTATTTTACCATTAAGGTCTGCTGCACAAAGTCTCCTCTTAACAGTTGTTGAAGAGATGTGTCTGTTGCTAGAACTATGTGTGGCATTGACCTAGTCTCTCATCTGAGCTGCTGTTAACCTGCGATTTTTGAGGCTGGTGACTCGGATAAACTTATCCTCAGAAGCAGAGGTGACTCTTGGTCTTCCTTTCCTGGGGCGGTCCTCATATGAGCCAGTTTCTTTGTAGAGCTTGATGGTTTTTGCAACTGCACTTGGGGACACTTTCAAAGTTTTCCCAATTTTTCACACTGACTGACCTTCATTTCTTAAAGTAATGATGACCACTCGTTTTTCTTTGCTTAGCTGCTTTTTTCTTGCCATAATACAAATTCTAACAGTCTATTCAGTAGGACTATCAGCTGTGTATCCACCAGACTTCTGCACAACACAACTGATGGCCCCAACCCCATTTATAAGGCAAGAAATCCCACTTATTAAACCTGACAGGGCACACCTGTGAAGTGAAAACCATTTCCGGTGACTACCTCTTGAAGCTTATCAAGAGAATGCCAAGAGTGTGCAAAGCAGTCATCAAAGCAAAAGTTGGCTACTTTGAAGAATCTAGAATATAAGACATATTTTCAGTTGTTTCACACTTATTTGTTAAATATATAATTTCACATGTGTTAATTCATAGTTTTGATGCCTTCAGTGTGAATGTACAATTTTCATAGTCATGAAAATACCGAAAAATCTTTAAATGAGAAGGTGTGTCCAAACTTTTGGTCTGTACTGTATGTGAACCCTGAGATCCATTGTAATTCAGAATCAACTTGTACTTAAAGTTGTAGAGCAGGAAGGGACTCCACAGTACAAATTAAACTCTCTAATATAGAAGTATTAAATCTCAACTTGCTTGATACAATGCCTGGTGTTATGGGTCCGGGTGGTGGAACCTCTGTGCCGAGGTGCAAGGAGGAACCCAGAGGGGCGTGACTAAGTATCCACCCGAACCGACCCTGGTCGTACGGCAGCAAACGACACCGTGACCAGGGAGGATCCGGGCTGAGGGACCAGGTGCTACTCTGGGGATGACCTTGTAAGAGAGCAGGTGGCTCCCACGAGTCAGATGGCTGGGACTGACCGGTATGGCGGATGGTCACGGCAAGCAGGCGGAAGTCTCTGGTAGCCGACAGGTGGTCACAGTTCGAGAAAGCCGGGCAAGTAGCAGTCTTTAGGTTTACCAGAAAGGTGGTCACAGCAAGTGACGGCAGAGTCTCCAGGCAGGCTGGCAGGAAACAGGCGGGTGCTCCCAGGTGAGCGGGCAGACAGACGAGGCAGGTAACTGGCAGGTAACTGGTGGGCGCTCCCAGGTGAGCGGGTAGGCAGACAAGGCAGGTAACTGGCAGGTAACTGGTGGGCGCTCCCAGGTGAGCGGGCTGACGGACACAGCAGGTAACTGGCAGGTAACTGGTGGGCGCTCCCAGGTGAGCGGGCTGACGGACACAGTAGATAACAGGCGGGTGCTCCCAGGTGAGCGGACAGACAGTGAAGGCAGGTAACAGGTGAGCACTCCAGGTGAGCAGGCTGGCAGGCTCGGCAGGTAACGGGCAGATAACAGGCTGGCAGGCAGGACGAGGAGTCAGGCTAGCAGCGGGACCTGAGGGCTGAAGCAAAGATCAGACACAGTGCAAACAACTTTGCTCGGGCACCTCCATTTTGGAGGAGGTGCCTTATATATGGGAGGTCCTCCGACAATTGGCCGGGGACTCCTTAGGACAGCGCGCGCGGTCCCTTTAAGAGAGTGGGAGCGTGCGCGCGCCCTAAGCACACTGCCAGGGAAGGAGCGCGCACCGGAAGCAGCAGGGAGAGAAGCGCTGGAGGACGCCGCGCCAGGAGCGGGGAGGTGAGAGGGACGGCGTCTCTGCCTAGCAAGGGGCAGAGACACCGATGCTACACCTGGTAAGTTACATTTAGAGTTACGCAACATCTACCTCATTCTCTATGACTTTAATTGGTTGTACTAATTTCTGAAGCTTCTTCATGACAAATTTGACATTTTGGAGGTTATATTTCTCTTTGCCGAAACTATGTGTTGGTATAGGGAGACTTATAAGCCAAGCAATGTTCCCTGGCAAAAAAGCATGCAAGTAAGCTCTTCCCCAGAGGAAGACAGCACCACCCATCAGAGCTAGTTACCCAATAAGTCTACGTCCAACCCTTTAACAAGTCTCTAGTTTGGATACATTTTTTTCACTAAAATTTGAGTTTCTTTGGATGCCAGTTTAAGAAACAGTGTTAGGCTACTGTATGTTAGCACTTATGTTGAGGTTTATAATGGGAGCCATCTGTCGCGCAATGGATACCACCAGGGCTTGTCATTGACTTACTTTGGCTTCCATTGGGGCTCGGCCATAACGTTTGTCCTTTTGGAAGAAATCATGTGAATTTGAAACGTGCACTCAAAAGCAGATATGAACCCAGCCTTAGTGCAATATTAATAAAGGTTACAATAATGTGTTTTCATCTTCTCACAGATTGACGTGACTGTGAAAATCCTGTGTGGAGTGTGATTTATCACATTGAAAAATGTTTCAACAATTTCTCATAGTTGAATATGACTCAGTAAATTATTAATAATACTGTATATAACTTGTCAGGTTGGGAGATAAAGGAACAGGGAGCGTTATATTGAACAGGTCATTTTAAGAAATGGCATTGTGTTAACCACCGTAACACGCCTAGGGCATCATCAAGGCAAGAAGCGGAGAAACAATAAACAAAGCAGATTATAGGGATTATGTGCTAATCTCCCAATGATGTCAGATGATGTCAGAAGTTTCTTTTATGAGACCAAAAGTTATGTGACTGTCAGGCATTATGAGCTTGCGGGATCATGAGTGAAACAGAATTAAGGTATTGCAACATGCATTAAACATACAAACATACAAAAAGGATCATTTAAGGACATGAAAAGAAAAGCTTCTTGCACACAACAAGTGTAATAAAGGCTCTCGCAAAATACAATTAATCAATGACTAAAGTAAATTAAAGGGACTTTAACATTGATGGTCTATCCTTAGCGTAGATCATCAATGTTAGATCGGTGGGGCTGCTACACTCGGTACCCCCCATTAATCAGCTGTTTCCGCTGCCGGCGGTGGCCTGGAACTGCCCAGCTGCAGAGCTGCACAGCTCCGTCAACTATATAGCGGCCGTGGCTGGATGTTTCATTTCTGTCCCCTATTCAAATAAAGCCACTATTCTGTCGACAGGGGTGTGCTGTGCAGCTCCATAACTGAGCAGTTCCCGCCATCAATGTTAAAATCCCAGACAACCCCTGTAAATGAATACTGAGATTTTGATTAGTCTCATGGAACACTATTTGTCCCCAAAGTTTTACTTGGATGCCACAAAGTAAGAACTGTCTTCTCCTATATCCTGGGCTGGCCATATTGACTAGGGAGCAGCGCTGGCATAACTTGCTTGGCAGGCCGCAAAATAAAAACCACTGCTACTGCAAATGGCAGGGGCTGCTCCAGGTATACATAGACCCTTTGACAATATAGTCACTTGGTTGAACAACTTCTTTCATGCATATGAGTCTACACCAATAATGGTACTAGTGAGGGTTCACAGAGAGCAGCAGGGAGCATTCTCCTATCTAGTAGGCCAAACATGCCAAATACTGATTCCTGCCCAAATAATTGTTGGTATCTGTTGAAAATCTTATGCTATTTGCCAGGTGTCTCTTGTCAGTGCTAATTTGGTTGGCCAGTTTTCATGTCCAGCATAGGATTTATGTGCAGGCTAGTGGAGGACGGTGGCAGATCCCTCAAATATTGGTATCTAGGTAAGAAAATTTTTTTTGTGAACTGAGTGTTATAAAGCTGAATTTTCATTTTTTGGCTGGAGTTGCAGCTTAAGAAGTTTTTGAGGTGATGCAGACTATCAAGAGACAATATAACATTAATGGGAGTGTTTACAGAACCCTAATGGTAGTAAATTGGACTAAAATGGCTTATAAACCATTGAACCCAATCTGTCCCTAAATAATTCATTGGGGCTCTGATTAAGAATATGTCCACAAATTATGCAATTTAATATGCTGGAAAGAATAACACAAAAGGGTTATAAACTATAGATACTGTGGTGGATCGACTCACTCAGCTGCACACGGAGGTAACAAAGGAACGCTGTTGCATTAAATTTCTCAGTGATATAATAGTGCAGGCATAAGCCAGTGAAAAGTCCATCAAATTAAACAGGCATTTCTTGGCCAAAAAGGGTAAACAAAAGAAAACAGATAGCACAGTCCATAGGCCTGTTGGGGTCCGCCTGCACAGGATTAGCATAGCAAACACGGTTCAGGAAAACAAACCCAAACTCCTCTCTGGAGCTAGCTTCTTCAGACACTGAACACTGAATGCCTCAGCAAGCCGAGTATTTCAACCCCAGACCACACCCTGAGGTGGAGATATGGTGAATGGCCTCCCGCCCTTCACAATGGCCATTCACAAAAAACACTCCCTTTTAAAATGGAAGTTTAACCCGCTCAGTAAATAATATGCTGGAGCAAACTGCATGGTTTCAATTCACAGAAGCTAATAGCCTCCGTGAAACATATCTTCCCTCTATCATCTTACGAGTGACTTTGTCACAATACATTAACATGATCATAGTTATATGCATACAGTAACGGTCAAAATGTGGAGCAATGATTCCTCCAGCACTTCTGAGAGGAGAAAAAGAAGAAGTTAGGGTTTAACAGGGAATGTCATATACCTTCCCCTGAAGATAGCAATTGTAGTGTGAATATTGATATGTGGTTGTATTTTGTTTTTATGGTATAATGTAAAATGCATAGATTGTTATAAGTACTGATGCTGCTGTGTGGGTCCAGTATTGGTAATGCTTAAGGTAACCTGGTACACTCAGCTAAGAGGTAGGGACAGTATAGAACATGGTTTAGTGTTTAGTTAGTGATAGATAGGAACATTAGGGCAGATAGGCAGTGGTGGGCCTTATTAGTGAACAGTATAGGATACACCTAAATGTTTGGGACCAGCCCAGGATGGGAGGGGAAAGGTGAAGTAAAAATGGAGAGCGTTTCCTGGCTTAGTGAGTCTGAGTTAGTGTGAGGTTAGCATGAAGTTCAGGTTCAAGCTGCAGTGGGCTGGAGTCAAGAGGAGTACATATCATTCTGGCAGCATTAGATCATATCAAATCTCCTGCGGACCTTCCTGTAACATCCGGGGCCTATGGCCAGAACTAACTAGGCACTGAAGAGTGTGCCTTAATCCCTTCCATAAAGAGGAAGCCGGAACTGCGAGAGGTAGATGTAACAGATATCGGGAGTGCTGTTGGGCCGGATGAGAAATCCCTGGGGCTGACAAGAACATCAAGAGTATGAATTGTATAGTCCAAGTTGAACATAAGCAAAGGCTTGAAATGTACTGTGTTGATGGAACTGGAACTGGAGGGTTCTGTGCCTGATACTGTATGTTAAAGACTGATGTAATTGAACTGTCCAGTAAAGTTGAACTTGTTAAAGCGAACCGAGTGTCCCCTGATGTATGTGTGGCTGATCCTGAAACCAAGGATAATGAGAAAGCGAAGACCGCCGGCCTACAAGTGAGTGCAAAGCAAACTTCACAGCACAACACATGTAGACTGGGATACTGTTTATTTGTGGTGTGTCAGGGTGTGGAGAAGCAGCAGCTCTCCCAAGGCTACCACCCTGGGCACCTTACAAAGTCTTCAAAGTCAATTCATTGTTTGAAACAAAGCCCACTAAAGCAGAGCCGATGCTACCACCTAGCGCACCCTGGCAAGTGCCGGGGCCCAGAACCAACAGGGGGGCCCACTCGCAGTCAGAGGGTAGGGAGAGGCAGCGCACGTTCTGTGGGCATTCATTTGTATTCGCGTCTTTACAGATGCAAATGCAAATGAGATGTAAGTGCTGGCACATCTGGGATCTTCTCCCTGCCTGACGTGGATCAAGATGAGATCATCTCATCACGCTGCAGATGTCATGAAAGCTCTACAGAGGACTGAACAGCATAGGTGCAGCAGCAGGGAGACAGTAAGCACTCGAGGAGCTGAAGACATGGGCATAGTACAACCCAGCTCATTCAGTCATCAGTTGTCTCTCCCGATTCCCCCATACACAATCCTCAGTTAGGATATTTGTTTGTCCATGGGCGTTCAATGGGTAGAGAGGAGAAAACCATTGCCAGAAAGCTCTATCCTCTTCCAGATCCCACTGTCCCCATTGCCAGACCTTTTTGTTTTCTCCAGGTCCCTTCAAGACACCTTGTCTACCACCCAGAACACCTCTATCCTTCTCTGTTTCCCTTTAGACTCCCAACTCCACCATCAAACCCCTTTGGCCCCCCCTATAGACCTCTAATTCCACTCCACATTCATCTTGACACTCATTAATTTCACTCCAGACAATGGTACTTCCTCCAAGAACTACCTCTCTTGTACCTTTCAAAACTCCTCTGTCCCTCTAGATTTGTCACTCTCCTAACTCCTCTATCCCTCGAGACCCCACACTTCTCCTCTATATAGATTTAGGGCAGTATAGGAGGATTCTGTATGGAGCTGTGGCAGTATAGGGGGATTCTGTATGGAACTGAGGCAGTATAGGGGTTCTGTATGGAAATGTGGCAGGATAGGTGGCTTAGTATGGTGATTGGGCAGCATAAGGGGGCTTTATATAGAGATGGGTCAGTTATGGGGTCTTTGTGTGGAAATAGAGCAGCATAGGGGGCTCAATATGGAGATGGGGCAGTATAGGGGGTGGCTCTGTATGGAGTTGGGATAATATGTGAAGATTCGGTGTGGAGATTGGGCACTATAGGGGGAACTCAGTGTGCAGATGAATTAATATGGGGAGTCTGTGTCTCGAGATGGTGCAATATGTGTCCTGTCTATAAAGGAGGGGCAGTATGGGGATCAGAATGGAGAAGTAGCAGCATTGGATAGTGTAAAGAGGAGGCTCAGTAAGGAGTGAAGGGACAGTGTGAAGAGGGTGCTCAATATGGAGTGGAGGCATAATGTGGGGTCAGCACTGGGGGAAACAACGTGGAGGTCATAGTTCATAAAGAATGAAGATGTTTTGGGTATAGCTCATAATGAACAATGTGGCAGTTGTAGTTCACCAAGGCGCAGAGTATGGTGGTAGTAATAGTAAAAAAAAGTGGAACAGTATGATGGGAATATTTTATAGGAGGTGACAGTGTGGACACCATGTAAAATAGGAGAGACAATGTGGGGTCATTTTTGTGCACACTGAGGAACAATTATTTATTCCGGGGCACAGTATGGGGCTTATTTAGGGCACAACATGGGTGGTCATATTTATTCTATACTGTACTATCATCTGTGCTTTATTGCCTGGAGGACTACAAATTCCAGTGTATCTAAGCCAGGCTGCAGAGTGTAGCTGTGACTGCTTTCTAAATACGGGGTTTCAGGTAAGTACATAGTTAAACACAATATCATAGTTAAACACAAGAGCATAGTTTGGTGCTTTCCTTACTAGCCTTCAATTGTTTTTTTCTGCTTTATCCCCATTTAATATGTGCTTCATGGACAATGTTACCAGATGTGCATCTTGTGATATGTATGCATGCCTTGAACAGCCTTTTGAGGGTGAATATGTCTGAGTTTGATGTCAGCGAGTTACATGTTTGGAAGCCCAGATACTGGATCTAAATGTGAAACTTACAACACTCAGGAGCATTGCAAACCTGGAGAGGAGTTTAGAGCTCACTGAGCTTGTGCTGGCTAAGGCCAGTGATATGAGGAGGGTGGAAGTGGGGAAGATCAGGACAGAGAAGCTGTGTAAATTTTACAAGAAGGGGTAAGGGGAAAAGTGCTAGCGAACCCAGTCTGGATCTGGCACAACCTAGTAAATATTCCTGTATGGTTGATATTAGGAATGCAAGCCCAGGACTGGGATCACTACAGCAGGATGTTGCTCCTAGCAAACAGGAAAACAACAGCTGTAGGAAGGAGGGAAATGGGAGTGCAGCAAAAGCAAGACAGATGTTGGTGGTAGGGGAATCTATAATTAGGCGGAGAGACAGGGTCATCTACCATCGAGATCGTCAATGCCGAACAGTGTGTTGTCTGCTGGGTGCGCGGGTTCGGCATATTGCGGATTGAATAGACAGACTGCTGGGTGAGGCTGGGGCAGCAGTCATGGCACACATTGGTACCAATGACAAAGTTAGAGGAAGGTGGAAAGTCCTTAAAAATGATTACAGGGAACTAGGAGAGAAGCTGAAGACCAGGACCTCCAAGGTCGTGTTTTCAGAAATACTGCCAGTGCCACGAGCGTTACTAGAAAGACAGCGGGAGCTTAGGGAGATAAATAAGTGGCTTAGAAATTGGTGCAGGGAGGAAGGGTTTGGGTTCAAGGAGAACTGGGCTGACTTCCCTGTCAGCTACAGGCTCTACGATAGAGACGGGCTGCACCTCAATGGGGAGGGTGCAACTGTGCTTGGGGAAAAAATGGTCAGACGTATGGAGGAGCTTTTAAAGTAGGATCTGGGGGGAGGGAGGGTAGTTGTGCGAATACGGGGGTAGATAGAGTAGACAGAGAGAGTGAGACAGTAGGTGTTAATGAGGATCTAAGGGAGGCTGGGATATGCAAGGAAAGTAGGGAGGGGAGTAGGAGTAATAAATCGGCAAATAATATTAAATGTCTGCTGGCAAATGCAGTCTTGCAAACAAAATGAATGAACTGGAGACTATTATGTCGGTCACAGAATGCGATGTGGTGGACATTACGGAAACCTGGCTGGATGAAAGCCACGACTGGGTGACAAACGTAGAGGGTTACACTACATTTAGAAAGGACAAGAAAGACAAAAAGGTGGAGGGGTGTATATTTTCATTAAATCCAACTTAAAACTTGTGCTCAATGACGACATTGGGGGAGGCTTCGACAATGTAGAGTCAGCATGGGTAAATGTAAATGGGGATGACAATAATATAAAGCTGCTAATTGGAGTTTGTTACAAGCCGCCTAATACAGCTGAACAGGTAGAGGATTAAATGCTGCAACAAATTAAAAATCTAGCTTCAAAACTGGATATCAATATATACGAGAAAGGCACTTCAAACAAATTTGTAATCCACAAACCTGCGCTACATTACTAGTGCAGAGACACGAAGAGATCCATAATTATAAAACAATCAATTTAATTTCATCAATCAATAAAAATCAGAAACATGATATTAAAAATATATAGCTAAAAAACAGAGTGCCCAGTATGAGGGACTAGCTCCTGACTAGTGTTGAGCCACCCCCGTAGTGTTCGAGTTCAGTTCGGTTCGTCGAGCACCCGTATGTTCGACGAACTGTTCGTTGAACTGTTCGTCGAACACCTTCGAACACCGTTGAAACCAATGGCAGGCAAACAAAAACACATAGCAACACATAGAAAACACATAGAAAACACTTCAAAGGTGTCCAAAAGCTGACAAACTGCTCAGAAGACACAACTAACACATGGAAAAGTGACAAGTACATATAGTCATGCGAAAATAAAAGAGGTGGAGGAGTAAAAGGAGGGGGAGACACAGATATAGGCATGTCATGCCCTTCTAAAACCAAAAAAGTGCGAAGCCGACACGGCCAGTCCGTTCCTGCCCGTGAGACCTCCGTGTCGCCGGGTTTGTGCCAGAGCTGCGGTGGACCCTGACTGCCAGCCCCCCTCTCAGAAAACTGGTGCCTGTCCGCTGGTGGGCCGAGCGAGCCCCCCTGCGGTGGAGGCAGGTCTAAGCATTTTCATTTAAATTGTCTCTCTAATTTGAATGAGTGCACTTTAAATCTTTTTACAAGGATCTATTGGAGGGCAAGTCTGATGCCAGCAGCTGCGGGAATTCCAGCTCCAGTAGCGTCCACTAAAGCTGCTGCAGTTAAAAAGCTTTTATAAGGATCGAGCTTGGCTGTCCACCGCAAGGCGTTCTACCGCCAGTCCCAGCCCCTGTGCCTTGGGGTGCCTCCCGATGCTCTTCACTGAGTATCCCGGGGACCCGAAGCATTCCCTTTGAAAAAATTAAGTGTCCAAACTACAGGTGGTGTAGCTTGCTTAACAGCTGGGATAATCCGCTGACTAGCAGACACTGCTACTAGGCACAAAGTATTTCCTGGGCTAGATGCAGTTAAAAATTTGTAATTAGATACTCTCGTTGGATGCTGAGAAAGCATTCCATAGAGTCTCCTGGCACGCCATATATTATTCTCTTAAAAAGCTTGGGGTAGGGGTCTAGGGGACCCTTTTATAGCCAAAATCACAGCCCTGTATCGCAATACGTCACCTAGGCTGAAGATAAATGGAACTGTAGCACCCCGAGGGCACGGTTGCTACAGAGGTATTGCACCTCACCCAGAGGTGTGATATCTCACTCTCAGGTAAGGATGGAGTGTGGATCGGTACCCCGACACCTGCATGCATTACACCACATTGCCGTGGGGCAGGGCGACCAATATGCCCCTGAGATGGGCACGACAGTCCCTGTCCCTGGCTGGAGTGGGGGGAGGTAACACCGAGGAAGGGGAACCCTATAGTGCAGGAGCAGGGAGGAAGCAGTTCCTGGGTGCATTGAGAAGGGAGTATAAAAGGTGGGCACCATCTTAGTTCAGTGCAGAGAAGTCTGAGCAGAAGTGACAGGGAGCAGGGGCTCTGCATGAGCTCTGCTCCGGAGGCCGGCCTAGTAACAGAGGCCCAGGCCTGGAAGAGGAAGAAGGAAGGAAGAGGAGCGGAGAAGGCTCCAGGAACGAGGAACGAAGGAATCCCAGGGGTGCGGACGGGCGAGTCGCCACCGCACGTCCGAATTCACCTGCGTGGAGGGGTCAGGCCAAAGGGGGAGACCGGTCCCCGAAACTAGTGGAGGCGGGAAACGACCCTCAGCTAGAAACCGGAGGCTGTGACATTTTATGAGGCGCAGCCCCTCACTACACCCGCTAGGAAGGCACCACATAGGGTCAGGGAAACTGGCGCCAAGTTTACCAAGAGGAGGCCCGAGGCAGCCAGACAGAAGCGTGGTCACTGGTGGGGTAAGAAAGGCCAGAGAAAGGACACACAAAGGGGGTCCTGTGAAGCGCTCCAAAGTTATCTGGGAGTTGGCCGAGCCCCTCACCTGGTGAGCACAGTACGACGTGGGCAGCCGTTACCTGCAGAAGTGGTCTGTTTAATAAGAACTGTGAGTAAAGGCCCTGGACTGCATCACTGACTCCATGTCGTTACTGCTGCTGCCCTGCACCATCACCCCCATCCTCCACATACACTGCCCTGAGGCTATACTCCTCCCGTGGGGAGTTATACTACGCTCTGCTGCACCCACAACACCAGCCTCAGCGGTCTGCCCTGCAGCGGCGGTTCACTCTGACCGCAATCCACGGGTGGCGTAGTCGGACATTTAAACATCAAAACCACATAAATAGTTCCGCCACTGGTTTGACCGCCCTGAGCCACGGAACCGGGTTGCCGCCACGGAGACTACAACCCCCAGCATCCACCAAAAAAGGTCCGGCTCCGGGAGTCCCAAGGCCCAGGGGGCGCGTCAGAACATTTTCATCACCTTTCATAATCACCAATGGGACAAAGCAGGGATGTCCTCTGTCCCCTCTCTTATACATCCTAGTGACGGAGCACCTGCTCTCATCAATTCGCCATAACCCCAATAATAGGTGGATTGAGGTGGGAGGCACCGAGTACAAATGCTCTGCATTTGCTGATGATGTCCTAGTATATATCACTCAATCACATATATCCATCACTGCTGTTATGGCTGAAATAGATCACTTTGTTACATGGTCAAATTTTAAAATCAATACAGCGAAGTCTGAGGCCCTCGATGTCTCCCTCCCCAAATCCATACAGGATTCCATCCAGTCCAACTTTCCCTTTGCCTGGCCCTCACAGGGTATCAAATACTTAGGAATTCCTATTCATAGAGACCTCTCCCATCTATGTTATCTTAATTTTGGGCCCTTTATTGAACAACTCCATACAGACCACGGTTGGCAAGTTAGAACTGTAAGATTCACTACGTGAACCACTGGTGTTTTGTGGAAAAGCACATGTACACTGTGTTCCAAATTATTATGCAAAAAGTGTTTAGGAGTGATAAGGTAAGAATTTTTTTGCTTGTCAGTTAAACTCATTGATGGTGATGTGTGTCAGGGCTCTTTATATTACTGTAAGCAATTGCAGACACCGGTGCTAATTAGTTTGGCAGGTGTGTCCAATGAAAGGCAAGACTACTTAATAAGGCTGTCCCACATTATTAAGCAGCCTACATTTTCTGCCAAAATGGGAAAGAAAAAGGATGTGTCGGCTGCTGAGAAGCAACAAATTGTGGAGTGTTTAGGTCAAGGCATGACTACAATCAACATTGCCAAGACTCTTCATCCTGATCATCGCACAATCAAGAAGTATGTAGCTGATTCGAAGTACACATGTGTGCGTGCTGATAAGGGTAAATTGAGGACTCTTTCCTACAGGCAATTACGTCAGGTTAAAAGAGCAGCGGCAAAAAAGCCTTGTCATAGCAGCAGACAAGTTTTTGAAGCTGCTGGTGCCTCCAACGTCCCCGGAACAACAAGATGCAGGGTCCTTCAGAGGTTTGAAGCTGTGCATAAGCCATCCTGTCGACCTCCTCTATCCACTGTACACAAGCAGAAACGGCTCCAGTGGGCCAAACAATACGTGAAGACTGACTTCAAAACTGTTTTATTCACCGATGAGTGCCGTGCAACGCTCGATGGTCCAGATGGATGGAGTGGAGGATGGCTGGTTGAAGGACACCCCATGCAAACACGGCTACGGCGCCAACAAGGAGGAGGTGGAGTAATGTTTTGGGCTGGAATCATGGGGAGAGAGATTGTCGGCCCCTTTAGGATCCCTGAAGGGGTAAAGATGAACTCCATAATGTATGTGGAGTTTCTCAAACAGCACTTCCTGCCATGGTTCAAGAAGAAGAACCGTGTATTCCGCAGCAAGATCATTTTCATGCATGATAATGCACCGTCTCATGCTGCACATAACACATCTGCATCTCTGGGTGATATGGACATAAAAGGGGACAAACCTTTGGTGTGACCCCCATGCTCCCCTAACCTCAACCCCATTGAGAACCTCTGGAGCATCATCAAGAGGAGTGTCTATGATGGCGGGAGGCAGTTCACATCTAATCAACAGCTCTGGGAGGGTATTCTGTCCTCATGCAAAACAATTGAAGCAGAAACCATCCAAAACCTGACAAATTCAATGGACGAGAGAGTTCAGAAGCTCCTTTCGAACAAGGGGTCCTATGTGCAAATGTAACATCACCTGGAATAAAGTTTTGAGTTGAAAACTGTTTGATTTCAGTTTCTAATAACCTGCTAATGCTTATAATTTCAAAAATGACCATTGTTTTGTTCTTTATTAAAATGAAAAGGTTGATCGAAGAGTGTGGGCGATCTAAGAGTGTGGCAACCCAGTTGTCAGGATTATTTCGAATTCTGACAATCTGAGGGTCATGTTGCAGGTAGTGCAGCAAGAAGGCACTCATGTGTCTTGCGCATCTAGGAGCCCCAAAATTATTTTCCGGGCTAGATGCAGCTAAAAATTATTATTCATTTGAAAGCTGGTGGAGCTTAGTATAGATGGCCTAATAGAATCAGTAGTGCAAACTGCTACAAGACCCAAATTATTTTCCAGCCAAGATACAGATGAACATGATTAGTAATTTTAAATCTGGTGGAGTTTAGTATAGATGGCCTAATAGAATCAGTACTGCACACTGCTACAAGGCTCAAATTATATTCCAGCCAAGATACAGATAAACATGATTAGTAGTTTGAAAGCTTAAAACGGTTCGTGAGGTGATTTTAACAAATCATCAAGCTTTTACTCTCCCCAGGATGACACAGGGGTAGAAAAGTCATTTCGGATCCATGATTTGTTCATCTTTATGAACGTGAGTCTGTCTACATTATCAGTGGAGAGCCGCGTGCGCTTATCTGTCAGCACACCACCAGCAGCGATGAACACACGTTCAGACAGAACGCTGGCTGCGGGGCATGACAAGATCTTCAAGGCGTAAGTGGCGAGCTCCAGCCATTTATCCAAATTGGAAGCCCAAAAAGAGCAAGGGTCCAGTGACACAGTCATGGCTTCAATGTTTACTTGGAGATACTCCTGTACCATCGTCTCTAGGCGTTGACTATGTGTCAGACTTCTTGTCTCCTGTGGACTTGCAAAGGATGGGCTAAAAAAGTGGTGAAATGATTCCGCAAAATTGATGTTACCAGCAGACACTGTGTTTCTGTTACGTTTTCAGTGCTGAACACTCTACGGTCCCACGGTTGGCAAGTTGGAACTGTGAGATTCACTACGTGCACCACTAGTGTTTTGTGGAAAAGCACATGTAAGATTCTGCAATAGTCTCTGCTGATACTCCTGCATGCGAGCATCTCTTTCTATGGCAGGAATAATTTCTGCAAATTAACTTTTGCATCGGGGATCTAACAGTGTGGCAACCCAGTAGTCAGGATTATTTCTAATTCTCACAATTCGAGGGTCATGTTGCAGGTAGTGCAGCAAGAAGGCACTCATGTGTCTTGCGCATCCAGGAGCACCAAGTCCCTGTTGTGTTGGTGGCGAGGTAGCAATCATGCTTCCTTCCACTGCTCTCTCCCCCCAACCTCGCACAACAGAAATGTGATCAAGGTCTCCCTCATCTGATGAGTCTTCCATCAGTTCGTCCTCCACTTCCTCCTGGGCTCCTGCACCTTCCTCACTAGTTTGGCTGCTACCATGCACCCTGGTAAAACCATCTCCCCCACCCTCACATGCTTGCCGCCTTGGTACTGCCGACCGTCTGGACCTTGCAGATGTTAGCACTTCCGCATACAACTCCTCCTCCTCTACTTCCTCCACTTCCTCTTGTGCCACCACCTGACTCCGAATTCTGTTTAACATGTGCTCCAGCATGTAAATCACCGGAATAGTCATGCTGATAATGGCATCGTCAGCACTAAACATCTTCGTCGCCATTTCAAAACTGTGCAGAAGGGTGCATAGGTCCCTGATCTGAGACCACTCCTCCAGCGTGATTTGCCCCACCTCTGGATCTCATTGGCCCAGGCTATACGTCAGAACGTATTGCACCAGGGCTTGTCGGTGCTGCCACAGTCGCTGCAACATGTGCAGAGTTGAATTCCACCGGGTAGGTACATCGCATTTTAGCCGGTGAAGTGGCAGACCCAACGACTTCTGTAGTTATGTAAGTCGCTGAGCTGCGGGATGCGAACGGCGGAAGTGAGCACACAGCGACCGTGCCCTCTGCAGAAGGCCATCTAGTCCGTTATAGTGGGCTAAAAATTTCTCGACAACCAGGCTCAACACGTGAGCCATTCAAGGCACGTGTGTGACATTGCTCCGGCGAAGGGCGGCACCCAGGTTTGCAGCATTGTCGCATACGACCTTCCCTGGTTTCAGGTCCAGTGGAGACAACCATTTATGAAACTGGTTCTCCAGAGCTGACCACAACTCCTCAGCTGTGTGACTCACATTTCCCAGACATTTCAAAGTAAAAACTGCCTGATGACGTTGAGCCCTGCTGCCAGCATAGTAAAGAGGTGTGCAGAATCCCTTCTGCGCAGTTAGAAAGCTTGTGGCATGACCAGACAGACTTTGGGTGCAGGTGGAGGACCGAGAGGAGGTTGAGGAGGCAGAAGCAGTGGAGGAACTTCGAGATAAAGAGGATTGACGCACAACTCGTGGGGAAGGCAAGACTTGGACAGCAGCCCCTTGTCCTGCTGTCACCATAGTTACCCAGTGCCCAGTCAGCGACATGTAACACCCCTGTCCATGCCTACTTGTCCAAGTGTCTGTGGTAAAATGCACCCTGTCACACACAGAGTTTCTCAAAGAAGCGGTGATGTTGTGTGCGACATGCTGGTGGAGCGCAGGCACACCTTTCTTTGAGAAGTAGTGCCGACTGGGCATCTGGTACTGGGGCACTGCGACGGACATAAGGTCTCGAAAATCCTCTGTGTCCACCAGGCGGAAAGGCAGCATTTCTGTAGCCAAGAGCTTGCAGATGGTGAAATTCAACCTCTTAGCTTTCTCATGGCTAGGAGGAAATGGTCTTTTACTTGTCCACATCTGAGGGACCGAGGGCTGGCTGTTGTGCTTAGACGGGGTTGAGAAGGGTGTCCCCGGCAAACTGCCGGTCTGTGAGGAAGATGCAGGCGGACATGTTAGGTTGCCTTGATCCAAAGGTGGTGCTATCGATGTCGGACAGCGCTGAACACCAGCTGGTGTTTCCACCTCCAAAGAAAATGATGACCTGCCAATCACGCTGGCTGTTGTGGGTAAAGAGGTGGCAGGTCTGCGTCCCAAAACAGGTGTGACTGCTGTCCCCCCAGTCACAAAGGATGAAGAGGCCGCAGATGCACAAGATGTGACAGACGGTGGTTGGCCCGGCCGGCTAGGCCGCATTGTAGCACAGTGAGCTTCCCACTTCATCTTATGCTTCATATCCATGTGCCGGTTCATGCATGAAGTACTCAAACTATGTATTTTTTGGCCTCTACTTAGCTTTTGGTGACAAATGTTCCAGATAACACGAGTTGGATCATCTTTATTGATCTGAAAAAATGCCCAGGCTATGCAAGGCTTAGCACCCATGCAACCTGAAGAGCCACCACGACTTGTGGTCAGAGTCAGAGTTGTGTTTGAGGATGCAGTTGTTGACGTGCTTCCAGTACTTCGTCTCTGTCCAGGAAGGCACAACCTTGCCTCGTCGTCATTAGCATCCTCCTCCACCTCCTCTGCTGACCTCATCGACTGGCTGACTGTGGGTTGACAGTAAGTGGGATCTCCAACCTCGTCATCATCACCCTGTGTGTTATCACACCCGTCGTCCTCAGAGCCAACCTGTTCCTGCCCTGACAAAAAACTAAAGTTGTCGCTCCAATCAGGTATTTCAGTCTCATCATCGTCTTCCTCATTGTCTCCACCAACAGGAGTTACAGTTTGGGAACGAGGGTCGACATTATGGTCAGAACCTTCTGCGTCTGGTCCTGGATCCGACTCATAAAGATACTGGGCATCAGTGCAGATCATTTCCTCGTCTGGATTCACAGAAGCTCTGGAGCCGACCTCTGATTCCCAGGCTATAGTATGAGTAAACAGCTCTGCAGACTCAACCATCTGTTCTACCCCATACTCAGACGGGCAGCTGGAGACATGGGAGCTGTGAGGAAGCAAGTGCGATTGGGGTGACACCTCTGAGGACTGGAGTATTTGTGATGTTGATGTTGAGGTGGAGGAGAGCCCACTTAAAGGAGCACTTGATATCCGTTGAAGCACCTGCTGTTTTTGTGCCTCATCTGGAATTTGTAGCGATAGGCGTGGCCGTAAGAAAGGGATCTTATCACATTGTACGCTAAAAGAAGTGGACATCTTAGTTTGGCTAGGAGATGGACTTTTTTCTGCAGATGTTACTGTTGCTTTAACACCTACCACACGGACACAACCTTTTTTCCCCTTCCCAACACGCCTATTCCCCTTTCCACCAGCAGCAGGCCTTTTTCCACTCATTTTGGTGGTTAACTAATTGACAACTCTGGAGTTGTTTGCACAAAAAACAATGGATGGGAACCGAGCAGAGCTGAGTGGCTAAACCGTGGTATTAGCCCAAAAGTTTTGGCTGGGTTAGATGCAGATAAAAATTATTTTGAATTTGCAACCTGGTGGAGGTTAGTATAGGTGGACTAATAGAACAAGTCCCACACACTGCTACAAGCCGAAGCCGAAATATTTTTTCAGAGCTAGATACAGATAAAAATTATATTGAATTTGCAACCTGGTGGAGGTTAGTATAGATGGAAAAATAGAACAAGTCCCACACACTGCTACAAGTCGAAATATTTTTTCAGAGCTAGATGCAGAAAAAAATTATATTGAATTTGCAACCTGGTGGAGGTTAGTATAGATGGACTAATAGAACAAGTCCCACACACTGCTACAAGCCGAAATATTTTTTCAGAGCTAGATGCAGATAAAAATTATTTTGAATTTGCAACCTGGTGGAGGTTAGTATAGATGGACTAATAAAACAAGTCCCACACACTGCTACAAGCCGAAGCCAAAATATTGTTTCAGAGCTAGATGCAGATAAAAATTATTTTGAATTTGCAACCTGGTGGAGGTTAGTATAGATGGACTAATAGAACAAGTCCCACACACTGCTACAAGCCGAAGCCGAAATATTTTTTCAGAGCAAGATGCAGATAAAAATTATACTGAATTTGCATTCTGGTGGAGGTTAGTATAGATGGACTAATAGAACAAGTCCCACACACTGCAACAAGCCGAAATATTTTTCAGAGCTAGATGCAGAAAAAAATTATACTGAATTTGCATTCTGGTGGAAGTTAGTATAGATGGACTAATAGAACAAGTCCCACACACTGCTACAAGCCGAAATATTTTTTCAGAGCTAGATGCAGATAAAAATTATTTTGAATTTGCAACCTGGTGTAGGTTAGTATAGATGGACTAAAAGAACAAGTCCCACACACTGCTACAAGCCACAATATTTTTTCAGAGCTAGATGCAGAAAAAAATTATATTGAATTTGCAAACTGGTGGAGGTTAGTATAGATGGACAAATAGAACAAGTCCCACACACTGCTACAAGCCGAAGCCAAAATATTTTTTCAGAGCTAGATGCAGATAAAGATTATATTGAATTTGCAACCTGGTGGAGGTTAGTATAGATGGACTAATAGAACAAGTCCCACACACTGCTACAAGCCGAAATATTTTTTCAAAGCTAGATGCAGATAAAAATTATTTTGAATTTGCAACTTGGTGGAGTTTAGTATAGATGGACTAATAGAACAAGTCCCACACACTGCAACATGCCGAAATATTTTTTCAGAGCTAGATGCAGAAAAAATTATATTGAATTTGCAACCTGGTGGAGGTTAGTATAGATGGACTAATAGAACAAGTCCCACACACTTCTACAAGCCAAAGCCGAAATATTTTTTCAGAGCTAGATGCAGATAAAAATTATATTGAATTTGCAACCTGGTGGAGGTTAGTATAGATGGACTAATAGAACAAGTCCGACACACTCCTACAAGCCGAAGCCGAAATATTTTTTCAGAGCTAGATGCAGATAAAAATTATATTGAATTTGCAACCTGGTGGAGGTTAGTATAGATGGACTAATAGAACAAGTCCCACACACTGCTACAAGCCGAAATATTTTTTCAGAGCTAGATGCAGAAAAAAATTATATTGAATTTGCAACCTGGTGGAGGTTAGCATACATGGACTAATAGAACAAGTCCCACACACTGCTACAAGCCGAAATATTTTTTCAGTGCTAGATGCAGATAAAAATTATTTTGAATTTGCAACCTGGTGGTGGTAAGTATAGATGGACTAATAAAACAAGTCCCACACAATGCTACAAGCCGAAGACAAAATATTTTTTCAGAGCTCGATGCAGAAAAAAATTATTTTGAATTTGCAACCTAGTGGAGGTTAGTATAGATGGACTAATAGAACAAGTCCCACACACTGCTACAAGCCGAAGCCGAAATATTTTTTCAGAGCTAGATGCAGATAAAAATTATATTGAATTTGCAACCTGGTGGAGGTTAGTATAGATGGACTAATAGAACAAGTCCCACACACTGCTACAAGCCGAAATATTTTTTCAGAGCTAGATGCAGATAAAAATTATTTTGAATTTGCAACCTGGTAGAGGTTAGTATAGATGGACTAATAGAACAAGTCCCACATACTGCTACAAGCCGAAATATTTTTTCAGAGCTAGATGCAGAAAAAAATTATATTGAATTTGCAACCTCGTGGAGGTTAGTATAGATGGACTAATAGAACATGTCCCACACACTGGTACAAGCCGAAATATTTTTTCAGTTCTAGATGCAGATAAAAATTATTTTGAATTTGCAACCTGGTGGAGGTTAGTATAGATGGACTAATAGAACAAGTCCCACACACTGCTACAAGCCGAAGCCGAAATATTTTTTCAAAGCTAGATGCAGATAAAAATTATTTTGAATATGCAACCTGGTAGAGGTTAGTATAGATGGACTAATAGAACAAGTCCCACACATTGCTAGAAGCCGAAATATTTTTTCAGAGCTAGATGCAGAAAAAAATTATATTGAATTTGCAACCTGGTGGAGGTTAGTATAGATGGACTAATAGAACAAGTCCCACACACTGCTACAAGCCGAAATATTTTTTCAGAGCTAGATGCAGATAAAAATTATTTTGAATTTGCAACCTGGTGGAGGTTAGTATAGATGGACTAATAAAACAAGTCCCACACACTGCTACAAGCCGAAGCCGAAATATTTTTTCAGAGCTAGATGCAGATAAAAATTATATTGAATTTGCAACCTGGTGGAGGTTAGTATAGATGGACTAATAGAACAAGTCCCACACACTGCTACAAGCCGAAATATTTTTTCAAAGCTAGATGCAGATAAAAATTATTTTGAATTTGCAACTTGGTGGAGTTTAGTATAGATGGACTAATAGAACAAGTCCCACACACTGCAACATGCCGAAATATTTTTTCAGAGCTAGATGCAGAAAAAATTATATTGAATTTGCAACCTGGTGGAGGTTAGTATAGACGGACTAATAGAACAAGTCCCACACACTGCTACAAGCCAAAGCCGAAATATTTTTTCAGAGCTAGATGCAGATAAAAATTATATTGAATTTGCAACCTGGTGGAGGTTAGTATAGATGGACTAATAGAACAAGTCCCACACACTCCTACAAGCCGAAGCCGAAATATTTTTTCAGAGCTAGATGCAGATAAAAATTATATTGAATTTGCAACCTGGTGGAGGTTAGTATAGATGGACTAATAGAACAAGTCCCACACACTGCTACAAGCCGAAATATTTTTTCAGAGCTAGATGCAGAAAAAAATTATATTGAATATGCAACCTGGTGGAGGTTAGTATACATGGACTAATAGAACAAGTCCCACACACTGCTACAAGCCGAAATATTTTTTCAGTGCTAGATGCAGATAAAAATTATTTTGAATTTGCAACCTGATGGAGGTTAGTATAGATGGACTAATAAAACAAGTCCCACACAATGCTACAAGTCGAAGACAAAATATTTTTTCAGAGCTCGATGCAGAAAAAAATTATTTTGAATTTGTAACCTGGTGGAGGTTAGTATAGATGGACTAATAGAACAAGTCGCACACACTGCTACAAGCCGAAGCCGAAATATTTTTTCAGAGCTAGATGCAGATAAAAATTATATTGAATTTGCAACCTGGTGGAGGTTAGTATAGATGGACTAATAGAACAAGTCCTACACACTGCTACAAGCCGAAATATTTTTTCAGAGCTAGATGCAGATAAAAATTATTTTGAATTTGCAACTTGGTGGAGTTTAGTATAGATGGACTAATAGAACAAGTCCCACACACTGCAACATGCCGAAATATTTTTTCAGAGCTAGATGCAGAAAAAATTATATTGAATTTGCAACCTGGTGGAGGTTAGTATAGATGGACTAATAGAACAAGTCCCACACACTTCTACAAGCCAAAGCCGAAATATTTTTTCAGAGCTAGATGCAGATAAAAATTATATTGAATTTGCAACCTGGTGGAGGTTAGTATAGATGGACTAATAGAACAAGTCCGACACACTCCTACAAGCCGAAGCCGAAATATTTTTTCAGAGCTAGATGCAGATAAAAATTATATTGAATTTGCAACCTGGTGGAGGTTAGTATAGATGGACTAATAGAACAAGTCCCACACACTGCTACAAGCCGAAATATTTTTTCAGAGCTAGATGCAGAAAAAAATTATATTGAATTTGCAACCTGGTGGAGGTTAGTATACATGGACTAATAGAACAAGTCCCACACACTGCTACAAGCCGAAATATTTTTTCAGTGCTAGATGCAGATAAAAATTATTTTGAATTTGCAACCTGGTGGTGGTAAGTATAGATGGACTAATAAAACAAGTCCCACACAATGCTACAAGCCGAAGACAAAATATTTTTTCAGAGCTCGATGCAGAAAAAAATTATTTTGAATTTGCAACCTAGTGGAGGTTAGTATAGATGGACTAATAGAACAAGTCCCACACACTGCTACAAGCCGAAGCCGAAATATTTTTTCAGAGCTAGATGCAGATAAAAATTATATTGAATTTGCAACCTGGTGGAGGTTAGTATAGATGGACTAATAGAACAAGTCCCACACACTGCTACAAGCCGAAATATTTTTTCAGAGCTAGATGCAGATAAAAATTATTTTGAATTTGCAACCTGGTAGAGGTTAGTATAGATGGACTAATAGAACAAGTCCCACATACTGCTACAAGCCGAAATATTTTTTCAGAGCTAGATGCAGAAAAAAATTATATTGAATTTGCAACCTCGTGGAGGTTAGTATAGATGGACTAATAGAACATGTCCCACACACTGCTACAAGCCGAAATATTTTTTCAGTTCTAGATGCAGATAAAAATTATTTTGAATTTGCAACCTGGTGGAGGTTAGTATAGATGGACTAATAGAACAAGTCCCACACACTGCTACAAGCCGAAGCCGAAATATTTTTTCAAAGCTAGATGCAGATAAAAATTATTTTGAATATGCAACCTGGTAGAGGTTAGTATAGATGGACTAATAGAACAAGTCCCACACATTACTAGAAGCCGAAATATTTTTTCAGAGCTAGATGCAGAAAAAAATTATATTGAATTTGCAACCTGGTGGAGGTTAGTATAGATGGACTAATAGAACAAGTCCCACACACTGCTACAAGCCGAAATATTTTTTCAGAGCTAGATGCAGATAAAAATTATTTTGAATTTGCAACCTGGTGGAGGTTAGTATAGATGGACTAATAAAACAAGTCCCACACACTGCTACAAGCCGAAGCCGAAATATTTTTTCAGAGCTAGATGCAGATAAAAATTATATTGAATTTGCAACCTGGTGGAGGTTAGTATAGATGGACTAATAGAACAAGTCCCACACACTGCTACAAGCCGAAATATTTTTTCAAAGCTAGATGCAGATAAAAATTATTTTGAATTTGCAACTTGGTGGAGTTTAGTATAGATGGACTAATAGAACAAGTCCCACACACTGCAACATGCCGAAATATTTTTTCAGAGCTAGATGCAGAAAAAATTATATTGAATTTGCAACCTGGTGGAGGTTAGTATAGACGGACTAATAGAACAAGTCCCACACACTGCTACAAGCCAAAGCCGAAATATTTTTTCAGAGCTAGATGCAGATAAAAATTATATTGAATTTGCAACCTGGTGGAGGTTAGTATAGATGGACTAATAGAACAAGTCCCACACACTCCTACAAGCCGAAGCCGAAATATTTTTTCAGAGCTAGATGCAGATAAAAATTATATTGAATTTGCAACCTGGTGGAGGTTAGTATAGATGGACTAATAGAACAAGTCCCACACACTGCTACAAGCCGAAATATTTTTTCAGAGCTAGATGCAGAAAAAAATTATATTGAATTTGCAACCTGGTGGAGGTTAGTATACATGGACTAATAGAACAAGTCCCACACACTGCTACAAGCCGAAATATTTTTTCAGTGCTAGATGCAGATAAAAATTATTTTGAATTTGCAACCTGATGGAGGTTAGTATAGATGGACTAATAAAACAAGTCCCACACAATGCTACAAGTCGAAGACAAAATATTTTTTGAGAGCTAGATGCAGATAAAAATTATATTGAATTTGCAACCTGGTGGAGGTTAGTATAGATGGACTAATAGAAAAAGTCCCACACACTGCTACAAGCCGAAATATTTTTTCAGAGCTAGATGCAGATAAAAATTATTTTGAATTTGCAACCTGGTAGAGGTTAGTATAGATGGACTAATAGAACAAGTCCCACATACTGCTACAAGCCGAAATATTTTTTCAGAGCTAGATGCAGATAAAAATTATTTTGAATTTGCAACCTGGTGGAGGTTAGTATAGATGGACTAATAGAACAAGTCCCACACACTGCTACAAGCCGAAGCCGAAATATTTTTTCAAAGCTAGATGCAGATAAAAATTATTTTGAATTTGCAACCTGGTAGAGGTTAGTATAGATGGACTAATAGAACAAGTCCCACACATTGCTAGAAGCTGAAATATTTTTTCAGAGCTAGATGCAGAAAAAAATTATATTGAATTTGCAACCTGGTGGAGGTTAGTATAGATGGACTAATAGAACAAGTCCCACACACTGCTACAAGCCGAAATATTTTTTCAGAGCTAGATGCAGATAAAAATTATTTTGAATTTGCAACCTGGTGGAGGTTAGTATAGATGGACTAATAAAACAAGTCCCACACACTGCTACAATCCGAAGCCAAAATATTTTTTCAGAGCTAGATGCAGATAAAAATTATATTGAATTTGCAACCTGGTGGAGGTTAGTATAGATGGACTAAGAGAACAAGTCCCACACACTGCTATAAGCCGAAATATTTTTTCAGAACTAGATGCAGAAAAAAATTATTTTGAATTTGCAACCTGGTGGAGGTTAGTTTAGATGGACTAATAGAATGATGCTATGCCCAAAAGGTTTTACTTCACTAGGTGCAGTAAAAAAAATTGTATTCTATACACAGGTGGTGTAGCTTGCAACACAGATAGGCTACTCCACTGACTAACACACACTGCAAGAGGACAAAAAGGATTTGCTTTGCTAGATTTAGCCAATTGCTGTGAAAAAAACTTGCACAGCACTGGCACAGACCTGCCTGGCAAAAAGTGATAGGAACTGATGTAACCTAGCCCTCAAAAGGACTGCTATTACAATTAGTCTTTACTCCCAACCTATCTATTTAAGAGCACAGACCTGCCTAATAAAAGTGATACGAACTGATGTAACCTAGTCCTCAAAAGGACTGCAATCACAACTATTCCCTACTCCCAAGCTATCTGTAGATTTGTCCGAAAATTGGCTTGAAATTAACACTGAAAGTATAGCGCACACAGCAACAGCGGTGCCGTCTAACACGCAGCTGCAGCAGTGAGAAAATGGTGGCGACGGGGAAAATGGCTGGGTCTTATAGGGCAAGGACATGTGACATACACCGCCAATGACACATGCCCTTGCTTGTGTGAAAAAAAGCAGTTCGCTCTGTGTGTGCGCTGCTGATAGGCTGACAGACTGCACCTACCCACTGTAAATGCGGGAAAGAGAAAAGAAAATGGAGATCTTCATTATTTCTGCAGAGATCCATCCCATGCCCCTCCCCCCGCCCCGCTGTACACTCAAACTGCGTATTAACATTAATTTTCAGCATTACTGAGAAAAAATCCAGTTATGATTTTCGTGCACGAACAGTTATCGAACATAACCTCGAACAGCCGAATTTTTTTCAAATTGTTCGTGTTCGCCGAACGGCTCGAACACCGCCCAAAACAGCTCGAATTTGAGATTGGCGAACAGTTCGAGTCGAACACCGCTCATCTCTACTCCTGACCAGGAATCCAAATATAATAAAAGCTCATAAATTATCACGATACAATATATTGTAGGAAACTCCCTAGAAACCAAATATAACAACATAGTGAATATAGTATAATTAATTAATGGACATCTATAGTATAACAGATATAATCTAGGATCTTATAATGGGACACAAAATAACCCTATGTGCAGATCCAAGTGAATATTGCCCAAAGAGTAAATAAAGCCATAGAGTTGGTAATCGTAATAAACTTAAGGTAGAAGGGGAGTAAAGAGAAGGTACTGTATATACCTGATAAGATTAGTGCCAGAAAAAGAGCCTAAATAAAAGGTGACCAGGACCCAGTACAGGACGCCGTCTCTTTGCCCCGACTCGCGTTTCGCCCACTAGCTTTTTCCGGGGGCGTGTCAAAGTGAGGGGATGACATCTTTTTTATATAGCATGACCGCCTATCAAAATGCCTAGAGCCTTTTCAGTTGACAGGCGGATGCGCTTATCAGTTATAATTCCACCAGCGGCACTAAAAACCCGCTCTAATTAACCGCTAGCAGCAGGGCAGGCCAGGACCTCCAAGGCGTAGAGAGCCAGTTCATTCCATGTATCCAGCTTGGATACCCAATAACTATAAGGCACAGAGGAATTACAGAGGACGTTGGTAGGATCGGCAAGATACCCCCTCTGCATCTTCCCAAACTTTGCACTCCTTGTGAGAGTATCCCGCGCCTCAGGGCCTGTGCGATGGGAGGGGCTGAGAAAACTGTCCCAGAACTTTGACAGTGTTCCCCTGCCTCTGCTGGATTGGAGTTGTGTTTCTCTCGGCTTCACTCCTTGGTTGCCCAACGAGCTGTGACCTCTGCCGCCAGCATTTTCAGATGGGAATTTTTTTAATAGTTCCGCAACAAGGGCCTTCTGGTACTGCCCCATTTTTGTAGACCTGTTCGCCTCAGGAATAAGAGATATAAAGTTCTCCCTGTAGCGTGGGTCTACAGTCATGGCCAAAAGTATTGAGAATGAGACAAATAGTAATTTTTTCCAAAGTTTACTGCTTCATTTTTTGTAATGGCAATTTGCATATACTCCTGAATGTCAAAGAGTGATCAGATTAACAGCAATTACTGTACTTGCAAAGTCAATATTTGCCCAGAAAATGAACTTTAACCCCCAAAACACATTTCAACATCATTGCAGTCCTGCCTTAAAAGGAGCAGATAACATCGCTTTAGTGATTGATCCATTAACACAGGTGTGGGTGTTGATGAGGACAGGGCTGGCGATCAATCAGTCATGATTAAGTAAGAATGACATCACTGGACACTTTAAAAGGAGGCTGGTTCTTGGTATCATTGTTTCTGTTCAGTTAACCATGGTTATCTCTAAAGAAACACGTGCAGCCATCATTGCACTGCACAAAAATGGCCTAACAGGGAAGAGTATCGCAGCTACAACGATTGCACCTCAGTCAACAATCTATCGCATCATCAAGAACTTCAAGGAGAGAGCTTCCATTGTTGTCAAAAAGGCTCCTGGGCACCCAAGAAAGACTAGCAAGCACCAGGACCGTATCTTAAAACTGTTTCAGCTGTGGGATCGGACTACCAGCAGTGCCGAGCTTGCTCAGGAATGGCAGCAGGCTGGTGTGAGTGCTTCTGCACGCACTGTGAGTCGGAGACTGTTTGAGCAAGGGCTGGTTTCAAGAAGGGCAGCAAAGAAGCCACTTCTCTCCAGAAAAAACATCAGGGACCGACTGATATTCTGCAAAAGGTACAGGGAGTGGACTGCTGAGGACTGGGGCAAAGTCATTTTCTCTGATGAATCCCCTTTTCGATTGTTGGGACATCTGGAAAACAGCTTATTCGGAGAAGAAGAGGTGAGCTCTACCACCAGTCTTGTCTCATGCCAACTGTAAAGCATCCTGAAACCATTCATGTGTGGGGTTGCTTCTCAGCCAAGGGAATCGGCTCACTCACAGTCTTGCCTAAAAACACAGCCATGAATAAAGAATGGTACCAGAATGTCCTCCAAGAACAACTTCTCCCAACCGTCCAAGAGCAGTTTGGCGCCCAACAATGCCTTTTCCAGCATGATGGAGCACCTTGCCATAAAGCAAAGGTGATAACTAAATGGCTAATGGAACAAAACATAGAGATTTTGGGTCCATGGCCTGGAAACTCCCCAGATCTTAATCCCATTGAGAACTTGTGGTCAATCATCAAGAGACGGGTGGACAAACAAAAAACAATAAATTCTGGCAAAATGCAAGCATTGATTATGCAAGAATGGACTGCTATCAGTCAGGATTTGGTCCAAAAGTTGATTGAGAGCATGCCAGGGAGAATTACAGAGGTCTTGAAGAAGAAGAGGCAACACTGCAAATATTGACTTGCTGCATTAACTCATTCTAACTGTCAATATAACCTATTGGTACTCATAATATGATTGCAATTATATTTCTGTATGTGATATAAACATCAGACAAACACTAATAAAAACCAGAGGCCAGCAGATCATGTGAAAATATAATTTTCGTGTCATTCTCAAAACTTTTTGCCATGACTGTAGAAGTGTCACTAACCAGTAATGACTGTCACCCAAAATTTGGAGAACGCGAGGGTCACGGGAAAGACAGCGTAACATAAACTCAGCCAAGCATGCCAGACTGCTAACAGGCAAGACTTCCGTGTTCTCATCAAGAGGACGACTGACCATGCTCTCCTCCTCCTCCTTTTCCTCCTCCCTGTCCTCAGGCCATCAGCGCTTTGACAGTTGTGCAGGTAATACCGTCTATAGCGCATGAAACTATTCTTCCTCCTCCTCTTCCTCATTGTCACACAATCCACGTTGGGATGAGATGAGGCCGGGCTGTGTGTAATTGCCCTGTATGGTTTCTTGCTCCATCTCATCGTGCACCGTCTGCAATACATCCTCTTTGATTGTGAGCAGAGAGCATTTCAGGACACAGAGAAGCTGGATGGTGATGCTAATTATGGCATCATCGCCGCTCACTATCTTTGAGGATTCCAAAACTGAATTTGGAGCGAACTTATATGTGATCCGTGTGATGGACAAACCACAGTTTTAAATAGCTGGCCTGTAGGTAACTATTTTTAACAGCAAACTGGTGTCAATAACTTCACTCACACACTGAAACAAAATTTTAATGGAGGCCAGAAATGGCAGAATTTTCAGCGCAATTATATGTGATCCGTGTGACAGACAAACCACAGTTTTAAATAGCTGGCCTGTAGGTAACTATTTTTAACAGTGCCGACCTCATGTCAATAAGTTCACTGACACACTGCAACAAAATTTCAATGGAGGCCAGAAATGGCAATATTTTCAGTGCAATTATGTGTGATCCGTGTGACGGACAAACCACAGTTTAAAATAGCTGGATTTTTAGTGCTCTAATATGAAAAGGACTTGGCTGTATTCTTCAGTGCCAACAAGAAAATGGCACAGAAAAACGGTGTTCTCTGGATTGCTTTTTAAGCAAATAATCAGGATTAAGATAAAAAAAAAATATTCCTGGCCCCTGATACCTGGGGTTATTTCTACAAATATCTGTAAAAGCACCAGCAGACAGAACTGGAATGGACCCTGTTGCTATGTGCACTGCAGTCTGCTATTTACCCTGCCTGCCTCCCTAGCACTGATATCTCTGCAGCTGAATTAGTCCTCAGAAGGACTGTTAGTTGAGATGGATATGTGTCTTTAATATAGTCTGGTATACCTACACTAACTAGAAACAAGCAAATCTCTCCCTAGCTCAGCAGCAGCTCTCCCTACACTGTCTGATTCCGGAGTGACTGTGACGAGCATAGCGGCACCACATCTGATATAGACCTGATGACGCTGTGCGGCCAGCCAATCACTGTAATGCCGCAACCAACATGGCTACTTCATTACAGTGTGTGGCAGACAATCCCTGCATGTTGAATGGCGCTCTAAAGAGCACCAAACATGCAGGGAGGGGACCCAAGCACCCGCTGAGCAACTCCGGAAATACTCGGCGAGCGCCGAGCATCTCAAGCAGTAAGATGCTCAGGGGAACATGCTCGCTCATCACTAGCAGTGACCATAAGGTAAGTTTCAATTTAATTTTCAATCAAACATTCAAAAGAGGAAATGCAAAAACCTGGAACTTTAGGAAAGCTGATTTCAACAAACTAAGAGAAGAGCTTAATCGTGTAGACTGGGATCATGTCATGGTAACTGGGGATACCAAACATAAATGGGGCATGTTTAAGGAAATACTACTAGAATCCTGTAGAAAATTGATAACCTCTGGTAATAAAATGTCCATAATAAAAATAATGGATAAATAAGACAGTACAAAGTTTAATAAGACAAAAACAGACGGCATTCAAAATCTTGAAGGCAGAAAATACAGATATAGCATTTCAGGAGTATAAAGACCTAAATAAGAAATGTAAAAAAGAAATCAAGTCAGCAAAATTATCTACAGCGAAACACATCGCCAGCAACATTAAACTAAATTCCAAAATTTTTTCTAAATACATCAATGCCAAAAAGAAAAAAATAGATGGTATTGGCCTCCCAAAACACGATAATAACAAGGTAATTATAGAGGACAAAGAAAAGACTGAGATATTAAACAGGAATTTTTCATTCGTTCTGGTATTTTGAGAAACGTCTTACTGTGGCTACCAGGTACACATGAATTGGCCAATTTATGCGCTAAGATTTCTCATTTATTTCTATTTTCTACAGCAGTAATGCTATTCAAATTTCATATATTTCATGTTCGCATACTTAGCATTACAGTGTGCTGCTTTGTTTGTTAGTTACAAGAGGATGACTGATGTGGTACCGATATTTAAGAAAGGTAAAAAGGTGGATCCAGGTAACTACCATCCGGTAAGTCTGACATCAGTAGTGTGCAAAGTTTTTGAGGGCATCATAAGAGATGACCTGCAGCGTTATAGCGCAGAGAATAATATACTAAATGATAACCAGCACGGATTCTTGAAAAATAGGTTGTGTCTAACCAACATGTTGGGGTTCTATGAGGAGGTAAGTGCAAATCTGGATGTTGGTAATGCGGCTGATGTGATTTATCTGGACTTTGCAAAGGCATTTGATACTGTACCACATAACAGCCTTATACTGAAGCTACAGAAGCAAGGACTTGGGGGAACTATATGCAGATGAGTAACGAATTGGCTAAATGATAGGAAATAAAGAGTCGTTATAAATGGTACATTCTCTAAATGGGATATAGTCAGCAGTGGGGTGCCGCAGGGATCTGTGCTTGGACCGATTCTTTTTATCCTCTTTATTAATGACCTTGTGGATGGGATTGAGAGTAAAGTGTCAGTCTTTGCTGATGACACCAAACTATGTATCATATTAAAGTCTGATCTTGACATTAGGATATTGCAGAACAATCTGGATAAGATGACTGAATGGGCAAACACTTGGCAGATGAGGTTTAATGTAGATAAATGTAGAGGAATGCACCTAGGACGGAGTAATCCTATTGCTGCATATACATTAAATGGGAGTATACTCAGTACTACAGGACAGGTAAAGGACTTGGGTATTCTGGTTACAAGTAAGCTGAGCAGCATTACTCAATGTCAGGCAGCAGCCGCAAAAGAAAACAAGATTTTAGGATGTATAAAAAGAGAGATAAAATCCCATGATCCCAATGTACTGATACCCATTTATAAATCACTTGTGAGGCCACATCTGGAATATGGGATCCAGTTTTGGGCTCCACATTTTAAAAAGGATATTCAAAAGTTAGAGTTAGTTCAATGGTGGGCAACTAGATTATTGCAAAGGATGGAGGCCTCTCATATGATGAGAGGCTGGAAAAGTTGGGCTTATTTAGCTTAGAAAAAAGACACCTCAGAGAGGATCTCATTTACATGCATACATACAGTACAGACCAAAAGTTTGGACACATGTTCTCATTTAAAGATTTTTCTGTATTTTCATGACTATGAAAATTGTACATTCACACTGAAGGCATCAAAATTATGAATTAACACATGTGGAATTATATACTTAACAAAAAAGTGTGAAACAACTGAAAATATGTTTTATATTCTAGGTTCTTCAAAGTAGGCACCTTTTGCTTTGATGACTGCTTTGCACACTCTTGGCATTCTCTTGATGAGCTTCAAGAGGTAGTCACCGGAAATGGTTTTCAGTTTACAGGTGTGCGCTGTCAGGTTTTATAAGTGGGAATTCTTGCCTTATAAATGGGGTTGGGACCATCAGTTGTGTTGTGCAGAAGTCTGGTGGATATACAGCTGATAGTCCTACTGAATAGACTGTTAGAATTTGTATTATGGCAAGAAAAAAGCAGCTAAGTAAAGAAAAACGAGTGGCCATCATTACTTTAAGAAATGAAGGTCAGTCAATGCGAAAAATTGGGAAAACTTTGAAAGTGTCCCCAAGTACAGTTGCAAAAACCATCAAGTGCTACAAAGAAACTGGCTCACATGAGGACCGCCCCAGAAAAGGAAGACTAAGAGTCACCTCTGCTTCTGATGATAAGTTTATCTGAGTCACCAGCCTCAGAAATCGCAGGTGAACAGCAGATCAGTTTAGAGACCAGGTCAATGCCACACAGAGTTCTAGCAGCAGACACATCTCTTCAACAACTGTTAAGAGGAGACTTTGTGCAGCAGGCCTTCATGGTGAAATAGCTGCTAGGAAACCACTGATAAGGACAGGCAACAAGCAGAAGAGACTTTAGTGTAAAGGATTTATTAAAAAAAATATTTGTGTTTTCATGCACCATCTCTTGAAAAAAGCCGGCTGGCAATTCAGTATTGGTACCCGACAATTTAGAACAGAAAGAATAGAGCTTCACACATAGATTAGATAGATAGAAACATGTCAGTCACATATATAATAAGTACAGTGACAGTGTTGCTTACTGTACTTGTCATTTAGTGTAAAGGATTTATTTAAAGAAATATTAGTGTTTTCATGCACCGTCTCTTGAAAAAAGCCGGCCGGCAATTCAGCAGCGGTACCCGACAATTTAGAACAGAAAGATAGAGCATAACACATAGATTAGATAGATAGAAACATGTCAGTCACATATGTAAGAAGTACAGTGAGAGTGTTGGTTACTGTACTTGTCATTTAGTGTTAAAATAAAGAATTTATTAATAAAAAAAATTGGCGTGGGGTTCCCCGTAATTTTAGGCTCTAGCCGATGTTAAGCAGACGGCTGGGGCAGATGTTTGAAGCCTGGGAAGGGGGTAATACCCATGGAGCTTCCCAGGCTACTAATATCAGCCCCCAGCTGAATGCCTAGCCTTTACTAGCTATTAAAATGGGGGACCCCCCAAAAAAATGACATGGGGTCCCCCCTATTTTAATAGCTAGCAAAGGCTAGGCAGACAGCTGGGGGCTGATATTAATAGCCCAGGAAGGGTGCCATGAATATTGGCCCCCTCCCAGGCTAGAAACACCAGCCGTCAGCCGTCCCAGAAATGGCGCATCCATAGGATGCGCCAATTGCGGCACTTAGCCTCGCTCTTCCCACTGCCCTGTAGCGGTGGCTGTGAGGTAATAGGGTTGGGGTTGATGTTAGCTTATAATGCCAGCTGACATCAAGCCCATGTTAGTAATGGAGAGGCATCTATAAGACACCCCCATTACTAACCCCATAGTCAAAGTTAAAAAAAAACACAAACACCCAGAATAAAGTCCTTTAATTGAAATAAACACACAATTCTTTATTGTTCTAAATTAAACCATACTTACCATCACGCCCATTCCAGCTGAAGCCAACGATCTCCTGCAATAAAAGAAAAATAATAAAGCAACATCATCCTTACCTTTCGATGGTTCCTAGGACAGCTCCAGCTCTGCTACATCGAGATGACAGGCTGGACTGCAGCAGAACGCTGCCATCCAGCCTGTCATCCCGCAGACACTGAGAAACACAGGCATGCTTGCGCTCCACAGTGTCAGGCTGTGACGGCATCCAGATGACCCGAGGTCATGTCCAATGAACTCAGCTCACCTCATGCACGTCACTGACAGCGTGGGAGAATTCTCCTGCGCTCAGCGCTTCAGCGTGAGAATTTTCCCAGGCTGTCAGTGACGTGCATGAGGTGAGCTCATGTCCAATGAACTCAGCTCACCTCATGTACGTCACTGACAGCGTGGGAAAATTCTCCTGCACTCAGCTCTTCAGCGTGAGAATTTTCTCACGCTGTCAGTGACGTGCATGAGGTGAGTTCATGTCCAATGAACTCAGCTCACCTCATGCACGTCACTGACAGCGTGGGAAAATTCTCCTGCACTCAGCGCTTCAGCGTGAGAATTTTCCCACGCTGTCAGTGACGTGCATGAGGTGAGCTCATGTCCAATGAACTCAGCTCACCTCATGTACGTCATTTTTACGAATCAATTTGTGAAGCACCTAGGGGTTCCATGTGCTCACTATGCATCTAGATAGGTGCCTTGGGGGTTCTAGTTTCCAAAATGGGGTCACTTGTGGGGGAGCTCCAATGTTTGGGCACACAGGGACTCTCCAAATGCAACATGGTATCCGCTAACAAATTGAATGGAAAATCGGCTCAAATTGTTAGCGGGCACCATGTTGCGCTTTGAGAGCCCCTGTGTGCCCAAACTTTGGAGCTCCCCCACAAGTGACCCCATTTTGGAAACTAGACCCCCCAAGGCACCTATCTAGATGCATAGTGAGCACTTGGAACCCCTAGGTGCTTCACAAATTGATTCGTAAAAATGAAAAAGTGAAAAAAAAAACACTTTTTCATTTTTATGAATCAATTTGTGAAGCACCTGGGGGTTCCAAGTGCTCACTATGCATCTAGATAGGTGCCATGGAGGATCTAGTTTCCAAAATGGGGTCACTTGTGGGGGAGCTCCAATGTTTGGGCACACAGGGACTCTTCAAATGCAACATGGTGTCCGCTAACAAATTGTCGGCTCAAATTGTTAGCGGATACCATGTTGCGTTTGGAGAGCCCCTGTGTTCCCAAACATTGAAGCTCCCCCACAAGTGACCCCATTTTGGAAACTAGACCCCCCAAGGCACCTATCTAGATGCATGGTGAGCACTTGGAACCCCCAGGTGCTTCACAAATTGATTCATAAAAATGAAAAAGTGAAAAAAAAAAACACTTTTCATTTTTATGAATCAATTTGTGAAGCACCTGGGGGTTCCAAGTGCTCACTATGCATTTAGATAGGTGCCTTGGGGGGTCTAGTTTCTAAAATGGGGTCACTTGTGGGGGAGCTCCAATGTTTGGGCACACAGGGACTCTTCAAATGCAACATGGTATCCGCTAACAAATTGTCGGCTCAAATTGTTAGCGGACACCATGTTGCGTTTGGAGAGCCCCTAATGTGCCTAAACAGTGGAGCTCCCCCACAAGTGACCCCATTTTGGAAACTAGACCCCCCAAGGCACCTATCTAGATGCATAGTGAACACTTGGAACCCCCAGGTGCTTCACAAATTGATTCGTAAAAATGAAAAAGTGAAAAAAAAAACACTTTTTCATTTTTATGAATCAATTTGTGAAGCACCTGGGGGTTCCAAGTGCTCACTATGCATCTAGATAGGTGCCTTGGGGGGTCTAGTTTCCAAAATGGGGTCACTTGTGGGGGAGCTCCAATGTTTGGGCACGCAGGGGCTCTCCAAACGCAACATGGCGTCCGCTAACAATTTGAGCCGATTTTCCATTCAATTTGTTAGCGGACACCATGTCGCGTTTGGAGAGCCCGTGATGTGCCTAAAAATTGGAGCTCCCCCACAAGTGACCCCATTTTGGAAACTATACCCCTCAAGGATTTTATTAAGGTGTATAGTGAACATTTTGAACCCAGAGGTACGACACAGAATTTGTTTACATTAGGTCATCATATTGAATAAGTTGTCATTAGTCTTGAGCGCAAGTGCTCACTACTTGAGTTTGCATCGGGTACTCAGGTATGCACCATGTACAGCGTGTGCTCGAGTGACATGCTCGAGTCCCTGCTCCACATGTTTCACGGTTATTAGACACCAAAAAAAAAACATGCGGGGATCGCTCGTGCATGGCAGGCAATCCCTGTAAAGTTTTTTTGGCCGCGAAGCCTATGGGGCAGAGACTCGAGCTTGTCACTCAAATACCCACGATACTCAATGCATACCCGAGCACCCGATGCAAACTCAAGTAGCGAGCACTTGCGCTCAACACTAGTCGCCATATCGTCATCTTTTTTTCTTTTGAAAAAAATCCCAACCCCATCACAACCCTAACCCCAACCCTAACCCCAACCCCAGCCCTAACCGTAGCACAACCCTAACCCTAGCACAACCCTAACCCTAGCACAACCCTAACCCTAGCACAACCCTAACCACAAACCCAGCCCTAACCCTAGCCCAATCCTCACCCAAGAGTTTATTTTTGACGCCGTTCCTCGTGCGGTATAAGTGATTAGACGACTTTATTCTTCGGGTCGATGTGATTACAGCAGTACCAGAATCATATGGGGTTTTTATGACTGACAGCTGTCACACACTAAAAGACGCATTTTTTGTAAAATCTAGTTTTTGCATCGCCATATTTTGAGAGCTATAATTTTTCCAGATTTTGGCAGACAGTCATGTGATGGCTTGTTTTTTGCGGGATGAGTTGACGTTGTTATTGGTGCCATTTTCAGGCACGTGACATTTTTTGATCGGTTTCTATTCCGATTTTTGGGAGGCAGAATAAACAAAAACCAACAATTCAGGAATTGTGTTTTTTTGTTTTTTTTTATTCTGTTCCACGTGTGGTAAAATTGATAAGGCAGCTTTATTCTTCGGGTCAGTACATTTACAGCGGTACCACATTTATATCGGTTTTCTATGTTTTGCACTTTTACATAATAAAAGCAATTTTATAGAAAAAAATATTTTTTAGCATAGCTTTATTCTGAGAGTTATAACTTTTTTATTTTTCGGCTAATGGAGCTGTATGTTGGCTTGTTTTTTGTTGGACGAGATGACGTTTTCAGCGGTACCATTTTTATTTATATTTGTCTTTTTGATCGCGTGTTATTCTATTTTTTGTTTGGCGGTATGGTGATAAAGCATTGTTTTTTGCTTCGTTTTTTTTTTTTTTTTTACCGTGTTCACTAAAGGGGTTAACTAGTGGAACAGCGAAAAAAAAAAAACAACATGTGTGAACAGGGAGTTCTGGTTTCTCATAGACTTTGCTGGTACTGCAAACCACAGCTAAAAATTAGCATAAAAGTCTGCAGCAAAATACGCTGCAAAACCCAAAGTGTGTGAACATAGCCTTAGGAAAGTTTAAGTACTTATGTGCCTACAGCAGAGGTGCACCACCGGTAATACACAATGCCATTCTGTGTGGTCTTCAACCACAGCTTGTCTGTGCATGGTAACTGACTACATGTGTTACATATAAAAGCGACCAACTTTCCCCTGATAGGTGGGATTTCTGTCACGGGAACCGAAAATACTCTGTACCGTAACCCTTCTAACCTTATACCCATCCACCCAGCACCCGCTTCCCCAGTTCCACTAACAGGAGCTCTATGGAACGCTCGCTCTGTATGCAATAAACTTTCCTACATTCACGATCTCTTCATCACTAACAAGCTTTCCTTCCTCGGCATCACTGAAACCTGGCTCACCCCCTCCGATACAGCTTCTCCTGCTGCACTTTCTTATGGTGGATTCCACCTCTCCCATACCCCCCGCCCCACCGGCAAGCACGGTGGAGGAATAGGTTTCCTCCTCTCAGAAAACTGCTCCTTCACCCATATCCCACTGCCGCCCGCAATTACTCTCCCCTCTTTTGAAGTGCACTGCGCGCGCATCTACTCCCCATCCAACCTCCAACTGGCTGTCATCTACCGCCCCCCAGGATCAACCACCACATTCTTTGACCACTTCACCACCTGGCTACTTCATTTCCTCTCCGTTGACATCCCCACTATCCTCATGGGCGACTTTAACATCCCCATTGACACTTCCCTCTCAGCTGCCTCTAAGCTTCTATCCCTCACTTCCTCCTTTGGTCTTACTCAGTGGTCTTCCACACCCACCCACAAAGACGGCCACACGCTGGACCTCATCTTCACCTGCCTCTGTTCCCTATCTAACCTCTCTAACTCACCTCTCTCTCTTTCTGACCACAACCTACTCACATTCCTTTTAAAGGAATAGAGGAATCCAAGTTATCTGTAAACAGAAAGATTGTGAGGGAATATTTAGCTAACATAAATGAGTTCAAGTCTCCAGGTCCAGATGAATTACACCCCAGAGTACTGAAGGAGATCGCAGAAGAAATTTTAGAACCACTCTCCATAATCTTTGAAAATTCTTGGAGAACAGGAGAAGTCCCAGAAGACTGGAGAAGAGCAAATGTTGTTCCTATCTTCAAAAAGTGGAAGAAGGTGGACCCAGGGAACTATAGGCCGGTGAGTCTGACTTCTATACCAGGAAAGATCTTTGAACAAATTATTAAACAACATGTATGTAAGTACATGGATAAGAATGAAGTGATTAACCAGAGTCAGCATGGGTTTGTAACTAACAAGTCATGTCAGACTAACTTAATTTCCTTCTATGACAGAATCACTGACTGGGTGGATCAGGGAAATGCTGTAGATATAGTATATCTTGACTTCAGCAAAGCATTTGACAAAGTATCTCACACCATCCTTATTGAAAAAATGACCAAGTATGCAATGGACCAGGCAACTGTTAGGTGGATTCATAACTGGCTTAGTGATCGGACTCAAAGGGTGGTTGTAAATGGCTTCACATCCAGCTGGATGAATGTCTCAAGTGGGGTACCACAGGGCTCCGTCCTGGGACCTGTATTGTTCAACATCTTTATCAATGATTTAGATGAAGGAATTGAGGGTAAACTGATTAAATTTGCTGATGACACAAAGCTAGGAGGGATAGCTAATACTAGAGAAGAGAGAGAGAGGATTCAAAAAGACCTAAATAAACTGGAGCAGTGGGCAGCAACCAACAGAATGGTTTTTAACAGGGAAAAATGCAAAGTACTACATCTGGGCAATACAAATGAAAAAAGCATATACAGAATGGGAGGAATAGAGCTAAGCAACAGTACATGTGAAAAAGACTTAGGTATACTAATAGATCATAGACTGAACATGAGTCAACAGTGTGATGCAGCAGCAAAAAAGGCAAATACAATTCTGGGATGTATTAACAGAAGCATACAGTCTAGATCACGTGAAGTCATTATCGGTCTTTACTCCTCTTTGGTCAGACCTCATCTGGAATACTGTGTACAGTTTTGGGCACCACATTTTAAAAAAGACATAGACAAACTGGAGCAAGTACAGAGAAGAGCGACCAGAATGGTGACTGGTCTGCAAACCATGTCCTATGAGGAACGGTTGCAGGATTTGGGAATGTTTAGCTTGCAAAAAGGAAGACTGAGAGGAGACTTAATAGCTGTCTACAAATATGTCAAGGGCTGTCACATTGTAGAAGGATCATCTTTATTCTCATTTGCACAAGGAAAGACTAGAAGCAATGGGATGAAACTAAATGGGAGGAGACACAGATTAGATATTAGAAAAAACTTTTTGACAGTTAGGGTGATTAATGAGTGGAACAGGCTGCCACGAGAGGTGGTGAGTTCCCCTTCAATGGACGTCTTCAAACAGAGGCTGGACAGACATCTGTCTGAGATGATTTAGTGAATCCTGCTTTGAGCAGGGGGTTGGACCAGATGACCCAGGAGGTCCCCTCCAACTCTACCATTCTATGATTCTATGATTCTATGACATTCTCTTCTTTCTCCTCCCCGGGGCAACAATCCCCACTCCACAAACTTGCATACCCTCGTAGAAATCTCAAACACCTTGACCTACACTCTCTCTCTGAATCCCTCCTCCCTCTTACAGACATTAGTTCCTTACATGATGCAGATGCTGCTGCCACTTTATACAACACCACAACAGCTGCAGCTCTCGATTTGGTCGCCCCCCTCATGCATAACAAGGCTCGCACAATCAACAGACAACCCTGGCACACCAGCCTAACTAAAGAACTGCGACGGGCCTCCTGGGTTGCTGAACGTAGAAGGAAAAGGTCCCACTCCCATGAGCACTTCATCGCATTCAAACAGTCCCTCACTACCTTCAAGTCCACACTCACTGCAGCAAAACAAACATACTTTGCATCTCTCATATCCTCCCTGTCTCACAACCCTAAACAACTATTCAACACCTTCAATTCTCTCCTCTTTCCCCCAGTGCCTCCTCCCTCTCCTCTTATTTCAGCTGAAGACTTTGCCTCATTCTTCAAGCAGAAGATTGACACCATCAGACAAAGTTTTTGCCTAAAGCCCCCACCACCCCTCCCCACACCTACTCAACCCTCCTCCTCCAAAACTACACCTCACCACCTGTAAACTTGACCCAATCCCGTCCCACCTCATCCCAAACCTTACCACTATCTTCATCCCAGCCCTAGCCCACCTCTTCAACCTGTCACTACCAACTGGTGTCTTCCCCTCATGCTTCAAACATGCCTCAATCACACCCATCCTCAAAAAGCCCTCCCTTGACCCATCCTCCGTGTCTAGCTATCGCCCCATATCACTTCTCCCCTATGCCTCAAAACTACTGGAACAACATGTCCATTTTGAACTGTCCTCCCACCTCTCCTCCTGCTCCCTCTTTGACTGCCTACAATCTGGTTTCCGACCGCACCATTCTACTGAAACTGCACTGACTAAAGTCACAAACGACCTACTAACCGCCAAATCTAAGCGACACTACTCTGTCCTCCTCCTCCTAGACCTGTCATCTGCCTTTGACACAGTGGACCATTCCCTCTTACTCCAGACTCTCTCATCTCTCGGCATCACAGACTTGGCCCTATCCTGGATCTCCTCATACCTAACAGACCGGACATTCAGTGTCTCCCACTCACACACCACCTCCTCTTCTCGCCCCCTATCTGTCGGTGTCCCCCAAGGTTCAGTTCTAGGACCCCTGCTCTTCACCATCTACACCTTAGGCCTGGGACAGCTCATAGAGTCTCATGGCTTTCATTATCGCCTCTATGCTTATGACTAGAGATGAGCGTTGTTCTACTCGAACTGTTCGCCAATCTCAAATTCGAGCTGTTTTGGGCGGTGTTCGAGCCGTTCGGCGAACACGAACGATTTGAGAAAAATTCGGCTGTTCGAGGTTATGTTCGATAACTGTTCGTGCACCAAAATCATAACTGGATTTTTTCTCAGTAATGATGAAAATTAATGTTAATACGCAGTTTGAGTGTACAGCGGGGTGGGGGAGGGGCAGGGGATGGATCTCTGCAGGAATAATGAAGATCTCCATTTTTTTTTCTCTTTCCCGCATTTGCAGTGGGGAGGTGCAGTCTGTCAGCCTATCAGCAGCGCACACACGGAGCGAACTGCTGTTTTTCACACAAGCAAGGGCATGTGTCATTGGCAGTGTATGTCACATGTCCTTGCCCTATAAGACCAAGCCATTTTCCCCGTCGCCACCATTTTCTCACTGCTGCAGCTGCGTGTTAGACGGCACCGCTGTTGCTGTGTGCGCTATACCTTGTTAATTTCAAGCCAATTTTCGCACAAATCTACAGATAGCTTGGGAGTAGGGAATAGTTGTGATTGCAGTCCTTTTAAGGACTAGGTTACAGCATTTCCTACGACTTTTATCAGGCAGGTCTGTGCTCTTAAATAGATAGATTGTGGGAGTAAAGACTAATTGTAATTGCAGTCCTTTTCAGGACTAGGTTACATCAGTTCCTATCAGTTTTTGCCAGGCAGGTCTGTGCCAGTGCTGTGCAAGTTTTTTTCACAGCATTTGGCTGAATCTAGCAAAGCTAATCCTTTTTGGCCTATTGCAGAGTGTGTTAGTCAGTGGAGTAGCCTATCTGTGTTGCAAGATATACCACCTGTGTATAGAATACCAATTTTTTACTGCACCTAGTGAAGTAAAATCTTTTGGGCATAGCATCATTCTATTAGTCCATCTATACTGACCTCCATCAGGTTGCAAATTGAATATAATTTTTTTCTGCATCTAGCTCTGAAAAAATATTTGGGCTTCTAGCAGTGTGTGGGACTTGTTCTATTAGTCCATCTATACTGACCTCCATCAGGTTGCAAACTGAATATAATTTTTTTCTGCATCTAGCTCTGAAAAAATATTTGGCCTTCTAGCTGTGTGTGGGACTTTCTCTATTAGTCCATCTATACTGACCTCCATCAGGTTGCAAATTAAAAATAATTTTTATCTGCATCTAGATCTGAAAAAATATTTGGCCTTCTAGCAGTGTGTGGGACTTTCTCTATTAGTCCATCTATACTGACCTCCATCAGGTTGCAAATTAAAAATAATTTTTATCTGCATCTACCTCTGAAAAAATATTTGGGCTTCTAGCTGTGTGTGGGACTTGTTCTATTAGTCCATCTATACTGACCTCCATCAGGTTGCAAACTGAATATAATTTTTTTCTGCATCTAGCTCTGAAAAAATATTTGGCCTTCTAGCAGTGTGTGGAACTTTCTCTATTAGTCCATCTATACTGACCTCCATCAGGTTGCAAATTAAAAATAATTTTTATCTGCATCTACCTCTGAAAAAATATTTGGGCTTCTAGCTGTGTGTGGGACTTGTTCTATTAGTCCATCTATACTGACCTCCATCAGGTTGCAAACTGAATATAATTTTTTTCTGCATCTAGCTCTGAAAAAATATTTGGCCTTCTAGCAGTGTGTGGGACTTTCTCTATTAGTCCATCTATACTGACCTCCATCAGGTTGCAAATTAAAAATAATTTTTATCTGCAACTAGATCTGAATAAATATTTGGCCTTCTAGCAGTGTGTGGGACTTTCTCTATTAGTCCATCTATACTGACCTCCATCAGGTTGCAAATTAAAAATAATTTTTATCTGCATCTACCTCTGAAAAAATATTTGGGCTTCTAGCTGTGTGTGGGACTTGTTCTATTAGTCCATCTATACTGACCTCCATCAGGTTGCAAACTGAATATAATTTTTTTCTGCATCTAGCTCTGAAAAAATATTTGGCCTTCTAGCAGTGTGTGGGACTTTCTCTATTAGTCCATCTATACTGACCTCCATCAGGTTGCAAACTGAATATATTTTTTTTCTGCATCTACCTCTGAAAAAATATTTGGGCTTCTAGCTGTGTGTGGGACTTGTTCTATTAATCCATCTATACTGACCTCCATCAGGTTGCAAACTGAATATATTTTTTTTCTGCATCTACCTCTGAAAAAATATTGGGCTTCTAGCTGTGTGTGGGACTTGTTCTATTAATCCATCTATACAGACCTCCATCAGATTGCAAACTGAATATAATTTTTTTCTGCATCTAGCTCTGAAAAAATAGTTGGCCTTCTAGCAGTGTGTGGGACTTTCTCTATTAGTCCATCTATACTGACCTCCATCAGGTTGCAAATTAAAAATAATTTTTATCTGCATCTAGCTCTGAAAAAATATTTGGCCTTCTAGCAGTGTGTGGGACTTGTTCTATTAGTCCATCTATACTGACCTCCATCAGGTTGCAAACTGAATATAATTTTTTTCTACATCTAGCTCTGAAAAAATATTTGGCCTTCTAGTAGTGTGTGGGACTTTCTCTATTAGTCCATCTATACTGACCTCCATCAGGTTGCAAATTAAAAATAATTTTTATCTGCATCTAGATCTGAAAAAATATTTGGCATTCTAGCAGTGTGTGGGACTTTCTCTATTAGTCCATCTATACTGACCTCCATCAGGTTGCAAATTAAAAATAATTTTTATCTGCATCTACCTCTGAAAAAATATTTGGGCTTCTAGCTGTGTGTGGGACTTGTTCTATTAGTCCATCTATACTGACCTCCATCAGGTTGCAAACTGAATATAATTTTTTTCTGCATCTAGCTCTGAAAAAATATTTGGCCTTCTAGTAGTGTGTGGGACTTTCTCTATTAGTCCATCTATAGTGACCTCCATCAGGTTGCAAATTAAAAATAATTTTTATCTGCATCTACCTCTGAAAAAATATTTGGGCTTCTAGCTGTGTGTGGGACTTGTTCTATTAGTCCATCTATACTGACCTCCATCAGGTTGCAAATTAAAACATTTTTTTATCTGCATCTAGCTCTGAAAAAATATTTGGCCTTCTAGCAGTGTGTGGGGCTTTCTCTATTAGTCCATCTATACTGACCTCCATCAGGTTGCATATTAAAAATAATTTTTTTTCTGCATCTACCTCTGAAAAAATATTGGGCTTCTAGCTGTGTGTGGGACTTGTTCTATTAATCCATCTATACAGACCTCCATCAGGTTGCAAACTGAATATAATTTTTTTCTGCATCTACCTCTGTAAAAATATTTGGGCTTCTAGCTGTGTGTGGGACTTGTTCTATTAGTCCATCTATACTGACCTCCATCAGGTTGTAAACTGAATATAATTTTTTTCTGCATCTAGCTCTGAAAAAATATTTGGCCTTCTAGCAGTGTGTGGGACTTGTTCTATTAGTCCACCTATACTGACCTCCATCAGGTTGCAAATTCAAAATAATTTTTTGTCTGCATATAGCTCTGAAAAAATATTTGGCCTTCTAGCAGTGTGTGGGACTTTCTCTATTAGTCCATCTATACTGACCTCCATCAGGTTGCAAACTGAATATATTTTTTTTCTGCATCTACCTCTGAAAAAATATTTGGGCTTCTAGCTGTGTGTGGGACTTGTTCTATTAGTCCATCTATACTGACCTCCATCAGGTTGCAAATCGAATATAATTTTTTTCTCCATCTAACCCAGCCAATAGTTTTGGCCTAATACCACAGTTTGGCCACTCAGCTCTGCTCGGTTCCCATCCATTGTTTTTTTGTGCAAACAACTCCAGAGTTGTGAATTAATTAACCACCAAAATGAGTGGAAAAAGACCTGCTGCTGGTGGAAAGGGGAATAGGCGTGTTGGGAAGGGGAAAAAAGGTTGTGTCCGTGGGGTAGGTGTTAAAGCAACAGTAACATCTGCAGAAGAAAGACCATCTTCCAGCCAAACTAAAATGTCTACTTCTTTTAGCGGACAATGTGATAAGATCCCTTTCTTACGGCCACGCCAATCGCTACAAATTCCAGATGAGGCACAAAAACAGCAGGTGCTTCAACGGATATCAAGTGCTCCTTTAAGTGGGCTCTCCTCCACATCAACTTCAACATCACAAATACTCCAGTCCTCAAAGGTGTCACCCCAATCGCACTTGCTTCCTCACAGCTCCCAAATCTCCAGCTGCCCGTCTGAGTATGAGGTAGAACAGATGGTTGAGTCTGCAGAGCTGTTTACTCATACTATAGCCTGGGAATCAGAGGTCGACTCCAGCGCTTCTGTGAATCCAGACGAGGAAATGATCTGCACTGATGCCCAGAATCTTTATGAGTCGGATCCAGGACCAGACGCAGAAGGTTCTGACCATAATGTAGACCCTCATTCCCAAACTGTAACTCCTGTTGGTGGAGACAATGAGGAAGACGATGATGAGACTGAAATACCTGATTGGAGCGACAACTTTAGTTTTTTGTCAGGGCAGGAACAGGTTGGCTCTGAGGACGACGGGTGTGATAACGCACAGGGTGATGATGATGAGGTTGGAGTTCCCACTTACTGTCAACCCACAGTCAGCCAAGAGATGAGGTCAGCAGAGGAGGTGGAGGAAAATGCTAGTGATGACGAGGTCAGGCTGCGCCTTCCTGGACAGAGACGTAGTACTGGAAGCACGTCAACAACTGCATCCTCAAACACAACTCTGCCTCTCACCACAAGTCGTGGTGGCTCTTCAGGTCGCATGGGTGCTAAGCCTTGCATAGCCTGGGCATTTTTTCAGATCGATAAAGATGACCCAACTCGTGTTATCTGTAACATTTGTCAGCAAAAGCTAAGTTGAGGCCAAAAAATACATAGTTTGAGTACTTCATGCATGAACCGGCACATGAACATGAAGCATAAGTTGCAGTGGGAAGCTCAGTGTGCTACAATGCAGCCTAGCCGGCCGGGCCAACCACCGTCTGCCATATCTTGTGCATCCGCGGCCTCTTCATCCTCTGTGACTGGGGGGACAGCAGTCACACCTGTTTTGGGGCGCAGACCTGCCACCTCTTTACCCGCAACAGCCACCGTGATTGGCAGGTCATCATTTTCTTTGGAGGTGGTAACACCAGCTGGTGTTGAGCGCTGTCCGACATCGATAGCACCACCTTTGGATCAAGGCAACCCAACATGTCCGCCTGCATCTTCCTCACAGACCGGCAGTTTGCCGGGGACACCCTTATCAACCCCGTCTAAGCACAAAAGCCAGCCCTCGGTCCCTCAGATGTGGACAAGTAAAAGACCATTTCCTCCTAGCCATGAGAAAGCTAAGAGGTTGAATTTCACCATCTGCAAGCTCTTGGCTACAGAAATGCTACCTTTCCGCCTGGTGGACACAGAGGATTTTCGAGACCTTATGTCCGTCGCAGTGCCCCAGTACCAGATGCCCAGTCGGCACTACTTCTCAAAGAAAGGTGTGCCTGCGCTCCACCAGCATGTCGCACACAACATCACCGCTTCTTTGAGAAACTCTGTGTGTGACAGGGTGCATTTCACCACAGACACTTGGACGAGTAGGCATGGACAAGGGCGTTACATGTCGCTGACTGGGCACTGGGTAACTATGGTGACAGCAGGACAAGGGGCTGCTGTCCAAGTCTTGCCGTCCCCACGAGTTGTGCATCAATCCTCTTTATGTCAAAGTTCCTCCACTGCTTCTGCCTCCTCAACCTCCTCTCGGTCTTCCACCTGCACCCAAAGCCTGTCTGGTCATGCCACAAGCTTTCTAACTGTGCAGAAGGGATCCTGCACACCTCCTTACTATGCTGGCAGTAGGGCTCAACGTCATCAGGCGGTTTTTACTTTGAAATGTCTGGGAAATGTGAGTCACACAGCTGAGGAGTTGTGGTCAGCTCTGGAGAACCAATTTCATGAATGGTTGTCTCCACTGGACCTGAAACCAGGGAAGGCCGTGTGCGACAATGCTGCAAACCTGGGTTCGGCCCTTTGCCGGGGCAATGTCACACACGTGCCTTGTATGGCTCACGTGTTGAACCTGGTTGTCCAGCCATTTTTAGCCGACTATCCCAGACTAGATGGCCTTCTGCAGAGGTCACGGTCGCTGTGTGCTCACTTCCGCCATTCGCATCCCGCAGCTCAGCGACTTACATCTCTATAGAAGTCGTTGGGCCTGCCACTTCACCGGCTAAAATGCGATGTGCCTACCCGGTGGAATTCAACTCTGCACATGTTGCAGCGACTGTGGCAGCACCGACAAGCCCTGGTGCAATACGTTCTGACGTATAGCCTGGGCCAATGAGATCCAGAGGTGGGGCAAATCACGCTGGAGGAGTGGTCTCAGATCAGGGACCTATGCACCCTTCTGCACAGTTTTGAAATGGCGACGAAGATGTTTAGTGCTGACGATGCCATTATCAGCATGACTATTCCGGTGATTTACATGCTGGAGCACATGTTAAACAGAATTCGGAGTCAGGTGGTGGCACAAGAGGAGGTGGAGGAAGTAGAGGAGGAGGAGTTGTATGCGGAAGGGCTAACATCTGCAAGGTCCAGACGGTCGGCAGCACCAAGGCGGCAGGCATGTGAGGGTGGGGGAGATGGTTTTACCAGGGCGCATGGTAGCAGCCAAACTAGTGAGGAAGGTGCAGGAGCCCAGGAAGAAGTGGAGGATGAACTGATGGAAAACTCATCAGATGAGGGAGACCTTGATCACATTTCTGTTGTGCGAGGTTGGGGGGAGAGGACAGAGGAAGGAAGCATGATTGTTACCTCGCCACCAACACAACAGGGACTTGGTGCTCCTGGATGCGCAACACACATGAGTGCCTTCTTGCTGCACTACCTGCAACATGACCCTCGAATTGTGAGAATTAGAAATAATCCTGACTATTGGGTTGCCACACTGTTAGATCCCCGGTACAAAAGTAAATTTGCAGAGATTATTCCTGCCATAGAAAGGGATGCACGCATGCAGGAGTATCAGCAGAGACTGTTGCAGAATCTTACATGTGCTTTTCCACAAAACACCAGTGGTGCACGTAGTGAATCTCACAGTTCCAACTTGCCAACCGTGGGACCGTCAAGTGTTCAGCACTCAAACCGTAACAGAACCACAGTATCTGCTGGTAACATCAATTTTGCGGAATCATTTCACCACTTTTTTAGCCCATCCTTTGCAAGGCCACAGGAGACAAGAAGTCTGACACATAGTCAACGCCTAGAGACGATGGTACAGGAGTATCTCCAAGTAAACATTGAAGCCATGACTGTGTCACTGGACCCTTGCTCTTTTTGGGCTTCCAATCTGGATAAATGGCCGGAGCTAGCCACTTACGCCTTGGAGATCTTGTCATGCCCCGCAGCCAGCGTTCTGTCTGAACGTGTGTTCTGCGCTGCTGGTGGTGTGCTGACAGATAAGCGCACGCGACTCTCCACTGATAATGTAGACAGACTCACGTTCATAAAGATGAACAAATCATGGATCCGAAACGACTTTTCTACCCCTGTGTCATCCTGGGGAGAGTAAAAGCTTGATGATTGGTTAAAATCACCCTACCAACCGTTTTAAGCTTTCAAATTACTAATCATGTTTATCTGTATCTTGGCTGGAAAATAATTTGGGCTTTGTAGCAGTGTGCAGCACTGATTCTATTAGGCCATCTATAATAAGCTCCACCAGATTTAAAATTACTAATCATGTTTATCTGTATCTTGGCTGGAAAATAATTTGGGCTTTGTAGCAGTGTGCAGCACTGATCCTATTAGGCCATCTATACTAAGCTCCACCAGATTTAAAATTAATAATAATTTTTAGCTGCATCTAGCCCGGAAAATAATTTTGGGGCTCCGAGATGCGCAAGACACATAAGTGCCTTCTTGCTGCACTACCTGCAACATGACCCTCATATTGTCAGAATTCGAAGTAATCATGACTACTGGGTTGCCACACTCTTAGATCCCCCAAACTTTTCGATCAACCTTTTCATTTTAATAAAGACCAAAAAAATGGTCATTTTTGAAATTATAAGCATTAGCAGGTTATTAGAAACTGAAATCAAACAGTTTTCACATAGGACCCCTTGTTCGAAAGGAGCTTCTGAACTCTCTCGTCCATTGAATTTGTCAGGTTTTGGATGGTTTCTGCTTCAATTGTTTTGCATGAGGACAGAATACCCTCCCAGAGGTGTTGCTTAGATGTGAACTGCCTCCCGCCATCATAGACACTCCTTTTGATGATGCTCCAGAGGTTCTGAATGGGGTAGAGGTCAGGGGAGCATGGGGGTCACACCATAAGTTTGTCCCCTTTTATGCCCATATCAGCCAGAGATGCAGATGTTTTATGTGCAGCATGAGATGGTACATTATCATGCAAAAAAATGATCTTGCTGTGAAATACACGGTTCTTCTTCGTGAACCATGGCAGGAAGTGCTGTTTGAGAAAATCCACATACATTATGGAGTTCATCTTTAGCGACTTCAGGGATCCTAAAGGGGTCGACAATCTCTCTCCCCATGATTCCAGCCCAAAACATTACTCCACCTCCTCCTTGTTGGCGCTGTAGCCGTGTTTGCGTGGGGTGTCCATCAACCAGCCATCCTCCACTCCATCCATCTGGACCATCGAGCGCTGCACGGCACTCATCCGTGAACAAAACAGTTTTGAAATCAGTCTTCATGTAATGTTTAGCCCACTGGAGCCATTTCTGCTTGTGTGAAGTGGATAGAGGAGGTCGACAGGATGGCGTATGCACAGCTGCAAACCTCTGAAGGACCCTGCATCTTGTTGTTCGGGGGACGTTGGAGGCACCAGCAGCTTCAAAAACTTGTCTGCTGCTATGACAAGGCTTTTTGCCGCTGCTCTTTTAACCTGACATAATTGCCTGTAGGAAAGAGTCCTCAATTTGCCCTTATCAGCACGCACACGTGTGTACTGTGAATCAGCTACATACTTCTTGATTGCCAAGACACTTCATCCTGATCATCGCACAATGTTGATTGTAGTCATGCCTTGACCTAAACACTGCACAATTTGTTGCTTCTCAGCAGCCGACACATCCTTTTTCTTTCCCATTTTGGCAGAAAATGTAGGCTGCTTAATAATGTGAGACAGCCTTCTTAAGTAGTCTTGCCTTTCATTGGACACACCTGCCAAACTAATTAGCACAGGTGTCTGCAATTGCTTACAGTGATATAAAGAGCCCTGACACACATCACCATCAATGAGTTTAACTGACAAACAAACAAATTCTTCCCTTATCACTCCTAAACACTTTTTGCATAATAATTTGGAACACAGTGTACATGTGCTTTTCCACAAAACACCAGTGGTTCACGTAGTGAATCTTACAGTTCTAACTTGCCAACCGTGGTCTGTATGGAGTTGTTCAATAAAGGGCCCAAAATTAAGATAACATAGATGGGAGAGGTCTCTATGAATAGGAATTCCTAAGTATTTGATACCCTGTGAGGGCCAGGCAAAGGGAAAGTTGGACTGGATGGAATCCTATATGGATTTGGGGAGGGAGACATCGAGGGCCTCAGACTTCGCTGCATTGATTTTAAAATTTGACCATGTAACAAAGTGATCTATTTCAGCCATAACAGCATGGATGGATATATGTGATTCAGTGATATATACTAGGACATCATCAGCAAATAGAGAGCACTTGTACTCGGTGCCTCCCACCTCAATCCACCTAATATTGGGGTTATGGCGAATTGATGAGAGCAGGTGCTCCGTCACTAGGATGTATAAGAGAGGGGACAGAGGACATCCCTGCCTTGTCCCATTGGTGATTGTGAAAGGTGATGAAAATGTTCTGATGCACCCCCTGGGCCTTGGGACACCCGGAGCCGGACCCTTTTTGGTGGATGCTGGTGGTTGTAGTCTTCGTGGCGGCGACCCGGTTCCGTGGCTCAGGGTGGTCAAACAAGTGGCGGAGCTATTTATGTGGTTTTGATGTTTAAATGTCCGACTACGCCACCCGTGGATTGCGGTCAGAGTGAACCGCCGCTGCAGGGCAGACCGCTGAGGCTGGTGTTGTGGGTGCAGCAGAGCGTAGCATAACTCCCCACGGGAGGAGTATAGCCTCAGGGCAGTGTATGCGGAGGATGGGGGTGATGGTGCAGGGCAGCAGCAGTAACGACACGGAGTCAGTGATGCAGTCCAGGGCCTTTACTCACAGTTCTTATTATCCAGACCACATCTGCAGGTAACGGCTGCCCACGTCGTACTGTGCTCACCAGGTGAGGGGCTCAGACAACTCCCAGATAACTTTGGAGCGCTTCACAGGACCCCCTTTGTGTGTCCTTTGTCTGGCCTTTCTTACCAACCCTTCTGTCCGGCTGCCTCGGGCCTCCTCTTGGTAAACTTGGCGCCAGTTTCCCTGACCCTATGTGGTGCCTTCCTAGCGGGTGTAGCGAGGGGCTGCGCCACATAAAATGTCAGAGCCTCCGGTTTCTAGCTGAGGGTCGTTTCCTGCCTCCACTAGTTTCGGGGACCGGTCTCCCCCTTTGGCCTGACCCCTCCACGCAGGTGGATTCGGGCGTGCAGTGGCGACTCGCCCGTCCGCACCCCTGGGATCCCTTCATTCCTCGTTCCTGGAGCCTTCTCTGCTCCTCTTCCTTCCTTCTCCCTCTTCCAGGCCTGGGCCTCTGTTACTAGGCCCGCCTTCGGAGCAGAGCTCATGCAGAGCCCCTGCTCCCTGCCACTTCTGCTCAGACTTCTCTGCACTGAACTAAGATGGTGCCCACCTTTTATACTCCCTTCTCAATGCACCCAGGAACTCCTTCCTCCCTGCTCCTGCACTACAGGGTTCCCCTTCCTCAGTGTTCCCTCCCCCCACTCCAGCCAGGGACAGGGACTGTCGTGCCCATCTCAGAGGCATATTGGTCGCCCTGCCCCACGGCAATGTGGTGTAATGCATGCAGGTGTCGGGTCCTGATCCACACTCCATCCTTACCTGAGAGTGAGATATCACACCTCTGGGTGAGGTGCAATACCTCTGTAGCAACCGAGCCCTCAGGGTGCTACAGTTCCATTTATCTTCAGCCTAGGTGACGTATTGTGATACAGGGCCGTGATTTTGGCTATAAAAGGGTCCCCTAGACCCCTACCCCAAGCTTTTTAAGAGAATCATATATGGCGTGCCAGGAGACTCTATGGAATGCTTTCTCAGCATCCAACGAGAGTATCTAATTACAAATTTTTAACTGCATCTAGCCCAGGAAATACTTTGTGCCTAGTAGCAGTGTCTGCTAGTCAGCGGATTATCCCGGCTGTTAAGCAAGCTACACCACCTGTAGTTTGGACACTTAATTTTTTCAAAGGAAATGCTTCGGGACCACGGGATACTCTGTGAAGAGCATCAGGAGGCACCCCAAGGCATAGGGGCTGGGACTGGCAGTAGGATGCCTTGCGGTGGACAGCCAAGCTCGATCCTTATAAAAGCTTTTTAACTGCAGCAGCTTTAGTGGACGCTACTGGAGCTGGAATTACGCGGCTGCTGGCATGAGACTTGCCCTCCAATAGATCCTTGTAAATGGATTTAAAGTGTATTCATTCAAATTAGAGAGACAATTTAAATTAAAAAGCTTAGAGCTGCCTCCACCACAGGGGGGCTCGCTCGACCCACCAGCGGACAGGCACCAGTATTGGGAGTGGGGGGCTGGCCGTCAGGGTTCACCGCGGCTTTGGCACAAACCCAGCGACACGGAGGTGGCACGGGCAGGAGCGGACTGGCCGTGTCGGCTTCTCACTTTTTGGATTTTAGAAGGGCATGACATGCCTATATCTGTGTCTCCCCCTCCTTTTACTCCTCCACCTCTTTTCTTTTCGCATGACTATATGTACTTGTCACTTTTCCATGTGTTAGTTGTGTCTTCTGAGCAGTTTGTCAGCTTTTGGACACCTTTGAAGGTGTTTTCTATGTGTTTCTATGTGTTTTTGTTTGCCTGCCATTGGTTTTAACGGTGTTCGAAGGTGTTAGACGAACAGTTCGACGAACAGTTCGGCGAACACACGGGTGTTCGACGAACCGAACCGAACTCGAACACTACGGGGGTGGCTCAACACTACTTATGACACACAGATCTACCTCTCTGGACCCGATATCACCTCCTTATTAACCAAAATCCCACAATGTCTGTCTGCTATTTCATCCTTCTTCTCTGACAGATTTCTAAAACTTAACATGGACAAAACAGAATTCATCATCTTTCCGCCATCTCATTCAACCCTCCCAACTGACCTAGCTATCAACGTCAATGGCTGCCCACTCTCCCCAGTCCCTCAAGCTCGCTGCCTTGGGGTAACCATGTACTCGGAACTCTCCTTCAAACCACATATCCAAGCCCTTTCCACTTCCTGCCGACTCCAACTCAAAAAAATCTCCCGGATCCGCACATTCCTAAACCATGAATCTGCAAAAACACTAGTGCACGCCCTCATCATCTCCCGCCTTGACTTCTGCAACCTCCTGCTTTGTGGCCTCCCCTCTAACACTCTCACACCCCTCCAATCTATCCTAAACTCTGCTGCTCGACTAATCAACCTGTTCCCCCGCTATTCCCCGGCCTCTCCTCTCTGTCAATCTCTTCACTGGCTCCCCATTGCTCAGAGACTCCAGTTCAAAATCGTAACCATGACATACAAAGCCATTCACAACCTGTCTCCTCCATATATCTCCGACCTAGTCTCCCGTTACATACCTGCACGCAACCTCCGATCCTCACAAGATCTCCTGCTCTACTCCCCTCTTATCTCCTCCTCCCACAACCGTATACAAGATTTCTCCCGTGCTTCCGCCCTACTCTAGAACTCTCTACCCCAACGTATCAAACTCTCGCCTACCGTGGAAACCTTCAAAAGGAACCTGAAGACCCAACTCTTCCGACAAGCCTACAACCTGCAGTAACCACCGCTCCACCATACCGCTGCACGACCAGCTCTACCCTCACCTACTGTATCCTCACCTATCCCTCGTAGATTGTGAGCCCTCGCGGGCAGGGTCCTCGCTCCTCCTGTACCAGTCGATGTCACATTGTGTTCAAGATTATTGTAATTGTTCTTGTATTATACCCCTTTTTCACATGTAAAGCGCCATGGAATAAATGGCGCTATAATAATAAATAATAAATAATAATAAATAATAAAAATATATGGCATACTGTTGTAAGTTGGCAAATGGTCGCGTAGTCGATGGGAGGTATGTTTGACAGATATGGCTGGTCTCTGTGATGTAACCCGGAGTATTTTCTCTAGTGCACGCACGCACTAAGAGAACTAATTGGTGAACCTGGGACCGGGTTACGGGTAGTTAGAGAGATGGGCGGGTTTAGCTACCCACATACCCACATGTGTGTGGTTAACAGCCTATATAATGAAGGCTGTTGTTTGTCACATGGTCTGTGTTTGGAGGAAGAAGGCCTCCTGTGTGTGTTGTCTCCAGACTGAGCTGTGTGCTGGAGTGAGTACAATCCCTACACTGTATATTTACAAAATGCCATCAATGTCTCAGATAGTAATATTCCTTTTAGTTTTATTTCTGAGGGCCCTTGAAAATGTAGCCCTCAGAACATGAAATGTTGTGCATCCCTGCCCAATCTTCCATGCCTATATCTTGCTCTTTCAGTCTGGAATATTTGTTTTTCTATCAGTGTTGCAGTCTGCAAGTCTAGATGTAATTAGCGACTCTTGACTTCACTGTTTTGTTTGTCCTGTCTTGTGTTAAACAAGAGGCACACCGTGAGCACACAAGGCGATGACCTGCTATGTCTCCCACCCGCTGCACAGCTTCTCATTGTTACCATGTAATTTGCAGACTCGTCTTTCTACATCTTCTCTGAAAGTGACTGGTGTTACAGATCAACACCACTGTGTAGTGTTTGCATTAACACTCTGTTTCCCAGCTCCTGCTGCAAGTCGCCATGATAGACAGAAAAGGAAAGTCAGCTAGGATATCCGTAAAATATCTACCTGCCCTAAAAAGTGTAGTGTAGTCATGGAGCATTGTTTGCCTTTCCACGAATACAACTGAATCAGGCGGTGAACTGCACAACCTATATAAATAACTATCAAAGTATAACTACAAAAAGGTGAGGGGACCTTGCAGCAAAGATTATGACTTTCTAATACTTACTGTACATAACTAGCCAGCACGGTGGCTAAGTGGTTAGCACTGCAGCCTTGCAATTCTGGGGTCCTGGGTTAAAATCTCACCAAACCCAGCATCTTAAAAGAGTTTGTATGTTCTCCCCAAGTTTGCTTTGATTTCCCTCGGATTTTACATTTTCCTCCCACTCTCCAAAGACATACTGATAGGGAATTTAGATTGTGAACCCCAATGGTGACTATGATAATGTCTGTAAGCGCTGAGGAATATGATGGTGCTATATAAGCTACGCAAAATAATAATAATATTTCCAGGATGGCTTGAAGCCCCCATCCCCTTTCTACTCACCATAATCCCTGAGTTAGTACCCAATATCCTTGTACTGGTTCTCAAAACGTACAGTGTCCTCACCTTCACATGCTTAACATATCACTCTCCGCAAGGAGAAAGGTACCCCCCTTGAATCCCGGTCAGTCGCCTCTCACCCAGTCAAACCAGATCTCACACTTGGACTGACGAGGGGCAGTACCCCGAAACACAGCATCTGCAAATTGAGATTCTGGTTCTGGCTTTTATCCTGTCATATGACAAGGCTCGTTAAAGAGTCGATATTGAGTTTTTGGCTCTCTACGTCCCATAGGTGGCTCTAGAGTTCTAGTCCCCTTCCTCTCTGAAGAGACAATTTGCATATTTCCCAGAGGACCACTGCAGCTTAAAAGTCTCCTCACTTTGACATGATTAATATGTCACTCTCCTCAAGGAGAAACGTTACTCCTTGGATCCTGGTTAGACATCTCTCACCCAGCCAAACCAAATCTCACACTTTGCAGTGACAAGGGGCAGTACTCCGAAACACAGTGTCACCAAATTGAGATTCTGGTTCTGGCTTTTATCCTAAGTCGTGTGACAAGGCTCGTTAGAGAGTCGATATTGACTTTTAGGATTGCTACTTCCTATAGGTGACAGAAGAGTTCTAGTCCTCTTCTTATCTGATGAGAAAATTTGAACAAAAAGGGAAAGAGCTAAACTGGTATGGCCACTGTCTTTCCAGGTTTAGCAATAGTATCCTTCTATGGTACGTACATCCCTTGTCTTAGTTGAGTTTATAGAACATTAGATACATCCAGTCCAGTAGTGTAGGTACTGGGTGGGCAGAGGGGGCTGCCGCCCCAGACGCCGTCACATGAAGGGGCCCACTTGAACTCAGGGCCGCTTCTGTCATTAGACAGAAGGCAGCGCTCTGAGATGACAGAGACAGGGCAGCAGAATACCTGCTCCCTTGTCTGTGTAAGACTCTGCATACTGCATAGCGACCAATCACGGAGTCTCTGTGCAGTGCACGGTGCGGGCTGGAGCTGACCTGACAACAGTGACAAACTTTTTCCTACAGGCTGGCAGCGCTGCAGTCAGCTCCATCCCATGCATGTGCTCTGATTGGTCCACACACTCTGGATTCCTCTTGGTCCTAGTGCCCACCATAGGTTGAATGAAGACACTTCCTGGCACCGCCATCCACCAAGCTTTGGATGGGATATTGCCATCCATTAAGCCTTTAAGGCCTGCTGGAATTACTATTGTTATGTTTATTAAATTCAAGCATGTCTACTGTAGGAATGGGGGGAAAGTGAGGGGAGATGGGAGCTGAAGGGGTAGTGGAGGTGGCACTGGGGGCCTTATTGCTATAATGCTTAGTGTTAGGAGATTATATGCAAGCTCATGTCATAGTTGCTGTCTGGGGATGGTGGAGATGGGGAGGTAGGGGGCTTATTATAAACTCCAAACCCCCATACAATATAACAAGCCCCCAGACTGTAACTATGGCATGAGATGCACTGTACTTAAATGGGTTGTCCTGTCTAAAACTACAATTCGCTCTATGTGACCGCAGACTTGTGAATCTTCACATCGCGTGTAGGGCTTGTTGTGAGGATTCACCGTTGCCGGGAGCGGGCACTACAAGTATGTGCTATACATACTCCCCGTCACGTACCGACAGGATGGGCACGGCCTTGCTCAATGCAAGTGTATTGAGTGAGGCTGGAAACTGTGAAGTTGGAATGTGGCCAGGAGTATGTATAGCACATACTTGTAGTGCCCGCTCCCGGCAACGGCAAATCCCCACAGCACGCTGTACACACGATGTGAGGATTCACAAGTTTGCGGTCACCTAGAGCGAAATGTAGTTTTAGACTAGACAACCCCTTTAATAATTTCAGAATAAGAGGCTAATTATTTGTATAAAGTTCTTAAAGGGAACCTGTCACCAGGTTTTCCCGATATAAAGTACATCATTTGTCAGCCCTGTTACAGCATTCTGGAATGTCACAAGAAAGACCATTTATTCTATCCACAGACAGCGTAGTCCGGTCTGATGGACATCTCGTGCAGGTTGGGGATAGATGGAGATGCTGCTGGAAATGTGAGAAGTCAGATGTGTCTTTGTTGTAATTTCTGTAGATGAGTCATAGCAGGAGAAGTTGTCATGTCGGTCTGGGCCAGATGGAAAATATGGGAAAAGTGAAAGACTCCATGAGAAAGAACATCATCTGTAAGTCACTATCTGCAACTGTACTGTAATCGCTTATATGGTCGCCAGGACTGATATCTAACACTATATGTTACAGTATGGCGGTAATATCGGTGTTGGTCTTTGTGTAGAAATTTGCTTTTAGTAACTGCTCTGTCATCTGCTTAGGTTCCCCTTAACCTATTACTAAGGTCTGACACCATAGTTGTTATCGGGGTTATCGGTTAGGGGCCCACTCAGATGTTTGCACCCCTCCACCTGAGCTGAACCCCTAGCTACTCCTCTGATCCAGTCTAATACGCTAAAAAAAACTGCAAACATTTATTGATTTCTGCCATTTCAACAGTTTCAATTGAATGACGAAACGGGAACTTAAATTTAGCAAAAATATATGCTCATCTTAATTTATTAAACATTATTGTCTCCACACATTACATTTTACAGAAAATGTGTTTTATTAATTACGTCTGTATTCAAAAAGACAAATATTAACTATGGAAAATGTTACATCTCACAGCACAATACAGTATTTTTATTTGCTAACAACCATCCCCCACACACACGCTCTCTTCATTACGCAGTATATGGTGCAGAATAAAAAATTATTTTACTCCAGGATTAAAAAATATTCCATTAACTTCTCCTTATATAATATATTCTTTTACACCTTTTTTACATACTTCACTACATTTTCTCTTCTTCAATATTCTTTCAATAACCATTTAGTCATAATCAATCTCCATGATCAATGCAACAATTTGTTTAAATCCCTTATATGTGAAACTGCCTCATTACTTAAGACACATAAGGTTGATTCATCAAGACTGGCATAGCGCACAACTGGGCTACCCCAGTCTAACAGGAGCAAAGAGCACCAAATTAAGAAGTGAAATTCGTTAACTGGTGTGCGCATCTGTTACTGTCAGGGATGGGAATAGCATTTCTGGTGCACAAAATCCAACATGTTTCATGAATCTGAAGGGCGGGCAAGGTCCTCATTGAGCCCATGTCCTGCCCAGACTTCTTGCCAGCTCTGCCCATTTTGGCGGAAGTGATTCAAACTGGCATGAAAACACCAAAAGTCGCTAAATTTTTGCATAACTCCTCATAGTACAAACATTTTGTGACTTTTCTACACTTTTATACCACTTTTGTGGCATAAAAACTTTGATTAATTGACCCCATATTGTATAATTGGGTCCAACAAGACATACATTCATGCAGCTCATCTAAAAGTTCCACAATATCATTCTAATGCTGTCTTATTAAAAGATATACCCACGGTACATGTAAAGAGATTTCCAACTGCAGCTCCATATAGATTGAACTTTGTTTTTATACATTTTTACAGACATATACAGAAAATAATATGTTCTGTCAACAAAAAAAGTTGGGTGAATTAAACATTGAGCGAAGCAAACTTTTTATTTACAATTATCTCATGCCTTTTAAGGTTTCCATACACATTAGTTTCAGGTTGGTCAAAATTGACAATTTCAACAAATTAAAAAAATTTTGGTTGGGTAACATTTAATAATGAATGGTAGTTTTAGTTGAAGGATGACAGACTGTCATACTCTGGAAAGAAGCTGACTGATGAATAGTTGTAAGTCCATAAAGGGTCTTCAACGTTCCCAGAAAGATTGTTCAGCCTTCACCTAGTATCATTGAACATGTATGACAAGTTTTAATGGCCTATATGGGCTAAATTGTCTAAGCTCACATAAACATTCATCTAACAGTTGTCAAACCATCAATCTACATCTAATGTGTATGTCCACCTTTAGATAGACTACCATTTTCTACCAAATGATCTTTTTACGTGAAACAAATTTTTAGATTTGCCACACTTCAAAAAGTTACATAAAAATTTCATTTTTTACATGACGTAGAAGATTTGTGAAAAATTCTATAACGACAATTAAAAATCAATTGCAGCACAGTAATGTCATAACATGAAAAATATAGAAAACCACCAAATGAAGGCATTGATCAAGGTGACTTAGACTGAGAGAAGGTAAGCTTTCTTCTTGACCAATTCCGCTTTACTTTATTTATTAAGCTTGAAAAATATTGATTTAATATTGTTTCGATGAAGAGCATCAAGAGTTGAGAGCTAGGACCAGCCATGATCCACAATAAAGCATCAACTAATCAAGTTTTCTTTGCCTCCTGGAGAATTGAGGAGTCACACCTTTCCTGCCTTCTCTTCTTTAGCCTACTGACTTTTGTCATTAAAGAATCACACCTCATCCAGTGTAAGGGTCTGTTCAATCAGCACAGAAGTGGAAAGTAAAATTGCCATCTCCACTGTGACTAGTGTTCTTCGCAACTCCTGTCGACACCATATAATGGCCCTCCACTATGGGAACAATTGTCACAGGATTCTCTGAATGTCATTAGCAGAGCTGTGGGCAAGAGGACAACAGGCGTCATTTTTGACATGCTGGAAATGGTCACAGACAATCACCTGCATGGTAGCAATTTATAGAAGGCTTAGTTAAGGCTACAAAGAGGGAGGTTTATCTTATTTTGAAAATTCTTTCTAAAAGTGTATACAATTGTAAAGAAACAGAGGCATTTACACTGCAAGATGATCTTGAACGAGTCTTGTTAAAAACGCTTGCTTCATGATTATCTCGCCATATAAACAAACTGCCAGTCACATGATGAACGAGCAAAACATTAGGAAAACATGCATGCAGCACAAAAGATCATCATTCTCGGCAGCACGTTGTCCTGTGTAAACAGTAATTACACTACCAAGAACTATGGCTGCCTATTCGCACTGAGCGATCTATCATACAGTAGATCACTCAGTGCGCATTGTTAACTTTGGTCTGCCTGTTTAAATGACCGCTGATTGGTAAAAGTACACTGATTGGCAGTCTTATCAGAACACCAGTCAAACCATGTAAACAGTCCCTCAGTGTGCATGTTCTCCACTTTTACAAAAAGATGGCACTTACACGTACTGCCAAAACTCTGTTCTCAGCTTTAGGTGTGTATATATTGTAAAACCTCTGAATCCCTAACTAATATTACAATCAGGGTCAGAATGAGCTGTCTGGGGCCCACAGGAGGAATTGACTCTAGTGGCCCACACTACAGCTATATGCAAATATCTGTTAGCCGCTATCAACATTATAGTGGAGTGTCGATAGTAAAATACAGGTGGTTCCTGAACATCTGCTGTGTACACACCATAACGGCGATGTATAATTATAGTAGTTTCCATTAAAGGGGTTCTTTGGTGAAAAAAATTCTCACCGATCCACAGGATAGATAATAATGTATTGATTGGTGGAATCCGACCTTTGAAAACCGCACAGATTGGAAGAATGGGGAACTTTTATCCCTGACATCTGTAGCAGGTCAGATGTCTGACCGCTGCTCCATTCATCCTCTTTGGGGCTACCAGAAAAAGCCAAGCGCAGCGCTCGGCAGCCACTTAGAGAATTAATGAATCAGTGGTTAAAGAAGTTGCCCACTAGGTTTTATGATTATCCCAATCAATGGACCCTGTGCTAAGTGTTTTTCTAATTACCTCCTGCTGTCCTTCTTGCCTATGAGTGGCGCTATCACTGGCCGCTCACAGGCATCACGTGACCCCCAGCTGCAGCCGGCTCTGACATCCGCTGATGTCACGTCAAGTTCCAGCTGCAGCCGGGGCTGACTTGCTTCTGCGTTTCACGGTGGATGCTGGGCTGTGGGCAGGGTTACCCTGCATGTCACACCCAGCATCCACCGCGCGCTTTCCCTCTCCCCATTTATTGGGAAAGCGTGCGGTGGATGCTGGGGGTGACGCACGGGGTAACCCCACCCACAGCCCAGCATCCACCGCAGGGACCACGTCACTGATGTCACACCTCACTTGACATGACATCAGTGGCGGGTCACATGATGCCTGTGAGCGATCAAGGATAGCACCGCTCACAGGCAAGAAGGACAGCAGGAGGTAATTAGAAAAACACTTAGTGGCACAGGGTCCATCGATTGGGGCAGTCATAAAAAGTAGTGGCCAACTCCTTTAAGTCAAACATGCCGCTCCATTCTAGTGGGGATAAAAGTTCCACATTCTACCAATTGGTGTGGATCCCAGCAGTCAGACTCCCACCAATCAACAAGTAATCACTTATACTTGGGCCACATTCACACGTTCAGTATTTGGTCAGTATTTTACCTCAGTGTAAGCCAAAACCAGGAGTGGAACAATCAGTGGAAAAATATAATAGAAACACGTCACCACTTCTACATTTATCACCCACTCCTGGTTTTGGCTTACAAATACTGATGTAAAATACTGACCAAATTCTGAAAGTGTGAACTTTGCCTTGGGATAGGTGATTACTTGTTCTCATTGGAGTACAAGAAAATCTAATGTACTGGGACATATGCGTAACACATATCGTAAGTTGGTATACATGCAATGTGTAGGGCGACATTAACACTGTGGCCATTTAATAGACAAAACCCAAGATAAAAACAAAACTAAGATATATCCTGTAGTAAGTAAATAAAAAGTAATAGTACATGTAAATTGCATAGGGTACCTAGTTAACACTATTTTGATCAAGAAAGCGTAAAAATCATCCCACAAGTGTGAACCTGCTCTTACACCTTGCATGTATCCCAACTTATCCTCCTGCTCATTTCTTAGGTTTTGCTGTTGTTTTTTTTCTGTACTTTGTACAAACATGGATGTGGCTCCCATTTTTGAGCATGTGTTTGGAGTTTGGGAGAAAGCCCACACATCTATTGGTGGGATAAAAACCCAGACACCAGCTGTGCAAAACTATGGTGCTAACCTTCTAAGCCACCGAGCTGCCCTGCTGAGCCACCATACTGGGTGTATAACCAGTGATCACTGCAGACCTTTTAAAATGAAGAAACAAATAAAGGGGTTGCCCCCATTCAGATAATGTTCAGTCCCGGCTGCAGTTTTGTTAACCAAAAGTCTGTTTCCTAAAAGTCTCAGTTTCTACATATCTTCAATGTTATAATTATTTTATTTTTCTGTCAGCATAGCCATTTTTTTTGAGTGGGATGAGTTGTAGTTTTGAGTGCCACCATTCACTTTTCCATATAATGTATGAAAAAATTTGAAAAAAAATTCAAGTGAAGTGAGATGGTGAGAAAAAAACAAAACAATTTTGCCAATGTTTTTAGAGTTTTGTATTTATGGGGTTTATTGTGTGGTGAAAATGACTTGGTAATATGGTTTCCCAGGTTAGTTTGAATACAGTGATACTTGTATCGTTTTTTTTACTCTTTATCCCCTTCATGACATGTGACGTACAGTTATACACTCATGTGATTGAGCCCTTAATCACAGTGTTGGGATATGCTTACAGCCACTGCTCACAGTATAGTGAGCAGTGATTTGAGCTGTGACTTTAGCAGCTCCTGGGAGGAAATAAGTTCATTTTCTCCTTGTAGCCGCACTTTCAGTAAAATGCCCAAAAAGTATTGTAATGCTATTTACTTGTAGATTAAGCCTATATCTGCAGGTAAATATTGTTTTCTCAGGTGACAGGTTCCTTTTAAGAGGATAAAATGTTACATATCAATCAATGCTACTTTACTATTTTATTTGCAATATGCTAATAACATATTTTGATTATAGTATGCTGTTCCTTTAAAGATAATAATGATTAGTAGGTACTGGTGAGCACTGGACATAAGTAGCATCTCAAGCCACGTGTGTGGATGCAGTAGAATGGCGCTGCATTGACTCCAACTGTATACTGTATTGAACAAATCTGGCACATTGAAGGGAGAGTGTTATGTATGAGTCAGAGATAATATTTGTGGCACTGGTGCCTGGCCGCATGAAAGAGCATAGCCATTTGTACCTTCATAAAGTGGTTGTGGACCCTTTCCTAGTGGCTCTCTGTGTCATCTGGCCTGAGTGGTTGGGAATTCCTTCCAGTTTTTTCCTTTGTATCCTGACAAAGTGGTTGTAGACTGCTTCTATCACATCTTTACAGATGGCAGGTGGAAGTTTCATCATCCATATCAGTAAGTGGAATCGGAGGCAAAGACTGAATGAAGCCTACAGTGCGCCAAAGTTTGCAAGTTGAGTTACTGTAACCACCAAGCTGTGTGGCAAAAGACTGTAACCGTCAAGCATTTCTACCAAGATCTGTAACCACCAAGCTGAGCGACATTGTAAAATTTACATTTTTTTGTAAAAGAACCTACTCCACCTACGGCATGTTCCTGGTCCATCATTGAGTGGGGTACCGTGACAAGGGGAAGTGTTCTAAAAACCAAGCCTCTTACAAAGATAAATGAAAGTTGGGAAAAAGTGTGTACAGGACCTTCTTACACATTCTTGAATTGCCACAGTCCTCTTTGAAGTTTAGAATTCATAATGACTCACAATGTCAAAGAAAAAGTAATCGATACATCACTCCATACCTGTACAACATAATTAAAGCAAAAACTACTTTCTAAAAAGCTTCAATCCAAAAACGTACAAAACCCAAAACAGAAACAAAATGAATAAAATTAATACCCTGCTGTAAGTAAATAAGTAAAAGCAATAATGCATATAAATAATATTGGGTACTTAGTAAATACAGTTTTTGATTAAAAAAAGCGTAAAAGCCATCCCGCTAGCTTCAAGGTGTACGCAAATTCTGGATGGTCCTAACCTCTAATATTAAAACCTTGGCCTGCATCATAGTGACATCTTGAGAGTTTTATTAAAAGCGCAATTGTTTGGTGTCAAGTAGTGACTCTTTCAGTTATTTTTATCCAACGTACACAGGTTTTGTTCTTGGCATGTCTTGACATAGAGTAATGCACACAAACTTTGTGTCACATCTTATACTACTTCTTTTGAATTATGTGAAGAAATCTGTGTTCAATAATATGGTTTATTGTTGGATCAATGGCCTCCTTAACCCTTTAATGACCGACGATACGCCTTTTCATCGTGGTCGTTAAGGGTACTTATTCCTCAGCGCCATGAAAGAGCGGCGCTGAGGAATAAGTGAATAGCGCCGCCCGGCGGCGGCAATTCCCACGGGTGTCAAATGCATGTGACAGCTGACATCCTGCAGTATTGGCCCCGGACAGTTTTAATGCTGATCGGGGCTGATTAATCCCTTAAATACTGCTGTCAATCGTGACAGCGGTATTTAAGTTGTTACAAGGGGGTTGCAAGACCCCCTTAGTAACCAGTGGATCACCGCGATGATAATCGCTGGTCCCGATGGTCACCATGGTACCCTGAGGTCATGTGATGACCCCAGAGTAAGGTGGCCTGCGAGATCCAGCAATAACCTGGGTCTCACATGCTGAGTCAGTGACTCACTGACTGCTCTCATGTACTGCACTACGTGAGAACTGCAGTGTATGAGGTCAGTGATCAGAAAAAATATATATACATGTCCCAGGGTGAAAAAGTATAAAAAAGTGAAAAAAAAGTGAAATAAAATATGTAAAAAAGTAAAAAAACACACAAAAAAGTGCACACAAATCACTAAAATCTGTTTCGCTACTCAAAATGCAGCGTTTGTGCTAAAACAAAAATAAACAAGAAAACAAGCTCACGTTTGGTGGCCAATGTCAGGCAGCTGCTGCAAAGGCAAATAAAATAATGGGATGCATTAAAAGAGGCATAGATGCTCATGAAGAGAACGTTTTACCTCTTTACAAGTCACTAGTGCGACCACACTCAGAATACTGTGTACAGTTCTGGTCTCCGGCGTATAAGAAAGACATAGCTGAACTAGAGCGGGTGCAGAGAAGAGCAACCAAGGTTATTAGAGGACTGGAGGGTCTGCAATACCAAAACTGGTTATTATTTGTCACCCCAGGCCTGGATGCCACAAATATTAAAGGTTGTGTCTGAGAGCAGGAGGGAGGTTCCCTGGTCAGGGACCATTAGCATGCAGCACCTCCTGTCCCAGGCCAGTAGGGGGAGCAGGCTGCCCCTATAAAAGCTGGAACTGGGGCAGGGTTAGAGAAACCAGAACCCACTTCTGAAGTGACCAGAAGGGTTCTCAGAGAAAAGGGACAGGTCAGCAGCAGCTGAGGAGTCCGTGAGGCAGAGGAGAAACTGCAAGCCAGGGACAGAGGAGACGAGAGCCGGTCCTGGCAGAGAACGAATCTAACCGGACATTAGGGTCCAAGGCTGCCCGGGTTATCAAGCCCAGCAGCAGAGAACCAACCCGCGAGGGATTTCAGGTCCCTTGGCCTAAGAAGCCTGGAGGCTCCGCCACACAGAGGGACCACTACAGCAAGGAGAAGCAAAAGGTACCCAAGGCCCGAGTCGCAAGCCATACAGGCCAAGTACACGGCCAGCTCAGGGACGTGGGCTATTACACCACAAAAAGGGGGATAGTCAGCAAGAGCATAGAGAGAGAACGGTAGGCCTACACACTCACCCTGACCAGTGGGGCTCGCCCGAATGCTCTCAGATACCCAGGCCCACTCCTAACCGGAACTCCTGTTGGGTCAGTAATAACATCTGTAATAAAGACCCTGGACTGTTTGAAGTGGACTCTGAACTCTCACTATTGCCTCCTGCACTATCACCCCCAGCATTCACCTACACTGCCCTGAGGCTACACTCTTCCCGTGGGGAGTTGTCCTACCCCTGTGCTGCACACCAACACCAGCCTCAGCGGTCTGCTTTGCAGCGGCGGTTATCTCTGACCGCAATCCACGGGTGGCGTAGTCGAACATTCCCAAATCTATAAATAGACTGCCACAGCATTTGGTCTGACCACCGTGAGCCACGGGATCGGGTTGCCACTACTACCCCCAGCATCGTACAGAAGCCCGGTTCCGGGTGCCTCACGGCCCAGGGGGCGAGTCAATTACACTTGGGGTTATTTAGTTTGGAAAAACAAAGGCTTAGGGGTGATCTTATTACTATGTACAAGTATATGAGGGGACAGAAGAACGACCTTTCTAATGATCTTTTTACTCTGAGGCCTGAGACGGGGACAAGGGGGCATCTTCTACGTCTGGAGGAAAGAAGGTTTAATCATAATCACAGACGTAGATTCTTTACTGTAAGAGCAGTGAGACTATGGAACTCTTTGCCGCATGATGTTGTAATGAGTGATTCACTTCTAAAATTTAAGAAGGGCATGGATGCCTTTCTTGAAAAGTATAATATTACAGGTTATATATACTAGATTCCTTGATAGGGCGTTGATCCAGGGAACTAGTCTGATTGTCGCATGGAATCAGGAAGGAATTTTTTTCCCCAATGTGGAGCTTAGTGTTTGCCACATGTTTTTTTTTTTGCCTTCCTCTGGATCAACATGTTAGGCTATGGGCTGAACTAGATGGACTTAGTTTTTAAGGTTGAAGGAAGACTGTTACTATGTTACATACACATAATTGGTATAGCTACGTCCAGAAGGACCCGCTCTTTAAAACCGGCATATTATTTATTCCGTAAGGCGAACGCTGTAAGAAAAATAAATAAAAAACACTCCAAAAATAACGCTTTTTCATCATACTGACTGACTGACAAAAAAGTGAATAAAAAGCGATCAAAAAGTCATATGTGAAAAAAAATTGTATAAATGAAAATGTTAAACAGTCCCGCAAAAAACAAGCCCTAACATGGCTCATTCTGCAAAAAAATAAAAAGTTACAGCTCTCAGAATATGATGATGCAAAAACAAATATTGTTTTTAGTCTGTAACAATAGCAAAGCATAAAAATACAATATAAATCTGGCATCACTGTAATCGGAGCGGTCCGGAGAACAAATCTGTCTTATTACTTTTACCGCACAGTGAACGGCGCAAAAATAAAAAAACAATAACTGAATTGCTGGTTTTTGTTCATCCTGTGTCTGAAAACTCTGAATAAAAATCGATCAAAAATTTCTATGGTCCCCAAAATGTTACCAAAAAGATCGGCATCTCGTCCCACAAACAATAAGCCATCATACAGCCTCTGTTTGCCAAAAAATAAAAAAAAGAATATGGCAATGAAAAAAACTACTTTTTATTAAAAAAGTATTTTTACTGTGTGATAGCAGCAAAGCCTAGAAAAAAACAATATTAATTTGGTACCGCTGGAATCGCACCAACCCGAAGAATAAATCCGCCTTATCACTTATACCGCACAAAATAAAAATATAGACTATTCTTGTACTGCTGTCTATATTTTCATTCTGCCTCCCAAAAATCTGAAAAAGGCTCGGCTCACATTTATCCTGCACTCCCTGCTGAGTGCTTACATCGGGGTTTCCGTGTAAATTCCCCAAAAACTGCGATTCAGACAAAACCCCAGATGGAACCACTCACTTATGAGGCAGTTGGAGTTACTTTGGACTGGTCTCTGTTCCAGCGATGTCCCATCATTTTAGGCGTCTTTTTAGCACACAAGTGTGGCCGACCACAAAAGATGGAGACCACTGGAGCAGATGCCAAACGGAGCCCAAAATGTCACCATCTGCCTCATTATGGTGGGTAGTTCAGTCTGGAGTTTCATCTGAATTGCATTTTTGTGGGATTTACACGGAAACCCCGACTTAAGTGCTCAGCGTAGAACACAGGAATGTGATCCAGCCTTATTCTAGAAGTGATCGAAAAATATTATGTGCCCCAAAATGTTACCAATAAAACCCCTAATTTATCCTGCAGAAAACCAGCCCCCACTTAGGTCTGTCCTCTGTCACTGGAACTATAGGGGGTTCCCACATTACTGGTAGAACAAAGACTCTAGAAAAGAGGCATGGCTCCCGCCCTCTCAAATAAAATCTAGTGAATTCTGTGTTCCCAAATCCAAATGTCCCCCTACTTCTGAGCCCCACTGTGCCTAAACCGCAGTAAGCGGCCACTCGTTTGGCATTATTGTAATGGGGAGCACGCACTTAACAATTTACGGGGTGCATGTCTCCAGAAGCACAAGCTGGACACAATGTACGGGGGTGCTACAGTATATGGCGGCTGTTAGAACCTTGCTCTTAGGTTTTTTCCTTTGCTGGTCACATGACCTTGTTGGCCTATTTAATCCTGCTCCGCCCTTCTGGCTTTGCTGGACTTCATTGTATAACTACTTTCTAGCTAGCCTGTGCTCTGTATCTAACTCTGTTAGTTTGCTTGGTCTACGGACCTCTATGTTCTGTATATTTTGTTTGTTCGTCTGTCTGCTACTATTTCTGATAGGAGGTGTCCCATTTTCCTCCCAGTCCTTAGTACTTGTAAGGATTCCTTCCCCACATCTATAGGTCTCCGTACAGACTAGCTTAGGACTTTAGCAGGTCTGATCGCAGGATCAGGTTCCCTGTTACATCGTAGGGATTCAGCTGAGTTCTATCGTAGGGACAGATCTCCTCTCTTTCCTTAGCTCTGGTAGCAGAACATAACAGTAAGTCCAGCCTGCAAATTCTCTAAGGAAAGATTTTTCTGTTCCATCATGGTGTCGGTTCAGGATTTGGCTCATCGCCTGCAGGGACTCTCTCTGGAGGTGGCCGAGCTCCGTCAGCACGTGAGTAACTGTCCTGGAGCACATTTTTTGGAGCCTAAGGTATGTTTGCCGGATTTATTTTTTGGTGAACACCGAGAATTTTTTTCATTTAAAAATGCTTGCTTATTGTATTTTCGTTTGAGACCCAAGTCCTCTGGGGATGAATCCCAGCGCATAGGGTTCATAATGTCACTTTTGCGCAAAGAGCCTCAGGAGTGGGCCTTTTCTTTGCAACCTAGTGATACATGCTTCAGATCAGTGGATAGTTTTTTTTCTGCTTTGGGACTATTATATGATGATCCTGACCGTGTCGCATCAGCTGAGACTGAGTTGAGACGTTTGAAACAGGGATCAGGTAATGTGGAAAAATATTGTACTCATTTCCGTCGTTGGTCTACTCAAACAGGGTGGAACGATTCTGCTCTGAAAAGTCTATTTCTTGCTGGGCTCAATGAAAGGGTTAAAGACCTGCTAATTGCTTATCCTACACCTGAAGATTTGCAACAGGCTATGCAATTAGCTATACGGGTGGATAGGAGACTGCGTGCAAGGGTTAATGAGAGCAAATCCTCTGTTATGTCAGTTTCTGGTTATGAGAATGTGTGTACTAACAGTGGTGAACCGATGGAGATTGGATCGGTGGCACCTCGCGCTCAAGAAAAAGACCGTAGATTTTTTGAAGGCTTGTGTTTCTATTGCGGAAAATCTGGTCATTTGATTAAAGGCTGTGAGCTTCGTATGAAGAAAGAAAAAAAAATGGTCAGTCATGCCCGTATTGCCTGTTTGTAACATACCTGGCGGCGTCCTTGCATAGTGGTCCATCTCCCACTGTGCAGGAGGGCGCACTTGATCTCCTGTCCAGAATGTCTCTCTGGCTTCCCTCCATGCTGTCTGTTTGTGTCTGTTTCTGCTGCTTAAGGGCGGCGCCCGATCACTTCCTGCCTTTTGTGCCTGCTGTGGGTCACGCCCCTTGTGCGTCCTCAGCCTATTGCTGTCTGTCACTTGGTATGTAGCTCAGCAGCTCCCTTCTATCCCTGCCTGAGCATAGTGTTTCCTTCAGTGTGTGCTTGCACTCTGAAGGTGCCAGGTCCCGTCTCTTGTCTCCTGCTTTTTGTATCAGTTCCCGTGTCTGAACTGAGTCCTGTATGTCTCCTGCTTTGCGGTATCAGCTCCTGTGTCTGAACTGAGTCCTTTCTGTGTTCTCTTGTCTGTCCTGTCTGAACACGCTCCTAGCCTGTTCCTCTCGCCTTCTAGTGGCCGATTTCCTAGACCCGCTCCTGTGTCTGGTCTGTCCTGTCTGAACACGCTCCTTGCCTGTTCGTTCCGCCTTCTAGTGGCCGATTTCCTAGACCCGCTCCTGCGTCTGGTCTGTCCTGTCTGAACACGCTCCTTGCCTGTTCGTTCCGCCTCTCTGGGGGCCGTATTCCCAGACCCGCTCCTGTATCCCTCTGCAGTGTCGGTCTCCTCCGTACACTCAGTTCCAGTCTGAACTCTCTCCTGTCCTTTACCTGTTTTGCCTCTATGTCCGTTCCCTTCCTTTTTCTGCAGAGTCTGAACTCGTACCTAACTCCTGCTTGTTGTCTCTGCAAGTACTGTGTGAGTATCTGGCTCTGTCTTTCCCTTCCTGTCTGTTCCGTGTGTACAGAGCCCTGTCCTCCCTTCTCAGCCTTGTCTGCACTCTAGCTGTGCTTGCCTGTAACCCTCTGCCTGTATTGTTCCTGAGTCCCGGTGTGTACTGGGTCCTATCCCGCCTGTGTTCCTACCTGCTAGTGCCTCCCTGTCTGCACTCTAGCTGTGCTTGCCTTTACCCCCCTGCCTGCATACCCGCCTGCCTGCATACCAGTCGTGCCTGCCTATACCCTCCAGTCTGTGTGCCAGCCTACCAGCCTGTTCCTGTATTCCCCTGTGTGGGTCAACAGCCGTGTCCGGGGTCTGTCCTGGAGTAGCACCTGGTCCCTCTGCTCGGTTCCTCCTTGGTGCACTGGCGTCGTATGCCGTCGTGCGACCCTGGTCGGATCGGGTGAATACTTAGTCACGCCCCTCCAGGCATTCACTCTCCGGCACGGTCCAGTGGAATCACTACCAATCACACGCACACGCCGCTTAGCCCGGGCGTGTGCATAACACTGTTTAAATTCCAAGGGTGTATTTTTAGCTGCTTCCACGATTGCTCAGGAAAAATTAATGGAATTTCGGGTGTTTGTTGATTGCGGGTCTACTCTGAATGTAATTGATGGGGGATTCTTGGAAAGACTCAATTTAAAACCCGAACCTTTATCATCCCCCATTGCTGTGGTTTCTGTGGATGGTTCCCCTTTGAAGAATATTACTCTCAAGGTCTGTGAATTTCCTCTCACTATTAATGGTGTTCACCATGAGAAATTGGATTTGGTAGTTTTGAATAACTTGCCTTCTCCAGTAATATTGGGATTGCCCTGGTTAAAATTTCACAATCCTGTACTGGATTGGTCTACCAGTGAAATTAAATCCTGGAGCCATAAATGTTATGACAAGTGTTGTAACGGGCGTATTGCAGCTTTGGATAGGGGAGAATTGCCTGTTCCTATTCAGGATTTTTGGAGAGTTTTTTCTGAGAAGGAATCGCAGGTTTTGCCTCCCCATAGAGACTATGATTGTTCTATTGAATTTGTCCCTGGAGCGACTCTTCCTAAAAGTCGTTTATTTAACCTTACTATTCCTGAGAGGAAGGCTTTGGAGGAATACATACAGACAAGTTTGGCCGCCGGTCACATTAGGCCTTCTAAGTCTCCTGTGGCGGTTGGATTTTTTTTTGTGAAAAAAAAGGACGGCGGTTTACGTCCTTGTCTGGATTTTCATGAGATTAACAAAATTACTGTACGCAATCCTTACCCACTGCCATTGATTCCTGATCTGTTTAACCAGTTAATGGGGGCCAAGTGGTTCTCTAAAATTGACCTTAAGGGGGCATACAATCTGTTGCGCATGAAGGAGGGTGACGAATGGAAGACTGCTTTTAACACTCCTGTGGGTCATTTTGAGAATCTGGTTATGCCTTTTGGTCTTACTAATGCTCCTGCATTTTTTCAGAATCTTATTAACCGGTTCCCGACCGCCCACTGTAGATAAACGTCGGCGCTTGCCGGGCTCTGTGCAGCGCCGACGTTTAAAAACGGTGGGTGGTCTCGCAGCGCTGAGGACCCCCAGGGTCCTGCAAGAGCTGCGATTCCGGTGCAGAGCGTTAGCTCTGATAGGGAACATCATCGGGACCTGATTAGATCAGGTCCCAGTGATGTTAACCCTTACCTGTCTTCTATATGCTGTGATCTATAGTGATCGCGGCATATAGGAGACAGCAGGAGGAGAGGGGGTCGTCAACTTACCTCTCCGAAGACCTCCGAGTCCTTCCAGGACCTGGGGTTGCTATGGCAGCTGGAGGTCACATGACCGCCTCCAGCTCTGCCATATATGGTGTCCTGTCTGGCTCAGCTGCAGCTGTAGCCAGACAGGAGACTCTGACTGAAACAGTCAGGGAAGATCTCATGTAATGTAATATATGTCTATTACATTACATGAGATCAGAGATCAGAAAAATAAAAATTAATGTCCCATACAGGGACTAAGAAAAAATGTGAAAAAAAAGTAAAAAAAAAGTTTTTAAACTATTAATAAAAAAATCACAAAATAAATAAAAATAAATAAATAAAATATTAAACCAATAAATCCGTATATTTTTACAAAACCAAAAAAAGTACACATATTTGGTATCGCCGCGTCCGAAACAACCCGAGCTATAAAACTGTCACACTAATTAACTCCTTCTGTGCACACCGTAATAAAAATAAATAAAAAACAGAGCAAAAAAATATGCTTTTTCATCATATTGCCAAACAAAAAGTGGAAAAAAATGCGATCAAAAAACAAAATAGAAATAAAAATGGTACCACTGAAAACGTCATCTTGTTACGCAAAAAAAAAGCCGCCATACAGCTCCATCAGCCGAAAAATAAAAAAGTTATAGCGCTCAGAATAAAGCAATGCAAAAAAAATATTTTTTTCTATAAAATAGTTTTATTGTGTAAAAGCGCCAAAACATAAAAAAAATACAGTAAGTGTAGTATCGCTGTAAACGTACTGACCCGAAGAATAACGCTGCCTGATCACTTTTACCACACGCAGAACGGCATAAAAAAAAAACTCAAAAAACAATTCCTGAATTGTTTGTTTTTGTTAATTTTACCTCCCAAAAAACGGAATAGAAAGCGATCAAAAAATGTCACGTACCCAAAAATGGTACCAATAAAAATGTCAACTCTTCTCGCAAAAAACAAGCCGTCACATGACTCTGTCGGCCGAAATATGGAAAAATTATAGCTCTCAAAATATGGTGATGCAAAAACTAGATTTTGCAAAAAAAGCGTCTTTTAGTGTGTGACAGCTGTCAGTCATAAAAACCCGATATCAATCTGGTATCTCTGTAATCACACCGACCCGAAGAATAAAGTAATCTAATCAGTTATATCACACTAGGAACGGCGTAAAAAATAAATAAAACCAATTCTTCACCTGCTACTGATTTGTTTATTATGTCCCCAAAGATCCCAGTAAGGCTCTGCCCACATTTATCCTGTGCTCTGCGCTGAGCACTTACACCAGAGTTTCCGTGTAAATCTCTGAAATACATGATTCAGCCGGAACCCATGACGGAAGATTCCCTGTAATGAGACAGATATAGGCCACTGTGGACGCCGTCTAGCCTGGGATCCCACGGTGTCATTTGTTTTAGGCGTGCATAAAAGTGCGGTTGGCCACAGTTTTGTGCACTTCTGAAAAAAAGGACACCGCTACACAGAGGCCAGACGGTGTCCAGAGTAACTCTGCTGCCTCATTACAGTGAATGGATCCTGCAGGGGTTTCATCTGAATTACATCACTTGGAAATTTAGATTGAAACCCCGATGTAAGTGCTCAGCCTAGAGCGCCGGATAAATGTTACGTAAAATGTTCCCAATAAAAGCTTCAACTCAGTCCTCAAAAAAAGCTAGTCCCCACTCAGGTCCGTCATCTGTTAAAAATATAAGGGACTTCCAAGTTACTGGTAGCAGAAAGGCTCTGGAAAAGCAAAATGACCCTTGCCCCCCAAAAGAAATTCAGAAAATTTTGTGCTCCCAAATCCAAATGCCTATTCTACATTAATTTGTTCTCCAATTGTCAAATAGCACTCCGTCCCCCCCAGATCTCACCGTATGGCTAAGCGGTACGATACAGCCACATATGGGGTATTGACACTTTTAGAAGAAATTGTGTGACACATTTCGGCACCATTTTTACCCATTGCCCTGTGTGAAAATGTAAAATCTGAGGGTAAAACATTTTTTTGTGGTAAAAATATAATTATGATTTTTTCACTGCCCAATGGTATAAATTTAAAAATTAAAAAATACTCACTACTTCCGTAGATGAATTCCTTGAGAGGTGTAGTTTACAAAATGGGGTCATTTGTGGAGGTTTCTGCTGTTTTGGCATGTCAGCGACTCTTCAAATGTGACATGGTGTCTGCTGCCTATCCCAGCCAACATAGCGCTCCTTTCTCTTCCGAACCCTGCCGTACACCAAAGCAGTGGTTTTCCCCCACATATGGGGTATCGGCGTACTCAGGAGAAATTGTACAACAAATTTCATGGTGCAATTTCTCCGGTTACCCTTATGATAATGCAAAATTAGGGGATGAAAAACATTTTTTATGGGAAAAATGTGAAAATTTTATTTTCACGGCTCAATATTATAAACTTCTGTGAAGCAGCTGGGGGTGCAAGGTGCTCACCACACATCTAGATAAGTTCCCTAAGGGGTCTAGTTTCCAAAATGGTGGCACTTGTGGGGGGTTTCCGCTGTTTAGACACATTAGGGGCTCCACAAATGTGACATGGCGTCCGCTAATTATTCAAACAAATTTTACATTCAAAAAGTCAAATGGCGCTCCTTCCCTTTCAAACCCTGCCGTGCGCCCAAACAGTGGTTTTCCCTCACATATGGGGTATCGGCGTGTTCAGAAGAAATTGCACAACAAACTTCATGGTGCAATTTATCCTGTTACCCTTATGATAATACAAAATTAGAGAATGAAAAAGATTTTTTGTGGGAAAAATGTGAAAATTTTATTTTCACGGCTCAATATTATAAACTTCTGTGAAGCAGCTGGGGGTGCGAGGTGCTCACCACACATCTAGATAAGTTCCCTAAGGGGTCTAGTTTCCAAAATGGTGGCACTTGTGGGGGGTTTCCACTGTTTAGTCACATTAGGGGCTCCCCAAATGCGACATGGCGTCTGCTAATTATTCAAACAAATTTTACATTCAAAAAGTCAAATGGCGCTCCTTCCCTTTCAAACCCTGCCATGCGCCCAAACAGTAATTTGCCTCCACATATGGGGTATCAGCGTGTTCAGGAGAAATTGCACAACAAATTTCATGGTGCAATTTATCCTATTACCCTTATGATAATGCAAAATTAAGGGATGAAAAACGGTTTTGTGGGAAAAATGTGAAAATTTTATTTTTACGGCTCAATATTATAAACTTCTGTGAAGCAGCTGGGGGTGCGAGGTGCTCACCACACATCTAGATAAGTTCCCTAAGGGGTCTAGTTTCCAAAATGGTGGCACTTGTGGGGGGTTTCCACTGTTTAGTCACATTAGGGGCTCCCCAAATGCGACATGGCGTCTGCTAATTATTCAAACAAATTTTACATTCAAAAAGTCAAATGGCGCTCCTTCCCTTTCAAACCCTGCCATGCACCCAAACAGTAATTTGCCTCCACATATGGGGTATCAGCGTGTTCAGGAGAAATTGCACAACAAATTTCATGGTGCAATTTATCCTATTACCCTTATGATAATGCAAAATTAAGGGATGAAAAACGGTTTTGTGGGAAAAATGTGAAAATTTTATTTTTACAGCTCAATATTATAAACTTCTGTGAAGCACCTTGGTGTTCAAGGTGCTCACCACACATCTAGATAAGTTCCCTAAGGGGTCTAGTTTCCAAAATGGTGTCACTTGTGGGGGGTTTCCACTGTTTAGGCACATCAGGAGCTCTCCAAACGCAACATGGCGTCTGCTAATTATTCAGACAAATTTTACATTCAAAAAGTCTAATGGCGCTCCTTCCCTTCCGAACCCTGCAGTGCGCCCAAACAGTGGTTTTCCCTCACATATGGGGTATCAGCACGCTCAAGAGAAATTGCACAAAAAAATTTGGGGTCCATTTTTTCCTGTTACCCCTGTGAAAATAAAAAAAATTGGGTCTAAGGTAACATTTTTGTGAAAAAAGTTAAATGTTAATTTTTTTTTTCCACATTCCAAAAATTCCTGTGAAGCACCTGAAGGGTTAATAAAGTTCTTGAATGTGGTTTTGAGCACCTTGAGGGGTGCAGTTTTCAGAATGGTGTCACTTTGGGTATTTTCTGTCATAAAGACCCCTCAAAGTGACTTCAAATATGATGTGGTCCCTAAAAAAATGTTTTTGTAAATTTTGTTGGAAAAATGAGAAATCGCTGGTCAACTTTTAACCCTTATAGCTCCCTAACAAAAAAAAATTTTGGTTCCAAAATTGTGCTGATGTAAAGTAGACATGTGGGAAATGTTATTTATTAACTATTTTGTGTGACATATCTCTCTGATTTAAGGGCATGAAAATTCAAAGTTTGAAAATTGCAAAATTTTCTAAATTTTCGCCAAATTTCCGATTTTTTCACAAATAAACGCAAGTTATATGGAAGAAATTTTACCACTATCATGAAGTACAATATGTCATGAAAAAACAGTCTCAGAATCAGGGGAATACGTTGAAGCGTTCCAGAGTAATTACTTCATAAAGTGACAGTGGTCAGAATTGAAAAAATTGGCCCGGTCACGAAGGCAAAAACAGGCTCTGGCGCGAAGTGGTTAATGACATCCTTAGACCTTTGATCGGCAAAAATGTGGTTGTGTATTTGGATGACATTTTGATTTATTCGCCGGATCTGGAGTCTCATTGGCGGAGCGTACGTGAGGTATTACAGTTATTAATGGACAATTCGCTTTTTGCTAAGCTGGAGAAATGTGAGTTCGCTGTACAGAGAATTAGTTTTTTGGGTTACATTATCTCCAGCGATGGTTTTGAGATGGACCCGGTGAAAGTTCAAGCTGTACAGGAATGGCCTAGGCCTATTGGTTTGAAATCGATACAGAGGTTTTTAGGTTTCGCCAATTATTACAGAAAATTCATAAAAAATTTTTCTAGTATTGTCAAACCTCTGACCGATCTCACCACGAAAGGTGCTGATGCGGTTCAGTGGTCTTCTGAGGCCATTGAAGCTTTTGTGTATCTCAAGGAGAGGTTCACCTCTGCTCCCATCCTTATGCAGCCTGATGTGACTAAGCCGTTTTTGGTTGAGGTTGATGCTTCCTCTGTGGGGGTTGGCGCAGTATTGTCTCAGGATAACGGGGATGGATTACATCCCTGTGCCTTTTTTTCAAAAAAATTTTCGGAGACTGAACTGAATTACGATATTGGTAATCGGGAATTGCTGGCTATTAAACTCGCATTTGAACACTGGCGCCACTTCTTGGAAGGTGCGGAATTTCCCGTTCAGGTTCTTACGGATCATAAAAATCTGATATATCTTGATGCTGTCAAGCGCCTGAATGCCCGTCAGGCTAGGTGGGCACTGTTTTTCTCGCGGTTTAATTTCTCCGTTACTTACATCCCTGGTACAAAGAATGTTAAGGCGGATGCCTTGTCTCGCAGTTTTTCTCCCATAGTCGGTGCTGAGAAAGAGGAGAACATTTTACAAGAAGGTGTTGTGATAGCTGCTTTGGACTCCGTTTTGGAAGATGAGATTCTTAAAGCACAGGAGAATGCCCCATCTAACACTCCTCATGGGAGGTTGTTTGTGCCTGGGACCTTTAGGAGAGATTTGTCTGTTGAGTGTCACGAGTCTCGGTTGGCAGGTCATCCCGGAATCTCTGAGACCAAGAGACTGGTGGGTCGCAGTTTTTGGTGGCCTGGATGGCAGAAGGAGGTCATTAAGTGGGTGCGTCAATGTACTATATGTGCTAGATCTAAGTCCTCACATACTCCTGCTGCGGGGTTGCTTTGTCCTTTGGAGGTTCCCAGTGCTCCTTGGACACATTTGGCTATGGACTTTATAACTGACCTTCCCCCCTCTGAGGGTTTTACTGTTATCTGGGTGGTCGTGGACCGTTTTAGCAAGATGTGTCACTTGGTTCCCTTTGTCAAACTGCCCTGCGCTAAAACTCTCGCTAAGGCCTTTGTCAAGGAAATTGTCAGACTTCATGGCGTTCCTACTGACATTGTTTCTGATAGGGGTCCTCAGTTCGTGGCTCGTTTTTGGCGTGCCTTTTGTGACAGGTTGGGAGTTCATTTGTCGTTCTCGTCCGGATATCATCCTGAATCTAATGGCCAGACAGAAAGGAAAAACCAGGATGTTGAGCAGTTCTTGCGTTGTTTTGTGGCAGACAATCAAGAGGGGTGGTCTGAGTTTCTGCCACTTGCTGAATTTGCTCTGAACAATCATACATCTTCTTCTGCTGGTTGTTCGCCTTTTTTTTGTTGCTCTGGGAGACATCCGTCGTTTGGGTCGTTCTCCAAGTTGGGATCTGCCGTGCCTGAGGAGGAGAATTTTTCCGGTGATTTGGAGAGAGTTTGGACGGATGTGCGTGGTAATCTTCAGGAGGCCAACAGAAAATCTAAAGACTACTTTGATAGGAAACGACAGGAGGTTTTGTTCGCTGTTGGTGACATGGTTTGGTTGTCCTCTAGGAATCTGCGGTTGAGGATTCCTTCTAAGAAATTGGGTCCCAAGTTTGTAGGGCCCTTTAAGGTGCTTCAGGTTGTCAACCAATCTGCTGTTAGGTTGGAGGTTCCTACCTCCTGGAGAATTAATCCGGTATTTCATGTCTCTCTGTTAAAAAAAGCTGTTGTGTCGGATGGTGACGCCTCTGCCTCTGTTCCTCCGGTGGTGGAGGACAGGGAATATGAAATTTCTCGCATCCTTAACTCTAGACGGTATAGAGGTAGTTTGCAGTATCTTGTGGCCTGGAAAGGTTTCGGACCCGAGGATAACTCTTGGGTGAGGTCAGATGATGTTTCCGCGTCCAGACTTATCAGAGCGTTTCACAGGAGATTTCCTGATAAGCCTGGTCCTAGGGGATCCGGAGGATCCTCTTAGAAGGGGGGGTACTGTTAGAACCTTGCTCTTAGGTTTTTTCCTTTGCTGGTCACATGACCTTGTTGGCCTATTTAATCCTGCTCCGCCCTTCTGGCTTTGCTGGACTTCATTGTATAACTACTTTCTAGCTAGCCTGTGCTCTGTATCTAACTCTGTTAGTTTGCTTGGTCTACGGACCTCTATGTTCTATATATTTTGTTTGTTCGTCTGTCTGCTACTATTTCTGTTAGGAGGTGTCCCATTTTCCTCCCAGTCCTTAGTACTTGTAGGGATTCCTTCCCCACATCTATAGGTCTCCGTACAGACTAGCTTAGGACTTTAGCAGGTCTGATCGCAGGATCAGGTTCCCTGTTACATCGTAGGGATTCAGCTGAGTTCTATCGTAGGGACAGATCTCCTCTCTTTCCTTAGCTCTGGTAGCAGAACATAACAGCGGCACTACACTGGATGTGGGCACAATGTATGGGCACTAAACTGGCAAATTTGCAATTCTCCAGAAAAAAAGCATGGCATGTATGTTACAAAATAGTCACTGCAGCCATAGATGAATTGATTGAGAAGTGCAATTTCTACAATGGGGTCACTTTTGGATTTTTTCTGCTGTTCTGGCACCTTTAGGGCTTCACAAATTTCACCCGCAAATTATTCTACCAAAATCTGTGCTCCAAAAACCAAATAGCGCTCCTTCCTTCTCAGCCCTGACATGTGGCCTAACAGTAATTTCTGACAACATATGGGGCATCACTGCATTCGGGAGAACTTGGACAATAAATTGTGGGGTTCAGCTTCACCTATTAACCCTTATGTACCTGACAAATTTGAGGCAAATACAAAAATTACATTTTTCTGTGAAGCACCTATGGGTTCTAAATATTCACTACATCCTTAGATGAATTCCTTAGACAGTGAAGTTTCCAATATGGGGTCACCTGGGGGAGTTTCTGCTGTTCTGGCACCTCAGGGGCTTGGCTAATGGTGCCCACAATCTATTAAAACGAAATCTGCATTATAAAAGCCAAGTAGTGCTCCTTCCCATCCGACCCCTGCTGTATGCTCAAACAGTAGGGTTCAGCCACATATGGAGTATCACTGTGTTCAGGAAAAATTGCATAACAAATTATGGGGTACATTTTCTTCTATTACCCCTTGTGTAAATTATAAATTTGGTGCCAAAATAGTATTTTAGTCGAACAAAATTAAATTTTTTGCTCTCACATCTGGAAGTTATAAAGTTTTGTGAATCACCTGTAGGTTAAAAATGCTAAGTACACCCCTAAATGAATTCCTTGAGGGGACTAGTTTCTAAAATGATGTCACTTGTTCTGGGTTTCTGCTGTTTTCGCCTTTCAGGGGCTCTTTAAATGCTACATGGCATTCACAATCTATTCCAGCCAAACAGCGCTCTTTCCCTTTCTAGCCCTGCCATGTGCCCAAACATTGGAGTCTGTTTTCTCCTATTATCCATTGTAAAAATTGCAAATTTGGGGTTAAAACTAAATTTTCATGAAGAAAATCAACATTTTCAATATAATGACCTATTGTTATCAAATTCTGTGTAGTACCTGCGAATTCAAAATGCTCACTATACCCCTGGATAAAATCCTTGAAGGGTGTAGTTTCCAAAATGGGGTAACTTGTGGGGGTTTCCACTGTTTAGGCACATCTGGGGCTCTCCAAATGCAACATGACACCACAGACCATCCCAAGCATGACTGCTTTCTTTCCAAGTTTTTCCATGCGCCCAAACAATAGTTTTCCCCTACATATGGAGTATCGGCGTACTCCGGAGCAATTGTAGAACAAATTTTGTGGTCCATTTTCTCCTGTTACCTTTGTGGAATTAAAAAAATTGGAGCTAAAAGTGCATTTTTGTGGAAAAAATTGGATTTTTTTTATTTTCACGGTTCTTTGTTATAAAATTCTGTGAAGCATCTGGGGGTTCAAGGTACTCACCACACATCTAAATACAATGCTTAAGGGGTCTAGTTTCCAAAATGGGATCACTTGTGGGAGGTTTCCACTGTTTAGGCACATCAGGGGCTCCCCAAATGCGACATGATATCCGCTCTCAATTCCAATCAGTTTTGCATTCAAAAAGTCAAATGCTGCTCCTTCCCTTTCGAACCCTGCCGTGTGCCCAAACAGTAATTTTACCCCACATATGGGGCGGTGTTCTCAGGAGAAATTGCATAACAAATTTTGGGGTCCATTTTCTTCTGCTACCCTTGTGAAAATAAAAAAATTTGGTGCTAAAGTAAAATTTGTCAAAAAAAGTAAAATGTTCATTTTTTTTCCTTTTGTAAAGCACCTGAAGTGTTAATAAATAGTGCTGAGCGAGCACTAAAATGCTCGGGTGCTCGAAGCTCGGGCCGAGCTCGCCGTGATACTCGGGTGCTCGACCCGAGCGACGAGCCCAATGTTAGTCTATGGGAGACCCGAGCATTTTTGCGGTGGCACTCCCGGCAGTCTTTTAAAAGCCTAACAAGTGCCCAAAACGATAGTGACAGTGCTCAAATGACATGGGAACAGCATGGGGATCGCCCCAGGAAGCATTTCTGACCCCCAGGTCACTGCTGTCAACAACGTGGTCAGAGGTATTAAGCCACTTTTACAGGCTCACAATAAAACGTTCAAAAACGAAAGTGAAACTTTTTTCCTGTGAAATATGTTAAGGAACATCCTTTCCAGGGTAAAGACTTGTGTATAAGTTAAAATAAATGACCAAAAACAAAAATACTCCTCCACACCTTCGGCTATGTTCACAAGTAGCATTTTTTATGCGTTTTTGCACTTTTGTATTGCTTTCAACTATGACAAATGCATTCACCGTGAAATGTCATTTTAACATTTTAGAACCTTATCTGGCCATGTGCTGTGTGACACATGCATAAAGTGCTGAAAAGACAAGGGAACAGCATGGGGAAGACCCCTGGAAGCATCTCTGACTCCCAGGTCACTGTCTAAAAGTGTGCCCATCATAAGTGATCCTTACCGCATCAGAAGATGCAGACTTGCAACTATCCTCATGCAAGTTCTAGTACCAGGGCAGTGTTCAATTGTACCTCCCCCATTCCTTGCAATACAAGCTCAAGTATGCAGCCTGCCACCCACCCACCCCCAGGCTGCCATACCATACTGCTTGCTTGCTTGAACTTGAAATTGGGCCTTTTAGGCATGTGGAGGCGGAATCTGGCCACCACTTCATGGCTGTGTTGGCGGCCTGGAATCCATCCTCGGTCCCCAGCCGCCCCGCGGCCGGGTGTCCACACACGTTCCCCAGCCGCCTGGGGTCTGCCGGGTGTCCATAAATGGTCCCCAGCCGCCCCTATTTCTCCTTGGAACATCCCCCCCACACTTTTCTTAGCCCGGCCTGCTTTAGGCAGCATTGGACGAGCCCACCAGAGAACCAGACTCCTCCGGTGGGCCCTGACTTCTCCATCGGTGGAGTTGAGAGTGCCAAGGTGAGGAGCATGATGATAATGACAGACGTTAGCATCTGCTATGTTTTCTTTTAATGCAAGTGTACGTGTGCAGCCTGCCACCCACCCACCCCCAGACTGCAATTCCATACTGCTAGCTTGCACTTGAAATGGGGCCTTTTAGTTTGGAGGAGGCCGAAGCTGGCCACTGCCTCATGGCTGCTTCAGCAGCGAGGTATCCATACTCAGTCCCCAGCCGCCCATATTTGTCCTGGTGTGCCTTATACATAAGATTAAGCGCGTATACCAAAACATTACCTGTGCCCTCCCCAGTGCATTTAGTGGAAAGGAGAGCCTATTCCGCTGTAGTGTGTGCATGACAAACCCCTGTTCATGGTACATGCGAAGATGCCTCCCACCTTGCACCTGTCGTTGCAGACTTGCAACTATCCCCATTCAAGTCCTTGTCCCAGGGCAGTGTTCAATTGTACCTCTCCCATTCCTTGCAATGCAAGCGCAAGTATGCAGCCTGCCACCCACCCACCCCCAGGCTGCAATACCATACTGCTTGCTTGCTTGCACTTTAAATTGGGCCTTTTAGGCATGTGGAGGCGGAACCTGGCCACCACGCCATGGCTGTGTTGGCGGCCTGGTATCCATCCTCAGTCCCCAGCCTGGTGGCCGGGTGTCCCCGCTTGCTCCCCAGCCTCCACGGGGTGGCCGGGTGTCCATACTCGGTCCCCAGCCACCCCTATTTGTCCCGGTAACCTTTCCCACACTTTTCTTAGCCTGGCCTGCTTTAGGGCAGCATTGGCCGAGCCCACCGGACTATCAGACTCCTCCGGTGGGCCCTGGCTTCTCCATCAGGGGAGTTGAGAGTGCCAAGGTGAGGAGCATGATGAGGATGATAGAAGTTAGCATCTGCTTTGTTTTGTTGTAATGCAAGCGCATGTATGTAGTAGCGGCTAGGCCTGAGGTGGTCAGCGTTTTGGCGCATATCCTACCTCCTCCGAGGATTGCTGGATGTTTTCCTGCTACTATCCAAGTTCTATGACTCCCGTTAAAACAAAGCTTCAGGTGATAAATGATGGATGAGGTAGTGGCAAAGGAGAAAGAGCAGGAAGAACAGGGACCATTCACATCAATATCAGGCCAGTCAACCAGATATGTCTTGTAGGATATGTTTCTGTAACAAAAGGAGCGGTTCGGCTACACAGTTATAGGGCATACAGTGAGTGCAATGCCTACCAAAAATTTCGAGCCACTCCAATGCCCCTTGGAAATGACATGGAGGTCAGAGGGCGTTAACTAAACCTTTTTTTCCATTTATAGCAACTGGGTCTCCCGTGCACTGTTGGCCTAAGCAGTGAATGGAAGGCTTTCCAAAAATTATGAGGAACTGCAATGCCCCTTACAAGAGCCATGTGTGGCACCCCAGGGGTCTGGTCACCACAGTAATAGAGATATTACGTCAGAGAGCAAGTGGGAGGTTTCCTGGTCAGGATCCCTTAAACATGCAACATCCTCCTGCCCCAATCCTGGGAGGGGAGAATTCTGCCCTTATAAACTGGATCTGGGGCGGGGTTGAGTGAGTCAGAGAACAGTCAGAGTCAGAGTGAGAGCAAGGGAAAGTAACAGCAAGGAGCTCTGTAGGAGCTAGGAGCTAAAGACCAGGGGCTGGAAGCTGAGCAGAGCTCGCCCTGGCAGAAGACAATAGGAACCGGACACAGGAGTCTGAAGCTGTGAGGACTTATATATCCAGCAGCAGAAACCAGCTGGCAGGGGATTTCAGGTCCTCTGGCCATAGAAGCCCGGAGGCTCAGTCACAAGCAAGGGACCAGCACCGCCGTCGTAGAGCGGAGGCTAACAGAAGGCCCCAAGTCACCAGCCATACGGGTGAGCACTACTAGGTACACTCAGGGACGTGGGCTACTTCTACCCGCTTACAGCAAGGTAGCCAGGAAGAGTGCAGACCGACGGGGAGGCCTACAACTCCACCTGGCCAAGGGAACTCCTGCTTGCTCACAGACTGACCAGGCCTCTTATGCTAGCCAGTACTCCCAGGAGGGTCTACCTTATAATCATCAGTAAAGACCCTGAACTGCACTGCAAAGACTCTGAGTCATTCCTGCTGCGCTCGTGCACCATCACCCCCATCATCCACACTCACTGCCCTGAGGCTATACTCCTCCCGAGGGGAGTTATCCCATTCTATGCTGCGCACACAACACCAGCCTCAGCGGTCTGCCTCGCAGCGGTGGTACTCCCTGACCGCAATCCACGGGTGGCGCAGTCGGACAATTAACCTCAAAACCTAAGAAAGACTGCCACTGGTTTGACCAGCCTGAGCCACGGGATCGGGTCACCGCCACGGAGACTACAGACCCCAGAGACCCGGCACCGGGTATCCCACACACGTGTACACACGGCCCAGGGGGCGCGTCACATGCAGTACAGCATATTACAAACATAAGTCCCATTATTGGGGAGTGGGTGTCCCATGGTATTTGCTTATGCTTTCCAAGCAAAAGCTGCCAAAAATTAGGACGGAGCAACTTGCAATGCCCCTTACAAGAGCCATGCAGTACAGCATATTACAAACATAAGTCCCATTATTGGGGAGTTGGTGTCCCATAGTATTTGCTTATGCTTTCCCAGCAAAAGCTGCCAAAAATTAGGACGGAGCAACTTGCAATGCCCCTTACAAGAGCCATGCAGTACAGCATATTACAAACATAAGTCCCATTATTGGGGAGTGGGTGTCCCATAGTATTTGCTTATGCTTTCCCAGCAAAAGCTGCCAAAAATTAGGACGGAGCAACTTGCAATGCCCCTTGCAAGAGCCATGCAGTACAGCATATTACAAACATATGTCCCATTATTAGGGAGTGGGTGTCCCTTAGTATTTGCTTATGCCTTGCAAGCAAAAGCTGCCAAAAATAAGGACGGAGGAACTTGCAATGCTGGCACCCTGGTGGTATAGTGGTGGTGGAGGCTGAGGATAAGGAGAAGAAGATTAAACAGCCGAAACGAGGAAGCATATACCCGTGTGTGGGTGTGAAGCGGTGCATGTGAATACACCTCCCGAAATAACACAATGGATTTGACTTTATGTTACTCTGCTGTCATTTGGTGGTGATGAGAAGTCTGGCCCAATCCAGCCCTTGTTCATTTTGATAAGGGTCAGCTTGTCAGCATTGTCAGTTGACAGGCGAGTGCACTTATCAGTTAAAATTCCCCCAGCGGCACTAAAAACACGCTCCGATAACACGCTAGCGGCAGGGCAGGCCAGGACCTCCAAGGCGTACAGAGCGAGTTCATTCCAAGTGTCCAGCTTGGATACCCAATAATTAAAAGGCACAGAGGAATCACGAAGGACGCTGGTACGATCGGCAAGGTACTTCCTCACCATCTTTTGAAACTTTCCGCTCCTTGTGAGAGTACCCTGCGCCTCAGGGCCTGTAAGCTGGGCGGGTGTCAGAAAACTGTCCCAGAACGTTGACAGTGTTCACCTGCCTCTGCTGGATTGGAGTTGCATCTCTCTCGCCTGTACGCCTTGGTTGGGCAACGAACTGTGACCTCTGCCGCTAGCGTGTTCAGATGGGAATTTTTTTAAGAGTTCTGCAGCAAGGGCCTTCTGGTATTGCCCCATTTTTGTAGACCTCTCCACCTCAGGAATAAGAGAGTGAAAGTTCTCCTTGTAGCGGGGGTCTACAAGTTTCTCCAACCAGTAATGACTGTCACCCAACATTTTGACAACGCGAGGGTCACGGTTAAGGCAGCCATGCGTGCCAGACTGGTAACGGGCAAGATTTCCGTGTCCTCACCAAGATGACGACTGACCATGCTCTCCTCCTCCTCCTCCTCTTCCTCCTCCCCCCTGTCCTCAGGCCACCCACGCTGAACCGACGGTATGACACTTGTACAGGTACTACCGTCTACAACGCATGATAGCAGCTCCTGTTCTTCCTCCTCCTCCTCCTCCTCCTCCTCCTCTCCCTCCTTGTCCCCCAATGCACGTTGGGATGAGATGAGGCTGGGCTGTGTGTAATCGCCCGCTACGGCTTCTTGATCCATCTCATCATACTCTGGCTGCAATGCCTCCTCTTTAATTCTCTGCAGAGAGCGTTGCAAAAGACAGACAACTGGGATGCTGACACTAATGATGGCGTCATCGCCACTCACCATCTTGGTGGCCTCCTCAAAGTTTGTCAGGATGGTACATATGTCAGACATCCAGGTCCACTCCCGAGGTCATATGTGTGGAGTCTGACCTGAATATCGACGGCCTTGTTGCAGCTGGTACTCCACAACTGCTCTCTTCTGCTCACAAATCCTTTGCAACATGTGGAGGATAGAGTTCCAACGTGTGGGGACATCACACACCAGTCGGTGTGCCGGAAGTTGCAAACGCTGCTGCAACACAGCAAGGGCGGCGGAAGCTGTAGCCGACTTGCGAAAATGAGCTGACAGGCGGCGTACTTTCACGAGCAGATCTGGCAAATCGGGGTACGATTGAAGAAACCGCTGAACCACGAGGTTAAGCACATGAGCCAGGCATGGTACGTGTGTGATCTCACCTCGCCTCAGAGCCGCCACCAGGTTACGGCCATTGTCACACACGGCCATGCCGGGATGTAGGTTCAGCGGTCTCAGCCACAGATCTGCCTGCTCTTTCACAGCTGTCCACAACTCACAAGCAGTGTGAGGTTTATCACCTAAGCTTATGAGTTTCAGCACAGCCTGTTGCCGCTTGGCGGAGGCAGTACTGCAATGCTTCCAGCTTGTAACTGATGTGGTGATATCTCAGATGGAGGCTGAACATGAGGAGGAGGAGGAGGATGCGCAGGAGCTGTACACTGTGGGGGCAACTCTGACTGACATAGGGCCTGCAATCCTCTGTGTGGGGAGGATGTGTTCCGTCCCAAGGTCCGACTGGGTCCCGGCTTCCACTATGTTTACCCAGTGTGCCGTCAGAGAGATGTACCGTCCCTTGCCACAAGCACTTGTCCACGTGTCCGTTGTCAGGTGGACTCTCCCAGTAACTGCGTTGTTGAGGGCACGACAGATGCTTTGGGACGCGTGCTTGTGTAGTGCGGGGATGGCACACCAGGCAAAATAGTGTCGGCTGGGGACCGTGTACCGAGGGACGGCCACCGCCATAAGATTGCGGAAGGATTCCGTCTCCACCAGCCTAAATGGCAGCATTTCCAATGCAAGCAGTCGTGAAATGTGCGAATTTAGGATGGTGGCCTGTGGGGCGTTAGCTGCGAATTTCCGCTTTCGTTCAAAGGTCTGGGATATGGACAATTGAACGCTGCGGTGGGACGTGGACGTGGACGTTGATGCTGTTTCTTGAGAAACTGCCATTACAAGTGAAGACTGAGAGGAGGGGGCATCTTTACATGCAGTATGGACAGGGGATTGCCTTGCACACACAACAGGGGGTTCTATTGCACACACAACAGTGAAAGAAGCAGTGGTGACACCCGCTGACACTGGTCGTGGACCCTGGGTTTCGCCCCACAAAGTCGGGTGCTTTGCTGCCATGTGCCTGATCATGCTGGTGGTGGTCAGGCTGGTAGTTTTGTCACCCCTGCTGATGCTGGCATGGCAGGTGGAACATATGGCCTTTTTGGGGTTATCAGCAGAGTCTTTAAAAAAATTCCAGACTCTGGAAGACCTACCGCTTGTACTGGCAACGTCCCTCGTGTTGGTGTTACGGGGAACGGTTGCCTGCCTTCTGTCTGCGGCCGCCACACTGCTTCTTCCTGCCTGTTGGGGTACTCTGCCTCCCTCCCCCTGTGTGCTGCTGGCCTCACTCTGCATGTCCTCCTTCCACGTTAGGTCAGTTACTAGATCATCCACCACCTCCTCCTCTTCCACTTGTGCACCACGATCCTCCTCCTCACTTCCTGGCTATTGTGTCTCGTCATCGTCCACCTCTTGTGACAGATTGCCAACGTCGACTTCCTGTGGCCGTGGCTGTTCAAATATTTGGGCATCGCAACATGGGATCTCCTCTTCCACCACTTCAAGCGTATCAGGCAAGGGGCCCAAATATGGAAATGGACCAGTGAACAGCTCTTCAGAGTGTCCAAGTGTGGGATCACTTGCTGTCTGACGACACTCGGCATGGTGGGAGGAAGGAGCATCAGGGAGAGGAGGAGTATGCGGTCGAGACTCATGGCTACTAAGAGTTGACCGTGTGGAAGACAGACCGGAGGTGGTGGTGCCCAGGTAACTGGAAGTATTATCTGCTATCCAATTAATAACCTGTTCACACTGATCAGTTCTCAATACTGGTGTTGTTCTGTGCTTCCCTAGTAATTCGGTCAAGAAGTGGGAGCGAGAAGATGTGGCTGTTGGTTGTGGCACATTTTCACCTTGGCCACGGCCCCGTCCTCTGCACGAACCATCACCAGAACGTCCACTTCCACGTCCCTTGCCACGCGCCTTGCCCATTGTAAATGAAGTAAAATAGCTTACACTTGCACTATCAATGGAAAAAGGGTAATAAAGAGTAGATTAGAACCGTGGAAGAGGAAAACCACAGTTATTGTTTACTGGGGTATACCACACTTTTTTAAATAGAGATATTTGTGGCTGAACAGTGAGCGACACACTCAAACTGCTTTTTTTTTAGATACCAAAGGCCCAAAACTGGATAGTACAGCGATTTGACCCGTGGAACTGCGAAACCACACTGGGATGTCGGGCCTACACAAGACTATTTTCAACAGATATATTTTTGTGTCACAACAGTCAGGAGACACTACTGTTTTTCTTTACGGAAAAAACTACCAAAAGCTGAATAATAGAGATTTTTTACCGTGGGATGGCAAAACCACAGTTATTGTTTACTGGGGTATACCACACTTTTTTAAATAGAGATATTTGCGGCTGAACAGTGAGCGACACACTCAAACTGCTTTTTTTTAGATACCAAAGGCCCAAAACTGGATAGTACAGCGATTTGACCCGTGGAACTGCGAAACCACACTGGGATGTCGGGCCTACACAAGACTATTTTCAACAGATATATTTTTGTGTCACAACAGTCAGGAGACACTACTGTTTTTCTTTACGGAAAAAACTACCAAAAGCTGAATAATAGAGATTTTTTACCGTGGGATGGCAAAACCACAGTTATTGTTTACTGGGGTATACCACACTTTTTTAAATACAGATATTTGCGGCTGAACAGTGAGCGACACACTCAAACTGCTTTTTTTTTAGATACCAAAGGCCCAAAACTGGATAGTACAGCGATTTGACCCGTGGAACTGCGAAACCACACTGGGATGTTGGGCCTACACAAGACTATTTTCAACAGATATATTTTTGTGTCACAACAGTCAGAAGACACTACTGTTTTTCTTTACAGAAAAAACTACCAAAAGCTGAATAATAGAGATTTTTTACCGTGGGATGGCAAAACCACAGTTATTGTTTACTGGGGTATACCACACTTTTTTAAATAGAGATATTTGCGGCTGAACAGTGAGCGACACACTCAAACTGCATTTTTTTTAGATACCAAAGGCCCAAAACTGGATAGTACAGCGATTTGACCCATGGAACTGTGAAACCCCACTGGGATGTCGGGCCTACACAAGACTATTTTCAACAGATATATTTTTGTGTCACAACAGTCAGGAGACACTACTGTTTTTCTTTACGGAAAAAACTACCAAAAGCTGAATAATAGAGATTTTTTACCATGGGATGGCAAAACCACAGTTATTGTTTACTGGGGTATACTACACTTTTTTAAATAGAGATATTTGCGGCTGAACAGTGAGCGACACACTCAAACTGTTATTTTTTTTAGATACTAATGGCCCAAAATGGATAATACAGAGGTTTGAACTGTGGGAGTGCAAAACAACACTTCTGTTTCTCTAGCCTACACCACACTATTTTCAACAGTTATATTTGTGTCTGAAAAATCAGAGACACGCTTTTTTTTGGGGGGGGGGGGACACACCAAAAGGTTAATAAGATGGGTATTTGTACCGTGTGAAGGAGGAAAAAAAAAGGAGGATTTAGATGAAAAAAAAAGGATTTTTCCTGGCCCCCGACACCTGGTGCTAAGTCCAGCAATTTCAGCAACAGGAGCACACAGGACTGTAATGCAGCGTTTGCTGGTATAACCACTGTGTCTCCTATACAGCCTGCCTGCCTGGTATCTGGGATGGATATTAGTCCTGAAAAGGACTGTTTGTTTGTTCTGGCAGCCTTTACAGACCCTACACTAACTATTTCGCAGTTTATATCTCTCCCTAAATCAGCAGCGCTGTCCCTACACTGTCTAATCCGGAGCGACTGTGTCCAAGATGGCGGCGCCCCGTTTTAAATACTCCAGGTGACGCTGTGCAGCCAGTCAATCACTGTAATGCCCACAACCAACATGGCTGCAGCATTACAGTGACTGGCTGGCAATCCCTGCATGTTCATTGGCTCTGTAAAGAGCGCCAAACATGCAGGGGGCGGAGACCCGAGCTCCCGCCCGAGTAACCCGGAAATGCTCGGTGCTCGCCGAACATCCCGAGTAGCGTGATGCTCGGGCGAGTACCGAGCAGTGTCGAGCATGTTCGCTCAACACTATTAATAAACTTTTTAAATATGTTTTTAAGGACTTTGGGGGGTCTAGTTTTTAGAATGGTGTCACTTCTGGGTATTTTCTGTCATATAGGCCCCCCAAAGTCATTTCAAATGTGATGTAGTCCCTAAAAAAATGTTTTTTGTAAATTTTGTTGTAAAAATGAGAAATCACTAGTCAACTTTTAACCCTTATAACTTCCTAACAAAAAAAAAAAATTGTTTCAAAAATTGGACTTATGTAAAGTAGACATATGGGAAATGTTATTTATTAACTAGTTTGTGTGATATACCTCTCTGATTTTAGGGCATAAGAATTCAAAGTTTGAAAATTGCAAAATTTTGAAAATTTTAGCCACATTTCTGTTTTTTTCACAAATAAACGCAAGTCATATCGAAGAAATTTTGCCACTATCATGAAGTACAACTTGTCGCAAAAAAAGAATCTCAGAATCAGTGGGATCTGTTGAAGTGTTCCAGAGTAATTACCTCATAAAGTGACACTGGTCAGAATTGTAAAAATTTAGCTAGGTTACTAAGGGGTTAATGAGCTCCTATATTCCACCATTATTAACCATATATGTTGTTAGTATGTACAATCCAATATGGTTTGTCAGCATGAAATATAGTATAATATTCCTAGGAGATTGTCTTACCCTGAGCAATTTATTTGGTATTTGATAACAGCATCCAGATTCAATATTTCATAATTTAATCAACCATAGATATTTTGTAGACAATCAGTAGCTGATGTCATATTAGGGTAAGGTGCACATGTCGGCTGTCTGGTTTAGGAAGTATTGAATTCATGTAGCTGTTACATAGTCTAATTGATCATTGATCTGAGGAAATAAAAGAAAATATCCTCCCAATTGTTCTTTAATCCATTTATCCTCTTTCTGATAACAAGATCTGCAAACATTGTTATTGATTTCTCCTCTGGTTTATGTTCCAACGGTGACATTCTCAATCTGGGAGTCATGAAAGGATAAGTCCACTTGTGCGAGTAGATTGTCATCTATGTCTAAAATGTAAAATCTCCACATGCCTCTTAATTGGAAAAAGTCCAGCCTTTTATTACCAAATGGGATAGGCAATAAGATGGTTGTAATGAAATGTTTTCCTATCATTGCCATTGAATCAAGAGTTTGAAGGACTATATTAATTTTTTACTATAGGCCTAAGAAATAACAGGCATGTAGTTGCAACCTACCTGCCTGTTCTGTCCAGCACAGATATCTGCTGTCACAGAGCGGTCACTGACCGCTCCTCCCGGTAATTCTGCAACTTCCACTGACGCCAAGTCGAGAGAGCAACGGCTTCTCTTCTTCTCTGTTCTGTTGATGGGGCATGACAGCAGGCTTCATACTGATTGATAGCCGACTCCCCGATGTCTATCTGGAGGAAGCCGGCTGTCAATCCAATCAGCATGACGTGAGGCAACGACAGAGCTGCTCGGAAGAAGAGCAACACTGTTGACGTGGATCAGCTGGATGATAAGTCACCGCTCTGAACCGGCGCCATATAGAACAGGCAGGTAGTTAGCGATTACCTGCCTGTTAGATTTTTTGCTCATAGTAAAAAAATAATTTAACCCTGGATATGCCCTTTAAGGCCTCATTCAGACATCCATGATTATACTCTGTAAAAATATAGATTTTCGTTCATCAGTGTTTTAGATCCGAGTATCCTCAGTGTTTCTTCAATGATTTTCACGTATAAAAAAAAAAATTACAAAACTTCTCCTATACATTACAATGTTAATTGTGGATTAATTATGCATAGCACACGGATTGCACAATAATGGCATCCATGTGCTGTATGGGTAAATTTGATGCGTGACTCGGATCAAAAACAGACATGTCTCAGTAATTTTTCACGGAACACTCAGTCTTCAAAAAAACACGAATATGTGAACAGCCCTACAGAATATAATGGATACATCTTCTGTCTATGAAAAACATGAATAGGGCATGTACAATAGTGTTCAAAATAATAGCAGTGTGTTCAAAAACATGAGTTACTCACAAAATCTTTATACTAGTATTTGTTTCCATGCATTTGGAACATTGCACACTGTTTTCTAATTCAAAACATGAAGAGAAATGTATATAAATTTTAGCTACTTTACAGAAAATAACAAAAAATAAACATTGGGCTGTTATAAAAAATAGCAGTGTCTGCATTTGTCTTTACAAACTCACAATATGTATTCTTTTTTTGAGGATTTAGCATTCCTGTGAATCACTAACCTAATATTTAGTTGTATACCCACAGTTTTTTAGAACTGCTTCACATCTATGTTGCATAGAGCCAACTAACTTCTGGCACCTGTCAACTGTTATTCCAGTACAGGATGCTTTGTCTACATCCTACAATTTTTTGCCATTTGTTGGTTTTGCCTCAGAGACAGCATTTTTGATTTTGCAAGTGTTCTATTCGATTAAGGTCTGGGGATTGGGCTGGCCACACCATAACCTCAATTTTGTTGGACTGGAGCCAAGATTTTGCTTGTTTACTGGTATGTTTAGTGTCGTTGCCTTGTTGAGACACCCATTTCAAGGTCATATCCTCTTCAGCGTAAGGCAACATGACCTCTTCAAGTATTTTAATATATGCAAACTGGTCCATGAACAATGGTATGTGGTAAATAGGTCCAGCACCATAGTAAGACAAACATGCCCATATATTGATGCTTGCGCCACCATGCATCACTAACTTATAAGTGTACTGTGGCTAGAATGCAGAGTTTGGGGGTCATCTGACAAACTGTCTGGGCCCTTGGACCCAAAAAGATCAATTTTACTTTCATCAGTTCACAAAATGTTTCTCCAATTCTCTTTAGGCCAGTTCATGTCCAATGAACACAGCTCACCTCATGCACGTCACTGACAGCATGGTAGCAGAACGCTGCCATCCAGCTTGTCATCCTTCAGAGACATTGCCTGCGCTCCGCACGCCAATTTTTTTTTTTAATAAATCCTTTATTTTAACACTAAATGACAAGTACAGTAACCAACACTGTTACTGTATTTATTATATATGTGACTGACATGTTTCTATCTATCTAATCTATGTGTGATGCTCTATTCTTTCTGTTCTAAATTGTCGGGTACCGATGATGCCGGCTTTTCATGTTTCACTGTGAGCACTATTCCCATTGATTTGCGCAATCACTGTAATGCCACAACCACCATGGCTGTGGCATTACAGTGAGTGTCAGACAATCCCTGCATGATTGGTGCTCTAAATAGCGCCAAACGTGCAGGACGGGGACCCGAGCTCCCGCCCGAGCATCGCGCAAGTACTCGGCGAGCTCCGAGCATCTCAAGTACTCAGATGCTCGGGTGAGTACCGAGCAGTGGTGAGCATGCTCGCTCATCACTAAACTCTACATTACAGATGTTGGGAAGGATTTGTGAGCAGAAGAGGACAGTTGTTGAGTACCAGCATCAACACAGCGGTCGGTATTCAGGTCAGACTCCACACATAAGACCTCAGGAGTGGACATGGATGTTAGACATCTGTACCATACTCCAAAACTTTGCAGGGGAGCATGATGAGATGGAGCAAGGAACCATACAGGGTGATTTCATACAGCCCAGCCTCATCTCATCCCAATGTGGATTGGGTGACAATGAGGAAGAGGAGGAAGAACAGGAGCTAGTTTCCTGTGCTATAGACGGTACTACCAACACAACTGTCATACCATCTGTTCAGCGTGGATGGTCTGAGCACAGGGAGGAGGAATAAGAGGAGTAGGAGGATGAGGAGGAGAGCATGGTCAGTCATCCTCTTGGTGAGGACACAGAAGTCTTTCTCTTTGCAGTCTGGCACACATGGCTGAGTTTGTTACGCTGCCTTTCCCCTGACCCTCACGCTGTCAAAATTTTGGGTGACAGTCATTACTGGTTGATGACACTTCTAGACCCATGGTATAAAGAGATCTTTCTGTCTCTTATTCCCTTGCTGGACAGGCCTAATAAAATGGGGCAGTACCAGAATACCCTTGTTGCGGAATTATTAAAAAAATTCCCATCTGAAAACGCTGACCGCAGAAGTCACAGTTCGTTGGACAACCAAGGAATACAGAAGAGAGAGGCACAAATGCAATCCAGCAGAGACAGGGGAACACTGTCAAAGTTCTGGGGCAGTTTTTTATAACCCTCCCATCGCATAGGCCCGAAGGCGCAGGGTACTCTCACAAGGAAGGAAATGTTTCGGAACATGCTGAGGGAGTGAGTGCCTTGCCGACCGTACCAACGTCCTCTGTGATTTCTCTGTGCCTTTATAATTATTGGGTATCCAAGCTGCACACGTGGCATGAACTGGCTCTATACACCTTGGAGGTCCTGGCCTGCTTTGCCGCCAGCGTTTTGTCAGAGCGGGTTTTTAGTGCCACTGGTGGATTTATAACTGATAGGCGCATCCACCTGTCAACTGAAAATGCTGACAGGCTGACTCTTTTAAAAATGAACTAGGGCTGGATTGGGCCAGAATTCTCGACACCACCAAATGATAGCAGCGTAGCATAAACTCAAATACAGTGTATTTTTTTGGGAGGTCTAACTCTGTTTGCATGCACCTCTGTCTTCACACCCAGACATGGGTATACGCTTCCTGATTTTGTCTATTTGCTCTTGTCCTTCTCCTTCTACTCATCCTCATACTCCACCTCCATATCACCATAATATCTACCATATCACCATATCTACATCTCTTGCAAGGGGCATTGGAGTTCCTGCAAATTTTTGGCAACCGTTGCATTCATTGCATAGGCAAACAGTATGGGAGACCCACTTTCTAATAATGGGAATATTGTTTTCAGGAGGCCCTCTGACGTCTACGTCTCTTGCAAGGGACATTGGAGTTCCTCCAAATTTTTGGCAGCTGTTGCATTCACTGCATAGGCAAACAGTGTGGGAGACCCACTTCCTAATAATGGTAACATTGTTTTCAGGAGGCCCTCCGACCTCTACGTCTTTTGCAAGGGACATTGGGGTTCCTCCAAATTTTTGGCAGCCGTTGCAGTCACTGCATAAGCAATAACAGTATGGGAAACCCATTCCTTTCTAATGGGAACATGTCGTTACTGTATCCCAGCTCTGTGTCTTTAAAGTGTTATTGGGGTATTTCCTAAATTTTGGCAGCCATTGGACTCACTGCATAGCCTATAATTGTATAGCAGACCCGCTCCTTTCTAATGGGAACATGTCGTTACTGAGGCCCACCTATATGTACCTTTAAATTGTTATTGGGGTTTTTCCCAAATTTTGGCAGCCCTTACAGTCACAGCATGGGCATTACCACTATAGGAGACCCACTCCTTTATAACGGGAAAAAAATTTTACTGAGGCCCTCCTCTATGTCTCTTCAAAGGTGTACTGCAAATGCAAATTTTTGGCAGCCCTTGCAGTCACTGCGTACCCAATAACAGTATAGAAGACCCGATCTTTAATAATTGGAACAACAAAGCATAGCCGACTGCTGGCACTTTAAGAATAGTAAGGGCTGCCTGATGGCCCTATAAAAATAGTGTTAGTGACTTTCAGAGTCTCTTCTTCATAAATGAAACAGGATGTCTGATCATGTCTCACACACCACATGGCAAGATAAGTTTGTAAAATGTTAAAATGACATTTACCAATTAATGTATTTTTCACCGTTGAAAGCAATGCAAAACTGCAAAAATCCATCAAAAATGCTACATGTGAACATAGCTCAAGGTGTGGAGGAGTATTTTTGTTTTTGTATATTTATTTTGCCTTATATACAAGTCATTACCCTGGAAAGGATGTTTCTTAACATTTATCCCAGGAAAATCCATTTTGTTTTTGTTTTTGAGAAAATCTGGGCAGTGAGAAAGATTTTGTTTTTGTATGTTTTATTGTGAGTCCGCAAAAGTGACGTAATACCTCTGACAACATTGTTGACAGCTGTGACCTGAGAGTCAGAGATGCTTCCAGGGGTCTTCCCCATGCTGTCGATTTGGACAATTTTTAGGCCCTCTGCCGACCGCTGGGGGGCACCGGAAAAATGCTTGGTCTTCCCATAGACTTACATTGGGTAAGTTACTTGGACCGAGTACTCGAGCATTCCAATTTGCTCGACCCGAGCAACTAGTACTCGAGCATTTTAGTGCTCGCTCATCACTACAGCCTATCATTGTCTGCACTTCTTTATAAGTTTTACCCTTTCCAATCAACTTTTTAATCAAAGTAAACTGTTTTTCTGAACGTCTCAAATGACCCATATTTCTCAGGCTTTCAAGGAGAAATGCATGTACAACATGTGCTGGCTTCACCCTTAAATAAGGACCACCTGATTCACACCTGTTTCTTCACAGAATGATTGACCTTACTAATTCAACTCCACACTGCTATTATTTTTAACACACCCCCTTTCAATTAATTATTCAAATACACAGACTCAAAAACATGCAGATCATGAATGCGGTGTCTGTTGGTTTTCTTAGAATCTACTGCACCAACTGGTAAATTGTGTGACAAGTAGTAATATATTTTATACCAAAAACAGTGATTAATCTGGTTAATCATATTGGACTGTTATCATTCTGAACACTACTGTACAGTACTGTGCTAAAGTTTTAGGCAGGGTTGAAAAAAATGCTGCTAAGTAAGAATGCTTTCAGAAGTAGAAGTGTTAATAGTTTATTTTTATCAATTAAAAAATGCAAAGTGAATAAACAAAACTGAAATATAAATCAAATCAATATTTTGTGTCACCGATCTTTGACGTCAAAACAACATCCATTCTTCTAGGTTGTTCCAAACATCTTAGAGAAGTATCTAAAGGTCTTCTGTGGATGTAGGGTTGCACAAATCCTACTCTGCGTGACTCACAGATATCTGCATGACTCACAGATGCCTAAGAAACAGGAGTCCTACTGACAAAGGCGTTCTATAAGGATTTATCCTGTAGATTATCTTCAGATAAAGAACAGTAGGTCAAAAATATCTAAGTAGTGGACATCTCCTTTAAGACCAAATTCACATAAACATGTGTGATGCGTGGGATCATCTGTATCACAGATGAGGCAAGGCGTTGGGGAGTTAAACTTGTCCCCAGTAAGCTCAAAATTGTCTCAGTTGAGATCAGCTGACTCTCATCCTCCAGCGATGCATATTGTGATTTCTCCAAATGGACTGTGTATCCATGTGGAAATTTGTTCACGTGGAAATTTGTTCACGTGAATAGGGCTGTTGACTACTGTGGGACCTTATGCAGTTTGTGTGTGTGATTTAGCCCTAACTGAATCAAGCCATGCATCTGTGCGACCATCACAAGACCATTGCAGATTTTCATCCACTGGAAGTAAACAATGACCTTTCTTATTACCACTACTTATTATGTTATGATTTAGTAAAGCTGTCTCTCAGCTTCTAGGGGAGAAAATGGGAAAAGGGAACGGCGCAGATCTAAGTGCAGTATATTTTAGAATATATAGATAAGGGTGAGGTAACTGAAAACTGCTCACCTTTAAGTAATCTTGAGGTTTAACGTTTAGTAGTGGTGGACTCTTGTGGCTTGCAGCACGCTTTACCGGAAGGATCAGGTCCTCATGCAGAAAGATCCTGTTTGCTCAGTAGATCGGTTCGATAAATTCCGGTTTGTATATCGCGGCGCTTCCAAATAGGGCCCAGTGGATATTTTCATTCAGAATTTATTGATTGGAATATAAAATAGCAATGTACAACGCGTTTCTACTCATTACAGAGTCTTCATCAGGTACAATTTCATAGTCATGCTTATGGAGAGTCTCTTCATTATATAGAGCACTGGTCAGGTTCGTTAGGGTCATGGACCGCCCAGTTAATTAATCATGTTAATTGAGTTGGTTTATGCATGTGGTTAGTTAATCATGCAATCTAAGGTTGTCTCTACTAGAGTAAAATCAATTAAAATCAAATGAAAATACAGCAACAACAACTATAAAAATACAGCAACAACAACCTCAACAAAAGAAACAACACAAAAAAAAAAAAATAATAAATAAATAAAAAAAAAAAAAAAAATAAAAATAAAAAAATAAAAAAAAAAAAAAAAAAAAAAAAAAAAAAATAAAATAAAAAAAAAAAAAAAAAAAAATAATATAATATAATAAATAAGGGAAAGAAAAAGACACACACAATACTTTCTTAAATAATTAAGAAGAAATAAAAACCTGTTTTTGGTTAAAATATTAAGAAGAATGTTTTTCTCCTCTATATGCAGATCTAGTACCACTGTCGCTCACTATTAACAGATTGTATTTAAGAGGAAAATCAAATTAATAGTAATATTATGTTGTTCTTACTGATCTTCAGTATGGTTATTATTTCTCTATTTAATGACTACTAAATATATGTTTATTGTTAATATATTCAAGGTCCTCTAATGTGAAGTGAACTCAGTGTGGTTCTGCCTGTTCAACTTTGTTTTTCTATCAAATATATTCAATTCTGTCATTTAATCCCTCTGGCTGTAGACACCGCATGCGATAAATCCAGAAGGATTCCTTTCTATTCAGCGTTTGAATTCTATTCTGGGTGGAGACTGGTATGGATTCTACGGGGGTTATTTGAACTTCAAATTTCCCCCCGTGGTACTGCAATAGGTGGCGTGATAGGCTATGTGTTAAAAGCCCTATTTTAGCATTGTGACGGTGTCCACTAAGGCGATTTTGCACTTTTCTTATGGTACGGCCGACGTATTGTAAACCGCATTTGCAAGTAATAACGTATATAACGTAGTCTGTTTGACAGGTGAGATACTGGCAAATTGGAAATTTTTCACCTGTACTATGAGAAATAATCTCTTTGCAGCCGTGTGATATACATCTGCAACAGTTGCACAGTTTTTTTCTACATTTGAATACTCCCACTGTTTTGGTTATATTGAATCTTTTTCGTTCAGATGAAGTGGGGATGTTTTTAAGTCGGCTTGGAGCTATCAAATTCCTGATGGTTTTCCCTCTTCTAAAGGTGATCCCTGGTCTTTCAGGTAGGGATTCTCTTAGAAGAGGATCTTGTTGCAGAATATACCAATATTTACTGAGTATTTTTCTGACATTTAAATTTTCCTTATTATAGGCTGTGATGAAGTTAAATTTCCATTTATTAGGTTGTAAAGGATTTTTTGTGAACCTTGTACTGTCATTGGGGAATTTTAAAGTAGTATCTGTTTCTAATTTGTGTTCCTTACTCTTTTCCTTAATTTTTTCTGTCTTATTTGACTTATTTTTCATTGCCAAAAGGCAATCCTTCTGTGTCTTTTTTCTATTGGTTTCATATGCTGCTGAAATTAGTTTTTTGGGGTACTTTTTTGTTTTAAACCGATCTATAAGGACTTTGGCTTGTATATTATAGTCCTCTAGTTGTGTGTTATTTTTCCTTATACGTAAAAACTGGCTATAAGGGATGTTTTTTTTCCATTTGTGAAAATGTGCGCTATTAAACTCTAAATATCCATTTGAATCTACTGCTTTAAAGTATGTTTTTGTTATTAATGAGTTTTTTTTATAGCTGATTTCTAGATCTAAAAAATTGATTTTATTTGTACTCATATTAAAAGTGAAATTGACACCCCACTCGTTTTGGTTTAGTTCATAAATAAGTTGTTCCGCCATTTTTTGGTCTCCTTTCCACAGGATAACTAGATCATCAATATATCTGCGGTACAGGATAATATTTTCTGTATAAATGGCTTTTGTCAGAGCTGATAGGGACTCGAAACGTCCCATGAATAGATTAGCGAAACTAGGCGCGACTCGAGTCCCCATTGCTGTACCGAGCTTCTGGACATATAGCTGGCCTTGGAATTCAAATATATTTCTCTTTAAGATGAATTCAAGGCCTAAAAGTATAAATTGTATTTGTTCTTGCGGCATATTGGTATATGTTTCTAAGTAATATCGGGTTGCTGATATCCCCAATTGGTGGTCTATGTTTGAATATAGTGCTGTTACATCTAAGGATATGAACCAATATCCTTCTTCCCAATATATATCCTGTAATTCTTCTATCAGTTGGGTAGAATCACGTAGATACGATGGGAGTTTTATCACTATATTTTGTAGATGGAGATCAATATAATGGGAAAGATAGCTGGTGAGTGAATTTATACCAGCTATAATGGGGCGACCTGGTGGATTAATAGGATCCTTATGAATTTTGGGTAAATGATAAAAAAAAGCTAGGGAGTATTCTTTATTTGTGAGAAACTGCTTTTCTCTTTTATCTATAATTCCTTTTTCATAAGCGGTATTTATGATTAGATGATATTCTTTAGAAATGGTTTTTGAAGGATCTATATTAAGTTTACTATAATATTTTTCATCTGATAGTATTCTATGTGCTTCTTTGAGGTACACTTCTCGATCTTGAATTATTATCCCCCCCCCTTTATCTGCTTCTCTAATGACAATTGTATTATTGTTTTTTAAGGTTTTTATGGCACATTTTTCTTTTTTTGTGATGTTAGCTCTTGTTTTCAGGTTTTCTTCCACGTAATGTTTTTTATTATTCTTTTTTGAAGATTTTTTAAAAATCTGTTTTTTATTTATTTTGCGGAATTCATCCCCTACCAATGAGAGGAAGGTCTCAATGTAGCTTCCTCTATGATGGATAGGATTGAAGTTAGATCTATTTTTAACTATAAGATGTATATTTTCATCATGTTTGTTTTCAGGTTTAGAATTATTTTTAAGGTTTAACCTTTTTAAAAAATCTTCAAAAAAGAATAATAAAAAACATTACGTGGAAGAAAACCTGAAAACAAGAGCTAACATCACAAAAAAAGAAAAATGTGCCATAAAAACCTTAAAAAACAATAATACAATTGTCATTAGAGAAGCAGATAAAGGGGGGGGGATAATAATTCAAGATCGAGAAGTGTACCTCAAAGAAGCACATAGAATACTATCAGATGAAAAATATTATAGTAAACTTAATATAGATCCTTCAAAAACCATTTCTAAAGAATATCATCTAATCATAAATACCGCTTATGAAAAAGGAATTATAGATAAAAGAGAAAAGCAGTTTCTCACAAATAAAGAATACTCCCTAGCTTTTTTTTATCATTTACCCAAAATTCATAAGGATCCTATTAATCCACCAGGTCGCCCCATTATAGCTGGTATAAATTCACTCACCAGCTATCTTTCCCATTATATTGATCTCCATCTACAAAATATAGTGATAAAACTCCCATCGTATCTACGTGATTCTACCCAACTGATAGAAGAATTACAGGATATATATTGGGAAGAAGGATATTGGTTCATATCCTTAGATGTAACAGCACTATATTCAAACATAGACCACCAATTGGGGATATCAGCAACCCGATATTACTTAGAAACATATACCAATATGCCGCAAGAACAAATACAATTTATACTTTTAGGCCTTGAATTCATCTTAAAGAGAAATATATTTGAATTCCAAGGCCAGCTATATGTCCAGAAGCTCGGTACAGCAATGGGGACTCGAGTCGCGCCTAGTTTCGCTAATCTATTCATGGGACGTTTCGAGTCCCTATCAGCTCTGACAAAAGCCATTTATACAGAAAATATTATCCTGTACCGCAGATATATTGATGATCTAGTTATCCTGTGGAAAGGAGACCAAAAAATGGCGGAACAACTTATTTATGAACTAAACCAAAACGAGTGGGGTGTCAATTTCACTTTTAATATGAGTACAAATAAAATCAATTTTTTAGATCTAGAAATCAGCTATAAAAAAAACTCATTAATAACAAAAACATACTTTAAAGCAGTAGATTCAAATGGATATTTAGAGTTTAATAGCGCACATTTTCACAAATGGAAAAAAAACATCCCTTATAGCCAGTTTTTACGTATAAGGAAAAATAACACACAACTAGAGGACTATAATATACAAGCCAAAGTCCTTATAGATCGGTTTAAAACAAAAAAGTACCCCAAAAAACTAATTTCAGCAGCATATGAAACCAATAGAAAAAAGACACAGAAGGATTGCCTTTTGGCAATGAAAAATAAGTCAAATAAGACAGAAAAAATTAAGGAAAAGAGTAAGGAACACAAATTAGAAACAGATACTACTTTAAAATTCCCCAATGACAGTACAAGGTTCACAAAAAATCCTTTACAACCTAATAAATGGAAATTTAACTTCATCACAGCCTATAATAAGGAAAATTTAAATGTCAGAAAAATACTCAGTAAATATTGGTATATTCTGCAACAAGATCCTCTTCTAAGAGAATCCCTACCTGAAAGACCAGGGATCACCTTTAGAAGAGGGAAAACCATCAGGAATTTGATAGCTCCAAGCCGACTTAAAAACATCCCCACTTCATCTGAACGAAAAAGATTCAATATAACCAAAACAGTGGGAGTATTCAAATGTAGAAAAAAACTGTGCAACTGTTGCAGATGTATATCACACGGCTGCAAAGAGATTATTTCTCATAGTACAGGTGAAAAATTTCCAATTTGCCAGTATCTCACCTGTCAAACAGACTACGTTATATACGTTATTACTTGCAAATGCGGTTTACAATACGTCGGCCGTACCATAAGAAAAGTGCAAAATCGCCTTAGTGGACACCGTCACAATGCTAAAATAGGGCTTTTAACACATAGCCTATCACGCCACCTATTGCAGTACCACGGGGGGAAATTTGAAGTTCAAATAACCCCCGTAGAATCCATACCAGTCTCCACCCAGAATAGAATTCAAACGCTGAATAGAAAGGAATCCTTCTGGATTTATCGCATGCGGTGTCTACAGCCAGAGGGATTAAATGACAGAATTGAATATATTTGATAGAAAAACAAAGTTGAACAGGCAGAACCACACTGAGTTCACTTCACATTAGAGGACCTTGAATATATTAACAATAAACATATATTTAGTAGTCATTAAATAGAGAAATAATAACCATACTGAAGATCAGTAAGAACAACATAATATTACTATTAATTTGATTTTCCTCTTAAATACAATCTGTTAATAGTGAGCGACAGTGGTACTAGATCTGCATATAGAGGAGAAAAACATTCTTCTTAATATTTTAACCAAAAACAGGTTTTTATTTCTTCTTAATTATTTAAGAAAGTATTGTGTGTGTCTTTTTCTTTCCCTTATTTATTATATTATATTATTTTTTTTTTTTTTTATTTTTATTTTTTTTTTTTTTTTTTTTATTTTTTATTTTTTTTATTTTTTTTTTTTTATTTTTTTTTATTTTTTTATTTATTTATTATTTTTTTTTTTTTGTGTTGTTTCTTTTGTTGAGGTTGTTGTTGCTGTATTTTTATAGTTGTTGTTGCTGTATTTTCATTTGATTTTAATTGATTTTACTCTAGTAGAGACAACCTTAGATTGCATGATTAACTAACCACATGCATAAACCAACTCAATTAACATGATTAATTAACTGGGCGGTCCATGACCCTAACGAACCTGACCAGTGCTCTATATAATGAAGAGACTCTCCATAAGCATGACTATGAAATTGTACCTGATGAAGACTCTGTAATGAGTAGAAACGCGTTGTACATTGCTATTTTATATTCCAATCAATAAATTCTGAATGAAAATATCCACTGGGCCCTATTTGGAAGCGCCGCGATATACAAACCGGAATTTATCGAACCGATCTACTACTTATTATGTAGGAAATATATTGGAAATTTCTATAACTATAATAATAATCATTTTTTATTTATATAGCGCCAACAAATTCCGCAGCACTTTACAATTAAGCGGGGACATGTACAGACAATAAATTCAATACAGTCTAAGGACAGTTTAAACAGTTACATTAGGAGTGAGGTCCCTGCTCGCAAGCTTACATTCTGCAAGGAAATGGCGGGACACAATAGGTAAAAAGTGCTTGTTATTTCAGGTCTGGCAATTATAATAAATAGGGATTTTCATATAAAGCTGTATGATCCGGTCATCAGCCTGTATGTTTAAGTGTAATACTAGAGTACCTGTTACGGGTCCGGGTGGTGGAACCTCTGTGCCGAGGTGCAAGGAGGGACCCAGAGGGGCGTGACTAAGTATCCACCCGAACCGACCCTGGTCGTACGGCAGCAAACGACACCGTGACCAGGGAGGATCCGGGCAGAGGGACCAGGTGCTACTCTGGGGACGACCTTGTAAGAGAGCAGGTGGCTCCCACGGGTCAGATGGCTGGGACTGACCGGTATGGTGGATGGACATGGCAAGCAGGCCGAAGTCTCTGGTAGCTGACAGGTGGTCACAGTTCGAGAAAGCAGGGCAAGTAGCAGTCTTTAGGTTTACCAGGAAGGTGGTCACAGCAAGTGACGGCAGGGTCTCCAGGCACGCTGGCAGAAAACAGGCAGGTGCTCCCACGTGAGCGGGCAGACAGACAAGGCGGGTAACTGACAGGTAACTGGTGGGCGCTCCCAGGTGAGCGGTCTCACAGACGAGGCAGGTAACAGGCAGGTAACTGGTGGACGCACCCAGGTGAGCGGTCTGACAGACGGGGCAGGCGGATGCTCCCAGGTGAGCGGGCAGATAGCCAAGGCAGGTAACTGACAGGTAACAGGTGAGCGCTCCAGGTGAGCAGGCTGGCAGGCTCGGCAGGTAATGGACAGATAACAGGCTGGCAGGCAGGACGCTAAGTCAGGCTAGCAGCGGAACCTGAGGGCTGAAGCACAGGTGAGACACAGTGCAAACAACTTTGCTCGGGCACCTCCATTTTGAGGAGGTGCCTTATATATGGGAAGTCCTCCGACAATTGGCCGGGGACTCCTTAGGACGACGCGTGCGGCCCCTTTAAGAGAGGGGGAGCGCGCGCGCCCTAAGCACAGTGCCCGGGAAGGAGCGCGCGTCGGCAGCAGCAAGGGAAGGAGCGCTGGAGAGCGCCGCGCGCTGAACAGGAAGGTGAGAGGGACGGCGTCTCTACCTAGCAGGAGGCAGAGACGCCGATGCTACAGTACCCCCCCCCTTTAGGCCCCCCCTTTTTTAGGCCAGAGAGAAATTTCTCAAGGAGAAGCAGAGCGTTGATGTCCTCCCTGGATTCCCAAGTTCTTTCCTCAGGACCAAACCCCTTCTAATCCACCAGAAATAAGGTTCTCCCTCTTACCCTCTTGGTGGCCAGGATACTCTCCACTTCAAAGACGTCCTCAGCAGAAACCGGAGTAGGAGGAGTACCTGGATTGTCGGAAAAAGTGTTAAGGACAAGGGGTTTGAGGAGGGATACGTGGAAGGAGTTGGGAATTCGTACGGTGGCCGGGAGTTTTAATTTGTAGGCCACTGGGTTAATTTGCCTGAGGACTTCGAAGGGTCCAATGAACTGAGGGCCCAACTTGTAGGAGGGTACTTTGAGCTGCACATATTTGGGAGAGAGCCAAACCTTGTCTCCCGGACGGAATTGAGGTGGATCCAGACGTCTCTTATCAGCATATCTCTTCATCCGCTCGGAGAACAGAAGAAGAGCGGACCTGGTACTCTCCCAAATAGTAGAAAATTCGCTGACAAGAGACTCTGCAGCAGGGTTGTCCACAGAAGCGGAGACAGGAACTGGAATCCGGGGGTACTGGCCATAGACAATAAAGAACGGGGATTTGGAAGAGGATTCGCTCTCATGGTTATTATAAGAGAACTCGGCCCATGGTAGGAGATCCACCCACTCCGAATGGTGGGCATTAACGAAGTGCTGGAGGTAGCTGGTCAGGATCTGATTGATCCGCTCCACTTGACCATTGGACTGTGGGTGGTAAGCGGAGGAGAAATCCAGGGTGACGTCTAGCAGCTTACATGTGGCTCTCCAGAAGCGTGAGGTGAACTGAACCCCACGATCCGACACGATGTGGAGGGGTAGGCCAAAAAGAGACGGAAGATGTGGCGGATAAAGTCTTTAGCCAGCTCGGGTGCAGATGGGAGACCAGGCAGGGGAATGAAGTGAGCCATTTTAGAAAAGCGGTCAACGACCACCCAAATGACTGTACAACCGGCAGAAACAGGAAGATCGGTGATAAAGTCCATAGCAATGTGCTGCCATGGAGCAGCAGGTACGGGCAGGGGCAAGAGATGGCCAGCTGGTAGATGTCTAGGAACTTTGTTACGGGCACAGGATGAACAGGCCGCGACGAAGTCTACAACCTCCTTACGCAGGGTAGGCCACCAGTAATGCCGGGCAATGAGCTGGAAGGTCTTCTTTTGGCCAGCATGGCCAGCTATTTTAGAAGAATGTCCCCACCGAAGAACCCTCTCCCGATCTGGTACTGCTACAAACGTCTTACCGGGTGGAAGACGAGTCAGATCCAAGGGGGCCACATTCATCACCTTGGAGGAGTCAATGATGTGCGTAGGCTCCTCCCCTTGATCAAAGGACAGGAAGGACCGGGACAAGGCATCAGCTTTGACGTTCTTATCTGCCGGGCGGAAATGAAGAATGAAGTCGAAGCGGGCAAAAAACAACGACCACCGGGCCTGGCGAGGATTGAGTCTCTGGGCATTTTGGAGAGATGCCAAGTTTTTGTGATCCGTGTAGATAATTACCGGATATAGGGCCCCTTCAAGCAGATAGCGCCACTCCCCCAGTGCCAATTTGACGGCTAGCAGTTCACGGTCTCCTATGGAGTAGTTGCGCTCAGACGAGGAGAAGGTTTTTGAGAAGAAGCCGCAGGTTACCATTCTCCCGGTAGAAGATTTTTGGGTGAGTACCGCTCCAGCTCTGGAGGAGGAGGCATCAACCTCCAGGTAGAATTGTTTATTACAGTCCAGACGGTGCAGGACGGGAGCAGAGGCGAAGGCTTTCTTTAAAGAAAGGAAGGCCTCCTCGGCTTCAGGCGACCATACCTTGAGATTTGCCCCCTTACGGGTAAGCGCAGATATGGGAGCAGTCCGGGACGAGAAGTGTGGGATGAAAAGACGATAGTAATTGGCGAAGCCCAGGAATCGCTGTATCGCCTTCAAACCTTCTGGACGGGGCCATTTTAGAACGGAAGAGAGCTTCTCGGGATCCATTTGCAGACCTGTCTGGGAGATAGCATAGCCCAAGAAAGGTAGGGAGGTCTGGTCGAAGAGGCACTTCTCGTATTTGGCATAGAGGTGGTTCTGCCGAAGCCTAAGCAGGACATGACGAACATCCCTCCGGTGTGTGGGGAGATCCGGAGAGAAGACCAAGATATCGTCCAGGTATACCACTACGCAGGAGTACAGGAGGTCACGGAAGATGTCGTTGACCAGCTCTTGAAAGACAGCGGGGGCGTTACAGAGACCAAAGGGCATCACAAGGTACTCATAGTGACCGTCCCGGGTATTGAATGCTGTCTTCCACTAGTCTCCTTGACGGATACGGACCAGGTTATATGCTCCTCGTAGATCCAGCTTGGAGAAGATCCTGGCGCCCTTAAGATGGTCAAACAATTCGGAGATGGGCGGCAGGGGGTATTTGTTTTTTACAGTGATTAGATTGAGTCCTCTGTAGTCATTACAGGGATGTAGCGAGCCGTCTTTCTATTTGACAAAGAAGAATCCGCCTCCAGCCGGGGAGGTAGATTTTCGGATAAATCCCCAAGCCAGATTTTCCTCAATGTATTCAGACATGGCCCGGGTCTCGGCTGCAGACAACGGGTAGATACGCCCACGGGGAGGAGTGGCGCCAGGTACCAGGTCGATCGGGCAGTCATATGGGCTATGGGGTGGCAACGTCTCTGCTTTCTTTTTACGGAAGACGTCCGCATAGGGCCAGTAAGGAGCCGGGAGACCTGGTAGATTAGTTGGAGTAGGCGGAGGGCGAGCTGGGCGGACCGGAATCAGGCAGGTCTTAAGGCAGTCTGGACCCCACCGGAGTACTTCACCGGATCGCCAGTTCAATACGGGTTCGTGTGTCTGGAGCCAAGGTAGACCTAGCAACTGGGAGTGAGAGAGTCCGGACAGCACATGGAATGAGATTTCCTCAGAGTGCAGCATTCCCACCTGCAGGGTTATGGGTTCAGTGACGAGCAGGATGGTCACCGGGAGAAGTCCTCCATCCACGGAGGCGACTGACAATGGTTCAGCCAGGGGCTTGGTGGGAATACGGTATCTCTCTACCAAAGACTGGAAGACGAGGTTTCCAGCAGCTCCAGAATCCAGGTGGGTGAGTTCAAAGTGACGGTTCTCTCCCCAAGCAATAGAGACCGACAAAGTCAGAGACGGAGAGGGCTTACTTTTGTCTAGGACGACCTCTTCGAGCGGTCCAAGACACTGGCGTTTCCCGGCTTCTCCGGGCAGGAATGGATGGAGTGCTCCATACTGCCACAATAGAAACAGCTTCCCTCGGCTCGGCGAGATTCTTGGTGAGATTTGACCATCTTGGTCTGGTCGATCTGCATAGGTTCAGGTGAGTGCACCCGGGGAGTGACTGGTGGAGAGGCAGATCTCAGGGAAGTAGGAGCAGAGCGAGAAAAGTCTCTCTCCCAGGCAGTCTCTTTGGCACGTTCTTGGAACCGGATGTCAATCCTGGTAGCTAGTGACACCAGGTCATCCAGAGTGGTAGGAATGTCCCGACCAGCTAACTCGTCCTTAATCCGGCCGGAAAGACCCTCCCAGAAGATGGACACCAGGGCATTATTTTCCCAGGCAAGCTCAGAAGCGAGGGTGTGGAACCGTATGGCATATTGGCCCACGGTGAGACTCTCTTGGCGGAGACGCAGAAGAGGTTTTCCATCCAGGTTCATCGAAGACTTTCCGGAAAGCAACGAGGAAAGACGGCAGGTCGGACACCAGGGGGTCCCCTCTCTCCCACAGGGGATTTAGCCATGCCACTACCTCCCCAGTGAGATGGGACATGATGAAGGCCACCTTGGCCCGGTCGGAGATGAACTGGTATGCCAATAGCTCAAAGTGCAGGGTGCACTGGTTTATGAAACCCCGAGCTAAAGCAGGTTCGCCGGCAAAGCGTGGAGGTGCCAGAAGCCGAGGTCCATAGCCGGGTGCCATGAAGGGACTGGATTGCGGTACTGCAGGAATAGGCACGGCTGAGCCAGAGGTAGACATAGACGAGTCACACAATGCGCCTAGACGAGAGTTAACGGACCGTAGATAGGCCAGTACCACTTCCTGCTGAGTTTTCTGACGTAAGACTTCCTGGTGCAGATCGGAGATCTGGGGGCCACCGGGTTCCATGGCCCGAGCAAACTGTTACGGGTCCGGGTGGTGGAACCTCTGTGCCGAGGTGCAAGGAGGGACCCAGAGGGGCGTGACTAAGTATCCACCCGAACCGACCCTGGTCGTATGGCAGCAAACGACACCGTGACCAGGGAGGATCAGGGCAGAGGGACCAGGTGCTACTCTGGGGACGACCTTGTAAGAGAGCAGGTGGCTCCCACGGGTCAGATGGCTGGGACTGACCGGTATGGTGGATGGACTCGGCAAGCAGGCGGAAGCCTCTGGTAGCTGACAGGTGGTCACAGTTCGAGAAAGCAGGGCAAGTAGCAGTCTTTAGGTTTACCAGGAAGGTGGTCACAGCAAGTGACGGCAGGGTTTCCAGGCAGGCTGGCAGAAAACAGGCAGGTGCTCCCAGGTGAGCGGGCAGACAGACGAGGCGGGTAACTGACAGGTAACTGGTAGGCGCTCCCAGGTGAGCGGGCTGACGGACACAGCAGGTAACAGGCAGGTAACTGGTGGACGCTCCCAGGTGAGCCGGCCGACAGATGAGACAGGTAACAGGCAGGTAACTGGTGGACGCTCCCAGGTGAGCGGTCTGACAGATGAGGCAGGTAACAGGCAGGTAACTGGTGGACGCTCCCAGGTGAGCAGTCTGACAGACGTGGCAGGCGGATGCTCCCAGGTGAGCGGGCAGATAGCCAAGGCAGGTAACTGGCAGGTAACAGGTGAGCGCTCCAGGTGAGCAGGCTGGCAGGCTCGGCAGGTAACAGACAGATAACAGGCTGGCAGGCAGGACGAGAAGTCAGGCTAGCAGCGGAACCTGAGGGCTGAAGCACAGGTGAGACACAGTGCAAGCAACTTTGCTCGGGCACCTCCATTTTGGAGGAGGTGCCTTATATATGGGAAGTCCTCTGGCAATTGGCCGGGGACTCCTTAGGACGACGCGCGCGGCCCCTTTACGAGAGGGGGAGCGCGCGCGTGCCCTAAGCACAGTGCCCGGGAAGGAGCGCGCGCCGGCAGCAGCGAGGGAAGGAGCGCTGGAGGACGCCGCGTGCTGAACAGGAAGGTGAGAGGGACGGCGTCTCTGCCTAACAGGAGGAAAGTTAATTTTCTGAGTAGTTAAGGTGGTAGGCTTGTTTAAAGAGATGGGTTTTTAAAGTGCACTTGAAGATATGGGGGCTAGGCATCAGTCGGATCGCCTGGGGTAGTGCATTCCAGAGAACTGGCGCAGCACGAGAGAAGTCTCGGAGATGGGGGTGCGAGGTTCGGATTATGGGGGATGTTAGTCTTAGGTCATTTGTAGAACGGAGGACACGTGTAGGGCAATAGACAGAGATGAGAGAGGAGATATAAGGCGGTGCAGAACTGTGGAGAGTTTTGTGGGTGAGAGTGATGAGTTTATATTGGACCCTGAGGCGGACCGGCAACCAGTGGAGGCATCGGTGAAGCGGCTGGACAGAAATATGACCCTGGCTCCCGCATTCAGGATGGACTGGAGAGGAGAAAGTTTGGTAAGAGGGAGACCGATCAGAAGAGAGTTGCAGTAGTCCAGACAAGAGTGAATAAGAGCAACAGTAAGAGTTTTAGCAGTTTCAAAGGTGAGAAAAGGTCGGATTCTGGAGATGTTTTTAAAATGCAGGTGACAGGAGCGAGTGAGTGATCGGATATGGGGGGTAAAGGAAAGTTTAGTGTCGAATATGACCCCCGGGCAGCGGGCGTGCTGCTTGGGAGTTATGGTTGAACCCTCCAAGGTAATTTCGATGTTAGGTAGAGTTGGGTTAGTGGAGGGGAGAAACACAAGAATTTCAGTTATAGAGAGATTCAGTTTAAGATATAGGGAGGACATGATGTTAGAGACAGCAGACAGACAATCCTTGGTATTTTGTATTAGGGTAGGGGTGATGTCCGGTGAAGAGGTGTATAGTTGAGTGTCGTCAGCATAGAGATGATACTGGAACCCAAATCTGCTGATTGTTTGTCCAATAGGGGCAGTGTATAGAGAGAAGAGGAGGGGGCCTAGGACTGATCCCTGTGGAACTCCGATAGTAAGGGGACGAGGAGCGGAAGGGGAACCGGTAAAAGATACAGTGAAGGAGTGGTCAGAGAGGTAGGAGGAGAACCAGGAGAGAACAGAGAACAATTTCCTTGAGGCCTATAGGGTGGAGCATAGTGAGGAGGAGCTGGTGATCCACAGTGTCAAATGCGGCGGAGAGATCCAGGAGAATAAGCAGGGATTAGTGACCTTTGGATTTGGCTGTTTGTAGATCATTAGAGACTTTAGTGAGGGCAGTTTCAGTGGAGTGTAAGGAGCGGAAACCAGATTGTTGAGGGTCGAGGAGAGAGTTATCTGAGAGATAGCGGATTAGATGGGAGTGGACCCAAGCGTTCCAGGAGTTTAGAGATGAAAGGAAGGTTAGAGACAGGTCTATAGTTAGCAGTGCAGTTCTGGTCCAGGGATGGCTTTTTAAGTAAAGGGGTTATGATGGCATGTTTAAATGAGGAGGGAAAGATACCTGAAGAAAGAGAGAGGTTAAATATTTTAGTCAGGTGAGTGGTGACCACCGGTGAGAGAGACTGCAGGAGATGTGACGGAATGGGGTCACTGTTGCAGGTTGTAGGTCGAGAGAAGAAATGAGGAGCTGGGTAACTTCTTCTTCTGTAACTGACTCAAAGATGGCTAGTGACCTTGAAGTGTGGCAGGGACGGGGATCCAGGCACTGAGGAGATGGGGCTGAGATATCCTGATGGATGTGGTTGATTTTTTCTAGGAAATAAGTGGCCAGATCCTCCCCGCTGACGTTGGTGGTGGGGGTCTGTGCTTTAGGGCTCAGGAGGGAGTTTAAGGTTTCAAAAAGTCGTTTTGGATTGTTGGACAGTGAAGTGATCAGAGTGGTGAAGTAGGATTGTTTGGCCTGATGAAGGGCAGAGTTATAGGTTTTGAGCATGAATTTATAGTGTATGAAGTCCTCTGCTAAAAGAGATTTTCTCCACAGCGCACCTAGAGCAACGCTGAAGAAAGCGTTTTTGCATTGTGTGCCAGGGCTGCCGTTGTCTGTGTCGGGTCTTTCTGCATGTAGAAGGTGCAGCTTCATCTAGGGCACTCTTCAGTGTATTATTGTAGTGTGACAATTCTAAGTCTGGACAGGAGAGGGAGGAGATGGGGGCTAAAGATGTGTGGAGATTGCCCATAAGCTGCTGGGTATTAATGGTACGTGTGTTCCTATAAGCGTGGTAAGTGGGGATGTCCCGGGTGAGGAGACGGTTCTTGACAGAGAAGGAAAGAAGGTTGTGGTCAGAGAGCAGGAGAGGAGAGTTAGTAAAGTCATGTAGCGAGCAGAGACGGGAGAAAACCAGGTCCAGAGTATTCTCGTCTTCATGCGTAGGAGAATTAGTAAATTGTGAGAGGCCGAATGAGGAGGTTAGAGAAAGTAGATGAGAGGCAGATTGGGAGAGGGGATCATTGATGGGGATTTTAAAGTCTCCCATGATGATGGTGGGGATGTCACAGGATAGAAAGTGAGGAAGCCAGGTGGCAAAGTGATCCAGGAACTGGCGGGAGGAGCCTGGAGGGTGATACACAACCGCCACTCGCAGGGAGAAGGGTTTGAAGAGTCTGACGGTGTGCACTTCAAAGGAAGGAAACATGAGTGAGGGAACCTGGGGGGATGACCTGGAAAGCACATTGTGGGGAAAGGAGCAAACCAACACCTCCACCCTGTCTATTCTAAGGTCTGGCAGTATGTGAAATTTTCAGCCCACCAAATGAGAGAGCAGCAGCTGGAGTGGTGTCTGAATGCTGGATCCAGGTTTCTGTAATAGCCAGAAGGTTAAGGGAATTAGAGAGGAAAAAATCATGAATGTAAGTTAGTTTATTACACACAGACCGTGCGTTCCAGAGAGCGCAATGGAAAGCGATAGGAGAGGGCATGCACTGAATGTTAATAAGATTAGCAGGGTTTCTATATGCAGCTGGAGGAGAGTGGTGTATGCTAGTGGAGGGAGGCCCAGGGTTGGGGGAGATGTCGCCAGCGACTAGGAGAAGGAGAAAAAAGAGAAAGAGCAGGTGGTGCAATGATTTGTATGAATGTTTTGAGTGCTGTATGGAGGTGGTGGATAGTTTGGAGTGGGTGAGAAAGGTCAGTAGAGCCTCAGAGTTATACATGGGAGAGGGGAGAAGGGAGGGGTGGATATGGAGTGAGTGCACAGAATGTGTTAAAGGGCGGACAAGATGGGAGAAAGCAGAAGTTAAAACAAGAAGCAGATTGCTATGACCAATGCATAATGCAATACATCTGACCAAGAAGCAGTATGTTTGTATGAATATCTTATACACCTTACCTGTCTCCTGCCCTGTCTAACTGCCATTGTATAACTGCTTATTAAACGCACTTTAAGCTATTGCACTTAAAGTCTGTTGCACGCGTGACCCAGCACGCATGCTATCCTGAGCCAGAGCTGAATATATATGCTAACATGCAGCACCAATTGGCCAAACTGAGTAATTAGCCAATTAGCACAAGGCCAAAGCAGGCAATGCTATGCAGGGTAAACAAACCAGTATACAACAGAGGGCCATAAAACAGTGAAAAAGAAAGCTTTGAACACTTCAAAACAGAGGCAAAAAAAAACAGCAGCAATGGATGAAATACCATGAAGAAATCTTGCTAGAATATGACCCCGTTCACACCCAGACAGCACACAAATGGATGGATGGATGAAATACCATGAAGAAATCTTGCTAGAATATGACCCTGTTCACACCCAGACAGCACACAAACGGATGGATGAAATACCATGAAGAAATCTTGCTAGAATATGACCCCGTTCACACCCAGACAGCACACAAATGGATGGATGGATGAAATACCTGTATGAAGAAGAGAGGAGAGATGAGTGTCAGCTTCGTGCCATTGTATAACTGCTTATTAAACGCACTTTAAGCTATTGCACTTAAAGTCTGTTGCATGCGTGACCCAGCACGCGATCTATCCTGAGCCAGAGCTGAATATATATTTTAAACAACATATATACTTATGAATGCGACATTAACTAATAAACTTGAGTTCAATCAGTGATTTGTAATGATCAATATGAGGCCTAAACTCTGTTGGCATTTTAAACATGTGGTGGTCCATAAGGATGTACTGTATGTTTTGCACTTTTTATCTTTGGTCAGAGTGGTTAGTTCTTAGCACAGAAGGAGGATCACTTCCTTACCAAGACTGGATGCTTTCAAGTCAGAGCTTATTTCTAAGTCATTCTGCCCTCAAGAGACCTTCAGTTTCATAAAAAATTATCCCACAGGAAACATGAAAAACCGAGCTAATGAGCCATGTACCCATAACAATGGCACCGGGACCTTCAAGACAGACAAATTCACTTCAGCTATTTTTCCTCATTATTGTTGGAAGTGACTCTTTAAATATGTCATTGTCATCAAAAGACTGTGACCAGAGGTGAGGCTGACTCTTATGACTCCTGCTTGCTTTGTATAATCTTTCTTTCAACTCTCAACGGCAACAAGAAGGTGAAGTTCTACTAACAAAACTACCATTGTGTTGCCATCATCACAGGGTAATCCAGCTTCACAGATATGTTTGCTTTCTGTCTGATCAGGTCTGAGCTTTTGCCTTTCAACTTGTGAGAGCCGATGAATGATGCCTGCGAATGTGTCATGGATGAGAATCAACTTTTCATCGGCTTTGTTTGGCTCCCATCTTACAGCTGTCGCCGTTTTCTCACACACCATGTCATAAAACTCTCATCAAGTAAACCAGGTGTAAAAAACACTGCTGAAAGATGCTCCTTGGGCGTGTACCCAGTCTGAAGTGAAGTATCTCCGGTGTCTCTCAAGGACATCAGGTATTTGGTAGTACAGGAAGTTCAACAGAAGCAAAACACAACACGCAGCATACAAGATCTTAGTGTTTAATCTTCACTGCTACGGTATGGAAGAAGATACTTTCTTTGTGGAACTGAGCAGCATATAAGTATATATACTGCTCAAAAAGTAAAGGGAACACTAAAATACTACATCCTAGATATTACTGAACGAAATATTCCAGTTACAAATCTTTATTCATTACATAGTGGAATGTGTTGAGAACAATAAAACATAAAAATCATTAATGTAAATCAATATTAATAACCCACGGAGGTCTGGATTTGGAATGATAATCAATAACAAAGTGGAAAATCAGATTACAGACTGATCCAACTTCTGTGGAAATGCCTGAAAACAAGGAAATGATGCTCAGCAGTGTGTATGGCCTCCACGTGCCTGTATGACCTCCCTACAACGTCTTGGCATACTCCTGATGAGGCAGTGGATGTTCTCCTGAGAGATCTTCTCCCAGACCAGGATTAAAGCATCAGTCAACTCCTGGACCGTCCGTGGAGTGGTCGTTGAGCATGTCTTTCCGCTCCTTTCATTGTCTATTGTGTCAATGGAAGAAGCAAAGTGTGGTAAAAGGAGTTTTTGACCCTACTGTATATAAAAGAAGGAAAACTTTCAAGTAAAGTATAATCTGGTGTCAACCTTGTCACTTATATAAATAAGCACTTATCTATTTACTACTTGCAAAATGTTAAAGTCTGCAGCTTTTAATTGAATATGTTGTAACACAATTTTGGCAGTAGAGAATCAATAAAAAAAATATAACTAATAACTATGATTAAACTGCCCAAGAAAACAAGGTCATCATAATCTTATACTCAGACAAGTAGTTCTGGCTAATGCCTCAAAAAGTAATTGTGTATTTACATGCCGTTATCAGGCAGTTGAACAAGCTCTAAGATACTATATACAGTGCGGAACAAAGTATTTGATCCCTTGCTGTTTTTGCACATTTACCCACTGACAAAGATATGAACAGTCTACAGTATAATTTTAAGGGCAGGTTAATTTTAACATTGAAAGATAGAATATCCAAAAAAAAAATCAAGAAAATCACATTGTATAAATTAGATAATTTATTTTGCATTTTGCAGTGAGAAATAAGTATTTGATGCCTCTGGCAAACAACACTTAATACTTGGTGGCAAACCCCTTGTTGGCAAGCACAGCAGTCAGACTTATTTTTGTAGTTGATGATGAGGTTTGCGCACATGTCAGGAGTAATTTTGGTCCACTTCTTTTTGCAGATCATCTCTAAATCATTAAGCTTTTGAGGCTGTTGCTTGGCAACTCGGAGCTTCAACTCCCTCCATTAGTTTTCTATGGGATTAAGGTCTGGAGACTGGCTAGGCCACTCCATGACTTTATTGTGCTTCTTTTTGAGCCACTCGTTTGTTGCCTTGGCTGTATTTTTTGGGTCATTGTCTTGCTGGGTGACCCAGCCATTTTTAATGTTCTGGTGGAGGGAAGGAGGTTGTTAGCCAAAATCTCGCAATACATGACCCCATCCATCTTCCCTTCAGTACGATGCAGTTGTCATGTCCCCTTTGCAGAAAAGCACCCCCAAAGTATAATGTTTCCCCCACCAAGCTTCATGGTTGAGACGATGTTTTTAGGGTTGTACTCATCCTTCTTATTCTCCAAACACGGCAAGTTGACTTATTGCCAAAGAGCTCAATTTTTGTCTCATCTGACCACAGCACCTTCTCCCAATAACTCACAGAATCATCCAGGTGTTCATTGGCAAACTTCAGACGGGCCTGCTCATGTGTCTTCTTGAGCAGGGGGCCCTAGCGGGCACTGTAGAATTTTAAACCTTTAAGGCGTAATGTGTTACCAATGGTTTTCTTGGTGACTGTGGTCCCAGCTGGCTGGAGATCATTAACACGTTCCCCCTGTGTAGTTTTAGGTTGACCTCTCACCCTCCTCATGTTCAAGGATACCCCACGAGGTGAGATTTTGCATGGTGCCCCAGATCGATGTGGATGGACAGTCATTTTGTATTTCTTCCATTTTCTTACTATTGCACCAACAGTTGTCTCCTTCTCTTACCCAGCATTTTACTTATAGTTTTGTAGCCCATTCCAGCTTTGTGCAGGTCTATGATCTTGTCCCTGACATCCTTAGAAAGCTCTCTGGTCTTGCCCATGTTGTAGAGGTTAGTCTGACGGATTAATTGAGTCTGTGGACAGGAGTTTTTTATACAGGTCACCATGTAAGACAGCTGTCTTTAATGCAGGTAACGAGTTGATTAGGAGCGTCTGACTGGTCTGTAGGAGCCAGAACTCATAATGGTTTGTAGGGGATCAAATACTTATTTCTCACAGCAAAATGCAAAAAAATGTATCTAATTTATACAATGTGATTTTCTTGATTTTTTTTGGATATTCTATCACTCAATGTTAAAATTAACCTACCCTTAAAATTATAGACTGTTCATGTCTTTGTCAGTGGACAAACTTGCAAAAACAGCATGGGATCAAATACTTATTTCCCCCACTGTATACAGTAAGCTTTTTGGTGCTCATTTACCAGTCTATTTACATTGGCCAATCAACAATGATGGGGACACAATGATCATTGATACATTTGTGCTATCCCCATACAGTATTATGTTATTGGAAGAACACCATTGTTTGCATGGGATGATGAGCTGCAAATAACAATGATTATTTTGTTGGCACAAATGATCCGATATTCCAATAAATGAGTATTTTGTTTGTTTGTCTGGAGATCACTGGCATGACTTCATAGGTTAATAATTGGTAACATGCTTTCCTACAAACACTCATTCGCTATTTATCGACTTCACTAAGTGCACCTTAAATGTCTAAGTAACATGTAATAATCTGTATAGCAAATGTAAATGAGATTGGCCCATCGGACAGGTCCTTTCTAAATGTAGTTAAAGTTCAAAGATGTTTTCAGTTTGCTCAACAACATTTAGACAAGCCTGTGAAATACTGGGGAAAATATAGTTTGGTCAGATGAGACCAAAATTGAACTCTTTAGATGCCATAATACACACCATTTTTGGTGGTAAAAAGGCACTGCATATCACCCCCAAAACACCATACCAACAGTGAAGTCTGGAGGTGGGAACCTCATGGTGTGGGACTATTTTTCATAAATACGCCAATAGCAAACTTCATATAATTGCAGGGATAATGAATGCACAAATGTACAGGGATATTCTTGATAAAAAAACTGCTGCCATCTACCAGGATGATGAAGATGAAACAAGGGTGGACATTTCAGCAAGACAATGATCCCTAACACACAGCCAAGGTAACTAACAATTGATTTCAGAGAACGAATATAAAGCTGCTAGAATGGACAAGCCAATCACCTGACCTGAATCCAATAGAAAATATATGGAAGGAACTAAAGCTCAGAGTTCATAGAAGGAGCCCACGGGACCTTCAGTATTTGAAGAGTGTTTGTGTAGAAAAATGGGCCAAAATCACACCTGAGCAATGCATGTGACTAGTTTCTCCATACAGGAGGTGTCTTGAAGCTGTCATCACCATGTCTCTGGTGAGAATTTCATGTCAATAGTATCTTTAAAAATATATTTACTTAAAAAATTGATGAAGTGTTCAATACTTATTTTACCCACTGTACCTAATGTGAAAGCATCCTTAAAAGAGTCTCTCCTTCTGGAGGACTTGCCATGTGTATGCAACTTACATTAATTTCAGTGGGCACCTTGCAAAGCTTAATTTCTCTTGTGTTTTCACTGCAGGGGAATTAAACATCTGTTGCCAGGTTCAAATCCAAGTAATCAGAAGACCTTTTATCTAAAAGGAGTTTTAAAAAACAGACCAGTCTTTTAACGCTCCAGACAAAATGTGAAGCTTCTTTTTCAGAAATTCATGTTTACCTGTCTTATATTAATAATAATGGAGTATAAATCCTTATCCAGACACATTTATATCATGACATCTCAAAAGCAAACAAGAGAAGGTCATACGAGTGAGAGCCGTAATCCTTTGCTACTATTGTACCCGCAGTCTGACAAGTATCTGGCCTTGGCCCTATCTTTCATCTGGCGGCAGGATGTGGAATGCGCTGTATGTCTAAAAAGACAATCTGTTGCTTTGGTCTTTGAATCTCAGCTGAAAGATGGGTTCATCTATATCTCGTCTGCTGGGATTCCTGCGCTGCTGCTTCTTGAATCTCACCAAACAGGTATTTGGTACTAACACTTAAGAAGTTGTGTTTTGGAGAGAGCTAGTGATAACAACATGTCCAGGCACAAGACGGTGATACATTTCATTTCCCGCTCTATCAAACTGAAATATGTCACATTCACAGGATGTTTACGAGTATATACCCTTATCTAATGGTTTCCTATCAATGCCCATGTCTATTATGTGTCACATAGTTTTGTTATTAGCAAGCATGTCGTCATCACATGAATATTATAAGACTTCAGGGAGAATCAATCAGCATTGACTATTTTTGTCAGATCATATCCTTTATAGAGATGAGCGGTGTTCGACTCGAACTGTTCGCCAATCTCAAATTCGAGCTGTTTTGGGCGGTGTTCGAGCCGTTCGGCGAACACGAACGAATTGAAAAAAATTCGGCTGTTCGAGGTTATGTTCGATAACTGTTCGTGCATCAAAATCATAACTGGATTTTTTCTCAGTAATGCTGAAAATTAATGTTAATACGCAGTTTGAGTGTACAGCGGGGCAGGGGGAGGGGCAGGGGATGGATCTCTGCAGAAATAATGAAGATCTCCATTTTTTTTTCTCTTTCCCACATTTACAGTGGGGAGGTGCAATCTGTCAGCCTATCAGCAGCGCACACACGGAGCGAAGTGCTTTTTTCACACAAGCAAGGGCATGTGTCATTGGCAGTGTATGTCACATGTCCTTGCCCTATAAGACCCAGCCATTTTCCCCGTCGCCACCATTTTCTCACTGCTGCAGCTGCGTGTTAGACGGCACCGCTGTTGCTGTGTGCGCTGTAACTTGTTAATTTCAAGCCAATTTTCGCACAAATCTACAGATAGCTTGGGAGTAGGGAAGAGTTGTGATTGCAGTCCTTTTAAGGACTAGGTTACTTCATTTCCTATGACTTTTATCAGGCAGGTCTGTGCTCTTAAATAGATAGGTTGGGAGTAAAGACTAATTGTATTTGCAGTCCTTTTCAGGACTAAGTTACATCAGTTCCTATCAGTTTTTGCCAGGCAGGTTTGTGCCAGTGCTGTGCAAGTTTTTTTCACAGCATTTGGCTAAATCTAGCAAAGCAAATCCTTTTGGCCTATTGCAGAGTGTGTTAGTCAGTAGAGTAGCCTATCTGTATTGCAAGCTACACCACCTGTGTATAGAATACCAATTTTTTTACTGCACCTAGTGAAGTAAAACCATTTGGGCATAGCATCATTCTATTAGTCCATCTATACTAACCTCCACCAGGTTGCAAATTCAATATAATATTTTTCTGCATCTAGCTCTGAAAAAATATTTGGGCTTCTAGCAGTGTCTGGGACTTGGTCTATTAGTCCATCTATACTAACCTCCACCAGGTTGCAAATTAAAAATAATTTTTATCTGCATCTAGCTCTGAAAAAATATTTGGGCTTCTAGCAGTGTGTGGGACTTGTTCTATTAGTCCATCTATACTGATCTCCATCAGGTTGCAAATTCAATATATTTTTTTTCTGCATCTAGCTCTGAAAAAATATTTCGGCTTCTAGCAATGTGTGGGACTTGTTCTATTAGTCTATCTATACTAACTTCCATCAGGTTGCAAATTCAATATAATTTTTTTCTGCATCTAGCTCTGAAAAGATATTTGGGCTTCTAGCAGTGTGTGGGACTTGTTCTATTAGTCCATCTATACTGACCTCCATCAGGTTGCAAATTCAATACAATTTTTTTCTGCATCTAGGTCTGAAAAAATATTTCGGCTTCTAGCAGTGTGTGGGACTTGGTCTATTAGTCCATCTTTACTAACCTCCACCAGGTTGCAAATTAAAAATAATTTTTATCTGCATCTAGCTCTGAAAAAATATTTGGACTTCTAGCAGTGTGTGGGACTTGTTCTATTAGTCCATCTATACTGACCTCCATCAGGTTGCAAATTCAATATATTTTTTTTCTGCATCTAGCTCTGAAAAAAGATTTCGGCTTCTAGCAGTGTGTGGGACTTGGTCTATTAGTCCATCTATACTAACCTCCATCAGGTTGCAAATTCAATATAATTTTTTTCTGCATCTAGCTCTGAAAAAATATTTTGGCTTCTAGCAGTGTGTGGGACTTGTTCTATTAGTCCATCTATACTAACCTCCATCAGGTTGCAAATTCAATATAATTTTTTTCTGCATCTAGCTCTGAAAAAATATTTGGGCTTCTAGCAGTGTGTGGGACTTGTTCTATTAGTCCATCTATACTAACCTCCACCAGGTTGCAAATTAAAAATAATTTTTATCTGCATCTAGGTCTGAAAAAATATTTGGGCTTCTAGCAGTGTGTGGTACTCATTGTATTAGGCCATCTATACCAAGCTCCACCAGCTTTGAAATTAATTATAATTTTTAGCTGCATCTAGCCCTGAAAATAATTTTTCTTCTCAATAGTGGTAGCAATAGAAATATGGGGCGCGCGCCTGGCTAACAAAAATATACGCTTCATAACAAAAAACACCAGCCTAGCGCCTTGTATTAAAAAGATGGCATCATCGTCTCTCCCAGTGCTAGGCCTACTACGCCGGCTAGCATTCCTGTGCCTAAAACACAATGTATGGGTCCGCGCTAGCCACTATGCAGAGGGGTGTAAAGCTGCTGCTAACGCTTTATAACAATTCAATTGGCAGATTTTCACAGAGCTCTTCCCCAACGCCCACCCATCGGGCAGCAGTTGCCCACCCTCCCTATGGGATCTAGTGGCGAATAGTTGATGCCATTAATCAGAGCGTCAGTTGCCCCATCGACGTGGCAAGCATACGGTAAGGCATGGGAAGAGTGGACACGACTAGTAGCAGGCAGACGGGTTGACCAATGTGAACAAGCCAGATAACAAGTCACCATTGAATTTCTCCACCAGCTAATGATGAGGGGCATATCAGGGGCGTCAGCGCAGCGGTGTCTGACCGGAGTAGCATTTCACTTCCAGCTACTGAATTGGGGAGATGTGACAAAGATTCATAATCAGACAATCCATAAAAGGGTGGAAAAGGGGTCAGCCAAGTCAGGAGTGTAGACGTCCTGTCCCGTGTCACTAAAACTGATTTCTCACTTCATATCCCTAACACCATTAACATGACACTCACAATTTGAAGCAACACTACTGTCTACTGCATTTGTGATCGCCTTTTTCGGGGCACTATGCATAAGCGAATTAGTCCCTCAATCCAAAATTACCACCAGTGGAGGCTTATTACACCAGGACGTAGTCATAGCCAATAATGCAATACGTCTACGCATACACCAATCGAAAACGGTTCCAGCGAGCAGGGGCACTTGGGTACTTCTACAACCCACAAACGGTACACTGAGTCAGGTAACAATAGTAAAAACATATATAACCATCAGATCACAAAGTAATTTCTTCCTATCACACATTGATGGAACGCCATTATCAAGATACCAGTTCCAAGCTATATTTAATAAATGCATAACATCGGCAGGGAACCACCCCAAAGATTACGGGACACACTTGACCCGCCCCCTGGGCCGTGTGCAAGGGATACCCGGAGCCGGATCTCGATGGGGGTAGTAGTCCTTGTGGCGGTGACCCGGTCCGTGCCCAGGGTGTCAAACTAAGTGGCAGTAGATGTTAATTTGATCGACTACGCCACCCGTTGAGTGCGGCTTTGAAGCCGCCGCTGCAGAGCAGTCCGCTGAGGCCGGTGGTATATGTGCAGCAGTGATGGTATAACCCCCAACGGGAGGGGTATGGCCTCAGGGCAGCAGGTGTGGATGATGGGTGTAGTTATGTTGTAGAAAGGAGAGTCAGAGACTTGAGGTGCAGTTTCAGGGTTTTTACTCACAGGTGTTCTCTCAGTCACTCTGGCCTTGAGTGACCACCCGAGCCGTGCTGTGTCCACCAGGTCCTGGACTCGGCCAACCCCCAGGCAGTCCGGAGCGTGGTCCTGAGCTTCCCTGTCTCTCTCTCTTCCTCCTGGCCGTTCCCACCAGGGATCCACCTTTGGCCGGCTCCCTCGGGTCTCTTGGTGGTCAAACCTCCTCTGGGTTCCCTGACCCTATGCTTGGTGTGCCTTTCTGGTGGATTTGGTGAGGGTCGTGGCAAATCTTGACCACGACCTCCGGTTTCTGGCTGAGGATTAGTGGCCTCCACCAGTTCGGGTACCGGTACCCGTGTTCGCCAACCCTTCACCCTTTCTGGTCTGTTTCTGGGTTCTTGGGGTTCCCTCTGTCTTTCTCTCTGGGTCCTTCTTACTCCTCTCTCTCTCTCTCTCTGCAGGCCTTGCTCTGGAGCTGGGCCCAGCCGGAGCCACAGCTCCCTGTCAGCCCTCCTGGCTGAGCTCCTCTGCTCTGCTTCTCCTCAGGCTCTCTCTGACCCTGTCCTAAGATGGTGCCCACCTTATATACTCCCTCTATGTGTGAGCCCAGGTGACCAGCACCCATGAGCTCCTAGCTTTACCCAGACTACTCCCCCTATCTGCCCCTACACTACTGGGATGTTCCACCCCCCTCCCACTCCAGCCAGGGACAGACGCTGTCGTACCTGCACATATACTGGTGGGAGTACCGTTGTTCTGTCCCCCGGAAATGGGATGTATGTAGTGCATGCAGCCTACTAAGCTCAGTTCCACACTCCATCCTTACCCGGGAGTGGAATACCACACCTCTGGCCTGAGGTGTAATACCCCTGTAGCAGCCGAATCCTCAGGGTGCTACATTCCCCCCTGGTAAATCACAGCACGTCCTCGGGCTGTAAAAGAATAAAATATCCAAAAACATACAATTCTTTTTCAAAACATACAAGAACATATCAAACATTAAACATTATCAGATTTTAGCTATATAAAACTCTTTCTTTATAATGTTCTTCTGCCTCTGGCCACTGTGCGCTTGTGACCAGGTAAAAGTGCAACAGTCAGTTTAAAAAAAAAAACAGTTTTCCTATAAAACCAGTAGGGGGCGCCTTAGAAAGCGCAACTATATACAAGGGGAGGTGGCCGCTCTCAGTCCTCGGCCAGTGGGGAAAAGGAATGGCTGTTCACAGTCCTCAGCCTGTTAAGGGATAGGGGACACACGGGTTTAAGTTCACACTTGTCCCAACGGGGAACATATTTAAATTAGCAGCAGTTCTTATACCCTTACGGGTAACTATGTACAGTTCTTTTTTACCGTACTCTAATAACGGCGTCCTCCTGATGCTTCCTCCCTGTATTCTTTAGACCCATCCGGGTCCTCTTGCTCCTCCTGACACCTCAGCTCTTCCTCCGTCAACCGGTGTACATGAAGGGCATAGGGTCCTTTGGCACATTGGTGCCGGGTAAAGGTGACCTCATCACCCAGGTATAGGTCACGACCTCTGTGTCCCTCCGGTAGGTGGGACTCGACATCTCTTCTGGTCACGAAGACGTCGCCGGGGGTGTGATGATCTCTGATGAAGCCCCAACCGTGCTGCAGTTGGAATTTAATTACAGTCCCGGTGGCACGGGGACCGTGGGCTGCACGGGGGTTCCGTCGGGTCCGGCTCTTCTGTTCTGCACTCCTCACTTGCAGCCGCTCCTCGCGGACCCGCCTCTCTCGTCGTTCCCGGTCGAAAACCTCTAATTGCTGCCGGCAGCACTCTGCTCGCTGGGCTGCGGCCGCCTGGGTCTCTTGAGTGAACCCGATGAGGTCTCCTCCAGTGGGGTCCCACGCAAACTGCGCTTCCTCCAACGAGAGTGGGGTGATCTTGGCGGGCGCCGGAGCCGGGATCAGGGGCTCATCCAGGGGTCTTTCTTTCCGGAGTCGGGGATGGTAGTACTCCGGTGACCACTCAAAGGGCTGCCCATCCGGGCAAATATGCTGGGCTAACAAGTCTTCACCCAGGTGCGGCACTGTGGAGGTTGAGGGCGCGGTGGTGGTAGCGGCGCCCGGGTTCACCAGGCCTTGCGACCAGGCCTGGGGCACCCTGAAGGTGAAGGGCACCGTGAAGACGGCGGCGCCCGGGTGTACTTGACTTTGCGACCAGGCCGGTGGCTCGGCAGAGGGCGCTGTTGGTACTGCGGCGCCCGGGGGTACTCGGCCCTGCGACCAGGCCGGTGGTGTCTCCTGCTTGGCCGCGCTCAGGGTTGAGGCGCGTGACGTCACAAGAGGCGTGGCCGCGGCTCCTGCTTGAGGCCTAGTCTGGAGCGGTAGCGGTGCGGCAACGGGCACGATCGGTGGGATTTCGGGCTCTGCGACGGGGAGCGGGGGTAGGCTTACGGTGGCCGGGCTTGGGGTAGTGACGTCCCCTTTACTTGCCTCCGTCTCTTCAGCTCCCTCTGCGGCGTCGTCTCCGGCCTCCGTCCCTTCTGCATCCTCTTCAGGAGCAGGCGTGCTCCTCGTTGCGGGTGGTGTGCTTCGCTGGCGGGCTCCAGCCTGCTGGGCCATCTCCCTGCTCCACTCCGTCAGCGTTTCTCGCTGCACCTGGGCCATCCTCCGTGCGAGGCCCTCCAGCGCGGTCTGTGCACGCTCCCGGTCTCGGGGGAGCTGTGCCAGGATCTCCACCAGGTCTTGTGGAGTGGTAGCTTGCAACAGGCTCCTGACCACAGGGTCGGTGCTGCCTGACTCTCCCTCCATCTCCGGGTGCGATCTTTCCAGACTCCTCCAGGCTGCACCCATCTTCTCTCTTTTGTTCTTGGTCCGCCCACACTGAGGGTGGTCCTGGGGCAACTTGGTGATTGTCAGTTCCAGGGGCAGACCCCCCACGCTGATGGACATCTCAATCATTGCAGTCTCTGCTGGTGGGGGCGGTCTTCGTTTTTGGCGCCATTCTTGGTCCTGGCCCACGATGGGAGGTGGCCTCTTGCCACCCTCTGGCACGCCCATAATGGCGTCCGCTCTGCCAGGGCGGGAAATCTTCTCAGATGGCGGGAACCGCTTCCCAATGGCGGGAAACTCTGTGGATGGCGGGAAAAGACTGCAGATGGCGGGCAAACGGCGGGAAACGATCCGAGATGGCGTCCGATGGCGGGGACCCTCTGGAATTGGCGGGAGACTTCTTTTTACGGTAAATATGAACTTTTCTTCAGGCACGCAGTACCCAGTGGTTGCGGGCACGAGATCCTGCCGACTACGCCAAAGGTTGACGCGCCCCCTGGGCCGTGTGCAAGGGATACCCGGAGCCGGATCTCGATGGGGGTAGTAGTCCTTGTGGCGGTGACCCGGTCTGTGCCCAGGGTGTCAAACTAAGTGGCAGTCTATGGCAGTAGATGTTAATTTGATCGACTACGCCACCCGTTGAGTGCGGCTTTGAAGCCGCCGCTGCAGAGCAGTCCGCTGAGGCCGGTGGTATATGTGCAGCAGTGATGGTATAACCCCCAACGGGAGGGGTATGGCCTCAGGGCAGCAGGTGTGGATGATGGGTGCAGTTATGTTGTAGAAAGGAGAGTCAGAGACTTGAGGTGCAGTTTCAGGGTTTTTACTCACAGGTGTTCTCTCAGTCACTCTGGCCTTGAGTGACCACCCGAGCCGTGCTGCGTCCACCAGGTCCTGGACTCGGCCAACCCCCAGGCAGTCCGGAGCGTTGTCCTGAGCTTCCCTGTCTCTCTCTCTTCCTCCTGGCCGTTCCCACCAGGGATCCACCTTTGGCCGGCTCCCTCGGGTCTCTTGGTGGTCAAACCTCCTCTGGGTTCCCTGACCCTATGCTTGGTGTGCCTTTCTGGTGGATTTGGTGAGGGTCGTGGCAAATCTTGACCACGACCTCCGGTTTCTGGCTGAGGATTAGTGGCCTCCACCAGTTCGGGTACCGGTACACGTGTTCGCCAACCCTTCACCCTTTCTGGTCTGTTTCTGGGTTCTTGGGGTTCCCTCTGTCTTTCTCTCTGGGTCCTTCTTACTCCTCTCTCTCTCTCTCTGCAGGCCTTGCTCTGGAGCTGGGCCCAGCCGGAGCCACAGCTCCCTGTCAGCCCTCCTGGCTGAGCTCCTCTGCTCTGCTTCTCCTCAGGCTCTCTCTGACCCTGTCCTAAGATGGTGCCCACCTTATATACTCCCTCTATGTGTGAGCCCAGGTGACCAGCACCCAATGAGCTCCTAGCTTTACCCAGACTACTCCCCCTATCTGCCCCTACACTACTGGGATGTTCCACCCCCCTCCCACTCCAGCCAGGGACAGACGCTGTCGTACCTGCACATATACTGGTGGGAGTACCGTTGTTCTGTCCCCCGGAAATGGGATGTATGTAGTGCATGCAGCCTACTAAGCTCAGTTCCACACTCCATCCTTACCCGGGAGTGGAATACCACACCTCTGGCCTGAGGTGTAATACCCCTGTAGCAGCCGAATCCTCAGGGTGCTACACACTCATTCCACATAGGCGCGGCTACGGAAGCAGCAAGAGCAGGACTGTCAGAAACGGAAGTTCAGAGGATAGGGAGATGGCGATCCACGTGTTTGGCGAGATACATAAGACCGGACTTGTTATCCTAACGTGGTTTGTCACTTTTACAGGTGACGCTAAACCAACAGTGTGGGTGATAGGACACTCGTATATATATTGGGCAGAAAAAAGGGCGAAAGTCCTCCCAGGCGGGAGGAAATTAGAGTTTCTTAACACATATTTCAACTGGAGAGTTATTAGAGGCCTGCTATGGCCACAGGTACTAATGGAGGTAATCAAGGTAGGGAGAGAGGCAAGAGGTCTGGTCATCTTAGTTATACAGGCCGGGGGAAACGACCTAGGTCATCACAAGAGCGCATAACTAATGGCAATAGTGAAACTAGACACTGAGCGCTTCAGAGAATTTTTCACAAAACTAGTTATAGTATGGTCAGAGATTGTGCCGATAGCGGTATTGCAAGGTGCGCGAGACATCACGGCCATTGAACGGACAAGGCGGGTAATAAATATTCGGATGGCAAAATTTAGAAGAGACAGAGGCGGTGTAGTGATACGACACCGACAACTGGAAGGAGATAAAGCAGGCCTCATACGGCCCGACGGTGTTCACTTAATGGATATTGGACTGGACATATTCCTGTCAGGACTCCAGGACGGAGTGGAACAAGCGTTAAGAGTGATGGGTGGGGGTCAGAGTCCTGCATACGAGTATGCAGGATCCTCCGTGGCCTGGAAATAGAAAGGACATGTTGGAGAGTTACACTTCTTGGTCAACTTGCCGGAGTGGAGACCCAGGGCATGCTGCAACAAGCTGAATTATTTTAGAAATAAAATGCCTTTCTAATGGAATGAGTATAAAGAGTTAATAAAGCTGTGACAGATCCTCACCCATCCAGTTGTAAGAGTTACATTATTGTATTGTCAAGGAAAGGGGGGCGGTAGGGGGGCTGAGCGTCTGGGTTTGGTTGGGGGTCCCCACAGTCTGCCTAGGCTAGATGCTTTTAAAAATTCTACGCTGACTAGCAGACACTGAAGCTTTGGAGCAGACCTCTGAGTAAACAGCTCTTCACACTCAACCATCTGTGTTACCCCAAGCCATAGTGTATGTAGTTTCTTACAGTTAAAAAGGATGGGGGAGCGACCCAACCCACCTGGAATTGACGATGCCAACGTCACGTAAGACACAGCAAGGGGACTCTAAAAAGAGTCTCCATTTTTCCCCAAAATTGTGGCACAGACACCACTTAACCCTAGAACGCATACCTGGGGCCTCGCAGGCCCGCCCTGTTAATTGTTTTCTATTTTCTGCAAGACTACTTTAGTTAGAATTTTTAAACTCTAGGTATTCTTCATGTATATAGTTGTTTGTCATTTGAGTTTGAGTTATTCCATGTTATTTGCACACGGGCCTAAAAGGTCCCAGGTATGTGAAAGCGTAGATTTTTATGGTCATGCGTTCTAGGGTTAAGTGGCATCAATTGCCCCACAGTTGCTTAAAACGGTTGGTGAGGTGATTTTACGAAATCCTCAACCTCTTAGTCTCCCCAGGATGACACAGGGGTAGAAAAGTCCTTGCAAATCCATGATTTGTTCATCTTTATGAACGTGAGTCAGACTACATTCTCAGTGGACAGCCGCGTGCGCTTATCTGTCAGTACACCACCAGCAGTGCTGAACACACGTTCAGAGAGAACGCTGGCTGCAGGGCATGACAAGATCTCCAAGGTGTGAGTGGCGAGCTCCGGACATTTTTCCAGATTGGAATCCCAAAATGAGCAAGGGTCCAGTGACACAGTTATGGCTTCGATGTTCACTTGGAGATACTCCTGTACCATCCTCTCTAGGCGTTGACTATGTGTCAGACTTCTTGTCTCCTGTGGCCTTGCAAAGGATTGTCTAAAAAAGTGGTGAAACGATTCCACAAAATTGATGTTACCAGCAGATACTGTGTTACTGTTACTTTTTGAGTGATGAAGACTCGACAGTCCCACAGTTGGCAAGTTAGAACTGTGAGATTCACTACGTGCACCACTGGGGTTTTGTGGAAAAGCACATGTAAGATTCTGCAACAGCGTCTGCAGATACTCCTGCATGCGTAAATCCCTTTTTATGGCAGGAATTATTTTGGCAAATTTACTTTTGTACCGGGGATCTATTAGTGTGGTAACCCAGTAGTCGGAATTACTTCGAATTCTGACAATCCGAGGGTCATGTTGCAGGTAGTGCAGCAAGAAGGCACTCATGTGTCTTGCGCATCCAGGAGGACCAAGTCCTTGTTGTGTTGGTAGCGAGGTAAGAATCATGCTTCCTTCCTCTGCCCTCTCCCCCCAACCTCGCACAACAGAAATGTGATCAAGGTCTCCCTCATCTGATGAGTCTTCCATGCCCATCGCCAGTTCGTCCTCCACTTCTTCCTCGGCTCCTGCACCTTCCTCAACAGTTTGGCTGCTACCATGCGCCCTGGTTAATCCCTCTCCCCCACCCTCCCATGCCTGCCGCCTTGGTGCTGCCGACCGTCTGGACCTTGGGGATGTTATCCCTTCCGCATACGACTCCTCCTCTACTTCCTCCACCTCCTCTTGTCCCACCACCTGACTCTGAATTCTGTTTAATGTGTGATCCAGCATGTAAATCACCGGAATAGTCATGCTAATAATGGCATCGTCGTCAGCACTAAACATCTTCGTCGCCATTTCAAAACTGTGCAGAAGGGTGTGTGGCGCCCCTGAGGGTTCAGTCGCCACAGAGTTACTGCATCTCACCCAGAGGTGTGGTATCTCACCCTCAGGTAAGGAAGGCGTATGGCTCGGGACCCTAACACCTGCATCCAACACATACCCGCAGTGGGGGTACGGCGAGATTACTCCTAAGGGAGAGCACAGTCCCAGGTCCCTAGCTGGCGGGAGGGTCCTATGTAGTGGGTGCTTAGGGGAGCAGCTTAGGGGAGCACATGACAGGGAGAGTATAAATAGGAAGCCATCTTAGAAAGAGCAAGCCAGTCAGAGGAGGAAAAGTGACAGGAGCAGAGGCTCTGCATGAGCTCTGCTCCGGAGGCGGGCCTAGCTTGGGAGGCCCAGGACTGAAGGAGAGAAGAGAGGAGTGGGAGCAGGAAGGCTCCAGGAACCAAAGGGACCCTAGGGGTACGGGCCGTGCAGAAGGCCACCCGTACTCCCGCTGCTACCAGGAGGTAGAGGGGTCAGGCCAGATAAGGGGAACCGGTCCCTCAACTAGCAGAGAAACAGCAAGGCTCAACTAGAAACCGGAGGCTGCAGCATTTCATGTACTGCAGGCCAAAGTCCACACCAGTCTCACTAAGAAGGTAGCCACATAGGACCCAGGGGACGGAACACACGTCGCCCGCCAAGGCCCGAGGATACCGGATAGAAGTGTCACTGGGTGTGAGGTGCAGGGAGAAGGCCAGAGAAAGGACACACAGAAGGGGGTCCTGCTAAGTACTCCAGAGCTATCTGGGGGTGGACTGAGCCCCTCACTGAGTACGCACAGCACAACGGGGGAGATTGCTCTGGTACCTGTAATCTGGACCGCAACAACTGTGAGTAAAGATCTTGGGACTGCATCACACGGACTCTGTGTTCATTACTGACTCCCTGCACTACAACCACCATCATCCACCCACACTGCCCTGAAGCTACACTCTTCCTCTGGGGAGTAATAATACCATTGCTGCAAAACCACCAGCTTCAGAGGACTGTTCCGCAGCGGCGGCCCCTTTGGCCGCACTCCACAGGTGGCGTAGTCGGACATTCTAAAACCCATATATACAAATTACCCTTGGATTGACCGCCCTGGGTCATGGACCGGGTCACCGCCACAGTGACTACAACCCCCAGCGTCTACCGGCCCGGCTACGGGTACCCCATGGCCCAGGGGGCACGTCAACTTCATAGGTCCCTGATCTGAGACCACTCCTGCAGCGTGATTTGCCCCACCTCTGGATCTCGTTGGCCTAGGCTATACGTGAGAACTAGTGTTGAGCATTCCGATACTGAAATATCGGGTATCGGCCGATATTCGCGGTATTGGAATTCCGATACTTAATTCCGATACTTTTGCAATATCGTATACTGGAATCGGAAGTTCCCATAATGCAATGAGCCAGTTTCATTTTATTCAGCCAAAGAGGATCCTAAGAAGTGTGGGCACATCCTGTTAGGCATGTCGGCATCTTAACTAATGGCATGGCTGTGATTGGCTGCTGAAATGATGTCTTGATGCACTATAAAAGCCACAGCCGCCCTTTTCAGCTCACTCTGCTGTGAATTCAGTTAGGGATAGGACGCTGTTGTTCTGAGGGACAGTTTTAGCTACCTATTTGGTCTATTCTGCTTTACCCAAGCTACTTTATAAATCGCTGTGCCTTGCAGCGCTAGTGCACAGTTCTCTGTGCTGTTCACCGCTGTCTGCAAGGTCTCTGTGTGTGAGTGCAGCTCACCCTGTAGTGTGTGTGTGGCACCCCAGGGGTCTGGTCTCCACAGTAATAGCAATGTTATGTCTGAGAGCAGGTGGGAGGTCCCTTGGTCAGGAATCCTATGCATGCCACACCTCCTGCCCAGTCCTGGGAGGGGAAGAACTTCCCCTATATAAAACTGGGGCTGAGGCAGGGTGAGAGAAGAAGAGTAGAGAAGAAGAGGAGCAGCTTAGGAAAGAAAGATCAGGAGCTCAGTGGGAGCAGTGCTAAAAGGAATCAGGGGCTGGCAGCTGAAGAGCTCGCCCTGATTGAAGAGTTACCACCGGACCCGGAGTCCGAGGCTGTGGGGATTAACCCTGACCCAGCAGCAGAAACCGACCGGCAGGGGATTTCAGGTCCTCTGGCCAAGAAACCCAAAGGCACGGTCACACGCGTGGGACCAGCAGCGCCGTCGTGGAGCGGAAGCCACTAGAAGGCCCCGAGTCACCGGCCATACGGGTGAGCACCACACGGTACACTCAGGGACGTGGGCTACCTTTACCCGCCTCTAGCAAGGAAGCCAGAAGAGTACAATTAGTTGGGGAGGCCTACAACTCCGCCTGGCCAAGGGGGATCCCATCTGCTCAAGGACTGACCAGGCCCCGACCGCTAGCCAGTACTCCGGGAGGGTCTATCTTTGTCACCAGTAAAGACCCTGAACTACACCGCATCGTCTCTGAGTGGTTCCTGCTACCCCCATCATCCACGTCGGCTGCCCTGAGGCCATACCCCTCCCGTTGGGGGTTACACCATCCACGCTGCACCATCCTTCCACCGGCCTCAGCGGTCTGCCCTGCAGCGGCAGCTCCATAGCTGCATTCAACGGGTGGCGTAGTCGTCCTACATCTACTGCTAATATATCGCCACTTAGTCTGACACCCTGGGCACGGACCGGGTCACCGCCACAAGGACTACTACCCCTATCCAGATCCGGCTCCGGGTATCCCTTGAACATGGCCCAGGGGGCGCGTCTTGTGCTTCAACCACGTCTGGTTGTAGTGCACTCAGTGTGTGTCACTGCCTCATACATTGTCCTTTTTTGCTACTTCATAATTTTTCCTGATATCTCCTACTAGTGTGGTGGTTCCATCCGTATTCAGCTAAATTGGTGCCAAACACACTATATAGGAGTAGATAGAGAATTTTTTTTTTGTCTTGCAGCGCTAGTGCACAGTGCTCTGCATCTGCACTGTTCACCGCTGTCTGCAAGGTCTCTGTGTGTGAGTGCAGCTCACCCTGTAGTGTGTGCTTCAACCACGTCTGGTTGTAGTGCACTCAGTGTGTGTCACTGCCTCATACATTGTCCTTTTTTGCCAATTCATAATTTTTCCTGATATCTCCTATTAGTGTGGTGGTTCCATCCGTATTCAGCTAAATTGGTTCCAAACACACTATATAGGAGTAGATAGAATAGCCTTTCTGTAGCATTGTGCCCTGCAGCCCCAGCCAGATTAGTATTAGCCTATTTTTTGTACCCTCATCTATTGCATTGATGGTTACCTTCCTACATTGTAATAGCTACAAAAAGTTTGTGATACTATCGGTATTACATCTTTGGGCACATCCAGTGTCTTTTTGTGACAAAAAAAACCTAAATAAAGTTCACCAAACACTCCACTTTACAGTTGTGTAGGCCACATTAGCTCATATTAAAGTCTAGTCCACACTTTATAAAATTAGTGTTTCTTATACCTGTTAGCAGCTGTTCAGGAATAAGCACACTAAGCCCTTAGTACTTTTCTGCCTATCTTTATCAGTCTACGAAGATGAAGAAGGCAGGGAGTAAGGCATGTGGTCGTTGTCGTGGTCGTGGGCGTGGGCGTTGAGTTTCTGCAGGCAGAGGACGTGAGGATTCTGTGCCTGCAGGGAGAGGACGTGGGGATTCTGTGCATGCTGCGGGCACCAGCGACTCAGCATCCCCCAGTTTTACCAGGGAACAGTCCTTTATGCGCAGCTTTGTAGGAGCTAGCTAGCCGTACCCCACTGCTGCGGGAGGACCAAATTGAAGCCGTTGTCGGATGTATGGCAGCTAACGCATCGACTTCAATTAGTTCCAGATCCTCTCAGGTCCTGAGCACTGAAGAGCACCCATCTGTCTCTTCACCACCTGCCAAATTGCCCAGGCAGTCAGAGAGCCCTGGACAGGAGCCATCTCTACTTCTGTTCTCTGAATCTCTTGGCTTGGAAAGAGGGGGCCAGCCAAGCAGAATTCGAGAATTTGAAGAAGAGGTAGTATGCAGTGATGCGCAACCGTTTTATCTCTCTGAATCTGAAGAGGTGGGTGGGCCAGTGCCTATGGTCAGCAGCACACCTCAGTACGCATCTGATGATGAGACTCAGGTGCCACTTTCTGGTGCGTACTGTGCTGTCGAGACTACCCAGGAGAAGCAGTTGTTTGAAGAGGGTGGTGTAGATGATGAGGTCCTTGACCCATCATGGCGTGAGGGACAGGAAGGTGGTGGGAGCAGCTCTGAGGAAGAGATTCCTCGAACAGCCCAAAAATGAGGGAGAGGGAGGGGGCAGACTTGGTTGCCTGTAGCCTCCACTTCGGCACCCATTAGGAGCATGGCTCTCCCAAAATCCAAAGCGGGCGCTCCCAAGACTTGCAGTGCCTGGTCCTTTTTTGACACAGTTGCAGATGACATTTGCTTTGTCAAATGCAAGCTGTGTAATCAGAAGGTGAAAAGAGGGAAAAGTGTCAGCAACCTCAATACCACAAATATGTGGAAACATGTGCGGACCAAGCACGTGGTGGAGTTACAAAAACACACTGAAGACCTAGGCCAACCTACAGCGCCACCTACCACCTCTTCAGCTCGTGTTGTAGCCTCTTCCTTCAGCTCACACACAGCTGGTTCGGCTTCCTCACAGGATCGCCATGGAAGAATCTCTGGCACTGTTGTACAGAGACACAGTGTAATTCCACCCACAGGACCACTTTCCCAGTCATCCTCACACTCCCAGGCCAGTCTACAGCCATCGTTAGCACAGGCATGGGAGAAAAGGCGCCCATACTCGGCAAACCACCCCCGAGCACAGGCTCTGAATGCTGGCATTGTTAAACTACTGGCCCTTGAAATGCTATCATTCAGGCTGGTGGAGACTGACGCCTTCCGTAACTTTATGGCATTGGCAGTCCCACAATACAACGTGCCCAGCCGCTTTTATTTCAGCAGGCAAGCCGTCCCTGCCCTGCAACATCATGTGGAGGGAAAAATTAAACATGCGCTACAAAACGCCGTAAGTAGCAAGGTCCATCTGACCACAGATGCGTGGACCTGTAAGCATGGACAGGGACGATACCTTTCCCTCACTGCCCATTGGGTAAATGTTGTGGAGCCGGGTACAGATCTTGAGAGTGGCGCTGTACGTGTTCTGCCAACTCCAAGGATTGCAGGAATCCAGTCTGTACACATTGACTCCAGTTCCTCTGAATCAGCGCTGCAGGAGCCATCACGGTCTACCTCCACATCGACCTGTGAACGGTTACCTGTTATGATGACCGATATGAGCACAGCCATGGCCAAACGTCAACAGGCCGTATTAAAATTAATTTCTTTGGGGAATCGAAGCCACACAGCGCAGGAGCTCTGGAATGCCATCAAGCAGCAGAGCGACGTGTGGTTTGTGCCAGCGAATCTCCAGCCAGGCATGGTAATGTGTGACAATGGCCGAAATCTGGTGGCAGCTCTGGGCCTAGGCAACCTCACTCACATCCCATGTCTGGCACATGTGCTCAACTTGGTCGTGCAGAGTTTTTTGAGGGACTATCCGGATCTTGATGCACTGCTTCACAAGGTCCGCATAGAGTGCGCTCACTTGCGGCGTTCCAGCAACGCAAGATCACGCATTGCAGCTCTGCAGCGCTGATTACGTCTTCCGGAACATCGCATCATATGTGACCTACCCACCAGGTGGAATTCAACGTTACATATGTTGGAGAGGTTGTGTGAGCAGCAGGCAGCAGTAATGGAGTACCAGCTGCAGCAGGCGCAAACAAGTCGCAGTGCGCGCCGTTCACACTTCACCACCACTGAGTGGGCCTCTATGAAGGACATTTGCCACGTTTTGCGTGCCTTCGATTATTCCACGCGGATGGCGAGTACAGATGATGCACTAGTCAGCATGACTATCCCCCTTATCTGCCTGCTTGAAAAAACACTGCAAGCACTAAGGGACGAGGTTTTGGAAGAGGTGGAGGATGAGGAGTCACAAATGCCATCTGCTTCTCTACAGTCTGCGCAACGTGGTTCCTCACAAAGGCCTAGGCAGGGGACACTTTGTGAGGAGGATGAGGAGGAGTCAATGGATGAGGAAGACATCTGTCCAGAGGAGGGAGGTACACAATGCTCTAGTAGTCAGTATCTAGAGCGAGGGTGGGGTGATGCAGAGCAGGCAGAGATCACGCCTCAAGCAGGGGACAGCGTTTCTTGGCCAGTTGGCAGTCTGCAACACATGGTTGATTTCATGCTGCAGTGCCTGAGAAACGACCGCCGCATCGCCCACATTCTCAACACGGCTGATTATTGGGTGTCCACCCTCCTAGATCCTCGCTACCGGGACAACTTACAAAGCCTCATAACACCATTGAAGCGGGACCGTAAAATGCGGAAGTACCCAGACGCACTGGTGCATTCCATCATGTTCTCCATTCCAACCGAGAGCAGTGCTGCTAGTGCTTTACAAAGCAGCTCAGTGGGTCGAGGCAGTGGAGGAAGCTCTGCACAAAGAGGGAGCAGAAGCAGCGACTCAGCACAAGGCAAGACCAATATGGCCGAAATGTGGCAAAGTTTTGTGTCCCCGCCGCCACAAATGTCTACACCATCACAGACGGCTCCAGTCAGAAGGAGGCAAAGTTTCCGTCAGATGGTGACAGACTACATGTCTTGCCCTCTTAGTGTACTCCCAGACGGCTCTTCTCCCTTCAAGTTTTGGGTCTGTAAGCTGGATACATGGCCAGAGCTTAGTCAGTATGCATTGGAGGTGCTAGCTTGCCCTGCTGCTAGTGTATTATCGGAACGCGTCTTTAGTGCCGCAGGTGGTGTACTAACAGACCGTCGCATGCGACTATCCTCCGATAACGTTGACCGGCTTACTTTTCTCAAAATGAACAAGGCCTGGATCTCTCATGAATTTGCCAGTCCTCTTCCAGAATAAATAATTGGTTGGCAACAGTATCCAGGTCTCGTGTTGTGTTCATGTTTCTACCACCTGAACTGTAATCCCTGAGCTCCAACACCACCAGTTGGCGCTCAGAAGTGCCGTCTGCACAGTCAACACTTGCTGCCTTGTTATTGGGGTTCAGTAACGTCAGCTGTTCCCCTGCTGTGCGGATGGCAATTTCTCCTGCTCTGTCCACATTCTCACTACTACAGATTTTAAAGTTGCTCCAATTACACCTCTGGCTCCTCTGTTTTCAGTATTATCCCTGAGCTCCAACACCGCCAGTTGGCGCTCGGAAGTGCCGTCTGCACAGTCAACACTTGCTGGCGTGTTATTGGGGTTCAGTAACGTCAGCTGTTTCCCTGCTGTGCGGACGGCAATTTCTCCTGCTCTGTCCTCATTCACACTACTACAGATTTTAAAGTTGCTCCAATTACACCTCTGGCTCCTCTGTTTTCAGTATTATCCCTGAGCTCCAACACCGCCAGTTGGCGCTCGGAAGTGCCGACTGCACAGTCAACAGTTGCTGCCGTATTATTGGGGTTTAGTAACGTCAGCTGTTCCCCTGCTGTGCGGACGGCAATTTCTCCTGCTCTGTCCTCGTTCACACTGCTACAGATTTTAAAGTTGCTCCAATTACACCTCTGGCTCCACTGTTTTCAGTATTATCCCTGAGCTCCAACACCGCCAGTTGGCGCTCGGAAGTGCCGTCTGCACAGTCAACACTTGCTGCCGTGTTATTTGGGTTCAGTAACGTCAGCTGTTCCCCTGTTGTGCGGACGGCAATTTCTCCTGCTCTGTCCACATTCTCACTACTACAGATTTTAAAGTTGCTCCAATTACACCTCTGGCTCCTCTGTTTTCAGTATTATCCCTGACCTCCAACCAGGGGTGGATTAAGAGTAGCAAGGGCCCCGGGCAGTTTAGAAGGCGCGCCCACCCCCACACCTGATTTATCACGTGACATGTCACATGATCCCCTTTGATAGATCATGTGATAGTTCACGGGAAATTAATTTGGCACAATATTAATTGTGCTGCCTCATCTGAGAGCAGCACAATATTGTGGCAGATACCCTGATTCCAGCGATGTGTCACTTTTTCAGCTGCTTGTTGTCATTTTGAGAAAATCACTGTTTTATCTGCTGCAGATCTAGCAGCTCCCTGAATGCTGCGCTCTGTATAGCCCCACCCACACCACTGATTGGCAGCTTTCTGCCCATGCTCAGTGTACACAGAAATCTACTGATCAGTGATGGGGGTGGGGTCCTACAGAACTTACTAGTCATCTAGTGATAATTACCTTCTGACAAATCAATGATTTTATCAAAACAACACTAAGCAGCCCAGTAAGTGACACATTACTGGAATCAGTGCCTCTAACCCTACATTATGCTGCTCTCAGATTAGGTGGCAAAAACCTGATGACAGATTCCCTTTAAAGGAGCTGTAAAGACAAAAAAGTTTGTATTAAAAAAAATACAAGCCTTTTGTGAAATTAACTTGTTTTCATTGTTAATTCACATTAGACTGTATCTTCAACACTTTTGTCAGCAGGTCTTATTACAGACTCTGAATAGGGCAGCTCTCTCCCTCTCCCTCAGCAGAAAGTCCCAGCATGGTTAAAAAACGGGATCTTTTATGATTTTCTCATAATAAATAAAAGAGGACATGCAAGTCCTCCAAACTATTTTCCGTTTCTCTATAGGGGAGGTCCTAAATCTTTCTTGTTCTTTAGTTGATCACATGTCAAAAAGGCAAAGCATTTACTATGAACTCGCCTAAAAAAATATACACTTGAAGAGTAATATCATCATCTGCATGTAAATATTCCTTGACTCTAAGGGCTCGCTCACACTGTCGTATAACACGGCCGAATGCTATGTGATGTTTTATCGGATAGGACTCGGCCCTATGTTATACTATGGGACAGTGCGATTATTGGCATGAGAAAATAATCTCATTCGATATTCGGACCATGTGCACCCATACAAGTGTATGGGTGCACGTAAAACATTGGACTGCACTCGGATGTCATCCAAGTGCAGTCCGATGAACACTCACAGAGACTATGGAGAAGATGGAGAAATTAAGTTCTCCATCTTCTCCATATCTGTGCTGCGAGAGAATCGGATCACACTCAGTTGAAGCTCTGACAGAGTTTGAGCCGAGTGTCATTAGCATAATTGGCCCTATTCTCTTGCATGAGAGAATATATGGCTTAGTGAGTGGACCCTAAAATTGAATAGTAGTGACGGACAGGCACCTCACAAGCGGGATCCATGTAGCTCTCAGATGTCATGTAGGTAGGGCTTCATTCCATGGGGTAGGGCTTAATTTCAAGGTATATAAAAAAAATGGACTTCAAATAAAAATTAAATGAACACAAAAAGCACTAATTGAATTATTTTTTTCGTATTTATGTTTGCAGCCCCTTTAAAAACCCTTTGAGGACCAAGGCACATATATGTCCCATAGTTTTAACCTGGAAAAAAATTTGATTGAATAAAATTTAAGGTCCTCAAAGGTTTAAGTAGGTCATAAATTCATATGAATACTTGCTCATACAATTGCACATGCCAAAAGATGAAGAAGAACAGAATCAAAAATATGACATTAAGTGGAGCACTTACAGGTATTCAAGGTGAAAGAGACCAGTAAAGGCATCGTCTCGAATGACAGTAAATGAGTTAGAATTCAGCAAGCTGAAAATGAAGACAGCAGGTTAGAAGCGAACCAGACTTTATGGTGCTCAGAATTAGTCAAGCAGAATTTATTGACTGCTCTTGCAAAGCACTGAGACTCCCGCTGTGTATAGATGGCGCCGTGCGGCCTCCCGCTGTGTATAGATGGCGCCGTGCGGCCTCCCGCTGTGTATAGATGGCGCCATATAGATGGCTACGTGCGGCCTCCTGCTGAGTATACGTGTATAGATGGCTACGTGCGGCCTCCTGCTGAGCATAGATGCCGCACGGCGCTCCCCCCAGAGACAGCAGGAGGCCGCACAGCGCCATCTATACTCAGCGGGAGACCGCACATAGCCATCTATACACAGCAGGAGGCCGCACGGCGACATCTATACTCAGCGGGGGGCCGCACGTAGCCATGTATACACAGCGGGGGGCGCACGTAGCCATCTATACACAGCGGGGGGCCGCACGGCGCCGTCTATACACAGCGGGGGGCCGCACGTAGCCATCTATACACAGCGGGGGGCCGCACATAGCCATCTATACACAGCGGGAGGCCGCACGGTGCCCCCCCCAGAGACATCAGGAGGCCGCACAGCGCCAACTATACTCAGCAGGAGGCCGCATGCAGTCATACACACACACACAAACATATACAGACACGCATAAACACATTTGAAACACAAAAATACATACAAACAGACATCACACAATGACATCTGCCCACACACACACACAAACAGACAGATATCACACACACACACACACACACACCTGCCCACACACACCTGCCCACACACACACACACCTGCCCACACACACACACACCTGCCCACACACGCATCTGTGTGTGTATGTATAGTGTGTGTGTGTATAATGTGTGTGTATGTATAGTGTGTGTGTATGTATAGTGTGTGTGTGTGTGTATGTATAGTGTGTGTGTATGTATAGTGTGTGTATGTATAGTGTGTATAATGTGTGTGTATGTATAGTGTGTGTGTATGTATAGTGTGTGTATAATTTGTGTGTGTGTGTATTTTTTTTTTAAGTTAAAAACAAGTAAAATGCATGTGGCATCAATATCAAGACTCCAGATATAAGGGCCTATTCACACTGAATTTTGCAATGCATTAATCTCCTCTTTCCAGGCTTCTATCTAAATCCCTGAAAAATGGCATTCAGATGGGCCTTGACATAGCCATTGATTTGAACAAAGGCAAACCGAGGGTAAAGTCTGAATCTTTAGGCTCCATTTGCTCTGCTTTCAGATGTCTCATTTCAGACAGCACAATCCTGAATTTCAGGGATTCAGTTGTAAGCCTTGTGTAAAGATCTGAATGCAGCGCTGAATGTAGTGTGAATAGGTCCTTACATCCTACACCACCTCAGGGGATTGTTGTTATGGAGTATTGCCCCTGGGTGGCCGCAGTTATGACCACCACCAGGGCTCGCGGTCACCCACCCTAGCTTTGGTATTCTGGGGAGCTGGTATAATGAATATCTGAGAAAAGCCCTAGAGAAACAAGAACATTGGACAACCAAGAGGTGGTGGTCTCAAGTCAGGTGTAGTGTTCAACAGGGCAAGACTTTCTAACCTGCCCACACACACACACACACACCTGCCCACACACACACCAGCCCACACAGACACACACACACACCTGCCCACACAGACACACACACACCTGCCCACACACACACCTGCCCACACACACACCTGCCCACACACACACACACCTGCCCACACACACACAAACCTGCCCACACACACACACACCTGCCCACACACACACACATACACACCTGCCCACACACACACACACACACACCTGCCCACACACACACACACACACCTGCCCACACACACACACCTGCCCACACACACACACACACACACCTGCCCACACACACACACCTGCCCACACAGACACCTGACCACACAGACACCTGCCCACAAACACACACACACACCTGCCCACACACACACACACACACACACACACACCTGCCCACACACACACCTGCCCACACACCTGCCCACACACACACACCTGCCCTCACACACACACACCTGCCAACACAGACACCTGCCCACACAGATACACACACACATATACACACACACACACACCTGCCCACACACACACATATACACACACACACCTGCCCCCACACACACACACACACCTGCCCACACACACACACACCTGCCCACACACACACCTGCCCACACACAAACAAACACACCTGCCCACACACACACACACACACACCTGCCCACACACACACATGCACACACCTGCCCACACACACACACACATATACACACACACCTGCCCACACACACACACACACACAAACACCTGCCCACACACACACACACATATACACACACACACGTGCCCACACACACACACACACACCTGCCCACACAGACACCTGCCCACAAACACACACACACCTGCCCACACACACACACATACACACACACACACACCTGCCCACACACACACACACCTGCCCACAAACACACACATCTGCCCACACACACACACACATACACATACACATACACACACACAAACACTCACCTTCCCCCGGCTCCATTCCTCCTGCCTGCTCTCTCTCTTTTCCGGTGCAGCACTGCAGGCCGGGGCGCACTGCGTGACATCACAGCTAGGAGACACAGCCGCGCACAGGGCCGTGCTTCCTAGCAGTGACGCGGCCGGGCCAGCACAGGGAAGTTAACTGCTGCAGTGCTGGCCCGGCCGATGAAGAAGTAGCGGCGGCCGCTGCTGGGGGAGCGGTCCGGGCCCCCCCCTCCCGCCACTGCTACCGCTATGTGCCGTGGCGGCCCGCACATATAATGAGGGCAATCCGGCATTAGACACCTCGCCTGGAGCCACGGGCCCCCTGCAGGCTCGGGGCCCCGGGCAGTTGCCCGGATTGCCCTCATTATAATCCGCCTATGCCTCCAACACGGCCAGTTGGCGCTCAGAAGTGCTGTCTGCACAGTCAACACTTGCTGCCGTGTTATTGGGGTTCAGTAACGTCAGCTGTTCCCCTGCTGTGCGGACGCAATTTCTCCTGCTCTGTCCACATTCTCACTACTACAGATTTTAAAGTTGCTCCAATTACACCTCTGGCTCCTCTGCTTTCAGTATTATCCCTGAGCTCCAACACCGCCAGTTGGCACTCGGAAGTGCCGTCTGCACAGTCAACACTTGCTGCCGTGTTATTGGGGTTCAGTAACGTCAGCTGTTCCCCTGCTGTGCGGACGGCAATTTCTCCTGCTCTGTCCTCATTCACACTACTACAGATTTTAAAGTTGCTCCAATTACACCTCTGGCTCCTCTGTTTTCAGTATTATCCCTGAGCTCCAACACCGCCAGTTGGCGCTCGAAAGTGCCGTCTGCACAGTCAACACTTGCTGCCGTGTTATTGGGGTTCAGGAACGTCAGCTGTTTCTCTGCTGTCCGGACGGAAATTTCTCCTGCTCTGTCCACATTCTCACTACTACAGATTTTAAAGTTGCTCCAATTACACCTCTGGCTCCTCTGTTTTCAGTATTATCCCTGAGCTCCAACACCGCCAGTTGGCGCTCGGAAGTGCCGTCTGCACAGTCAACACTTGCTGCCGTGTTATTGGGGTTCAGTAACGTCAGCTGTTCCCCTGCTGTGCGGACGGCAATTTCTCTTGCTCTGTCCTCATTCACACTACTACAGATTTTAAAGTTGCTCCAATTACACCTCTGGCTCCTCTGTTTTCAGTATTATCCCTGAGCTCCAACACCGCCAGTTGGCGCTCGGAAGTGCCGTCTGCACAGTCAACACTTGCTGCCGTGTTATTGGGGTTCAGTAACGTCAGCTGTTCCCCTGCTGTGCGGACGGCAATTTCTCCTGCTCTGTCCTCATTCACACTACTACAGATTTTAAAGTTGCTCCAATTACACCTCTGGCTCCTCTGTTTTCAGTATAATCCCTGAGCTCCAACACCGCTAGTTGCTGCTCAGAAGTGCAGTCTGCACAGTCAACGATTGCTCCAGTGTTATTGGGGTTCAGTAACGTCAGCTGATCCCCAGCTGTGTGTCCGGCAAATTCTCCTGCTTTGTCCACATCCACTGTACTACTGATTTAAAACTTGCTCCATTTACACCTCAGGCTCCTCTGTTTTTAGTATTTACTCTGGGCTCCAAAACCGCTAGTTGCTGCTCAGAAGTGCTGTCTGCACAGTCAACGCTTGTGTTATGTTCTGCTACCAGAGCTAAGGAAAGAGAGGAGATCTGTCCCTACGATAGAACTCAGCTTAATCCCTACGATGTAACAGGGGACCTGATCCTGCGATCAGACCTGCTAAAGTCCTAAGCTAGTCTGTACGGAGACCTATAGATGTGGGGAAGGAATCCCTACAAGTACTAAGGACTGGGAGGAAAATGGGACACCTCCTAACAGAAATAGTAGCAGACAGACGAACAAACAAAATATATAGAACATAGAGGTCCGTAGACCAAGCAAACTAACAGAGTTAGATACAGAGCACAGGCTAGCTAGAAAGTAGTTATACAATGAAGTCCAGCAAAGCCAGAAGGGCGGAGCAGGATTAAATAGGCCAACAAGGTCATGTGACCAGCAAAGGAAAAAACCTAAGAGCAAGGTTCTAACAGCTTGCTCCAGTGTTATTGGGGTTCAGTAACGTCAGCTGATCCCCAGCTGTGTGTCCGGCAAATTCTCCTGCTTTGTCCACATCCACTGTACTACTGATTTAAAACTTGCTCCAATTACACCTCTGGCTCTTCTGTTTTTAGTATTTACCCTGGGATCTAACACCGCTAGGTGCTGCTCAGAAGTGCCGTCTGCACAGTCAACGCTTGCTCCAGTGTTATTGGGATTCAGTAACGTCAGCTGATCCCCAGCTGTGTGTCCGGCAAATTCTCCTGCTTTGTCCACATCCACTGTACTACTGATTTAAAACTTGCTCCAATTACACCTCTGGCTCCTCTGTTTTTAGTATTTACCCTGGGCTCCAATACCGCTAGTTGCTGCTCAGAAGTGCCGTCTGCACAGTCAACGCTTGCTCCAGTGTTATTGGGGTTCAGTAACGTCAGCTGATCCCCAGCTGTGTGTCCGGCTAATTCTCCTGTTTTGTCCACATCTACTGTACTACTGATTTAAAACTTGCTCCAATTACACCTCTGGCTCCTCTGTTTTTAGTATTTACCCTGGGCTCCAATACCACTAGTTGCTGCTCAGAAGTGCCGTCTGCACAGTCAACGCTTGCTGCCGTGTTATTGGGGTTCAGTAACGTCAGCTGATCCCCAGCTCTGTGTCCGGCAAATTCTCCTGCTTTGTCCACATCCACTGTACTACTGATTTAAAACTTGCTCCAATTACACCTCTGGCTCCTCTGTTTTTAGTATTTACCCTGGGCTCCAATACCGCTAGTTGCTGCTCAGAAGTGCCGTCTGCACAGTCAACGCTTGCTCCAGTGTTATTGGGGTTCAGTAACGTCAGCTGATCCCCAGCTGTGTGTCAGGCAAATTCTCCTGCTTTGTCCACATCCGCTGTACTACTGATTTAAAACTTGCTCCAATTACACCTCTGGCTCCTCTGTTTTTAGTATTTACCCTGGGCTCCAATACCGCTAGTTGCTGCTCAGAAGTGCCATCTGCACAGTCAACACTTGCTCCAGTGTTATTGGGGTTCAGTAACGTCAGCTGATCCCCAGATGTGTGTCCAGTAAATTCTCCTGCTTTGTCCACATCCACTGTACTACTGATTTAAAACTTGCTCCAATTACACCTCTGGCTCCTCTGTTTTTAGTATTTACCCTGGGCTCCAATACCGCTAGTTGCTGCTCAGAAGTGCCATCTGCACAGTCAACGCTTGCTCCAGTGTTATTGGGGTTCAGTAACGTCAGCTGATCCCCAGCTGTGTGTCCGGCAAATTCTCCTGCTTTGTCCACATTCACTGTACTACTGATTTAAAACTTGCTCCAATTACACCTCTGGCTCCTCTGTTTTTAGTATTTACCCTGGGCTCCAATACCGCTAGTTGCTGCTCAGAAGTGCCATCTGCACAGTTAACGCTTGCTCCAGTGTTATTGGGGTTCAGTAACGTCAGCTGTTCCCCTGCTGTGCGGACGGCAATTTCTCCTGCTCTGTCCTCATTCACACTACTACAGATTTTAAAGTTGCTCCAATTACACCTCTGGCTCCTCTGTTTTCAGTATTATCCCTGTGCTCCAACACCGCTAGTTGCTGCTCAGAAGTGCCGTCTGCACAGTCAACGCTTGCTCCAGTGTTATTGGGGTTCAGTAACGTCAGCTGATCCCCAGCTGTGTGTCCGGCAAATTCTCCTGCTTTGTCCACATCCACTGTACTACTGATTTAAAACTTGCTCCATTTACACCTCAGGCTCCTCTGTTTTTAGTATTTACCCTGGGCTCCAATACCGCTAGTTGCTGCTCAGAAGTGCCGTCTGCACAGTCAACGCTTGCTCCAGTGTTATTGGGGTTCAGTAACGTCAGCTGATCCCCAGCTGTGTGTCCGGCAAATTCTCCTGCTTTGTTCACATCCACTGTACTACTGATTTAAAACTTGCTCCAATTACACCTCTGGCTCTTCTGTTTTTAGTATTTACCCTGGGCTCCAACACCGCTAGGTGCTGCTCAGAAGTGCCGTCTGCACAGTCAACGCTTGCTCCAGTGTTATTGGGATTCAGTAACGTCAGCTGATCCCCAGCTGTGTGTCCAGCAAATTCTCCTGCTTTGTCCACATCCACTGTACTACTGATTTAAAACTTGCTCCAATTACACCTCTGGCTCCTCTGTTTTTAGTATTTACCCTGGGCTCCAATACCGCTAGTTGCTGCTCAGAAGTGCCGTCTGCACAGTCAACGCTTGCTCCAGTGTTATTGGGGTTCAGTAACGTCAGCTGATCCCCAGCTGTGTGTCCGGCTAATTCTCCTGTTTTGTCCACATCTACTGTACTACTGATTTAAACTTGCTCCAATTACACCTCTGGCTCCTCTGTTTTTAGTATTTACCCTGGGCTCCAATACCGCTAGTTGCTGCTCAGAAGTGCCGTCTGCACAGTCAACGCTTGCTCCAGTGTTATTGGGGTTCAGTAACGTCAACTGATCCCCAGCTGTGTGTCCAGTAAATTCTCCTGCTTTGTCCACATCCACTGTACTACTGATTTAAAACTTGCTCCAATTACACCTCTGGCTCCTCTGTTTTTAGTATTTACCCTGGGCTCCAATACCGCTAGTTGCTGCTCAGAAGTGCCATCTGCACAGTCAACACTTGCTCCAGTGTTATTGGGGTTCAGTAACGTCAGCTGATCCCCAGCTGTGTGTCCGGCAAATTCTCCTGCTTTGTCCACATCCACTGTACTACTGATTTAAAACTTGCTCCAATTACACCTCTGGCTCCTCTGTTTTTAGTATTTACCCTGGGCTCCAATACCGCTAGTTGCTGCTCAGAAGTGCCGTCTGCACAGTCAACGCTTGCTCCAGTGTTATTGGGATTCAGTAACGTCAGCTGATCCCCAGCTGTGTGTCCAGCAAATTCTCCTGCTTTGTCCACATCCACTGTACTACTGATTTAAAACTTGCTCCAATTACACCTCTGGCTCCTCTGTTTTTAGTATTTACCCTGGGCTCCAATACCGCTAGTTGCTGCTCAGAAGTGCCGTCTGCACAGTCAACGCTTGCTCCAGTGTTATTGGGGTTCAGTAACGTCAGCTGATCCCCAGCTGTGTGTCCGGCTAATTCTCCTGTTTTGTCCACATCTACTGTACTACTGATTTAAACTTGCTCCAATTACACCTCTGGCTCCTCTGTTTTTAGTATTTACCCTGGGCTCCAATACCGCTAGTTGCTGCTCAGAAGTGCCGTCTGCACAGTCAACGCTTGCTCCAGTGTTATTGGGGTTCAGTAACGTCAACTGATCCCCAGCTGTGTGTCCAGTAAATTCTCCTGCTTTGTCCACATCCACTGTACTACTGATTTAAAACTTGCTCCAATTACACCTCTGGCTCCTCTGTTTTTAGTATTTACCCTGGGCTCCAATACCGCTAGTTGCTGCTCAGAAGTGCCATCTGCACAGTCAACACTTGCTCCAGTGTTATTGGGGTTCAGTAACGTCAGCTGATCCCCAGCTGTGTGTCCGGCAAATTCTCCTGCTTTGTCCACATCCACTGTACTACTGATTTAAAACTTGCTCCAATTACACCTCTGGCTCCTCTGTTTTTAGTATTTACCCTGGGCTCCAATACCGCTAGTTGCTGCTCAGAAGTGCCGTCTGCACAGTCAACGCTTGCTCCAGTGTTATTGGGGTTCAGTAACGTCAGCTGATCCCCAGCTGTGTGTCCGGCAAATTCTCCTGCTTTGTCCACATCCACTGTACTACTGATTTAAAACTTGCTCCAATTACACCTCTGGCTCCTCTGTTTTTAGTATTTACCCTGGGCTCCAATACCGCTAGGTGCTGCTCAGAAGTGCCGTCTGCACAGTCAACGTTTGCTGCCGTGCTATTTGGGTTCAGTAACATCAGCTGATCCCCAGCTGTGTGTCCGGCAAATTCTCCTGCTTTGTCCACATCCACTGTACTACTGATTTAAAACTTGCTCCAGTTACACCTCTGGCTCCTCGGTTTTTAGTATTTACCCTGGGCTCCAATACCGCTAGTTGCTGCTCAGAAGTGCCGTCTGCACAGTCAACGCTTGCTCCAGTGTTATTGGGGTTCAGTAACGTCAGCTGATCCCCAGTTGTGTGTCCGGCAAATTCTCCTACTTTGTCCACATCCACTGTACTACTGATTTAAAACTTGCTCCAATTACACCTCTGGCTCCTCTGTTTTTAGTATTTACCCTGGGCTCCAATACCGCTAGTTGCTGCTCAGAAGTGCCATCTGCACAGTCAACGCTTGCTCCAGTGTTATTGGGGTTCAGTAACGTCAGCTGATCCCCAGCTGTGTGTCCGGCAATTTCTCCAGCTCTGTCCACATTCACACTACTACAGATTTTAAAGTTGCTCCAATTACGCCTCTGGCTCCACTCTGTTTTTAGTATTTACCCTGGGTTCCAGCACCACCAGCTGTTTCCCATCAGTGTCTTTGGCACGGGCACTCCCTCCTGCCCAGCCTGGTTCCAGCACGCCAGCTGTTTCCGGGTAGTGTCAACGTCACTTTGCCTCCAATGCGTTGTCCTGTCGTGTTGCGGTCGGGTTAGCCGACTCTATGGTGCCTGCAGTTTAGGTGACTCCTATGTGGGCTGCGGGATCTGGCAATGAAGGCTGGTTCCATAGTGCCAATAGGACAAGCACCCCCTGTAGGACTGTGGGTTTTGGTAACTGCGGCCGGCTCGCGGCCTTGAAACTTTTTTTTACATGGGTACCTTCTGCTACCCATCCGGGTTCCAGCACCGTCAGCTGGTTCTCAGCAGTGCCTTTGGCTTAGGTGCCTCCTTCTCGGTATCCAAGTTCCACCAACGTCTGCTGGTCCTTGGTAGTGCTTTCTGGCACAGGTACCTCCTGCTTAGTAACCGAGTTCCAGTACCGTCAGCTGGTCTTCGGTAGTTCCATTGGCTCTTGTACCTTCAGCTACCCATCCGGGTTCCAGTACCGTCAGCTGGTCCTCGTTAGTTCCATTTGCTCTGGTACCTTCTACTACCCATCCGTGTTCCAGCACCGTCAGCTGGTTCTCGGCAGTGCCTTTGGCTTAGGTGCCTCCTTCTCGGTATCCAAGTTCCACCAATGTCTGCTGGTCCTTGGTAGTGCTTTCTGGCACAGGTACCTCCTGCTTAGTAACTGAGTTCCAGTACCGTCAGCTGGTCTTCGGTAGTTCCATTGGCTCTTTTACCTTCTGCTACCCATCCGGGTTCCAGTACCGTCAGCTGGTTCTTGGCAGTGTCTTTGGCACGGGTACTCCCTCCTGCCCAGCCTGGATACTGCACGCCAGCTGTTTCCGGGTAGTGTCAACGTCACTTTGCCTCCAATGCATTGTCCTGTCGTGTTGCGGTCGGGTTAGCCGACTCTATGGTGCCTGCAGTTTTGGTGACTCCTATGTGGGCTGCGGGATCTGGCAATGAAGGCTGGTTCCATAGTGCCAATAGGACAAGCACCCCCTGTAGGATTATGGGTTTTAGTAACTGCGGCCGGCTCGCGGCCTTTAAACTTTTTTTTACATGGGTACCTTCTGCTACCCATCCGGGTTTCTGTACCATCAGCTAGTTCTCGGCAGTGCCTTTGGCTTAGGTGCCTCCTTCTCGGTATCCAAGTTCCACCAACGTCTGCTGGTCCTTGGTAGTGCTTTCTGGCACAGGTACCTCCTGCTTAGTAACCGAGTTCCAGTACCGTCAGCTGGTCTTCGGTAGTTCCATTGGCTCTTGTACCTTCTGCTACACATCAGGGTTCCAGTACCATCAGCTGGTTCTCGGCAGTGTCTTTGGCACGGGTACTCCCTCCTGCCCAGCCTGGTTCCAGCACGCCAGTTGTTTCCGGGTAGTGTCAATGTCATTTTGCCTCCAATGCGTTGTCCTGTCGTGTTGCGGTCGGGTTAGCCGACTCTATGGTGCCTGCAGTTTAGGTGACTCCTATGTGGGCCGCGGGATCTGGCAATGAAGACTGGTTCCATAGTGCCAATAGGACAAGCACCCCCTGTAGGAATGTGGGTTTTGGTTACTGCGGCCGGCTCGCGGCCTTGAAACTTTTTTTTACATGGGTACCTTCTGCTACCCATCCGGGTTCCAGAACTGTCAGCTGGTTCTCAGCAGTGCCTTTGGCTTAGGTGCCTCCTTCTCGGTATCCAAGTTCCACCAATGTCTGCTGGTCTTTGGTAGTGCTTTCTGGCACAGGTACCTCATGCTTAGTAACCGAGTTCCAGTACCGTCAGCTGGTCCTCGGTAGTTCCATTGGCTCTTGTACCTTCTGCTACCCATCTGGGTTCCAGTACCATCAGCTGGTCCTCGTTAGTTCCATTTACTCTTGTACCTTCTACTACCCATCCGGGTTCCAGTACTGTCAGCTGGTTCTCGGCAGTGCCTTTGGCTTAGGTGCCTCCTTCTCGGTATCCAAGCTCCACCAACGTCTGCTGGTCCTTGGTAGTGCTTTCTGGCACAGGTACCTCCTGCTTAGTAACCGAGTTCCAGTACCGTCAGCTGGTCCTCGGTAGTTCCATTGGCTCTTGTACCTTCTACTACCCATCCGGATTCCAGTACCGTCTGCTAGCTCTCGGCAGTGCCTTTGGCTTAGGTGCCTCCTTCTCGGTATCCAAGTTCCACCAATGTCTGCTGGTTCTTGGTAGTGCTTTCTGGCACAGGTACCTCCTGCTTAGTAACCGAGTTCCAGTACCGTCAGCTGGTCCTCGGTAGTTCCATTGGCTCTTGTATCTTCTGCTACCCATCCGGGTTCCAGTACCGTCAGCTGGTCCTCGGTAGTTCCTCAGCCTTCTTGTACCTTCTGCTACATTTCCAAGTTCAAGCTTTTTGAAATGGTTCTTGGTAATCACTCTGGATCTCCCTGACGAGGACCCTGAAGACGAGGACCCTGAAGACCACTCCGAAGAAGACGAGGACCCCGAAGACGAGGACCCTGAAGATGAGGACCCTGAAGACGAGGACCCTGAAGACCACTCTGAAGAAGACGAGGACCCCGAAGACGAGGACCCTGAAGACGAGGACCCTGAAGACCAACCCGAAGAAGACGAGGACCCCGAAGACGAGGACCCTGAAGACGAGGACCCTGAAGACCAACCCGAAGAAGACGAGGACCCCGAAAACGAGGACCCTGAAGACGAGGACCCTGAAGACCAACCCGAAGAAGATGAGGACCCTGAAGACGAGGACCCTGAAGACGAGGACCCTGAAGACCAACCCGAAGAAGACGAGGACCCCGAAGACGAGGACCCTGAAGACGAAGACCCTGAAGACCAACCCGAAGAAGAAGAGGAGCCCGAAGACGAGGACCCTGAAGACGAGGACCCTGAAGACCACCCCGAAGAAGACGAGGACCCTGAAGACGACGACCCTGAACACGAGGACCCTGAAGACAACCCCGAAGAAGACGAGGACCCCGAAGACGACGACCGTGAAGACGAGGACCCTGAAGACGACGACCCTGAAGACCACCCCGAAGAAGACCAAGAAGATGACCCTGAAGAAGTTGACCAAGAGGACAAAGAAGAGAAGACAACCACCAAGATACAGAAGAACAAGAGACAGAAAACCAAGAAGCAGAAGTACAAGAAGCTGCAGAACAAAAAGCGGAAGAACATTAAGCATAAGACTAAAAATCAGAGCAAAAGATAATATCTAAATTATAAGCAGAAGATGACTAAGCAGTGTATGGGGGTGAGTCCGTTCCTCCTCGTGGTGCCCCTGTAAAAGACCTGCTGCTGCAGGCCAAACGGAACGCGGACAAATCCTGTTGTAAATCTTTTGTGACGGGCAGAACGAAAGGTGTAATGTTCAAACTTTTATAGATAACAACTACAGGAATGCCTGTCACAAATAAGAATATGATGAAGAAGAAGAATATGAAGAAGATGAAGAAGTAGAATATGAAGAAGAATAATAGTTGAATAAGAAGAATATGAAGAAGGTAAAAAAAAAGAATAATACGAAGAAGGTGAAGAAGAAGAAGACGAAGAAGGTGAAGAAGAAGTTGATGAAAAAGATGCTGAGGATGATGAAGGAGAAAGTGTGGGAGAAGTAAAAAAGAAGGTGAAAAGCATGGAAGTAGTGAAACATAAATATCTGACAAAATATAAAAATACTTAACATAGTCAATATTTCCGTAACTCAGAACGTCTTAAAAAAATATATTAATTCCTGCTATTCCATTTGATTGGGCTAAACCTCTATGCCTTTATTGTCTCCCCCACCTCCCCCAATACATTCTACATTATTCTTAGTTGTTTTCCTTCATGTAGAATTAACCTACAAGGAAAGAAAGGGTTTATTTTCATTCCGATATTTCTGTCCCATTGACTTGCATTGGTTTCCGGTATTGGAATCGGCGATATCCGATACTTTTGGGGTATCGGTCCGATCCGATCCGATATTTCCCGATATCGGAAGGTATCGCTCAACACTAGTCAGAACGTATTGCACCAGGGCTTGTCGGTGCTGCCACAGTCGCTGCAACATGTGCAGAGTTGAATTCCACTGTGTCGGCACATCGCATTTCAGCCGGTGAACTGGCAGGCCCAACGACTTCTGTAGAGATGTAAGTCATTGAGCTGCGGGATGCGAACGGCGGAAGTGAGCACACAGTGACCGTGCCATCTACAGAAGATCATCTAGTCCAGGATAGTGGGCTAAAAATTGATGGACAACCAGGTTCAACACGTGAGCCATACAAGGCACGTGTGTGACATTGCCCCGGCGAAGGGCCGCACCCAGGTTTGCAGCACTGTCGCACACGGCCTTCCCTGGTTGCAGGTCCAGTGGAGACAAATATTCATGAAACTGGGTCTCCAGAGCTGACCACAACTCCTCAGCTGTGTGACTCACATTTCCCAGACATTTCAAAGTAAACACTGATGCCGTTGAGCCCTGCTGCCAGCATAGTAAGGAGGTGTGCAGGATTCTTTCTGTGCAGTTAGAAAGCAGGTGGCATTACCAGACAGGCTTTGGGTGCAGGTGGAGGACCGAGAGGAGGTTGAGGAGGCAGAAGCAGTGGAGGAACTTCGAGATAAAGAGGATTGACGCACAGCTCGTGGGGACGGTAAGACTTGGACAGCAGCCCTTTGTCCTGCTGTCACCATAGTTACCCAGTGCCCAGTCAGCGACATGTAACGCCCCTGTCCATGCCTACTCGTCCAAGTGTCTGTGGTGAAATGCACCCTGTCACACACAGAGTTTCTCAAAGAAGCGGTGATGTGTGCGACATGCTGGTGGAGAGCAGGCACACCTTTCTTTGAGAAGTAGTGCCGACTGGGCATCTGGTACTGGGGCACTGCGACGGACATAAGGTCTCGAAAATCCTCTGTGTCCTCCAGGCGGAAAGGCAGCATTTCTGTAGCCAACAGCTTGCAGATGGTGAAATTCAACCTCTTAGCTTTGTCATGGCTAGGAGGAAATGGTCTTTTACTTTTCCACATCTGAGGGACCGAGGGCAGGCTGTTGTGCTTAGACGGAGTTGAGTAGGGTGTCCCCGGCAAACTTCCGGTCTGTGAGGAAGATGCAGGCGGACATGTTAGGTTGCCTTGATCCAAAGGTGGTGCTCTCGATGTCGGAGAGCGCTCAACACCAGCAGGTGTTTCCACTTCCCAATGAACTGACGACCTGCCAATCACACTGGCTGTTGGGGGTAAAGAGGTGGCAGGTCTGCGTCCAAAAACATGTGTGACTGTTGTCCCCCCAGTCACAGAGGATGAAGAGGCTGCGGATGCACAAGATGGGGCAGACAGTGGTTAGCCCGGCCCGTTAGGCCACATTGTAGCACAGTGAGCTTCCCACTGCAACTTAGGCTTCATATCCATGTGACGGTACATGCATGAAGTACTCAAACTATGGATTTTTTGGCCTCTACTTAGCTTTTGGTGACAAATATTACAGATAACACGAGTTGGGTCATCCTTATCGATCTGAAAAAATGCCCAGGCTATGCAAGGCTTAGAGCCCATGCGACCTGAAGAGCCAGTACGACTTTTGGTCAGAGGCAGAGTTGTGATTGAGGATGCAGTTGTTGACGTGCTTCCAGTACTCCGTCTCTGTCCAGGACGGCGCAACCTAACCTCATCGTCAATAGCATCTGTGACGCCCCGCTGCGCTTGGTATCACAGATCCTAGAAGAGTGCATTGATGGAACCCTCCACAAGAGGCCCCCATAAACATTCACACATCTCCACCTTCCACCTCAGACCACCAGAGGGAGCCCATTAGGGATATAAATAGGGAAGGTGGAGCTAGGCAGTTCAGTTCCTCTGAAGAGTTCCTGCAGTAGAGAAGCCTAAGAGAGGTCAGTCTGCAGTGGAGCTCAGTCTAGTCTAGAGAACTCAGTTAATAGTTCAGCAGTGGAGCACGAGGCTCCTGCTAGCTAGATTCAGGGAGCCCAGTTAGAGCTTAAGCTGTGCCGGCGCCATAAGATCGGTGAAGCGCGGCAAGCTGCCTTTAGTGTGTATAGCCTAGTGAGGGCCCGAGTAGGCCAAAGGCGAGTGGCGAGTTAATACATAAGGGGCAGAGGAGCTTAACCAGCTCACCCCGAAGCATTTACCGGACACCGGATCCGAGATTACCGGGATCTCTATGACCCAGTAAGGCATAACCGGAATCCCTGGAGAACTACAAGTCCCAGGATCGCTATGGTGCTGATAGGTAACAGAGCCAGGAGACGCTTAGGCCCCGCATACTGGGAGCGTGAACTCCAAGAGAAGGCCCTACCACAAGGTCAGCCAGCGCAGGACAGAGACAAAGTTAGGCCTAGCTCCAGGCAGGTCAGAAACTTACTACGCAGAGGCAAGAAACAGGAGGCCCTACACCCGCTCATTGGGGAGGATCCTGATATGCACCCTTCACCCTACAGTGCTCCGGGATGTGCCTGAATTTCCACCAGTAAAAGGTCTGAAGTGACTACCGTTTCTGTTCTCGTTCTTGCTCTGACCCAGCTGGGTCTTGCCTGTCCTGCATTCCCCCTGCATACGCTGCCCTGAGACCTAGCTCCACCTGTGGGGAGCTATACCATCGAGCTGCCTTATCACGGGCCTCAGTGGACTGCTGCAGCGCTGGTGCTTCTCACCAGATACCACAGGTGGCGTCACGAACTCTTATAAAATTAACAATTATCCACCCTTTTAAAGAGTGACCCCAGGGTACGGGCCAGGGAGCCGACCACCACGACATCCCCAAGGCCAGGCAAAGGCCCGGGTACCGAGTCATCCCCATCCCCTGGGCTAGTCACATCCTCCTCTGCTGACCTCATCGACTAGCTGACTGTGGGTTCACAGTAAGTGGGATCTCCAACCTCATCATCATCACTCTGTGTGTTCTCACACCCGTCGTCCTCAGAGCCAACCTCTTCCTGCCCTGACCGAAAAGTCAAGTTGTCGCTCCAATCAGGTATTTGAGTCTCATCATCGTCTTCATCATTGTGTCCACCAACAGGAGTTACAGTTTGGGAACGAGGGTCTACATTATGCCCAGAACCTTCTTCATCTGGTCCCGGATCCGACTTATAAAGATTCTGGGCATCAGTGCAGATCATTTCCTCGTCTGGATTAACAGAAGCTCTGGAGCAGACCTCCGTTTCCCAGGCTATAGTATGAGTAAACAGCTGTGCAGACTCAACCATCTGTGTTACCCCATACTTAGACGGTCAGCTGGAGACTTGGGAGCTGTGAGGAAGCAAGTGCGATTGGGGTGACACCTCTGAGGACTGGAGTATTTGTGATGTTGAAGTTGAGGTGGAGGAGAGCCCACTTGAAGGAGCACTTGATATCCGTTGAAGCACCTGCTGTTTTTGTGCCTCATCTGGAATTTGTAGCGATGGGCGTGTCCGTAAGAAAGGGATCGTATCACATTGTCCACGAAAAGAAGTCGACATCTTAGTTTGGCTGGAAGATGGTCTTTCTTCTGCAGATGTTACTCCCCCCCACCGCGGGGTGGCTCGACCCACCAGCGGACAGGCACCAGTATTGGGAGAGGGGGGCTGGCCTCAGGGTCCACCGCGGCTCTGGCACAAACCCGGCGACACGGAGGTGGCACGGGCAGGAACGGACTGGCCGTGTCGGCTTCGCACTTTTTTGGTTTTAGAAGGGCATGACATGCCTATATCTGTGTCTCCCCCTCCTTTTACTCCTCCACCTCTTTTATTTTCGCATGACTATATGTACTTGTCACTTTTCCATGTGTTAGTTATGTCTTCTGAGCAGTTTGTCAGCTTTTGGACACATTTGAAGGTGTTTTCTATGTGTTTCTATGTGTTTTTGTTTGCCTGCCATTGGTTTTAACGGTGTTCGAAGGTGTTCGTCAAACAGTTCGACGAACAGTTCGGCGAACATACGGGTGTTCGACGAATCGAACCGAACTCGAACACTACGGGGGAGGCTCAACACTAGTGGACTCCTCATTCAGCTGGCAGTAGCCTCCACTCTCCCTTGGGTTTTGGCACGAGGACGATGGGGCTCGACCATCCACTCTTTGACTCCTCTATCACACCGAGGTCTCACATCCTCTTCACCTCGGCTGAGAACACCTCCCAGCGTGCTTCAAGATTCCTGTATGCTTCAGGTTCACCCTTACATGTGGCTCTGTTAGCACGTCATGTTCTACCACCTGGCTATGCCCTGGTAACTCTGAGAACAGATCTTGATTCTGCTGGAGCAGTTCTCGACACTGTTGCTTCTGGGCTGGCGAAAGGATCACCGCTATCATGACATCTTCCACCTGGCCTTCGGGAGTGGCTCCAAGGTAAGGAGTTCCCATGAGTTACCGATCTCTCCACGGCTTGAGCAAGTTTACATGGTATACCTGGTGTGGCTTTCTTCGGCCAGGCTCGTGGACTCTTCACCGAGCTTCTCCACCACCTAATACGGGCCTTGCCACTTGGCCAGGAACTTACTTTCAATGGTGGGAATGAGAATCAGGACGCCATTCCCAGGTTGGAACTGTCTGTCTCAGTCTTGCCAACTGGTTATACAACGTCGCCTGGGCGTCCTGCGCCTGGAGGAGATGTTCCTTCACGATGGGCATCATCTTCGCCATTCTCTCCTGTAACTGGGTGACATATTCGATGATGCTCCGGTGGGGTGTGACCTCAGCCTCCCAGGTTTCCTTGGCGATGTCTAGGAGACCTCTTGGATGCTCTCCATACAGGTGCTCAAACGGAGAGAAGCCAGTGGAGGCTTGAGAAACTTCTCTGACAGAGAAAAGTAGAAATGGGAGCAGGTAGCCCCAGTCTCACCCATCCTTTTCAAGGACCTTCCTGAGCATCACCTTTAAGGTCTTGTTGAAGTGTTCCACTAGGCCGTCTGTCTGCGGATGATAAACTGAGGTCCAAATATGGGCAATCTGAAGGACTCTGCATAGCCCCTTCATCACCTTGCTCATGAAGGGGGTTCCTTGGTCTGTCAAAATCTCTTTTGGCAGACCTGTCCGAGCAAAAATATGAACTAGCTCTCGGGCTATACTTTTACAGGATGAGTTCCTTAGTGGTACCGCTTTGGAGTACCGGGTCACATAGTCCATGACCACCAGGATGTATTAGTGGCCCCAGGCTGATTTAACTAAGGGACCCACAAGGTCCATGGCAATCCTCTCAAAGGGAACTTCTATCACATGTAGTGGAACTAAGGGACTACGGAAGTGGGAGGTGGGTGCAGTTTTCTGGCAGGTGGGGCAGGACCTACAATATTTTAAGATTTCCCGATAACATCCTGGCCAATAGAACCTCCTCATTATCCTCTCCTGAGTTTTCTTAACCCCTAGGTGTCCCCCCAGAATATGTGAGTGTGCCATGTCTAATACCCTCTGACGGTATGGACCTGGAACTAACAGCTGTTCTACTACACCCAATATAATAGCTCCCCCTGAACTGCAAAGTATGGGTACCTGGTGTCCGTCCCCAGCTCTTGAGCAACACCATTACAAACGGTGACATTGTCCCACGCCCCTTTCAAGGTCAAGTCCCAAACTTGAGCTGACCCAAAGTTCTCTCCGGGCACTTCTAATGCAGGGAGATCGGCCACCTTAATCACAGTCTCGTCCTCATGGCCGACAAGGACACACAGTGGGAACTCATCCACTTCCGATGGTGACCGGGGTATTTCTCTAGGGTCCTGGCTTTTGTCCACGGGACTCAGTCTGGATCCCTTCCACCACAAGTCCCAGAACAAGGGAAAATTGTGCCACAATATGACAGAATGTATCAAGTCCCTGACCACCCCGACCTCATGGGATTGGGTGCACAGTCTGTTACGACTGTCACTCTAGCTACCGGGTAGTTCTTGGAGTCCCCATGTATGCAGCAGACACCCAAAGATTTGATAGGGATCAGCTTGTGGGGAAGGGTGGTACTGATTAAGGTTACCAGACTCCCGGAGTCCAGCAGACCCAGGACCACTTCATTAACGGATACGGCACACACCTGCGGCCCCTCGCTGGGGTGACAGTCCACACTGCAGGCTGGGTAAGCATAACATGAACATCGTCTGCCTAGGCTGCAGTCCATTGGCTCAGCAGATGTATGACACTGGATGGCTATGCGTCCTGGATTGTGACACCGCCAACAAATCAGATCCTTAACAACAGTCCTTGCGGCACCTTCAGAGGAAGTGGGACGCCCTCCAGTTGTGGCTCTGAACCTCTTCCGTGGTGAACCCGCCCCCTTTTGGGCACTCCAGTACGGGGAGGTGACTATGTTGGGTTTCCCTAGGGATTTTTCGACCACTTGGTACCTCTCTACTAGGCCCACGAGGTCGTCCGCATTCCAAGGGTCACCCTGGGCAACCCAGGTCTGCACCGGCGTGGGTAGGGAATGGATGAACCTGTCCATCACCACACTCTCAACCATCTGGGCAGAAGTGGAAGACTCTTGCTGCAGCTACTTCTGGACTAGATGTAACAAGTCGAACATCTGTGAACATGGAGGTTTGTCGCCAGCATATGCCCAGTCGTGGACCCTTTGCGTTCTGATAGATATAGTCACTCCTGAGCGTGCCAATATCTCGGTTTTTAATTTTGCATATTCCTTTGCATCTTGTAATGTCAGATCGTAATAGGCCTTCTGCGGCTCCCCAGTCAAATATGGCGCCAGAACTTCCACCCACTGCTCTGGAGGCCAATCTCTCCCGTTCTGCCACCCTTTCAAAAACAGTCAGGAATGCCTCAATGTCATCCCCCGGGGTCATCTTCTGTAAGGTTCTCCTTACAGTCTTCCTGACGTGTGAGTCATCACCTAAATCTGGGGGTGGAGTGGATGTCCTGCCACGGATCTCCCCTGCTAGGAGCTCCATCTGTCGTTGCTGCTGCTGTATTTGCTGTATCAGGAGTTTATTTGACTCCTGCTGCTGCTCCGTTTGCTGCTGTAGCTGCTCTCGTTGCTGCTGCTGCATGCTCTGCTGGCTCTGCAGGTGTTGCTGCTGCATGCTCTGCTGGCTCTGCTGCTTGCGCTGCTGGCTCTGCAAGTGCTGTTGCTGCATGCTCTGCTGGCTCTGGACCAGGTGCTTAATAAGCTCCTCCATGCTGCCGGACTTCTCTGGCTGGCTGGAGGCCTTTACCTAGGACATCCACCGGTCTCTGTGGCAGGTACACATGTTCGTTGAATCTTGCACACACTCTCCCACCAACTTTGGTCAGACGCCTCACTCGGCTACTTCCGGAAGTAGACTCAGGAACCGTGTTTTCTCTGCAGGCTTTATTATGTGGCCTAAAACCCTGCAGCTTCAGCAAAATAAACACAGCCTTACTGGCAAAACAACAAAACAAAAAGATAAACATTAGCACAGTCCATAGCAATGTGGGGTTCATTTACAAAGGTTGTAGTCCCAGCTTTCAAGTCCTCTTTGAGCTGTGGCCTTCTAGTTTGGAGTCCTTGCCTCTCCAAACTCAACAACACAAAAAAATGGTGACTGAGCATTTCAACCTTGCTCAGCCACACCCTGAGGGGAGGTAGGGGAATGGCCTCCCACCCTCTGCCATTCCCATAAAACCACACCCTTTAAATGAGTTAACCCCAAGCATATAACATGCTGGCGGAAAGTTTATAGGTTAGAGTTCACACAGGCTAGCAACCTGTGTGACACATACCTCCCCTCGTATATCATACCAGTGACTCTGTCAGAGGACATTATTTATATATACAGTACAGACCAAAAGTTTGGACACACCTTCTCATTTAAAGATTTTTCTGTATTTTCTTGACTTTGAAAATTGTACATTCACACTGAAGGCATCAAAACTATGAATTAACACATGTGGAATTATATACTTAACAAAAAAGTGTGAAACAACTGAAAACATGTCTTATATTCTAGGTTCTTCAAAGTAGCCACCTTTTGCTTTGATGACTGCTTTGCACACTCTTGGCATTCTCTTGATGAGCTGCAAGAGGTAGTCACCGGAAATGGTCTTCCAACAATCTTGAAGGCATTCCCAGAGATGCTTAGCACTTGTTGGCCCCTTTGCCTTCACTCTGCGGTCCAGCTCACCCCAAACCATCTCGATTGGGCTTAGGTTTGGTGTCGGTGGAGGCCAGGTCATCTGGCGTAGCATCCCATCACTCTCCTTGTTGGTCAAATAGCCCTTACACAGCCTGGAAGTGTGTTTGGGGTCATTGACCTGTTAAAAAAAAAAGATGGTCCAACTAAACGCAAACCGGATGGAATAGCATGCTGCTGCAAGATGCTGTGGTAGCCATGCTGGTTCAGTATGCCTTCAATTTTGAATAAGTCCCCAACAGTGTCACCAGCAAAGCACCCCCAAACCATCACACCTCCTCCTCCATGCTTCACGGTGGGAACCAGGCATGTAGAATCCATCTGTTCACCTTTTCTGCGTCGCACAAAGACACCGTGGTTGGAACCAAAGATCTCAAATTTGGACTCATCAGACCAAAGCACAGATTTCCACTGGTCTAATGTCCATTCCTTGTGTTCTTTAGCCCAAACAAGTCACTTCTGCTTGTTGCCTGTCCTTAGCAGTGGATTCCTAGCAGCTATTTTACCATGAAGGCCTGCTGCACAAAGTCTCCTCTTAACAGTTGTTGTAGAGATGTGTCTGCTGCTAGAACTCTGTGTGGCATTGACCTGGTCTCTAATCTGAGCTGCTGTTAACCTGCGATTTCTGAGGCTGGTGACTCGGATAAACTTATCCTCAAAAGCAGAGGTGAATTTTGGTCTTCCTTTCCTGGGGCGGTCCTCATGTGAGCCAATTTCTTTGTAGCGCTTGATGGTTTTTGCAACTGCACTTGGGGACACAGTCAAAGTTTGCCCAATTTTTCGGACTGATTGACCTTCATTTCTTAAAGTAATGATGGCAACTAGTTTTTCTTTACTTAGCTGCTTTTTTCTTGCCATAATACAAATTCTAACAGTCTATTCAGTAGGACTATCAGCCGTGTATCCACCAGACTTCTGCACAACACAAGTGATGGTCCCAACCCCATTTATAAGGCAAGAAATCCCACTTATTAAACCTGACAGGGCACACCTGTGAAGTGAAAACCATTTCCAGTGACTACCTCTTGAAGCTCATCAAGAGAATACCAAGAGTGTGCAAAGCTGTCATCAAAGCAAAAGGTGGCTACTTTGAAGAACCTAGAATATAAGACATATTTTCAGTTGTTTCACACTTTTTTGTTAAGTATATAATTCCACATGTGTTAATTCATAGTTTTGATGCCTTCAGTGTGAATGTACAATTTTCAAAGTCATGAAAATACAGAAAAATCTTTAAATGAGAAGGTGTGTCCAAACTTTTGGTCTGTACTATATATATACAGTCATATGAAAAAGTTTGGGCACCCCTATTAATCTTAAGCTAAATGTTTTATAAAAATTGGTGTTTTTGCAACAGCTATTTCAGTTTGATATATGTAATAACTGTTGGACACAGTAATGTTTCTGCCTTGAAATGAGGTTTATTGTACTAACAGAAAATGTGCAATCTGCATTCAAACAAAATTTGAAAGGTGCATAAGTATGGGCACCCTTATCATTTTCTTGTTTTAAATACTCCTACCTACTTTTTACTGACTTACTAAAGCACTTTTTTTGGTTTTGTAACCTCATGGAGCTTTGAACTTTATAGCCAGGTGTATGCAATCATGAGAAAAGCTACTTAAAGTGGCCACTTGCAAGTTGATCTCCTGTTTGAATCTCCTCTGAAGAGTGGCATCATGTGCTCCTCAAAACAACTGTCAAATGATCTGAAAACAAAGATTATTCAACATAGTTGTTCAGGGGAAGCATACAAAAAGCTGTCTCAGAGATTTAACCTGTCAGTTTCCACTGTGAGGAACATAGTAAGGAAATGGAAGAACACAGGGACAGTTCTTGTTAAGGCCAGAAGTGGCAGGCCAAGAAAAACATCAGAAAGGCAGAGAAGAAGAATGGTGAGATCAGTCAAGGACAATCCTCAGACCACCTCCAGAGAGCTGCTGCATCAACTTGCTGCAGATGGTGTCACTGTGCATCGGTCAACTATACAAGGCACTTTGCACAAGGAGAAGCTGTATGGGAGAGTGATGCGAAAGAAGCCGTTTCTGCAAGCACGCCACAAACAGAGTTGGCTGAGGTATGCAAAAGCACATTTGTAGAAGCCAATTTATTTTTGGAAGAAGGTCCTGTGGACTGATGAAATCAAGATTGAGTTATTTGGTCATACAAAAAGGCGTTATGCATGGTGGCAAAAAAACACAGCATTCCAAGAAAAACACTTGCTACCCACAGTAAAATTTGGTGGAGGTTCCATCATGCTTTGGGGCTGTGTGGTCAATGCTGGCACTGGGAATCTTGTTAAAGTTGAGGGACGCATGGATTCCACTCAGTATCAGCAGATTCTTGACAATAGTGTTCAAGAATCAGTGATAAATATGAAGTTACAAAGTGGATGGATCTTTCAGCAAGACAATGATCCAAAACACCGCTCCAAATCTACTCAGGCATTCATGCAGAGGAACAACTACAATGTTCTGGAATGGCCATCCCAGTCCCCAGACCTGAATATCATTGAACATCTGTGGGATCATTTGAAGAGGGCTGTCCATGCTCGGCGACCATCAAACTTAACTGAACTGGAATTGTTTTGTAAAGAGGAATGGTCAAAAATACCTTCATCCAGGATCCAGGAACTCATTAAAAGCTACAGGAAGCGACTAGAGGCTGTTATTTTTGCAAAAGGAGGATCTACTAACTATTAATGTCACTTTTCTGGTGAGGTGCCCATACTTATGCACCTGTCAAATTTTGTTTGAATGCAGATTGCACATTTTCTGTTAGTACAATGAACCTCATTTCAAGGCAGAAACATTACTGTGTCCAACAGTTATTACATATATCAAACTGAAATAGCTGTTGCAAAAACACCAATTTTTATAGAACATTAAGCTTAAGATTAATAGGGGTGCCCAAACTTTTTCATATGACTGTATATATATATATATATATATATATATATATATATATATATCTATCTATCTATCTATATATATATGTATATATATATACATATACATAAACTGCTCAAAGAATAAAGCGAACACTCAAATAACACATCCTAGATCTGTATGAATGAAATATTCTCATTGAATACTTTGTTCTGTACAAAGTTGAATGTGCTGACAGCAAAATCACACAAAAATCATCAATGGAAATAAAATTTATTAACCAATGGAGGCCTGGATTTGGAGTCACCCCCAAAATTAAAGTGGAAAAACACACTGCAGGCTGATCCAACTTTGATGTAATGTCCTTAAAACAAGTCAAAATGAGGCTCAGTATTGTGTGTGGCCTCCACGTGCCTGTATGACCTCCCTACAACGCCTGGCATGTTCCTGATGAGGTTGTGGATGGTCTCCTGTGGGATCTCCTCCCAGACCTGGACTAAAACATCCGCCAACTCCTGGACAGACTGTGGTGCAACGTGATGTTGGTGGATGGAGCGAGACATGATGTCTCAGATGTGCTCAATCGGATTCAGGTCTGGGGAACAGGCAGGCCAGTCCATAGCTTCAATGCCTTCATCTTGCAGGAACTGCTGACACACTCCAGCCATATGACGTCTGGCACTGTCCGTCATTAGGAGGAACCCAGGGCCAACCACACCAGCATATGGTCTCACAAGGGGTCTGAGGATCTCATCTCGGTAGCTAATGGCAGTCAGGCTACCTCTGGCGAGCACATGGAGGACTGTGCGGCCCACCAAAGAAATGCCACCCCACACCATTACTGACCCACTGCCAAACCGGTCATGCTGAAGGATGCTGCAGGCAGCAGATCGCTCTCCACGGCGTCTCCAGCCTCTGTCACGTCTGTCACATGTGCTCAGTGTGAACCTGCTTTCATCTGTGAAGAGCACAGGGCGCCAGTGGCGACTTTGCCAATCCTGGTGTTCTGTGGCAAATGCCAAGTGTCCTGCATGGTGTTGGGTTGTGAGCACAACCCCCATCTGTGGACGTCGGGCCCTCATACCACCCTAATGGAGTCAGAGGTAGCCTGACTGCCATTAGGTACCGAGATGAGATCCTCAGACCCCTTGTGAGATCATATGCTGGTGCGGTTGGCCCTGGGTTCCTCCTAATGCAGGACAATGCCAGACCTCATGTGGCTGGAGTGTGGCAGTGTTAGAATCTATTTTGTTTTACTATCGGCCATCTTGTTGTGGTTTGCTGGCTTCTAGTCTTTTCCTCTGGTGCTGGGTTTCTTGGTCACGTGATCTCTGCACTCTTTATTACTCAGCACTTGGCTTCCATTCCCCGCTGGATGTCAGTGTTATAACGCTCATGCTCTGGCTAAATAGCCTTGTTTAGTTCTTCTTGCTTTGGACTATTGTTATCCTGAGACTTCTTGATCCACCAGTTTTGTTTCCTTTAATTTTCGTTTCTACAACTAACTTTTCAGTTAGGAGGTCTCCTGCTTTTGCTCCCAGTCCTTAGATCTTTTAGGGACCCCTTTCCCCATCCTACAGGTCTTCATTTGAATTCAGTGCAGGAGTTTCGGTGGGACTATTAATAAGGAATAGGGCACCCACCCCAGCGTAGGGTTAATCTGAGTCTCATTGCAGGGACAGCTTTTCCCTCCTATTCCTTAGTTCTAAGTTGCAGAACATAGCAGTATGTCCAGCCGCGTTTAAAAAAAAAAAAAGTTTTTTTTTTGTTTATTTCTTCTCCTCTCCTCTTCCTGGATTTTCTTCAGTATGGTTACCATCCAGGAGCTTGCTCAACGCTTGCAAGGGTTGACTCTGGAGGCTGCCAATCTTCAGCAGTACGTTAGTAAATACCCTGCAGAACGCTATGAAGAACCTAAGGTAGGATTACCTGAGTGTTTCTCGTGGAAACGACAAGATTTTTTTTCATTTAAAAATGCTTGTTTGTTATATTTTCGGTAGTGAACCACAGCGTGTAGGAATTATCATTTCTCTATTGCGTAAGGAACCTCAAATCTGGACGTTTTCCTTGTCTCCTGATGATCAATGTTTGAGTCCTGTGGAGGCATTTTTTGATGCCACGGGTTTGCTCTATGATGATCCTGATCGGGTTACATCAGTTGAGGCAGAGCTCCAGACGTCTCAAACAGGGTTCTCTTGATGCTGAGAGTTATTGCGCCCTGTTCAGACGATGGTCTGCAGAGGTCAGGTGGAACGACACTGCACTCAAGTTTCAGTTTCTGGCAGGCTTGAGTGAAAGAGTTAAAGATTTGCTCATTGCATTCCCTGCACCTGATACTCTGCAAGTTGCCATGCAGTTAGCTATCCGTGTGGATAGAAGGTTAAGGCCTAGACAGAATGAGGAGAAGTTTCCTGTATTGCTGGATACTGTTTCTCATGATATTCCTGCCGACACTGGGGAACCTATGCAGGTCGGGGCAATGTCATCCTGTTCCAAGGAGAGGGATAGGAGGTTCTCAGAGGGACTTTGCTTGTATTGCGGTAAGGCTGATCATTTTTTAAAGCAATGTGAGGTTCGCTTAAGGAAAGAAAAAAAAAAAGTCAGTAGAAATAACATTCCCGTTCGCATTGCGTTTTTACATTCTGCTGGGGTGTTTTTTCCTGGTAATACCACCTGTCAGGGTCGTTTGATTGAGTTTCAGGTGGTTTATGGTGGATTGTGGCTCTGCACTTAATTTAGTTGATCAACAATTTATTGAAAAGTATAAGTTTGATTCTGCACCTTTGTCGTCTCCTTTTCCTGTGGTGGCGATTGATAATACTCCCCTGGAGCATGGGAGCATTCTTCGAAAGGTCACTGGGTTTCCGCTTACTATGAATATGGAACATCAGGAGCAGATTGACTTATTTGTACTTGCTAAGTTGCCTTCCCCGGTCGTCCTGGGGTTGCCCTGGTTAAAAGTGCATAATCCTTTGCTGGACTGGTCGTTTGGTTCCATAAGGTACTGGAGTCAGCGGTGTTATTGTAAGTATTGTAATGTTCACATTGTGGCTGTTGTGAAGGGGGAGTTACCTGAACCCATTCAAGATTTTTGGAGCGTTTTTTCGGAGGTGGAGTTGAAAGCTTTACCACCTCATAGAGATTATGATTGCGCTATTGAGTTTGCCCCTGATGCTAAGCCCCCGAAGAGTCAGTTGTTTAATCTGACAATTCCAGAGAGGGAGGCTTTGAAAGAGTACCCTTCAGACTAGTTTAGCTGCAGGTCACATAAGACCCTCTAAGTCTCCTGTGGCGGTTGGGTTCTTTTTTGTCAAAAAGAAGGATGGGGGTCTTAGGCCATGTCTGGATTTTCGGGAGATTAATAAGATCACTGTGCGCATTCCTTACTCGTTACCACTTATTCCGGATTTGTTTAACGAATTGACCGGAGCAAAATGGTTTTCTAAGATTGACCTTCGTGGGGCATATAATTTGCTGCGGGTGAAGGACGGAGATGAATGGAAGACAGCTTTTAACACCCCGGAAGGACATTTTGAGTGTTTGGTGATGCCTTTTGGGCTTACTAACGCCCCTGCATTTTTTCAAAATATTATCAATGACATCCTGAGACCCTTGATCAGTCAGAGTGTTATTGTTTATCTGGATGACATTTTGATTTATTCATCGGATCTTGAGTCTCATTGGCAGAGAGTCTGCAAAGTTCTTCAGATTCTGAGAGATAACACACTCTTTGCTAAATTGGAGAAGTGTCAGTTTGCTGTCCAGAAAATTAGGTTTTTTTGGTTACTTTGTTTCTTGTGATGGTTTTGAGATGGACCCGGTGAAAGTTCAGGCTGTGCTGGAGTGGCCGAGGCCTGAGGGTTTGAAGTCCGTGCAGAGGTTTTTGGGGTTTGCCAATTATTACAGGAAATTCATAAAGAATTTCTCTGTCATCGCTAAACTCATTACTGATCTCTCCAAGAAGGGTGCTAATACAGTCCAATGGTCCACTGAGGCTATTGAAGCTTTTGAGTATCTCAAGGAGAGGTTCAGCCCTGCTCCTGTTCTTATCCAGATGGATGAGACCAAGCCATTTTTTGGTTGAGGTGGATGCCTCATCTATAGGCGCAGGGGCAGTTTTGTCCCAGGAGGGTGAGGATGGGGTGCATCCCTGTGCTTTCTTTTCAAAAAAATTTTCTGAGACAGAGCTCAACTATGATGTTGGGAATCATCAGTTGTTGGCTATTAAACTCACGTTCGAGCATTGGCGCCATTTTTTGGAGGGGGCTCGACATCCTATACAGGGTTTCACTGATCATAAGAATTTGATTTATCTGGCCGCAGCTAAACGTTTGAATGCCCGTCAGGCTAGGTGGGCACTGTGTTTTGACCGGTTCAATTTTTCCATAACCTTTGTCCCAGGGACAAAGAATGTTAAGGCTGATGCTTTGTCTCGTAGTTTCTCTCCAGCGGTGAATGCTGAGGGAGGAGTGTATTTTGCAGAGAGGGGTGGTGGTGGCCGCATTGGATTCTGAGTTGGAGAATAGCATCCTAGGAGCTCAGAGTGCGTCACCAGCTAACACTCAGTGTGGTAAATTGTTTGTGCCTAGAGCCTTGAGGAGAGCATTGTGTGTTGAATGTCATGAGTCTCGGTTGGCAGGTCACCCAGGGATTTCGGAAACTAGGAAGTCTATCGGTCGGAGTTTCTGGTGGCCAGGGTGGTAAATGGAAGTCATCAAGTGGGTGTGTCAGTGTTCTGTGTGCGCTAGGTCGAAGGCCTCTCACGCTCCGGCTGTGGGGTTGCTATGCCCCTTGGAAGTTCCTAGTTCGCCATGGACGCACCTTGCCATGGATTTAATCACCGATCTGTTTTTATCGGAGGGTTTTTCTGTCATCTGGGTTGTTGTGGACCGTTTTAGTAAAATGTGTCATCTGGTTCTGTTCAACAAGTTACCTTGCGCCAAGACTCTTGCTAAGGCTATTGTGAAGGAGATTGTTAGGCTTCATGGTGTTCCCACGAACATTGTTTCCGATAGAGGACCACAGTTTGTAGCTCGCTTTTGGCGTGCTTTTTGTGACAGATAGAAAATTCATTTGTCATTCTCGTCGGGTTATCATCCAGAGTCCAATGGACAAACTGAAAGGAAGAACCAGGATGTCGAGAAGTTTTTGAGATGTTTTGTGGCAGACAATCAGGAAATGTGGTCAGAATTTCTACCACTTGCAGAGTTTGCCCTTAATAATCATACTTCTGCCTCGGCTGGTTGTTCTCCTTTTTTTTGTTGTACTGACAGGTATCCATCTTTTGGTCCATTTTCCAAAGTTGGGGCTGCTGTACCGGAGGAGGACAATTTTTCAGGTGATTTGGAGAGGGTTTGGACCAGTGTACGTCTGTTAAAGAGGCTAACAGGAGATCAAAAAGGTATTTTGACAAAAATAGAAATTGCTGTTGGGGATATGGTTTGGTTGTCCTCTAGGAATCTTCGTTTGAAGATTCGTTCTAAAAAACTGGGGCCTAAATTTGTGGCTCCTTTCAAAGTGGTTCAGATTGTCAACTCGGTAGCGGTGAGGTTGGGCATTCCCTCATCCTGGAGGATTAATTCTGTGCTTCGTGTGTCGTTACTTAAGAAGGCAGACATGCCTGATAAGCAGGCGAAGCCTACTGTTCCTCCTGTTGATAAGGACGGTGAATTTGAGATTTCTCGCATTTTGGATTCCAGGTGGCATAGAGGAAGATTACAGTATATTGTGTTCTGGAGACCTTTCGGCCCCGAGGAAAATTCCTGGGTGAAGGTAGAGGACGTCTCGACCTCAAGGCTAATTAAGGCTGTTCACAGGAGATTTCCTGGTAAGGCTCGGTCTAGAGGATCCGGAGGATCCTCGTAAAAGGGGTGGTACTGTTAGAATATAGGTTGTTTTACTATCGGCCATCTTGTTGTGGTTTGCTGGCTTCTAGTCTTTTGCTCTGGTGCTGGGTTTCTTGGTCACGTGATCTCTGCACTCTTTATTACTCAGCACCTGGCTTCCATTCCCCGCTGGACATCAGTGTTGTAATGCTTGTGCTCTGGCTAAGTAGCCTTGTTTAGTTCTTCTTGCTTTGGACTATTGTTATCCTGGGACTTCTTGATCCACCAGTTTGTTTCCTTTAATTTTCGTTTCTGCAACTAACTTTTCTTTTAGGAGGTCTCCTGCTTTTGCTCCCAGTCCTTAGATCTATTAGGGACCCCTTTCCCCGTCCTACAGGTCTTTGTTTGAGTTCAGGGCAGGAGTTTCGGTGGGGCTATTCATAAGGAATAGGGCACCCACCCCAGCGTAGGGTTAAGCTGAGTCTCAGTGCAGGGACAGCTTTTCCCTCCTATTCCTTAGTTCTAAGTTGCAGAACATAACAGTAAGCAGTTCCTGCAAGATGAAGGCATGGACTGGCCCGCCCGTACCCCAGACCTGAATCCGATTGAGCACATCTGGGACATCATGTTTCGCTCAATCCACCAAAGTCACGTTGCACCACAGACTGTCCAGGAGTTGGCGGATGTTTTAGTCCAGGTCTGGGAGGAGATCCCACAGGAGACCATCCACAACCTCATCAGGAGCATGCCCAGGTGTTGTAGGGAGGTCATACAGGCACGTGGAGGCCACACACAATACTGAGCCTCATTTTGACTTGTTTTAAGGACATTACATCAAAGTTGGATCAGCCTGTAGTGTGTTTTTCCACTCCACTTTAATTTTGGTGGTGACTCCAAATCCTGGCATCCATTGGTTAATAAATTTGATTTCTATTGATGATTTTTGTGTGATTTTATTGTCAGAACATTCAACTTTGTACAGAACAAAGTATTCAATGAGAATAGTTCATGCATTCAGATCTAAGATGTGTTATTTGAGTGTTCCCTTTGTTTTTTTGAGCAGGGTATATATATAAACTAGAGGTTGTAAATGATAAATGATTAGTGTTGAGCCACCCCCGTAGTGTTCGAGTTCGGTTCGGTTCATCGAACACCTGTATGTTCGCCGAACTGTTCGTCGAACTGTTCGACGAACACCTTCGAACACCGTTAAAACCAATGGCAGGCAAACAAAAACACATAGAAACACATAGAAAACACATTCAAATGTGTCCAAAAGCTGACAAACTGCTCAGAAGACATAACTAACACATGGAAAAGTGACAAGTACATATAGTCATGCGAAAAGAAAAGAGGTGGAGGAGTAAAAGGAGGGGGAGACACAGATATAGGCATGTCATGCCCTTCTAAAACCAAAAAAGTGCGAAGCCGACACGGCCAGTCCGTTCCTGACCGTGCCACCTCCGTGTCGCCGGGTTTGTGCCAGAGCCGCGGTGGACCCTGACGGCCAGCCCCCCTCTCCCAATACTGGTGCCTGTCCGCTGGTGGGTCGAGCCCCCGCGGTGGGGGGGGGAGTAACATCTGCAGAAGAAAGACCATCTTCCAGCCAAACTAAGATGTCGACTTCTTTTCGTGGACAATGTGATACGATCCCTTTCTTACGGACACGCCCATCGCTATAAATTCCAGATGAGGCACAAAAACAGCAGGTGCTTCAACGGATATCAAGTGCTCCTTCAAGTGGGCTCTCCTCCACCTCAACTTCAACATCACAAATACTCCAGTCCTCAGAGGTGTCACCCCAATCGCACTTGCTTCCTCACAGCTCCCAAGTCTCCAGCTGCCCGTCTGAGTATGGGGTAACACAGATGGTTGAGTCTGCACAGCTGTTTACTCATACTATAGCCTGGGAAATGGAGGTCTGCTCCAGAGCTTCTGTTAATCCAGACGAGGAAATGATCTGCACTGATGCCGAGAATCTTTATAAGTCGGATCCAGGACCAGATGAAGAAGGTTCTGAGCATAATGTAGACCCTCGTTCCCAAACTGTAACTCCTGTTGGAGAGACAATGGATGACAATGATGAAGACGATGATGAGACTCAAATACCAGATTGGAGCGACAACTTGACTTTTCGGTCAGGGCAGGAAGAGGTTGGCTCTGAGGACGACGGGTGTGAGAACACACAGGATGATGATGACGAGGTTGGAGATCCCACTTACTGTCAACACACAGTCAGCTAGTCGATGAGGTCAGCAGAGGAGGTGGAGGAGGATGTGACTAGCCCAGGGGATGGGGATGACTCGGTACCCGGGCCTTTGCCTGGCCTTGGGGATGTCGCGGTGGTCGGCTCCCTGGCCCATACCCTGGGGTCACTCTTTAAAAGGGTGGATAATTGTTAATTTTATAAGAGTTCGTGACGCCACCTGTGGTATCTGGTGAGAAGCACCAGCACTGCAGCAGTCCACTGAGGCCCGTGATAAGGCAGCTCGATGGTATAGCTCCCCACAGGTGGAGCTAGGTCTCAGGGCAGCGTATGCAGGGGGAATGCAGGACAGGCAAGACCCAGCTGGGTCAGAGCAAGAACGGGAACGAACACGGTAGTCGCTTCAGTACCATTTACTGGTGGAAATTCAGGCACATCCCGGAGCACTGTAGGGTGAAGGGTGCATATCAGGATCCTCCCCAATGAGCGGGTGTAGGGCCTCCTGTTTCTTGCCTCTGCGTAGTAAGTTTCTGACCTGCCTGGAGCTAGGCCTAACTTTGTCTCTGTCCTGCGCTGGCTGACCTTGTGGTAGGGCCTTCTCTTGGAGTTCATGCTCCCAGTATGCGGGGCCTAAGCGTCTCCTGGCTCTGTTACCTATCAGCACCTTAGCGATCCTGGGACTTGTAGTTCTCCAGGGATTCCGGTTATGCCTTACTGGGTCATAGAGATCCTGGTAAGCTCGGATCCAGTGTCCGGTAAATGCTTTGGGGTGAGCTGGTTAAGCTCCTCTGCCCCTTATGTATTAACTCGCCACTCGCCTTCGGCCTACTCGGGCCCTCACTAGGCTATACACACTAATGGCAGCTTGCCGCGCTTCACCGATCTTATGGCGCCGGCACACCTTAAGCTCTAACTGGGCTCCCTGAATCTAGCTAGCAGGAGCCTCGTGCTCCACTGCTGAACTATTATCTGAGTTCTCTAGACTAGACTGAGCTCCACTGCAGACTGACCTCTCTTAGGCTTCTCTACTGCAGGAACTCTTCAGAGGAACGGAACTGCCTAGCTCCACCTTCCCTAATTATATCCCTAACGGGCTCCCTCTGTCCCTCTGGTGGTCTGAGGTGGAAGGTGGAGATGTGTGAATGTTTATGGGGGCCTCTTGTGGAGGGTTCCATCAATGCACTCTTCTAGGATCTGTGATACCAAGCGCAGCGGGGCGTCACAGATGCTATTGACGATGAGGTTAGGTTGCGCCTTCCTGGACAGAGACGGAGTACTGGAAGCACGTCAACAACTGCATCCTCAACCACAACTCTGCCTCTGATCACAAGTCGTAGTGGTTCTTCAGGTCGCATGGGCTCTAAGCCTTGCATAGCCTGGGCATTTTTTCAGATCGATAAGGATGACCCAACTCGTGTTATATTTGTCACCAAAAGCTAAGTAGAGGCCAAAAAATCCATAGTTTGAGTACTTCATGCATGAACCGTCACATGGATATGAAGCATAAGTTGCAGTGGGAATCTCACTGTGCTACAATGCGGACTAGCGGGCCGGGCCAACCACTGTCTGCCCCATCTTGTGCATCCGCAGCCTCTTCATCCTCTATGACTGGGGGGACAGCAGTCACACATGTTTTTGGACGCAGACCTGCCACCTCTTTACCCGCAACAGCCAGTGTGATTGGCAGGTCATCAGTTCATTGGGAAGTGGAAACACCTGCTGGTGTTGAGCTCTCTCCGACATCGAGAGCACCACCTTTGGATCAAGGCAACCTAACATGTCTGCCTGCATCTTCCTCACAGACCGGCAGTTTGCCGGGGACTCCCTACTCAACCCCGTCTAAGCACAACGGCCAGCCCTCGGTCCCTCAGATGTGGAAAAGTAAAAGACCATTTCCTCCTAGCCATGACAAAGCTAAGAGGTTGAATTTCACCATTTGCAAGCTGTTGGCTACAGAAATGCTGCCTTTCCGCCTGGAGGACACAGAGGATTTTCGAGACCTTATGTCCGTCGCAGTGCCCCAGTACCAGATGCCCAGTCGGCACTACTTCTCAAAGAAAGGTGTGCCTGCTCTCCACCAGCATGTCGCACACAACATCACCGCTTCTTTGAGAAACTCTGTGTGTGACAGGGTGCATTTCACCACAGACACTTGGACGAGTAGGCATGGACAGGGGCGTTACATGTCGCTGACTGGGCACTGGGTAACTATGGTGACAGCAGGACAAGGGGCTGCTGTCCAAGTCTTACTGTCCCCACGAGTTGTGCGTCAGTCCTCTTTATCTCGAAGTTCCTCCACTGCTTCTGCCTCCTCAACCTCCTCTCGGTCCTCCACCTGCACCCAAAGCCTGTCTGGTAATGCCACCTGCTTTGTAACTGCGCAGAAAGAATCCTGCACACCTCCTTACTATGCTGGCAGCAGGGCTCAATGGCATCAGTGTTTACTTTGAAATATCTGGGAAATGTGAGTCACACAGCTGAGGAGTTGTGGTCAGCTCTGGAGACCCAGTTTCATGAATGGTTGTCTCCACTGGACCTGCAACCAGGGAAGGCCGTGTGCGACAATGCTGCAAACCTGGGTGCGGCCCTTCGCTGGGGCAATGTCACACACGTGCCTTGTATGGCTCACGTGTTGAACCAGGTTGTCCATCAATTTTTAGCCCACTATACTGGACTAGATGGCCTTCTGCAGATGGCACGGTCTCTGTGTGCTCACTTCCGCCGTACGCATCCCGCAGCTCAACGACTTACATCTCTACAGAAGTCGTTGGGCCTGCCAGTTCATCGGCTGAAATGCGATGTGCCGACACGGTGGAATTCAACTCTGCACATGTTGCAGCGACTGTGGCAGCACCGACAAGCCCTGGTGCAATACGTTCTGACGTATAGTCTGGGCCAACGAGATCCAGAGGTGGGGCAAATCACGCTGCAGGAGTGGTCTCAGATCAGGGACCTATGAAGTTGACGCGCCCCCTGGGCCGTGGGGTACCCGGAGCCGGGCCGGTAGACGCTGGGGGTTGTAGTCGCTGTGGTGGTGACCCGGTCCATGACTCAGGGCAGTCAATCCAAGGGTAATTTGTATATAAGGGTTTTATAATGTCCGACTATGCCACCTCTGGAGTGCGGCAAAAGGGGCCGCCGCTGCGGAACAGTCCTCTGAAGCTGGTGGTTTTGCAGCAATGGTATTATTACTCCCCACAGGAAGAGTGTAGCTTCAGGGCAGTGTGGGTGGATGATGGTGGTTGTAGTGCAGCGAGTCAGTAATGAACACAGAGTCCGTGTGATGCAGTCCCAAGATCTTTACTCACAGTTGCTGCAGTCCAGATTACAGGTACCAGAGCAATCTCCCCCGTCATGCTGTGCGTACTCAGTGAGGGGCTCAGTCCACCCCCAGATAGCTCTGTAGTACTTAGCAGGATCCCCTTCTGTGTGTCCTTTCTCTGGCCTTCTCCCTGCACCTCACACCCAGTGACACTTCTATCCGGTATCCTCGGGCCTTGGCGGGCGACGTGTGTTCCGTCCCCTGGGTCCTATGTGGCTACCTTCTTAGTGAGACTGGTGTGGACTTTGGCCTGCAGTACATGAAATGCTGCAGCCTCCGGTTTCTAGTTGAGCCTTGCTGTTTCTCCGCTAGTTGAGGGACCGGTTCCCCATATCTGGCCTGACCCTTCTACTTCCTGGTAGCAGCGGGAGTATGGGTGGCCTTCTGCACGGCCCGTACCCCTAGGGTCCCTTCGGTTCCTGGAGCCTTCCTGCTCCCACTCCTCTCTTCTCTCCTTCAGTCCTGGGCCTCCCAGGCTAGGCCCGCCTCCGGAGCAGAGCTCATGCAGAGCCTCTGCTCCTGTCACTTTTCCTCCTCTGACTGGCTTGCTCTTTCTGAGATGGCTTCCTATTTATACTCTCCCTATCATGTGCTCCCCTAAGCTGCTCCCCTAAGCACTCACTACATAGGACCCTCCCGCCAGCTAGGGACCTGGGACTGTGCTCTCCCTTAGGAGTAATCTCGCCCTACCCCCACTGCGGGTATGTGTTGGATGCAGGTGTTAGGGTCCCGAGCCATACGCCTTCCTTACCTGAGGGTGAGATACCACACCTCTGGGTGAGATGCAGTAACTCTGTGGTGACTGAACCCTCAGGGGCGCCACACACCCTTCTGCACAGTTTTGAAATGGCGACGAAGATGTTTAGTGCTGACGACGATGCCATTATCAGCATGACTATTCCGGTGATTTACATGCTGGAGCACACATTAAACAGAATTCAGAGTCAGGTGGTGGGACAAGAGGAGGTGGAGGAAGTAGAGGAGAAGTCGTATGGGGAAGGGATAACATCTCCAAGGTCCAGACGGTCGGCAGCACCAAGGCGGCAGGCATGGGAGGGTGGGGGAGAGGGATTAACCAGGGCGCATGGTAGCAGCCAAACTGTTGAGGAAGGTACAGGAGCCGAGGAAGAAGTGGAGGACGAACTGGCGATGGGCATGGAAGACTCATCAGATGAGGGAGACCTTGATCACATTTCTGTTGTGCGAGGTTGGGGGGAGAGGGCAGAGGAAGGAACCATGATTCTTACCTCGCTACCAACACAACAAGGACTTGGTCCTCCTGGATGCACAAGACACATGAGTGCCTTCTTGCTGCACTACCTGCAACATGACCCTCGGATTGTCAGAATTCGAAGTAATCCCGACTACTGGGTTGCCACACTCTTAGATCCCCGGTTCAAAAGTAAATTTGCCGAAATAATTCCTGCCATAAAAAGGGATTTACGCATGCAGGAGTATCTGCAGACACTGTTGCAGAATCTTACATGTGCTTTTCCACAAAACCCCAGTGGTGCACGTAGTGAATCTCACAGTTCTAACTTGCCAACCGTGGGACTGTCGAGTCTTCATCACTCAAACCGTAACAGTAACACAGTAGCTGCTGGTAACAGCAATTTTGTGGAATCGTTTCACCACTTTTTTAGACCATCCTTTGCAAGGCCACAGGAGACAAGAAGTCTGACACATAGTCAACGCCTAGAGAGGATGGTACAGGAGTATCTCCAAGTGAACATCGAAGCCATGACTGTGTCACTGGACCCTTGCTCATTTTGCAATTCCAATCTGGAAAAATGGCCGGAGCTCGCCACTCACGCCTTGGAGATCTTGTCATGCCCTGCAGCCAGCGTTCTCTCTGAACGTGTGTTCAGCGCTGCTGGTGGTGTGCTGACAGATAAGCGCACGCGGCTGTCCACTGAGAATGTAGACAGACTCTCGTTCATAAAGATGAACAAATCATGGATTCGCAAGGACTTTTCTACCCCTGTGTCATCCTGGGGAGACTAAAAGCTTGAGGATTTCGTAAAATCACCTCACCAACCGTTTTAAGCAACTGTGGGGCAATTGATGCCACTTAACCCTAGAACGCATGACCATAAAAATCTACACTTTCACAAACCTGGGACTTTTTAGGCCCGTGTGCAAATAACATGGAATAACTCAAATGACAAACAACTATATACATGAAGAATACCTAGAGTTTAAAAATTCTAACTAAAGTAATCTAGCAGAAAATAGAAAACAATTAACAGGGCGGGCCTGCGAGGCCCCAGGTATGCGTTCTAGGGTTAATTGGTGTCTGTGCCACAATTTTTGGAAAAAATGGAGACTCTTTTTGGAGTCCCCTTGCTGTGTCTTACGTGACGTTGGCATCGTCAATTCCAGGTGGGTTGGGTCGCTCCCCCCCCCCTTTTAACTGTAAGAAACTACATACACTATGGCTTGGGGTAACACAGATGGTTGAGTGTGAAGAGCTGTTTACTCAGAGGTCTTCTCCAAAGCTTCAGTGTCTGCTAGTCAGTATAGAATTTTTAACTGCATCTAGCCTAGGCAATACTTTGGGCGTAGTAGCCCAGCTGCGAAGCAAGCTGCACCGCCTGTGTATCTAATAAGAATTTTTAAATGCATCTAGCCTAGGCAGACTGTGGGGACCCCCAACCAAACCCAGACGCTCAGCCCCCCTACCGCCCCCCCTTTCCTTGACAATACAATAATGTAACTCTTACAACTGGATGGGTGAGGATCGGTCACAGCTTTATTAACTCTTTATACTCATTCCATTAGAAAGGCATTTTATCTCTAAAATAATTCAGCTTGTTGCAGCATGCCCTGGGTCTCCACTCCGGCAAGTTGGCCAACAAGTGTAACTCTCCAACATGTCCTTTCTATTTCCAGGCCACGGAGGATCCTGCGTACTCGTATGCAGGACTCTGACCCCCACCCATCACTCTTAACGCTTGTTCCACTCCGTCCTGGAGTCCTGACAGGAATATGTCCAGTCCAATATCCATTAAGTGAACACCGTCGGGCCGTATGAGGCCTGCTTTATCTCCTTCCAGTTGTCGGTGTCGTATCACTACACCGCCTCTGTCTCTTCTAAATTTTTCCATCCGAATATTTATTACCCGCCTTGTCCGTTCGATGGCCATGATGTCTCGCGCACCTTGCCATACCGCTATCGGCACAATCTCTGACCATAATATAGCTAGTTTTGTGAAAAATTCTCTGAAGCGCTCAGTGTCTAGTTTCATTATTGCCATTAGTTAAGCGCTCTTGTGATGACCTAGGTCGTTTCCCCCGGCCTGTATAACTAAGATGACCAGACCTCTTGCCTCTCTCCCTACCTTGATTACCTCCATTAGTACCTGTGGCCATAGCAGGCCTCTAATACCTCTCCAGTTGAAATATGTGTTATGAAACTCTAATTTCCTCCCGCCTGGGCGGACTTTCGCCCTTTTTTCTGCCCAATATATATACGAGTGGCCTATCACCCACACTGTTGGCTTAGCGTCACCTGTAAAGGAAACAAACCACGTTAGGATAACAAGTCCGGTCTTATGTATCTCGCCAAACACGTGGATCGCCATCTCCCTATCCTCTGAACTTCCGTTTCTGACAGTCCTGCTCTTGCTGCTTCCGTGGCGGCGCTTATGCGGAATGAGTGTGTCCCGTAATCTTTGGGGTGGTTCCCTGCCGATGTTATGCATTTATTAAATATAGCTTGGAACTGGTATCTTGATAATGGCGTTCCATCAATGTGTGATAGGAAGAAATTACTTTGTGATCTGATGGTTATATATGTTTTTACTATTGTTACCCGACTCAGTGTACCGTTTGTGGGTTGTAGAAGTACCCAAGTTCCCCTGCCTGCTGGAATCGTTTTCGATTGGCGTATGCGTAGACGTATTGCATTATTGGCTATGACTACGTCCTGGTGTAATAAGCCTCCACTGGTGGTAATTTTGGATTGAGGGACTAATTCGCTTATGCATAGCGCCCCGAAGAAGGCGATCACAAATGCAGTAGACAGTAGTGTTGCTTCAAATTGTGAGTGTCATGTTAATGGTGTTAGGGATATGAAGTGAGAAATCAGTTTTAGTGACACGGGACGGGACGTCTACACTCCTGACTTGGCTGACCCCTTTTCCACCCTTTTATGGATTGTCTGATGATGAATCTTTGTCACATCTCCCCAATTCAGTAGTTGGAAGTGAAATGCTACTCCGGTCAGACACCGCTGCGCTGACGCCCCTGATATGCCCCTCATCATTAGCTGGTGGAGAAATTCTATGGTGACTTGTGATCTGGCTTGTTTACATTTGTCAACCCGTCTGCCTGCTACTAGTCATGTCCACTCTTCCCATGCCTTACCGTATGCTTGCCACGTCGACGGGGCAACTGACGCTCTGATTAATGGCATCAACTATTCGCCACTAGATCCCATAGGGAGGGTGGGCAACTGCTGCCCGATGGGTGGGCGTTGGGGAAGAGCTCTGTGAAAATCTGCCAATTGAATTGTTATAAAGCGTTAGCAGCAGCTTTACACCCCTCAGCATAGTGGCTAGCGCGGACCCATACATTGTGTTTTAGGCACAGGAATGCTAGCCGGCGTAGTAGGCCTAGCACTGGGAGAGACGATGATGCCATCTTATTAATGCAATGTGCTAGGTTGGTGTTTTTTGTTATGAAGCATATATTTTTGTTAGCCAGGCGCGCGCCCCATATTTCTATTGCTTCCACTATTGGGAAGAAAAATTATTTTCAGGGCTAGATGCAGCTAAAAATTATTATTAATTTCAAAGCTGGTGGAGCTTGGTATAGATGGCCTAATACAATGAGTACCACACACTGCTACAAGCCGAAATATTTTTTCAGAGCTAGATGCAGAAAAAAAATATATTGAATTTGCAACCTGATGGAAGTCAGTATAGATGGACTAATAGAACAAGTCCCACACACTGCTAGAAGCCCAAATATTTTTTCAGAGCTAGATGCAGATAAAAATTATTTTTAATTTGCAACCTGGTGGAGGTTAGTATAGATGGACTAATAGACCAAGTCCCACACACTGCTAGAAGCCAAAATATTTTTTCAGAGCTAGATGCAGAAAAAAATTATATTGAATTTGCAACCTGATGGAGGTCAGTATAGATGGACTAATAGAACAAGTCCCACACACTGCTAGTGACTTGCCCAGGGGATGGGGGATGTCTCGGTTACCCAGGCCTTGAGCCTTAAGGAGGTCGCGGTGGTCTGCTCCTGGGCACGTACTCTGGGGTCTCTCTTTAAAAAGGCGTTGATAGATATCAAGTTTATAAAAGTTCGTGACGCCACCTATGGTGTCTGATGATATTCACCAGCGCTGCGCAGTCCACTGAGGCTGGTGATAAGGCAGCTGGATGGTATGGCTCCCCACAGGTGGAGCTGGGCCTCAGGGCAGTATAAGAACGGGGATGCAGGACAAGGAAACTCAGCCGAGTCGGAGCAAGAACAGGGACGGACACAAAAGTCACTTCAGTACCTTTTACTGATGGAAATTCAGGCACTCCCCGGAGCACTGTAGGGTTAAGGTTGTATGTCCGGATCCTCCCCAATGAGCAGGTTTTGGGCCTCCTGGTTCTTGCTGCTGCGTAATAAGTTTCTGACCTGCCTGGAGCTAGGCCTACCTTTTTCTCTGTCCTGTGCTGGCTGACCTTGTGGTAGGGCCATCTCTTGGAGTGCACGCTCCCGACCTACGTATCAGCACTTTAGCGATCCTGGGACCTGTAGTTCTCCAGGGATTCCGGTTTATCTTACTGGGTCGTGGAGATCCCGGCAAGCTTCGGACCCGGTGTCCGGTAACTGCTTCTTCGGGGTGAGCTAGTTAAGCTCCTCTGCCCCCCCTATGAACTAACTCTCTCTACTCTTCACCTTCGGCCTACTCGGACCCTTAATAGGCTACTCACACTAACGGCAACGTGCCGCTCTTCACCGATCTTATGGCGCCGGCACACCTAAAGCTCACCTCTCTGAGCTACAACTGAGTCTAGAACGTGCTTCACTGCAGACTGGCCTCTCTCAGGCTTTTGCACTGCAGGAACTCTCTCAACAGGTTTGCTTTCTGTCAACTCCAGTCTAGACTAACGGCTGCCTGGCTCCACCTTCCCTTTTATATCTCCCTAACGGGCTCCCTCTGGTGGTCTGAGGTGGAAGGTGGAGATGTGTGAATGGTTATGGGGGCCTCTTGTGGAGGAATCCTTCAATACACCCTTCTAGGAGTTGTGATACCAAGCACAGCTGGGCTTCACATTCCCCCCTAGTTAAACTCAGCACTCCCGGGCTGAAGTACATTTTATAAAACAACAATAACAATAGGAAATATAAGCAATACTAAAACAATAAGGACTATCTTCCCTTTATGGGAGGCACGAATCTTAAACGTTGCATAACAAAACAATTACAGAGTGTCCTCAGAATCCAAGTCTCTGGTGGTGAGGTTCCCAGAAAGGATGTCCATCTCACAAGGTAGAGTACTTTGGTGGTTTTGAGGGACCTATCCTAAACCCTCTACGTAGGCCCTGGGGTGGCTGCAGGGCATGAAGATCCCGTGTTGGACCTCCACACGTGCCACTCCAGACAGGTTTTACTTCTGAGGTCACTAAAAAGGGCACTCCAGGGAGCGCAATTATATACAATAACAGTTTTTGGGCTGCACACAGTCCTCAGCCACGCAGTTCATTATGCATATAAAGAATTAATAGGAAAAAGCACAAATTGATAAACATAAGCATGCATGAAATCATACAACTATGCAACACATTACAATTTAATATACAATACCCCAGGGGTAACTATATATATTTTTCAGAAACTTTGACTATTTACTGAGTGTACCTAGCAGGGGGTTTACCTCTCGTGCTCCGTACTGATCTGCGTAGTGCTGTGGTTGGTGGAGTGTCAGTGTCTGTATCCTCAGTTACTCTATCAGTTCTACGTGTAACCATGTTGTAAAACTGCCTTAACCTCTCTCTTGGACTGGCAAGTCTACCATTGGCTGGGCCCTCTTGCTCTGCTCCTGCCAGGGATCCTTCATCCAGGGATACTTCTTGAGCTGGCTCTTCTACAGCACTTACAGGTACAACTTGCTGTGGAGGGTTTTCTGGCTGTTCATAGAATTGGAGTACTGGAATGATTACTGCACCTCCTATCTGAGGCCAATCAGCTGGGAAGACTCCAAGGTCAGTGTGTATCACCGCTTCTTTAGGTTCTTCCTGGATTGTGAGAGGCACTTTTTCTTGGGGTTTCAGTAATTCTGGACACAACATTAAGTGGTCCCTGGACACTGTAGCAGATGTTTTACCTCCATCACGACTGATTATGCATGTCTTTTTGTTGCCAAATCTTGACGGTAACACAGTGTAGGGTTCTTTTTCCCACTGGTCGTCGAGTTTGTGGTTGCGTCTTTTCCTTTTAAGTACTGTTTCACCAGGTGTGAAAGGTTCTGCTGGAGCGTTTTTGTTGTAGTGCATTTCCTGCTTTTCTCTCACCCGAGTAAGACTCTCCTTGACACAAGCTTGTACCCTTCTGTACTGCTCTTGTCTGGTGGTGTCCCAGTCCTCATTGGTCATATCAGCTTCAGGTTCAACAACACCAAGCTCCAGATCCATGGGCAGCTTTTTTGGCCTTGCCCGCATGAGATATGCCGGAGTGCAATTGATGGAACTGACTGGTATATGATCCACTAGGTCTGGTAGTAGGTCTGGCCACTGGTTTCTCTCCTCAAGTGGAATGGTCTTTAGCAGGTCGATGATGATGTTGTTCATCTTTTCGCAGAGACCATTGGTTTGTGGATGGTACAGTGTAGTTCTTATCTTTTTACACCCATAGAGATGGCAGAACTCTTTGAACAACTCAGCCTCAAAGGCCGGGCCTTGGTCCGTCAGCACCTGCTCGGGGTAACCATGGGGTCTGCATAAATACGCTTGAAATATCTTTGCTGCTGTCTCTGCCATCAGGTCTTTGACGGGGGCGACCACCAGGAAACGTGAGTAGTGATCTACCATGGTCAGAGCATAGGAGTACCCTGACCTGCTGGGAGAGAGCTTGACATGGTCCAGGGCCACGATCTCCAGGGGCCGAGTCGTCTTGATGGGCTGCAGGGGTGCCTTCTGGCTGCTGAAGTCTTTCCTTCTTAGGCCGCAGGGTCCACAGTCCCGGCACCACCTTTCAATGGAGCTGCGCATTCCTACCCAGTAGAATCGACACTTCAGCAGGGTCTCTAGCTTTTTCCAGCCAAAGTGCCCCGCTTGATCGTGGTAAGCTTATAATACCATCTGGATGTCTGTCTTAGGGACTACTATCTGCCATACCATCTCATGGGTTCTTGGATAGACGTACCTCCGGCACAGCTTCTCATGGTAGATAAACAGCCGGCTTCTCTCGTTCCACAGCTGCTTTGCTTGCAGAGACGCATCTTTCTCCAGGGAGGCACCTTCTTGGGTTATCAGCTGTTTGATGCGTCTGACAACCGGGTCGCTGTCCTGGGTCTCTTTCCAGCTGTGAGGAAGGGGGTTTAACGTCTTTTCACGCGGCTTCCTGGAGGCTCGTTGCTCATGGATCATCCCCCTCCGGTGAAAGGCAGGTAGCTCTATCTCTTCCAGGTCATCCACTTCTTCTTCTGTGTCTGACTGGTGAGGCATCCTAGACAGGGCATCGGCGTTGGCGTTCTTGCGGCCCGCCCGGTATTTGATTGTAAATTGGTAGTTTGACAGCCGAGCCATCCATCGTTGTTCCAGATCCCCCAACTTAGCTGTTTCAAGATGGGTCAATGGGTTGTTATCAGTAAAGGCAGTAAATTTGCTGGAAGCCAGATAGTGCTTGAATCTTTCGGTGATGGCCCAGACCAAGGCCAGGAACTCCAACTTGAAGCTGCTATAGTTCTCTGGGTTCCTCTCAGTCGGACGGAGCTTCCTACTTGCGTATGCGATGACTTTCTCTTGCCCATTCTGCTTCTGACTTAAGACAGCGCCCAGGCCTTCGTTGCTGGCATCCGTATACAGCAGGAACGGTTGGCTGTAGTCAGGGTAGGCTAGGATCTCATCACTTGTCAGCATCTCCTTCATCTCCTGAAACGACTCTGCTTCCTCCTTACTCCAGTGGAATGGAGGGTTTTTGCCTTTGGGGGACTGCCCTACCAGGAGGTCTTGCAGAGGAGCTGCTTTCTTTGTGTAGTCCTTTACGAACCTCCGGTAGTATCCTACTAGTCCCAAGAACTGACGCACTTCCTTGAGGTTCTTCGGCTCTGGCCACTTCTGGATGGCTGTGACTTTCTCCGGGTCTGGTGCTACCCCTTCCGGACTGACAATGTGCCCCAAGTACTGTACCTTCCTCTTGAGCAGGTGGCACTTTGAGGGCTTCAACTTCATCCCGTACCAGGACAGTGACTCAAATACCTCTGCCAGGTGTTTCAAGTGGTCCTCGTACGTTCTGGAGTACACAATTACGTCATCCAGGTAAAGTAACACAGTCTCGAAGTTGCGGTGTCCCAGGCAGCACTCCATCAATCTCTGGAACGTTCTGGGGGCATTGCAGAGTCCAAACGGCATGCTTTTGAACTCGCAGAGTCCCATCGGGGTGGTGAAGGCCGTCTTCTCCCGATCCTCCTCAGCCACAGCTACTTGCCAGTATCCACTAGTGAGGTCAAGGGTGGAAAAGTAATTTGCAGACTTCAAGGCAGCTAGGGACTCCTCTATGCGTGGTAAAGGGTATGCATCTTTATGTGTAATGCGATTTGCTTGACGGTAATCTACACACATTCTCATGCTCCCGTCCTTTTTCCTAACCAGCACTAGGGGAGCCGCCCAGGGACTACAACTATCCCTTATCACTCCCGCCTTCCTCATGTCATGCAGCATTTCTTTTGCCTTCTGGTAGTGAGCTGGGGGTATAGGCCTATAGCGTTCCTTGATTGAGGAATGGCTGCCTGTGGGGATATGATGTTAAACCCCCTTAATTCTCCCGAAGTCTAGTGGATGTTTACTGAACACCTGCGAGTATTCTTGTACCACCCGGTGTACACCCTGTTTTTGATGGGTAGGAGTGGTGTCTGTCCCAACATGGAGCTGTTGACACGAATCCTCCACCTGGGTTGCAGGGTCATTTTCCTCTACTTCATCTGGTGAGGTTAAGGACTCCGCCTCATGGATGCAGTTATTATTGACAGCATGTAATTTGGCAACAGTGGCATAACGTGGCAGTTTGACCTCATCCTCCCCTAGGTTAAGAAGACGGACAGGCACTCTCCCATTACGTACATCTACCACCCCCCTGGCTGTTAAGAGCGTGGGTCTGTACTCGGAGCAAAGGGGTTCTACTACCGCCTGATAGCTGTGTCCTCTAAGACCTATGGCAGCTCTACACCAGATGAGCATTTCACTCATTGGGGGGATGACAATGGTTATGGGGTCTGTTACCCTCACGTTACCGATTTCACCATCTGTCAACCTTACTTGGTGTTGATACATTAGAACGCGGATCTCTCTCTGCAGTGCCCTCCTTTGTCTCGGTCTGGCAGTGTCAGCGATCTGTTGGAGCAAGAACACAACCTCTCCCAAACAGTTACCAACAATGTTAGTGCCAAGTACCATATACGGATTAGTGTCATCAGGATTGGTCTCTACTACAATTAGTCCCTGGTCCTTCAGCTCCACTCTCCCCACCTTTACAGTCACATTCTTAACGCCGAGTAGGTTAAGGGGGAGTCCATTTGAAGCATAGACAGACAAATTTGGAGCTGGCGGACGTAGATCGTCCATGGACCAGAACCTCTTGTAGAGGACTTCAGGCATGATGGTCACCTGAGATCCTGTGTCCAGCAGGGCATGCGTCGGGATCCCGTCCAGTTCAATGAACAGGAAAGGTCTTCCTCCAACGAACCTATTGTACCAGTCTGATGGGCCTGGTGAGTCTACTCCTGGGTGTCGGCCCTCGGACCCAAGGTTTTCGCGTTTAAAGGACACTTCTGGGTGAGGTGTCCGGTCTTACGGCATCGGTAGCAGGTTGGTTCCCTCGGTGGGCGGCGCTGGTCACTGGTCCTTGAAGAGGGTGGTGTTGGCCTCCTCCTCCTCCGCATCCAGGGGACATCCTCAGGACTATCAGCTAGCAGGATCTTCCCTCCTTCCTTGGGCTCCGTCCGCAGCTGCAGAGCACTCAGCACGGTGGTCAGAGTTTTGCTCAACTGACGCACCTCAGAGCGCAGACTGTCCAGTTCTTTAGGGGACATTGCTGGGACTTTAACTTTAGCAGCCACTGGGGATAAGGTGGGTGTAGCAGGCACTGGAGTAGCCCCACCCTGGTAACGTTGGATGGCATTTGTTTCCAGGGGCTGCAGTCCTTTTATAGCCATGTCCTTAAGATTGTCAAAGGTGGCATCCGGATGATCCAGGGACCACCAACGCACAGTCCTGCTCTCCTCTGGAGACTTCAGTCCCCGGACAAACTGTTCCTTCAGCATTTTGTTCTCATTCTCAATGCTGGTTGGACTAACCTGGTTCAGAGCCCGCAGGGCCCCTTGAAGACGTCAGGCGTAGTCCTGAAGATTATCCTCTGGTTGTTGGGAGCAGCTGTAGAACCTCATCCGGAGGTCCGCCTCAGTAAGGTCCTCAAATAGAGTCTGTAGTTTTTGGAATATTGCGGACACTGACTCCTGGTCTGCGGCTGACCATGTTTCCACTTCCCGTTCCGCAGCACCTGTCAGTTGTCCTAATACAACGGCAGCTCTTTGTTTGCCGGTCATAGAGTACCTGTCTAAGATACCACATATCTTCCGTTTGAATCCAGACAGGGTATCTGGTTTGCCATTGTACTGGGGGAGCCACTTTGCTCCTGGAATGTACGGTAAAGTCATAGGAATTACGGGTGTTACAGGCGCTGCTGGTGGAGCGGCGGCTTCAGCCTGCTCATCATCGGGCGCGGGTTGGACTTCGGGGACGTTGACCGGTAGGTCGGCGTTCTGCTGTTCAACGGACATCTTAGCGTCCCCCTAGTTAACCGTGGCCTACCTTCTGGTTTTTCCTTCCCGTAGGCCGCAGCTCCGCAGGTGACGGTTATCTTCAGGACCTTGCGTCGCTTGCGTCCTACGTCAGAGCGTTCAGCGACACTCTGTACAGGACCTGGCGCTTCCTGATTCGACGTCGAGGCGTGGGGCGTGTCCGGGACTTCGCGCTCTTTTGCAGGTACGCCCCTAATTTTCCCGCGGTTACGCCCTTCTTCTCGCTCGGCGACCCAACAATGGCGGCTATCTTCACCACAACTTTACGTACACAGTTCAAAATAAAGGCGCACAGTACCCGGTGGCAACGGGCAAAACACTTTGTCGTTGCAGCGGGCACGCAATCCTGTTCGTGACGCCAGACGAGATGACTAGCCCAGGGGATGGGGGATGACTCGGTTACCCGGGCCTTTAGCCTTAAGGAGGTCGCAGTGGTCGGCTCCCGGTCCCATACTCTGGGGTCTCTCTTTAAAAGGCGTTGATAGATATCAAGTTTATAAAAGTTTGTGACGCCACCTATGGTTTCTGATGATATTCACCAGCGCTGCGCAGTCCACTGAGGCCGGTGATAAGGCAGCTGGATGGTATGGCTCCCCACAGGTGGAGCTGGGCCTCAGGGCAGTATATGAACGGGGATGCAGGACAAGGAGACTCAGCCGAGTCGGAGCAAGAACAGGGACGGACACAAAAGTCACTTCAGTACCTTTTACTGATGGAAATTCGGGCTCTCCCCGGAGCACTGTAGGGTGAAGGGTGTATGTTCGGATCCTCCCCAATGAGCAGGTTTTGGGCCTCCTGGTTCTTGCTGCTGCGTAATAAGTTTCTGACCTGCCTGGAGCTAGGCCTAACTTTGTCTCTGTCCTGCGCTGGCTGACCTTGTGGTAGGGCCATCTCTTGGAATGCACGCTCCCGACCTACGGGGCCTATGTGTCTCCTGGCTCTGGTTTTTTATCAGCACTTTAGCAATCCTGGGACCTGTAGTTCTCCAGGGATTCTGGTTTATCTTACTGGGTCGTGGAGATCCCGGCAAGCTTCGGACCCGGTGTCCGGTAACTGCTTCTTCGGGGTGAGCTAGTTAAGCTCCTCTGCCCCCCCTATGAACTAACTCTCTCTACTCTTCGCCTTCAGCCTACTCGGACCCTCAATAGGCTACTCACAATAACGGCAGCGTGCCGCTCTTCACCGATCTTATGGCGCCAGCACACCTAAAGCTCACCTCTCTGAGCTACAACTGAGTCTACAACGTGCTCCACTGCAGACTGGCCTCTCTCAGGCTTTTGCACTGCAGGAACTCTCTCAACAGGTTTGCTTTCTGTCAACTCCAGTCTAGACTAACGGCTGCCTGGCTCCACCTTCCCTTTTATATCTCCCTAACGGGCTCCCTCTGGTGGTCTGTGGTGGAAGGTGGAGATGTGTGAATGGTTATGGGGGCCTCTTGTGGAGGAATCCTTCAATACACCCTTCTATGAGTTGTGATACCAAGCAAAGCTGGGCGTCACACTAGAATCCCCAATATTTTTTCAGAGCTAGATGCAGAAAAAAATTATATTGAATTTGCAACCTGATGGAGGTCAGTATAGATGGACTAATAGAACAAGTCCCACACACTGCTAGAAGCCGAAATATTTTTTCAGAGCTAGATGCAGAAAAAAATTATATTGAATTTGCAACCTGATGGAGGTCAGTATAGATGGACTAATAGAACAAGTCCCACACACTGCTAGAAGCCCAAATATTTTTTCAGAGCTAGATGCAGATAAAAATTATTTTTAATTTGCAACCTGGTGGAGGTTAGTATAGATGGACTAATAGACCAAGTCCCACACGCTGCTAGAAGCCGAAATATTTCTTCAGAGCTAGATGCAGAAAAAAATTATATTGAATTTGCAACCTGATGGAGGTCAGTATAGATGGACTAATAAAACAAGTCCCACACACTGCTAGAAGCCCAAATATTTTTTCAGAGCTAGATGCAGATAAAAAATATTTTTAATTTGCAACCTGGTGGAGGTTAGTATAGATGGACTAATAGACCAAGTCCCACACACTGCTAGAAGCCGAAATATTTTTTCAGAGCTGGATGCAGAAAAAAATTATATTGAATTTGTAACCTGATGGAGGTCAGTATAGATGGACTAATAGACCAAGTCCCACACACAGCTAGAAGCCCAAATATTTTTTCAGAGCTAGATGCAGAAAAATATTATATTGAATTTGCAACCTGGTGGAGGTTAGTATAGATGGACTAATAGAATGATGCTATGCCCAAAAGGTTTTACTTGACTAGGTGCAGTAAAAAAATTGGTATTCTATACAAAGGTGGTGTAGCTTGAAACACAGATAGGCTACTCCACTGACGAACACACTCTGCAATATGCCAAAAAGGATTTGCTTTGCTAGATTTAGCCAAATGCTGTGAAAAAAACTTGCACAGCACTGGCACAGACCTGCCTGGCAAAAACTGATAGGAACTGATGTAACTTAGTCCTGAAAAGGACTGCAATTACAATTAGTCTTTACTCCCAACCTATCTATTTAAGAGCACAGACCTGCCTGATAAAAGTCGTAGGAAATGATGTAACCTAGTCCTTAAAAGGACTGCAATCACAACTCTTCCCTACTCCCAAGCTATCTGTAGATTTGTGCAAAAATTGGATTGAAATTAACAAGGTATAGCGCAAACAGCAACAGCGGTGCCATCTAACACGCAGCTGCAGCAGTGAGAAAATGGTGGCGACGGGGAAAATGGCTGGGTCTTATAGGGCAAGGACATGTGACATACACTGCCAATGACACATTACCTTGCTTGTGTGAAAAAAAGCACTTCGCTCCGTGTGTGTGCTGCTGATAGGCTGACAGACTGCACCTCCCCACTGTAAATGCGGGAAAGAGAAAAAAAAATGGAGATCTTCATTATTCCTGCAGAGATCCATCCCCTGCCCCTCCCCCCGCCGCGCTGTACACTCAAACTGCGTATTAACATTCATTTTCAGCATTACTGAGAAAAAATCCAGTTATGATTTTGGTGCACGAACAGTTATCGAACATAACCTCGAACAGTCAAATTTTTTTCAAATCGTTCGTGTTCGCCGAACGGCTCGAACACCGCCCAAAGCAGCTCGAATTTGAGATTGGCGAACAGTTCGAGTCGAACACCGCTCATCTCTAGTGTCCACGTGTGACGTGTATCCGATGCCCCGCGTCAACGAACTCATCAAGAGGCTTGGATCGGCGAGGTACTTCACCACTCTTGACCTGACGAAGGGCTACTGGCAGATCCCCATGTCCCAGTTGGCCAAGGAGAAGACGGCTTTCTCGACACCTGATGGGTGCTTTTAATACACTCGGATGCCATTCGGACTACAGGGGGTCCCAGCCTCCTTCCAGAGGGCTATAGATCGAATCCTAGCCCCACATAAGAAGTATGCCGTAGTCTACCTTGATGAACAAATAAAGTAGCACACTGTAACACTGAGTATATAGATGTGAAATATGAAATATGAATAGCATAACTGCTGTAAAAAATAGAAATAAATGAAAAATTTTTTGAAAATTTTTTTTAGCGCATGAAATATGAAGTATGGAAAATGAATAGCATTACTGCTGTAAATAAATGAGAAATCTTAGCGCATAAATTGGCCAATTCATGTGTACCTGACAGCCGCGGTAAGGCGTTTCTCGATGTCAGGACCTACTAATGTGAATACCTCTCTAAGAGACCTCCGTCTGCTTATGTGTGGGAAAGACAGATCCTGATGCATTTAAAACCACCTGCGGCATGGGGGTGGGGGTGGAGTGCTCAGTCAACGCTAAATCTAGTAACAAAGAGAATGACGGCACTTCCACTACAAAAACTAGGTGTGAACAGGTGCTTACTAAGAGCAGCTACCTCCATATATAATGAACAAATAAAGTAGCACACTGTAACACTGAGTATATAGATGTGAAATATGAAATATGAATAGCATAACTGCTGTAAAAAATAGAAATAAATGAAAAATTTTTTGAAAATTTTTTTTAGCGCATGAAATATGAAGTATGGAAAATGAATAGCATTACTGCTGTAAATAAATGAGAAATCTTAGCGCATAAATTGGCCAATTCATGTGTACCTGACAGCCGCGGTAAGGCGTTTCTCGATGTCAGGACCTACCAATGTGAATACCTCTCTAAGAGACCTCCGTCTGCTTATGTGTGGGAAAGACAGATCCTGATGCATTTAAAACCACCTGCGGCATGGGGGTGGGGGTGGAGTGCTCAGTCAACGCTAAATCTAGTAACAAAGAGAATGACGGCACTTCCACTACAAAAACTAGGTGTGAACAGGTGCTTACTAAGAGCAGCTACCTCCATATATAATGAACAAATAAAGTAGCACACTGTAACACTGAGTATATAGATGTGAAATATGAAATATGAATAGCATAACTGCTGTAAAAAATAGAAATAAATGAAAAATTTTTTGAAAATTTTTTTTAGCGCATGAAATATGAAGTATGGAAAATGAATAGCATTACTGCTGTAAATAAATGAGAAATCTTAGCGCATAAATTGGCCAATTCATGTGTACCTGACAGCCGCGGTAAGGCGTTTCTCGATGTCAGGACCTACTAATGTGAATACCTCTCTAAGAGACCTCCGTCTGCTTATGTGTGGGAAAGACAGATCCTGATGCATTTAAAACCACCTGCGGCATGGGGGTGGGGGTGGAGTGCTCAGTCAACGCTAAATCTAGTAACAAAGAGAATGACGGCACTTCCACTACAAAAACTAGGTGTGAACAGGTGCTTACTAAGAGCAGCTACCTCCATATATAATGAACAAATAAAGTAGCACACTGTAACACTGAGTATATAGATGTGAAATATGAAATATGAATAGCATAACTGCTGTAAAAAATAGAAATAAATGAAAAATTTTTTGAAAATTTTTTTTAGCGCATGAAATATGAAGTATGGAAAATTAATAGCATTACTGCTGTAAATAAATGAGAAATCTTAGCGCATAAATTGGCCAATTCATGTGTACCTGACAGCCGCGGTAAGGCGTTTCTCGATGTCAGGACCTACCAATGTGAATACCTCTCTAAGAGACCTCCGTCTGCTTATGTGTGGGAAAGACAGATCCTGATGCATTTAAAACCACCTGCGGCATGGGGGTGGGGGTGGAGTGCTCAGTCAACGCTAAATCTAGTAACAAAGAGAATGACGGCACTTCCACTACAAAAACTAGGTGTGAACAGGTGCTTACTAGGAGCAGCTACCTCCATATATAATGAACAAATAAAGTAGCACACTGTAACACTGAGTATATAGATGTGAAATATGAAATATGAATAGCATAACTGCTGTAAAAAATAGAAATAAATGAAAAATTTTTTGAAAATTTTTTTTAGCGCATGAAATATGAAGTATGGAAAATGAATAGCATTACTGCTGTAAATAAATGAGAAATCTTAGCGCATAAATTGGCCAATTCATGTGTACCTGACAGCCGCGGTAAGGCGTTTCTCGATGTCAGGACCTACCAATGTGAATACCTCTCTAAGAGACCTCCGTCTGCTTATGTGTGGGAAAGACAGATCCTGATGCATTTAAAACCACCTGCGGCATGGGGGTGGGGGTGGAGTGCTCAGTCAACGCTAAATCTAGTAACAAAGAGAATGACGGCACTTCCACTACAAAAACTAGGTGTGAACAGGTGCTTACTAAGAGCAGCTACCTCCATATATAATGAACAAATATATATGGAGGTAGCTGCTCTTAGTAAGCACCTGTTCACACCTAGTTTTTGTAGTGGAAGTGCCGTCATTCTCTTTGTTACTAGATTTAGCGTTGACTGAGCACTCCACCCCCACCCCCATGCCGCAGGTGGTTTTAAATGCATCAGGATCTGTCTTTCCCACACATAAGCAGACGGAGGTCTCTTAGAGAGGTATTCACATTGGTAGGTCCTGACATCGAGAAACGCCTTACCGCGGCTGTCAGGTACACATGAATTGGCCAATTTATGCGCTAAGATTTCTCATTTATTTACAGCAGTAATGCTATTCATTTTCCATACTTCATATTTCATGCGCTAAAAAAAATTTTGCAAAAAAAATAAATAAAAAATTTTCATTTATTTCTATTTTTTACAGCAGTTATGCTATTCATATTTCATATTTCACATCTATATACTCAGTGTTACAGTGTGCTACTTTATTTGTTCATTATATATGGAGGTAGCTGCTCTTAGTAAGCACCTGTTCACACCTAGTTTTTGTAGTGGAAGTGCCGTCATTCTTTTTGTTAGTAGCCTACCTTGATGACATCATTTTCTTTATCCCAGACTGGGCTAGTCATCTACCTTATCTACAGGCCATTCTGGATGCTCTAAGGAAGGCGGGATTTACAATAAATCCGATAAAATGTGCTGCTGGAAAAGAGAAGGCCAAGTACTTGGGCTATTTTGTCGGGAGAGGTGAAATAAAACCGCAAGTCAATAAAGTGGAGGCAATGCAGACCTAGCCGCAACCGCTCTCCAAGAAGCAAGTGAGAGCGTTCCTGGGAATGGTGGGATATTACCCGCGGTTTATCTCATATTTTGCCATGATGGCCGCGTCACTTATGGATCTCCTAAAAGGCACCAGATCAACCATGGTGAAGTGGACGGAGGAAACAGAGATGACATTTCAACTGCTGAAGCTAGCACCGTGTAAGCAGCCAATCCTGGTCGCAACAGACTTTAAGAAAGAATTTGTGGTCCAGACGGACGCTTCAGAGGTTGGCCTAGGAGCCTTGCTCTCTCAAGAGATAAATGGGGAAGAACATCCCATTCTCTATCTGAGCCGGAAGCTCTTGTCCTGCGAGAAGAACTACGCAATAGTAGAAAAAGAGTGTTTAGCCATAAAATGGGCCGTAGATACACTAACATATTACCTACTAGGCCGGAAGTTTAAATTGGTGTCTGACCATGCCCCTTTGAGATAGTTGAGGGAAAGGGGTAAAAATACCAGGGTAACTAGGTGGTTCCTAGGTCTTCAGGACTTTCATGTTGAGCATAAACCTGGGAAGTTACATGGGAACACTGATGTCCTCTCTAAGATTCCCTGTCTGGTATCGGAAGGTGCCCAAACCCCCGGCTTTGGGCAGAGGGGGGAATATGTGACAGATTCACTGGTATGATATGAGGGGAGGTATGTGTCACACAGGTTGCTAGCCTGTGTGAACTGAAACCTATAAACTTTCTGCCAGCATGTTATATGCTTGGGGTTAACTCCCTTAAAGGGTGTGGTTTTATGGGAATGGCAGAGGGTGGGAGGCCATTCCCCTACCTCCCCTCAGGGTGTGGCTGAGCAATGTTGAAATGCTCAGTCACCATTTTTTTTTTCTGTTAAGTCTGGAGAGGCAAGGACTCCAGAATGGAAAGCCACAGCTCAAAGAGGAGCTGAAAGCTGGGACAACAACCTGTGTGGACGAACCCCACACTGCTATGGACTGTGCTATCGTTCATCTTTTGTTTTGTTGTTTTGCCAGTAAGGCTGTGTTTATACAGTTATATGAAAAAGTTTGGGCACCCCTATTAATCTTAAGCTTAATGTTTTATAAAAATTGGTGTTTTTGCAACAGCTATTTCAGTTTGATATATGTAATAACTGTTGGACACCGTAATGTTTCTGCCTTGAAATGAGGTTTATTGTACTAACAGAAAATGTGCAATCTGCATTCAAACAAAATTTGACAGGTGCATAAGTATGGGCACCTCACCAGAAAAGTGACATTAATATTTAGTAGATCCTCCTTTTGCAAAAATAACAGCCTCTAGTCGCTTCCTGTAGCTTTTAATGATCTCCTGGATCCTGGATGAAGGTATTTTGACCATTCCTCTTTACAAAACAATTCCAGTTCAGTTAAGTTTGATGGTCGCCGAGCATGGACAGCCCTCTTGAAATGATCCCACAGATGTTCAATGATATTCAGGTCTGGGGACTGGGATGGCCATTCCAGAACATTGTAATTGTTCCTCTGCATGAATGCCTGAGTAGATTTGGAGCGGTGTTTTGGATCATTGTCTTGCTGAAAGATCCATCCCCTGCGTAACTTCAACTTTGTCACTGATTCTTGAACATTATTGTCAAGAATCTGCTGATACTGAGTGGAATCCATGCATCCCTCAACTTTAACAAGATTCCCGATGCCGGCATTGGCCACACAGCCCCAAAGCATGATGGAACCTCCACCAAATTTTACTGTGGGTAGCAAGTGTTTTTATTGGAATGCTGTGTTTTTTTTCCGCCATGCATAACGCCTTTTTGTATGACCAAACAACTCAATCTTGGTTTCATCAGTCCACAGGACCTTCTTCCAAAAAGAAATTGGCTTCTCCAAATGTGCTTTTGCATACTTCAGCCGACTCTGTTTGTGGCGTGCTTGCAGAAACGGCTTCTTTTGCATCACTCTCCCATACAGCTTCTCCTTGTGCAAAGTGCGTTGTATAGTTGACCGATGCACAGTGACACCATCTGCAGCAAGTTGATGCTGCAGCTCTCTGGAGGTGGTCTGAGGATTGTCCTTGACTGATCTCACCATTCTTCTTCTCTGCCTTTCTGATGTATTTCTTGGCCTGCCACTTCTGGCCTTAACAAGAACTGTCCCTGTGTTCTTCCATTTCCTTTCTATGTTCCTCACAGTGGAAACTGACAGGTAAAATCTCTGAGACAGCTTTTTGTATCCTTCCCCTGAACAACTATGTTGCATAATCTTTGTTTTCAGATCATTTGACAGTTGTTTTGAGGAGCCCATGATGCCACTCATCAGAGGAGATTCAAACAGGAGAACAACTTGCAAGTGGCCACTTTAAGTAGCTTTTCTCATGATTGCATACACCTGGCTATGAAGTTCAAAGCTCAATGAGGTTACAAAACCAAAAGAAGTGCTTTAGCAAGTCAGTAAAAAGTAGGTAGGAGTATTTAAAACAAGAAAATGATAAGGGTGCCCATACTTATGCACCTGTCAAATTTTGATTAAATGCAGATTGCACATTTTCTGTTAGTACAATAAACCTCATTTCAAGGCAGAAACATTACTGTGTCCAACAGTTATTACACATATCAAACTGAAATAGCTGTTGCAAAAACACCAATTTTTATAAAACATTAAGCTTAAGATTAATAGGGGTGCCCAAACTTTTTCATATAACTGTATTGCTGGAGCTGCAGGACTTTATGCCACATAATAAAGCCTGCAGAGAAAACATGGTTCCTGAGTCTATTTCCGGAAGTGGCCAAGTGAGGCGTCTGACCCCGTATATATACTGTATATATACACCAAATTATTTCCGCATTCCAAATTATTGTGCAGTTTGGATTTAAGTGTCATAAAAATGTATTTTTTTATTTTTCAAATGAACTCATGGAAGGTATTTTGTCTCAGGGCTCTTTGGATGACTGAAATCAATCTCATACCCCTGTGATAATTAGTTTGTCAGGTGAAACTTTTTAAAGGAAAACTACTTTATAAGGACAGTCCACATTAATAAGCAGGACACAGGTTTCAAGCAATATGGGAAGAAAAAAGATCTCTCTGCTGCCTAAAAGTGTCAAATAGTGAAATGCCTTGGAAAAGGCATGAAAACATTAGATATTTCATGAAAATGTAAGCATCATCATCATACTGTGAAGAGATTTGCAGCTGATACAGAGCACAGACGTGTTTGTGCAGTTAAATGCATAATGAGGAAGGTTTCTGCCTGACAAATTCATCAGATTTAGTAGCTGCTAAAATACAATTACAAAGCAGCAAACAGGTATGTGAAGCTGCTGGTGCCTCTGGAGTCCCGCGAACCTCAAGGTGTATGATCCTACAGAGCTCAGTAGCAGAAACAGTCGCAGTGGGCCCACACATACTTGTTTACTGATGAGTGCCATGCAACTCTGAATGGTCCAGAGGGATGGAGTAGTGGATGATTGGTGGGTGGCCACCGTGTCCCAACAAGGCTGCGACAGCAGCAAAGAGGTGGTGGAGTCATGTTTTGTCCTGGAATCATGGGGGAGAGCTGACAAGCCCCTTTAGGGTCCCTGACGGCATGAAAATGACCTCTGTAAAGTATATAGAGTTTCTGATGGACCACTTTCTTCCATGGTGCAAAAAAAAGAACTGAGCCATCTGTAGAAAAATCATCTTTATGCTGACAATGCTCCATCTCATGCTGCATAGAATACTTCGCAGTCAGACTGTGGGGACCCCCAACCAAACCCCGACACATGCTTAGTTCCCCTACCACCGCCCTTTCCCTTGCCAATAATGTACCAGGTACAACTGGATGGGTGAGGATCGGTCACAGCTTTATTAAATTCTCCATTCATTTTGTTAGAAAGGCATTTCACTTTTTCAAAACAGCTCATTGCCAAATGCCCTGTGTCTCCACACAGGCAAGTTAGCCAACAAGCGGAACTCTCCAAAATGTCCTTTCTTTATTTCCAGGCCGCTGTGAAAGGACCACCGGGGAAAGGAAGGAGGGTGGGACATCTCCGTGTTTATATACCTATGGGACGGCATGTGACGGCCGTCCCTTTCACTTTATTGGTCCCTTCAGGAACTTCCTATTTCTCTGGCCAGTAAGCGGAGGGGACCACCAATCGCCACGGCCCGGGAAGGGACCACCACAGTCAGAGGCACTTTCCTTATTTACTGCAGTGCCTTCCAGACTGTGGGGACCCCCAACCAAACCCCGACGCATGCTTAGTTCCCCTACCGCCCCCCTTTCCCTTGACAATAATGTACATTCTCATCGCCTATGGCGTATCACCACTCCACCTCTTTCTCTCACCAATTTAGACATTTTATGCCCATAGCAGCCAGAGATGCAGATGTGTTATGTGCAGCATGAGACGGGACATTATCATGCATGAAAATGATCTTGCTGCGGAATGCACGGTTCTTCTTCTTGAACCATGGAAGGAAGTGCTGTTAGAGAAACTCAACATACATTATGGAGTTCATCTTTACCCCTTCAGGGATCTTAAAAGGGCCGACAATCTCTCTTCCCATGATTCCAGCCCAAAACATTACTCCACCTCCTCCTTGTTAGCGCAGTAGCCGTGTTTGCATGGGGTGTCCATCAACCAGCCATCCTCCACTCCATCCATCTGGACCATCAAGATCATTTCATGCATGATAATGCCCCGTCTCATGCTGCACATAACACATCTGCATCTCTGGCTGCTATGGGCATAAAAGGGGACAAACTTATGGTGTGGCACCCATGCTCCCCTGACCTCAACCCCATTGAGAACCTCTGGAGCATCATCAAAAGGAGTGTCTATGATGGCGGGAGGCAGTTCACATCTAAGCAACAGCTCTGGGAGGGTATTCTGTCCTCATGCAAAACAATTGAAGCAGAAACCATCCAAAACCTGACAAATTCAATGGACGAGAGAGTTCAGAAGCTCCTTTCGAACAATGGGTCCTATGTGCAAATGTAACATCACCTAGAATAAAGTTTTGAGTTGAAAACTGTTTGATTTCAGTTTGTAATAACCTGCTAATGCTTATAATTTCAAAAATGACCATTCTTTTGTTCTTTATTAAAATCAAAAGGTTGAAAACTCTGCTGTGCATAATAATTTGGAACATGCATTTTGAGTGCAGTTTGAGTTTTTTATTTTTTTTTAAATATACTGTTATCATAGGCAGTTTGTACAAAAACCTTTCAATTGTACTCTAATAGTTATTTGGCTGGAAAATTACAATGACTGCAATTCATATAGGTAATTTGGGAAAATCTGAGAAAATATTATTTGCATAATAATTTGGAACACAGTGTATATATGAATGTCCTAGCAGCCCAACTATTACTATCACTGCTAGTATTATTACTACCATAATTACTATCACTGCTAGTACTATTACTACCATCATTACTATCACTGCTAGTACTGTTACCACCAGCATTGCTCTCACTGCTAGTACTATTACTACCATCATTACTATCAGTGTTACTACTACAATTGCTATCATCACTACTCTACTACTGCTCTTACTACTAGCGTTACTATCATCACTAAGATCACATCACAACTAGTGAGACTTCTGATATCACTACTACTATTACCAATAATATCACTATAAGGCTGTGTGTCCACTATGCATTTTTTAAGCATTTCTGCAGCGGCAATCCCGCTGCAGAAGCGCTTAAAAAACGCTTGCTAGAAGGTCTGCCATTTTCCCCAATGATAATCCGCATGTGCTGTGCACATGCTGCGGAAATGTCCACTGCAGATTATAATTGCGGAAAAATCTGCAGCACTACCAATTATTTTGCGTAATCGCGGCGTTTTTGCCGCCAATTACTTGCATTGAATCGCATAATATCCGCATCACTACATGTGCACATGCGGATATTAATCGATTCAATGTGTGGATGGTACCCGGGTTTGGAGAGGAGGAGACTCTCCTCCAGACCAGGTACCATAGTACCTGTAAAAAAATAGAATTAAAATAAAAAATATACATTATACTTACCTTCTGATGGCTCCCTAGTCTCCTCAGCGATCCGTCCTGGTTTCCCGGCAGCTCGCGATGGTCTTAAAGGACCTGCCATGACGTCATTTAGTCATGTGATGGGTCACGTGACCGCTGATGTCGGCGGTCACGTGACCCATCACATGACTAAATTACATCATGGCAGGTCCTTTTACACAACCTGAGACACCGGGGAGACCAAACGCATTGGATAAGGACACCGGGGGCTATCAGAAGGTTAAGTATAATATTTATTTTTAATTTTTTACCAATGTCGGTTGCATGGATTTATATAGTGTGACCAAGTTGTCAAGCACTTTCCAAGTGATGCTAAAATCGATTGGAAAGCGCTTGACAACCTGCATACGGAAATGCATGTGAAGAACGCTTCACATCCGCATGTCCCTGGCAGGAAAAATGCATGTAAAATCCGCATGCGTTTTTTCTGCCAGGGAGATGCAGAAACGCTCAGGAAAAATCCGGAGCATTTCTGCATCGTGGGCACTTAGCCTTAATATTAATATTACTGACTACTCTACTAGTGATATCAATATTGTTACCGCAGCGACTACTACTTATATTACTACTATCAAAATGACTGCCACCACTTCTGCTATTCCTGATACTATCTTCACTCTTCAACTTCGGCAAGTACGCCTGGTGTCTCTATTTCCGTGAGGGAGGGTGGAGGTTTGTCCTGCTGCATTTAAAGGTATCCCGCCCTGGCATGTGGGTAGTAATTGTGGTCAACTGGTTGGTGTAAGGAACACGTTGAAACTGCGGTGATCGTATGTGAGCTGCGCTGCTGTAGTTACGAGGCATGCGGGGTTAAGTGCGTCCATCGCCGCGCAATTGTTGCTGTCGTGGTGAACGTATGAGAGCTGGGCTGCTGTCATGTCCAGGGGCGCCGAAGTGGATACGCTCCCTGCAGAGCATGTCAGTGGGGTATTGATGTGTGTGGGGCTTTGTGCACTTTTACTTTTATTTTTATTCTTACTATTGGCTTTTTTGTGAGTCTTGCCAGAGGGGGAGCGAGAGCACAGCTACTGGCAGAGAACTGTAAGCCAGCGCTCTGGAAGGCGGGAATGACGGCTGGACTGCCACTCTCCAGGGCGCTCCCCCGCTGCAAACTGGATCCAGATAGGTGAGGGAGGTAACCTCACGGTCGGCAGTGATGGGTGCGGGCCTGGAGCAGGCGCCACGCTGGCCAATGCTGCCGGAGCATGTGGCGCTTGCCTGGGGTGCCGTAATATAACCAGCACGGCCATCGGCAGCAGGTGAGGGCCTGAAGCAGGCGCCACGGTGGCCTCTGCTGCTTGGGTCGTGGCATGTGACGACTGCCTGGAGGGTGTAGGGGACTAGAAGCTATGCAGCATCATGATGGAGGCGGCCATAAGCGGCAAGCGCGGGCCTATCTTCGGCTCCTTGCTGGCCACCGATGTGACTAGCCCAGGGGGATATGGGGGACTCGGTACCCGGGCCTTTACCTTCATGGTATGTCACGGCAGTCGGCTCCCGGGCCCGTACCCTGGGGTCACTCTTTAAAAGGGGGTTAGTCACTTGAAGGGATGATAAACGGTTTTGTCTCGTGACGCCACCTGTGGTACCGGCGCTGCTGCAGACCTCTGGAGCAGGTGTTAGGGCAGCTGGGTTGGTGTGGCTCTCCACAGGCAGAGCACAGCTCCAGGGCAGTGTAGATGCAGATGGTGACACTGGGCGTTGTAGTGCAGAAACGATAGCGTGGTAGAAATAACTGTGCAATGGGGTGCAGTCATCCGAGTTTATTCACAGTTATTTAGGTTCCTCAGGTTGCACTAGATAGCTGACAGTCTCCCACGTCGCGCTGCGTTCACCAGGCAGGGGTTCAGAACTCCCTCAAGTATCTCAAGAGCACTTAACAGGGCCCCTCTCTGTATGTTCCTTTCTTAGCCGACTTCCCGCTCTGGGTCTTTCCCTCCTGCCCTGCGCCCTGCCATGCAAAGTCCTGATCGGGTAACTTGAGATCCCTCTGGGCAACTTGGAGTTCCCGGACCTTGCTTGGTGCCCTTTTTGGCGGCTTAGGTGCGGATGTGGCAACTGCACCTTGAAAGTGCAGAAGCCTCCAGTTTTCTAGCTGAGACTTAAAGTAACTCGGCTAGTCCATTGACCGGTTCCCTTCTTGCGGCCTGATCCCTCTTACGCCTGGCAGATTCGGGCATACGGGTGCCGTCCTGCACTCACCGTACCCCCTGGGATCCCTTTAGTTCCTGGAGCCTTCCTCCCTTGCTCCCACTCCTCTCTCAGTCTTGGGCATGACAGGCCGAGCCTGCCTCCCGAGCAGAGCTCCTGAAGAGCCTCTGCTCCCTTCACTTCTCCTCTTCTGACTCACTCTTACTACCTAAAAAAGATGGCTTCCCTATATATATATATATATATATATATCTTCAAGTGCTCCCCTGTCTGCGTCCTCCACCCACTCCCACTACTGGGTTCCCCGCTCACTTTTGGTTCCCCCCACTCCAGCCAGGGACAAGGCAGCAGAAGAAGTGCATAATGACCTTCCAGCTGGCCTGGAGTAGTGTAGTGTTGAGTTCAGGTGTTGGGGTCCCGGGCAGTACTCCATCCTTACCTGAGAGAAGGAGATGCCACACCTCTGGGTGAGGTGCAGTACCTCTGTGGCGACTGAACCCTCAGGGGTGTCACAGATGCAGTCGCTGCCTGCGTCGAGTCACATAGAGCCTGGCTGGGGGGCTCCTGACCCGCCACAGATGCCCCTGGTGGGCATGGGCCTAGAACCACGCTGTCCCCTGGAGCCGCCACCTCCGGTACCACGGCACGCAGTGGGTAGGACAGCGTGGTGAGAGAGAGCAGGGTAAGCGGAGGAGAGGGGCTGCCGGCGGCATGGGTCCCACAATAAGGAGGTGCTGCAGGCGACTTGCCGGCACGACAGGGACGGGCACTAGGAGCAGGGATTCCGAGCTGAGGAGCGGGGGATGAGCGCTCAGTCCAGAGATGAGGGCCTGTAACCAGCACTGGCCCCCCTGTGCAAACCCAGCCCGCAGGGCCTCAACAAGCTAACCTGATCCTTCCATGATACATTCGATACCAGAACCATCGGTGAAAGGAAGGAGGGTGGGACATCTCTGTGTTTATATACCTATGGTATGGCTTGTGACGGCCGTCCCTTTGACTTTATTGGTCCCTTCGGGGACTTCCTATTTCTCTGGCCAGTAAGGGGCAGTGGAGGGGACGACCAATCGCCACAGTCCGGGGGGTGTCCACCACAGTCAGAGGCACTTTCCTTATTTAGTGCAGCGCCTGCCATTAGCTGCTATGGGCATAAAAGAAGAGAAACCCGTGGTGTGACCACAGTCCTCCCCTGAACTCAACCCTATTGACAACATCAGCTCTGGGAGGCTATTCTGACACCCTGCAAAGAAATTAAAGCAGAAACTATCCAAAAATTATCAAGTTCAATGGATGCAAGAATTGTGAAGGTGATATCAAAGAATGGGTCCTATGTTAACATGTAACTTGGCCTGTTAAGATGTTTTTGATTGAAAAAGCTTTTGATTTCAGTAAATGTGACCTCTTAATGCTGCAAATTGAACAAATGACCATTTTCAATTCTTTAGAACCTCACAGTTCAGCCTCACAATCTTACAAGATCACAGTTCAGCCTCCCTGACTGAAACTATTAGCTCATTTAGAATGATAAAGCAGAGAATAATCACACTCCTAACACAGCAGGCCCAGATGGTACTGACTGTTGATGGTCATATAATGAGGTGCTGAAGCATCATGGGATTGATAGCCATGCATAGGGGAGGCAAAAGTAAAAAGTGAATTCTAAAATTTAAGATGGAGGCTTAAGAAAAGAAAATATGGGTTTAAAGTGCAGGGAGGAACACTATAAATAAGAGAAGTGCAGCGTGTAATAGGTAATGTGGTAGGTGGTGCAATGATGCAAAAAAGTAACAAAAAAGGAGTGCACCTTTAAGGCTATGTGCCCACGTTGCGGACCTGAAGCATATTTTTTATGCTTCTCCCTGGCGGGAAAATCGCATGCGGATATTACATGCGGTTTTCCCGCCAGGTAGAAGCGTTTGTGAGGCGTCTTTGCATGCATTTCCGCATGCGGGTTATCAAGCACTTCTCCAAGCATCACTTGGAAAAGTGCTTGACAACTTGTTCAGAATGGTAAAAAATAAAAAAATAAAGTTTATACTCACCTTCTGATGCATTCTCTGCCCCGTCCGGAGTCTTGAGCGGCTCACGCTGTTGTGTGCAGGACCTGCGGTGACGTCATTGAGTCATGTGGTGGGTCACATGACTCAATGACGTGGCAGGTCCTTCAGACAACAGCGCGACGGAGGGAAAACATCAGAAGATAAGTATAAACTTTATTTTATTCTTTTTTTTACAGGTTCTTTGGTACCCAGGTCTGGATGAGAGTCTCCTCTCATCCAGACTTGGGTACCATCCGCACATTGATTCCGCTGCGCTTCCGCAAAATTAATGAACATGCTGCGGATTTTTGACCGTAGCATATACGCTGCGGAAAAATCCGCAGCATGGGCATTGACATTGCGGAATGCCATTGGGGACCATGGGGTGCGGATATACATGCGTTTTTCAAGCGTTTACGCTGCGGAAATTCCGCAGCATATACGCTTGAAAAATGCTACGTGGGCACACAGCCTAAATGTTTGCTGCTTTATTGCTGGGCTCACACAGTATTAAAAATGTGCAATCAAATCTGTTTAATAATCCCCATGGAAATCAACAATGAAAAATTTATGTTTTATGAATGGATTTAGATTGAGATTTCACTCATTGAATTGTAGGTGAAATGCACAGTAAATATAAGCAACAGATAGCGTCTGCTGCAGATTTGATACATAGCGAATTCTGCAATTTTTTCAGACTGTGCAAATAAGATTTTAAAATACCCCATCATCTGCATTCTACTGTGCTGTGTTCTGAAATATTAGAATAATATTTTGCAGTAAAAATTTTGCAACAAATGGATACTCTTCCTAGATATTTGCAATCAAAAATTGGCAAGTAAGACATATATTGGGGAATCTTAACGGGAATCTGTCAGCAGGTTCTTGCTCTGAAATCTGAAGACAGCAGGAGATAGAGGCTGAAACGCAGAATTCAGGGATGTGTCACTTGTCCAGATGCGTGCTGCCTCTCCCACTCCTTCCCCACTGTGACACACTGCTGCAACATAATGTCCTGTCCAAGACACTGCTGCAGGCCGATGATCATTGTTACAGGGAACATAAGTAAGAAAAAGCACCAGAACAACAGCCTTGATAATAAAAATGATCCCCTATTCCCCCATACTGACTAATCATGTTCTACTGTAATAGAATGGATAGGGATAGAGATATGTATGAATATTGTAAGGGAGCGGCTCTCAGATAAACGCTTGTGCACACAGAGGGGTCCGATTTCTTAGTCCAAAACAAATGTGCGGTTTAATAAATTTCCATAAACCATCCAGCTTAACCAAAAATAGCCTTTTCTGGCTAAAAAAAGCTGTAACAGCACCAAAACAGAAAATAAACAGTCCATATATAGTAGACTTTCACTCAGCCTCTAGCAGAGTGAACCGCACAAGCAGGGTCTTTTCACCATGCAAACACCATCACTAATTATACAGCTGGATTTCCTTATATCTGCCATACCATGCCCTGGGGTGGGGATATGTGAGCAGCCTGTACCACTCATTTCTTTGACTGCTCGTAAACTCGGCCCTGGGCAAGCCCTACTAACTCTCTCAGCACTATACGTGCTGTAGCCTGAGTTTTCGGGTTTACATCACCGAGGCTACCAACCTCAATGATACATATCTCCCCTCGAGGATGGCCATCTTACACTATATATATATATATATATATATATATATATATATATATATATATATATATATATATACAGTGGTGTGAAAAAAAGTGTCTGCCCCCTTCCTGATTTCTTATTCTTTTGCATGTTTGTCACACTTAAATGTTTCAGATCACAAAACAAATTTAAATATAAGGCACAGGTAACACATGTAAACACAAAATGCAGTTTTTAAATGAAGGTCTTATTTTTAAGGGAAAAAGAAATACAACCCCATCCCAAAAAAACAAACAAAAAAACATAAATTAATTGTGGTTTGTCACATCTTTGGGAAGCTGAGTTCAATTTCCCTAGCCACACGCAGGCCTGATTACTGCCACACCTATTCTCAATCAAGAAACCACTTAAATAGGACCTGCATGACAAAGTGAAGTAGACCAAGAGATTCTCAAAAGCTAGACCTCATGCTGCGATCCAAAGAAATTCAGGAAAAAATGAGAAACAAAGTAATTGAGATCTTTCAGTCTGGAAAATGTCATTTCTAAAGCTTTGGGACTCCAACAAACCACAGTGAGAGCCATTATCCACAAATGGCAAAAACTTGGAACAGTGGTGAACCTTCCCAGGAGTGGCCCGCCTACCAAAATTACCCCAAGAGCGCAGTGACAACTCATCCAAGAGGTCACAAAAGACCACATAACAACATCCAAAAAGTGCAGGCCTCACTTACCTCAGTTAAGGTCAGTGTTCATGACTCCACCATATAAAAGAGACTGAGCAAAAATGGCATGCATGACAGAGTTCCAAGACGAAACCCACTTCTGAGCAAAAAGAACATAAAGACTCATCTCAGTTTTGTCAGAAAACATCTTGATGATCACCAAGACTTTTGGGAGAATACTCTGTGGACTGACGAGAGAAAAGTTGAACTTTTTGGAAGGTGTATGCCCCATTACAGAAAGTAACACAGCATTTCAGAAAGGGAAATCATACCAACAGTAAAATATGATGGTGGTAGTGTGATGGTCTGGAGATGTTTTGCTGCTTCAAGATGTGGACGACTTTCTGTGGTGTATGGAACCATGAATTCTGCTGTCTACCAAAAATTCCTGAAAGAGAATGTCCGGCCATCTGTTCATGACCTCAAGCTAAAGCACATTTGGGTTACGCTAAAGGACAATGATCCAAAATGCATCACAAACACACCAGCAAGTCCACTTCTGAATGGCTTAAGAAAAACAAAATTTAGACTCTGAAGTGGTGTTTTTCCAAGTATTTAAAGGTGCTCGGAAAACTGCTTTAAAGTAGGCGATTAATTTTTATTATAATTAAATGATTACAGAAAATAGTGTGATATTGTGTACACTTTTGCATAATATAAATCAAAAGGTAAAGTACTTACAGCGCACACTATACAGGAAAAACTTCACCAGGAGCAACATACATCATCTGTCCGGGAAACTTCAGCCGTGAGAAGCAAAACAGCGAAGACAGAGAAAAGTCCTGGGATGAATCCACACTGCGACGTCAGGGCATCCCCTTTTAGTCCACAGGTCAACAGACTTCTGTCTTAGCTGAAAACTTCACTAGCTTATATCTTGTTTGAAAACACATGCTTGCGTAACCAAATGTTACACAAATTCTGACAGGTTCTATTTGTTCGATATAGTATCTTTCTTCTGAGTGGCCAGCTCTTCAGATGTTAATTAACACCAAACAAATATATCAAATATATGGCCGGAGATGAAACATGCCAAAGGCTCCTGGTACCAGATGTTTTACCATTCTATAAACACAGCATATTCTCACCAAATATTGCTAATGAATATAAACATGCATCGTTCTCACTAAACATTGATAATAGAGCTATGCGGTCCAGGTGTTGTGAAAATTACAGAAAGTACAAGGCTAACAAGCTGAACTGTTACTGTGAAATATCTTAAAGGGTTCTTTAAAAACAGGCTACCAATATGGATTCCTGATGGCCATTAACATCTTAGCACTACAAGTGGCCTAGTCAAAGTCCTGACCTTTATCTGATTGAGATGCTGTGGCATGACCTTAAAAAGGCGGTTCATGCTCGTAAACCCTCCAATCTGGTTAAATTACAATAATTTTGCAAAGATGAGTGGCCAAAATCCCTCCAGAATGTTATAAAAGACTCATTGCCAGTTATTGCAAATGCTTGATTGCATTAATTGCAGCTAATGATCCTATCAGTCAGCCAGACCACGTAATTGACCCTCTAAACAGCCTGACAGACATGGTCAGCTTTGGAAAGGGGACAGGTAAGTCTGTGACAGTCAGGCCCCCATTAATAATAATAATTTTATATCATTTTAATATGCAATACCATTATTATGGTACATCAACAAACCCGGTATAAGAGCAATAGACAGCATTCATAAGAACGTCACCTAACAAAATAATTTCTTACAAGAAAACTTGGGGATAATCATTCAAATGCATGGTAATTAGAGTTAAACAATAAGCTTCCCAGATGTCCAGTGGCCACCTTGTTAGTCTGTGGTCACCAGACCAGAGCATTGCAAGCCTCCTACTACCTGTGGCATCCCTGGCGCCACTTCTGATTAGCAGGCCCCCATGGCGTCACACATGTGTTGCTTCACAATGTAATGGCGTTGCTGGACTTATTACTACAAAGAGGCTCTGGGGATGTCGCTGGTAGTTGGAGGTTTGCAATACTGGTTTGGCAATAACAGTGGTCGCCCTGATAATGATGTTCTAGTATTCTAGATTGTAAGTTGTGAAGGCCTGTAAATATTTTATTAGCATTTTCATATTAATCTATTAAACATTATAGGCAGAGCATTTATTTGTCACTTTTGTTGTGTTTAAAGCAAATTGTAAAAAAAAAACACAAAACAAAAATAAAAACAGCTGAGCATTTTAATGTCTTTACTAAAAAATGCTGATATGGGACCTGCAAGCAATTAAAAGTGCAAAATGTACATCCGGGAATCAGATGCTGAATTTTCTACTAATGTAGTCCAAGTCAGGTTAACAAAATGTGTAATTGAAATTATCATTACATTGGAGGTTAAGAAAACAAAACTTTGCTCAGGCTCCTTTTAGGATCATGATATTCTGCAAGATAAGTAGAAGATTATAATTGTGGAACCCCAGGGGTCTGGTTACCACAGTAATAGCAATATTACGTCTGAGAGCAGGTGGGAGGTCTCCTGGTCAGGTGCCCTAAGCATGCCACACCTCCTGCCCAGTCCTGGGAGGGGAAGAACTTCCCCTATAAAAACTGGGGGCTGAGGCAGGGTTAGAGAAGAAGAAGAGGAGTCCCAGACAGAGACACAGTCTGGTCTGGAGTGGAGCAGATACAGGGAGAGCAAGATCAGGAGCTCTGTGGGAGCAGTGATAAAAGGGGTCAGAGACTGGAAGCTGTAGAGCTCGTCCTGACTGAAGAGATCTCACCGGACACGGAGTCCGAGGTAGTGGGGACTGATCCATACCCAGCAGCAGAAACCGACCGGCAGGGGATTTCGGGTCCTCTGGCCAAGAAACCCGAAGGCACGGTCACACGCAAGGGACCAGCACCGCCGTTGTGGAGCGGAGGCTACCAGAAGACCCCGAGTCACCGGCCATACGGGTGAGCACCACACGGTACACTCAGGGACGTGGGCTACTTTTACCCGCTTCTAGCAGGGTAGCCAGGGAGAGTACAATAAGTTGGGGAGGCCTACAACTCCGCCTGGCCGGGGGAGATCCTATCTGCTCACAGACTGACCAGGCCCCGATCGCTAGCCAGTACTCCCGGGAGGGTCTACCTTTGCCACCAGTAAAGACCCTGAACTACACCGCACCGTCTCTGAGTGGTTCCTAGTGCCTGCGTGCGATTCTGCTATCCCCATCATCCACGTCCGCTGCCCTGAGGCCATACCCCTCCCGTTGGGGGTTATACTATCCACGCTGCACAACCGTACCACCGGCCTCAGCGGTCTGCCCTGCAGCGGCGGCTTCATAGCCGCAATCAACGGGTGGCGTAGTCGAACAATATAACATCTTATTCTAAGTTCTGCCACTTGGTTTGACACCCTGGGCACGGACCGGGTCACCGCCACGAGGACTACTACCCCTATCAGATCCGGCTCCGGGTATTCCCCCTGCACAGCAGCAGCAGCACAGGCCCAGGGAGCGGGTCATAATCATGGATAGTTCTATCCACCAACCTAAGCTAAATGTATTACTGCACCTGTACTTCTGGAAACTGGTATCCAAAGGATAAGACTATGAATCTGAAAGGGAACAAAAACTATCATAGCTTATTGGAATTATTCCATGAAGTAGGCCACCTTCACATAGAACTTTTAATATGAAACCAATAATTGTTGTTATGCTCCATACACTGGAGCAACTGTACGCTGTACTCCGCGAGACTCGGCTACTGTAAACTGAGGTGACGTCAGTAAGGTTACCTCAGTTCACAAGCGCCGATTCACTTAACAGAGCTCCATACACTTAATGAAGAAGAAGGGGATCGGCGTGGGACCTCCATTTGGATTACGCCGGACCCTGTGGATTATTTTTTTTAGGTAAAAAATGTGGGAAAGAGGAAAATTGTTGGGGAGTGCTTTTTACAAATAAAGGACTTTTTTTCTGTGTGCGTGTTTCTTTCTTTTGCCTATGAGGTAGGTAGTGGGGGTGTCTGATAGACGCCTCTCCATTACAAACCCCTGGGCTTGATGTCAGTGGACATTACACAGCTGACATCAACCCCAAAACCATTACCCCAATTGCCAAAGCACCAGGGCAATCAGGAAGAGCTGAGGTTAAGCACCAGAATTGGCGCATCTAATGGATGCGCCATTTCTGGGGTAGCTGAGGGCTGGTCTTTTTAGCTGGGAAGGGACCAATATCCATGGCCCTTCCCAGCCTATTAATATCAACCCCCAGCTTTCTGCTTTGCCTTAGCTGGTTATTAAAAATAGGGGGACCCCACTTCATTTTTTTAGGGTCCCCCCATTTTTAATAACCAGCAAAGGAAAAGCAGACAGCTTCAGGCTGATATTAATAGACTGGGAAGGTCCATGGATATTGGTCCCTTCTCAGCATAATAATACCAGCTCACAGCTGTCTGCTTTTCTTTGGCTGGTTAATGAAAATAGAGGGGAACCCACATCATTTTTTTCAATTATCTATTTATTAACAAGTACAGTAAAATACACAGGCAAGGCATTGTTCCACTCCTCCACTTGAACCTCCACCTCCTGTTAAAAGATCATTTTCTATTTTTTTTCTAATCTATGTTATTTTAAGTAATTTTCCTATCCACATTTGTTTGCAGGGCAATTGTCCTGCTCTTATCCCAATTTTGCCTCCTTTTGCAGCCTCTAGCCCTTACTACGACCATTTTTACAGCACCAAAGTTCGGGTCCAGGGTCAAGTTCAGCCGAACCCGAACTTCCACAGGTTTGATCATCCTTGTCGGAAATGCTTAATTAATTTTCTAGAGGACTGCTGGAAATAGCTTGGAACATTGCTCAGCCACTGTTCTATTCAGATGGGACATTTCAAAACCCCAATGTTGGGATCAGTAGGGTGCTTCCCATCAGTCAGACCCCCATCAGTCAAAACGTTATAACCTATCCTATGGACTAAGAATTGCTGACACAGCTCACCCTTCCTTCATCATGAAGGACAGATAGATGTCGCAAAACGGAACCTCCAATAATGCCCAGAGACTCATCGACCAATGAGCCTTTACAGTTGCTCCAGAATATAAAGGGTAAACTCCAGCACCAGAAGAGAGTTTCCATAAGGCTACGGCCCCTCTATCAGTATTTGGTCAGTATTTGGTCAGTATTTTTTTCTGAGGGGTGGGAGACAAAACCAGGAGTTGATGATAAATGCAGAATTGGTGACTTGTTTCTATTATACCTTTTCTCTGATTGTTCCTCACCTGGTTTTGGCTCCCACTCCTGAGGAAAAAATACAGACTGAAAACTGATCAAATACTGATAGTAGGGCCATGGCCTAAGATTCCATATAAGAAGTTCTATCTCTGTTCCGGTGATAGATTTTACCCTTTGTATTCTGGACCTTTCCTAAAAATAGGCTGCGATTAACCCTCCAAGTTCTCAGCCAATTACTCTCCTATTTATGCTCCCCCTAATGGCATTACTTGCATCAGTCCTAGTTTTCCATTCCACTAGCACCCTTGTAAGGATTAAATATTCCGGTCACAGATTCCACCTTTGTAACGCATACATTCTTTTAAAATTAATGTGTGGGCTTTTTAATCGGGCAAATTAAAACAGCTTCTCCCTTACCTTTTCGCACATATAAAACCTTCCTATAGGATCCCCGACGTCCTATTTAATAATAATTAAATTCACTTCCAATAAAGTAACCATTCCGATAATTAATTCCAAGTTTGGTTGCTAACGAGCACAGAGCGAGGTAGTGGCCACTTGATTAATTTTACATTTTACATTTGCTAAGCAATGAATACTTAATTGCACTTTTATCTCTAACGTTGCGTTTTATGGCTTTGGAATATGAGGTCTTAACACAGCAACTGACAGTTTAAACAAGTTAGTGGTCTCTTTATTAACCCACAAGATAGCTTCCACTCAACGGACAATTCATTTTATTCCCTGTGCTTTTAATGTAGGAGTTTAGGTCATTTCTTATCTGGATCAAGACGTGTGCTGTAAATTTATTGCATAATAATATAATCTATATATTTATGCAAGAATATCTATAATATTAAACTATTCAATATAAGAAAGTCACATTAGCCAAAGATGGCAAGATTATAGAGAAGGTTCAACTTCTATTTGCATGACTTTATGACGTATTAGGAAACTGCATTTATAACAATTCCTTTATATATTACTACAACCATCATTGTTTTACTAGATAGAAGTATTAAAGGGAATCTGTCACCAAGATTTTGCTAGCCCATCTGAGAGCAGCATGATGTAGGGGCATAGATCCTGATTCCAGTGATGTGTCACTTCCTGGACTGCTTGTTGTGGCTTTGATAAAATCCCTGTTTTATCTGCTGCAGATCTAGCAGTTCTCTGAATGCTGAGCTCTGTTGACTTGCCCAGGGGGGGGGGATATGGGGGAAACTCGGTACCCGGGCTTGACCTTCTGTGGGATGTTACGGCAGTCGGCTCCTGGGCCCTTACCCTGGGGTCACTCTTTAAAAAGGGGGTTTGTTAACAGTTTTGTCTCGTGACACCACCTGTGGTTCCCGGTAATGAGTACCGGCGCTGCTGCAGACCTCCGGGGGGTGATGGGATGGCAGCTGGGATGTTTCTGCTCCCCACAGGCGGAGCGGGCCCCCGGGGCAGAGTTGATGGAAGGGATGCAGGTGAGAGGTGGCCCGGTCGGGTCAGGGGGAATGACGGACACGCACACAGGGGGTTCGCTTCAGTACCTTTACTGGTGTAACAGCAGGTATGGTCCAGGGTACTTGATAGGAAGGGTGCACTTCTGGACCCTCCCCAGTGAGCGGGTATAAGGCCTCCTGATCCATCTCTTCCTTTCTCTAAGCTTCTGGCCAGCCTGGAACTAGGCCTAGCTTTTATGCTGTTTCCTCTCTCACCTGTCTGCTTGTAGTAGAACTTTTCTTTGGCTACCACTATCCCTGGACGCTGGGGCCTTCGTGGTTCCTAGTTTTGTAAAATGATGGTAGCTTCAGGTAGACCAGGGATCTGGAATCCTCCTGGTATGCCGGTTGTCCCTACTGGGTGTAGAGGACCCTGTAGGCGCGGACCCGGTGTAACACATTTTCACTTAACTGAGTTGTATCCTCTACAAGGCAGTTGCCAGCTGGTGCTGGTGACGCTGTCTTCAGGCTTCCCCGCCCAAAAAATGCTCCGTCTTCTGGTGGCAGCGGGCGGTCTCCGGTTTTACCCGCTGAGCCCCTAGTCCATAACACGGCACGTCACGTGCTCAGCTCCACGGACCCTGCGTCTCTTCTCCCTACAATCAGCTTGACTCCTCCGGTCCACTGCATTCGGATCCCTTGCTCCAAGTCCTGTAGTCAGGAGCCTGGACCCTCTCACACTGCTCTACTCTGCAGGACTCCGATCCGCTTTCCCCTGCAAACATCCTCGTCTCTCGCTCTCTCGTCACACCAGGAGTCCCTCTGTCAGCTGACCTCCCAGCTCTCTCTCTCGACAACCCCCCTGCTTCCCTGTCACATGACTCCTCTCTTTGCAGTCTGTCTTCCCCCTGCAACAAGAGGTATGGCCCCGGCAGTTCCAGATCCCTTGCTCTGAAAGTACTTACACCCCGGTCTTCCCCCTTACACTCCCGCTTTCCTTTAACTCGCCATTCCACAGGCGAGAGTTCCTTCATCAAACGTTCACATACTTGGACTTCCTGGACGATGCGGTACCATATGAATTGATCTTGTTCGTAACAGTGAGAAGGCACTCCTGCTGTTGTCCATTCTGGCTGGCGTAACTCAGTTTGACCGATGGGGGGTGCAGGGTCACTCAGATTTCCAATCTCCGCCTGCCCGGTGGCTTCAACCGATGTTGTTACCTCGCCGCCTGCACTGGGGACTGCAGGTAATCGAGCGCTGGGGCTCGGAGGTAGAATCAACAACTCTTCTTCATCCACATCGTGGCTTGAGGCAACTGTGACAGGTCCCTCTCTAGAAGCAGGTGATTCTTCTCCACCCTCGTCTTCTTTAGACAGACAGGGTCGCAGCATACTACGATGAACCACTCTGGTAGGGGCTCCTTCAGCCCCCTCGAGTTGAACTTCATACACAGGTCCTTCAGCGCCAATCCTGCGCTTCACTCGGTGCGGGGTCCATTCCCACCGCCTACTCAATTTGCCCCGGGGCCGCCTGTCCCGAACCAACACCCTCTCCCCGGGCCTCAGAGCTGGCCCTCGAAGAGGCAATGTCTCATGATGTTTGAGCTCCTGAAACTTTTGTTGTACCAACCGTCGGAGGGTCTGCAGTCGATGCCGATGTTCTCGGACCCAGGAAGACACCCCCGTCCATGGGTAGTCCTCCTCGGGGTCCAGCTCTAACTCGGTGATCTCTCTCCCCTTTCGTCTGAACAGCAAGGTATAAGGAGTGAACCCCGTCGTACTATTCACTCGGTTGTTGTAGACCCACACCAGCTCGGCCACAAACTCAGGCCATCGTACCTTCCGATCTTCCTCCAACGTGCGGAGCATTTGGATCAGTGTCCGATTAAAGCGTTCACAGGCCCCATTTCCTTGAGGGTGGTAAGGAGTAGTCCGTGACTTCTCAATCTAGTACAACCGGTGCAGCTCTTCCATTACCTGGCCTTGGAAGCAGGCGCCTTGATTGGAATGAATCCTCTTTAGGCAGCCGTACACCCGAATGAAGTCTCATCCGCCTCCAAATCTTCATCGCGGTCATGATCAGGCCGTTCATATGTCACTCTCGAGAGGGCGTCGGCGTGAGTACCCTCTGCCTTAGGCCGGTAGGCGATCTTATACCGGTACTTTGCCATGCGGGCCAACCACTGCTGCTGCAGGGCCCCCAATTTCGCATTCTCCAGGTGGGCCAGCGGGTTGTTATCTGTTCTCATCAGTACTTCGGACCCTGACAAATACTCCACAAACTTCTCGTTCATTGCCCAAACCAGAGTCAGCAACTCTAATTTGAATGAGCTATAATTATCTGGGTTCCTCTCGGAGTCGTGAAGGAAGCGGCTGGCATACGTAATAATGCGCTATTTCCCCTCCTGTACTTGGGATAACACGGCTCTCAGACCATGTAGGCTCCCATCAGTGTGGAGTATGAAAGGTTGGGAGAAATCCGCATAGGCAAGTATTGGGGCCTTGGTCAGGGCCATTTTTAGGGCACGGAAGGCCTCTTCCTGGCTGCTTCCCCACCGAATCGCCTGATTCTTGGAGCACTCCCTTAAATAGCTCCAGCAATGGGTTGGCTATGCAGGTGAAGTTATTCACGAATCTTCGGTAGTACCCAGCAAGTCCCAGGAAGGCCCGAACGTCCTTCACTGTCTTCGGGGTAGGCCACACCTGTACGACAGCCACATTTTCCTGGGTGGGCCTGACTCCTTCACCGGACACAGTATGACCGAGATATTCGATCTGTTTGCGGACCAGGTGGCACTTCTGGGGCTTCACCTTTAGGCCATGACTCTGTAGGCGACTCAGTACTTGCTCCAGTCGCTGAAGGTGCTCCTCGAAGGTGGCGGCATAGACAATTATGTCGTCAAGGTAAATCAGTGTTGCCTTGAAGTTCAGACGCTGGAACATCCCGGGGGCGTTAGTCAGGCCGAAGGGCATCTGATTGAACTCGAACAGTCCCATGGGTAATATGAACGCCATCTTCGCACGGTCATGTTCGGCCACGGGCACCTGCCAGTACCCACTGGCCAGATCCAAGGAGAAGTATCTTGCCTTCCCTAAGGCCGACAGGGACTCTTCGATTCGGGGTAGTGGGTAAGAGTCCCGTACTGTACAGGCATTCATTCGTCTATAGTCCACACAGAATCGCAGGGTCCCATCTTTCTTCCGGACCAGGACAATCGGGGCTGCCCACGGACTCTGACTCTCCCGTATCACACCATTCTGTAACATATGGGCTAGCATCTCCTTAACGTCTTTACACATCTGGGGAGGTATCTGCCGGTATCTCTCCTGCACTGGGGCAGCGCTCCCAGTAGTGGCTTTGGTGCAACCAAAATCATCCTCATGGCGAGCAAAGACTTCCTGGTACCGCTCCAGCACATCCTCAACCTGCTGCACCTGTCGAGGTGTAAGTCCCGTCAATTCAGCCTGCATTCGTTCTAGGATTCTTCGTCCCCCTTCGCACTAGCCCAGTGGGGTTCCGGTGGCACGGTGACTGCCAGAGTCCAGGGGTCTCCTCGTACAGCGGACAGCTGTACCACATCAGGTCGCACCAACTTCTCTGGCATTCCCAGAATCTGGGCTATTTCCGCCCTGGGAGGGAGTGTGAGATCATCTTCGCCCAGATTAACACACCGCACTATAACATTGCCACCCTGGATGGTGGCCAGTGTCTGAGCCACCAAGAGTCCGGGGGGCACTTTGTCCATCGATGTTGGTTCTATCTGAACTTCGACCCCCTCAAGAGTTTTGCAGGCCCGTGCGGGTAATGTGAGTACAGTTTGTCCGGGCGGTAAGATGAGCGCCATAGCTGCTGGCACTATTATTTTCCCCAGGATCTTCCCTTCACTCGACGTCTCCTGAGCCTGGGCAGCTCGGATTAGTTGTTGAAAGACCCTCCTTTGGGGAGTTCGCGGGTCCCACTAGTCTAGAGGAATCTCCTTCGGTTTACTAAGCAGAATTTGCCCGATTTCTTTCAGCACATTCATTCCGAGGGTCACCGGCGGTCCACTTCCGGTTCCCCCTGCGACCAGGATGACTCCTTTTTTCCCACATCTTTTCCACACACTCGTATCTTCATCCACACCACCCCTGCGACCGAGATGGGTAATTGATTAGCTGCCGTGATTCTAATTACTGGTCCCCATTCAGGCCGCGCTATCTCTGGAAATCGCTGTTGAAAGTAGACTTCTGTCATTGTAGTCACCTGGGATTCCGTGTCAACCAGGCAGTGAACAGCCCGTCCGCTTATTTCGGCCCAGACAGTCGGGCTGCTGGAAACTAGGTCCTTAGGACTTCCTTTTTTTCTTTCCCCTTCCTCAGGCTTCGTGCTGTGTCCCCCGAACACGGAGCCCGCTAGTTTAACGGCTGTCGCGACAGGGGCTGCCCTCGGCTAGCACAGCCCCTGGCGTAATGTCCTGCGCCTCCACACTTCCAGCAGGTCATGTCTCTGTCTGTGTAGGGCTGCCTCCCTCCTCTATGGAACTCTCCTGCAGGAGGGGTCCTGAATTCAATTCTTTCCATCACTGGGGCCATCGATATGGGTATCTCTGGTGTCGGGGCAGGGGTCTTCTTGAGACTGGACCATTCATCCCGCATCTCTTGTATCTCCTTCCGCATCTCTCGAGCCCATTCCGGTTCAGCTGCAGGCGGGGTGGGTACCTCATTACTCCGGACCATCCCTGCCAGGGCCGTCACCCCCATCTCCTGCTCTCTCACACGTGCCTCCGCCCCCACTTCTAGAAAAGTCATACTTGGGTTGGCGCGCAGGCGCTCCCGCAAGGCCTGCTTCAGCTGCACATCCCTGAGGCCTGCCACAAACTGGTCCCTTAAGATCACTTCAGGGGGGCCCATTCCCAAATTCCCCATGTCGTCTTTTCTAGTGATATAGGCATGCACCCTCTGTAAGGCATTAACATACTGCATCACAGTCTCCCCCTCCTGCTGCACTTGGTGAAACAGTCATATCCTCCGCTCTCCTACATTGGTGGGATCCCCATGCCTTTCCTCCAGTATCCGCACCACTTTTTCTACAGTATCCCGGTCATGGGGAGGGCGGTACATCACGGACTGTCGGGCCTCGCCGTCCAAGGCCGGTAAGGCTATTTCGTTGCGATATAGCTGGGGTCATCGGGTGCATACGTAACATACTCCTAACTCTCTCAATCCAGTCCCACAGCATCATATTGTCCCCGGTGAACTTTGGGAGATTGCTGAGCATGGCCCCCAGTGGCAAGCTAGATTTAGGGACTCCCAGGATGGACCGCTCTGCAGTGTCTGTGTCTAACGACTGCATCCTGCCGACTACGCCAAATGTAACACAGGTACTTTAGATGCAGTGACACACAAGCACAGAGCAGCCAATACAGGGTTAAAAAACAGGGAAAGTTTATGATAACAAGATGAATCTCCTCACAGGGAGTAATAGGGCAAAATATGGGGAAATAGCAGGTATTAGTCTGTAACTGAAAGTTACAGTCTAACTAGATGTAGCAGAGTCAAGCCGGTAACAAACGACAGTTTTTTCACTTAGCTGAGTTGTATCCTCTACAAGGCAGTTGCCAGCTGGTGCTGGTGATGCTGTCTTCAGGCTAACCCGCCCAAACAATCCTCCGTCTTCTGGCGGCAGCGGGCGGTCTCCGGTTTTACCCTCTGAGCCCCTAGTCCATAACACGGCACCTCACGTGCTCAGCTCCACGGACCCTGCGTCTCTTCTCCCTACAATCAGCTTGACTCCTCCGGTCCACTGCATTCGGATCCCTTGCTCCAAGTCCTGTAGTCAGGAGCCTGGACCCTCTCACACTGCTCTGCTCCGCAGGACTCAGCTCCGCTTTCCCGCGCAAACATCCTCGTCTCTCCCTCTCTCTCGTCACACCAGGAGTCCCTCTGTCAGCTGACCTCCCAACTCTCTCTCTTGACTCACCCCCTGCTTCCCTGTCACATCACTCCTCTCGTTGCAGTCTGTCTTCCCCCTGCAACAAAAGGTACGGCCCCGGCAGTTCCGGATCCCTTGCTCTGAAAGTACTTACACCCCGGTCTTCCCCCTTACACCGGCTTGTGTCCTGGGGTGAGCTTCAGATGCTCCTCTGCCCCCTTAACTCCTCTCGCCTCTCTCCCTGCTTCGGCCACACTCTGGGCCCTCACACAGCAACAGACGTGCTGCTTCTTCACTGATCTACAGTGTAGGCACACTCTCCCTGCCTAACTCCACCGTCCAGTATATATATCCCTAACAGGGCTCCCTCTGGTGGTATAAGGTGGAAGGGTGGAGGTATCTGTTATGTAGTGGGGACCTCTGGTGGCGAAGTCCGTCCATGCACGCTTTTGGATCCTGTAGTACCTGTGGTAGCAGGGTGCCACACTGTATAACCCCGTCCACACTACTAATTTGCAGATTTCTATGTACACTGTGGATAGGCAGAAAGCTACCAGTCAGTAGTGGGGGTGGAGTTATACAGAGTTCATGAATATTGAAGACTACATGTGCTGTCCATGAGTCCTTTAAACCAGGATTACAAAATTGAAGCTTTGAACTCAGGTTCATGGGGCTAATATATATAGCAATTTCAAAGCATGGAAATTCTGTAACGGTACAATGTCACTTGACTTAATCATTTATTTTGAAAGGTGAGTATATGAAGAACAGAAGTTGCTGGTTTGTGTGATATTCCCAATGCAGAAGACTACTCAGCTGTATTCCTTCATTTAGCAGGAGCTTTTCTACTTTGGGAATAACAGTTTTATGATTTTGTGAAGTTTTGTGTACATGACAATGACGCGCCCCCTGGGCCTTGGGGTACTCAGTGCCTGGCCGGTCGTTGCTAGGGGTGATGTCTCAGTGGCGATGACCCGGTCCGTGACCCAGGGTGGTCATTCAAAAGGGGATTATTTACAGGGGATTTATGTACAAAGTTTGTGACGCTACCTGTGGTATGCGGGTAAAGGGAGCCGCCTCTGCGGAGCAGGTCCTCTGGAGCTGATGTTAGTGAAGCAAAGCTGGTGTGGCTCTCCACAGGTAGAGCTTAGCTCCAGGACAGTGTAGATGTTATAGGTGGTATAGGTGATGCTGGGCATTGTAGTGCAGGGGGTGATGGCGCAGGCAAAAATCACAGAGACAGTGGGGTGCAGTCTTCCTAGTTTACTCACAGTTGATAAGTTCCTCAGGTTACAGGTTCTGGACTACAACCTCCCACTTCGTGCTGCGTTCACCTGGCAGGGGTTCAGCAATCCCTCAGGTAATTCAAGAGGACCCCTTTCTATGTGCCTTCCTCAGTCGTCTTCCTGCGCTGGCTCTCGCCCTCCTGCCCTGCACCTCACAATCAGTGTCCCAATCCTTTAGCCTCGGGTCTTGTCGGGCGACCTGCAGTCCCCTGGACCCTCTGTGGCCACCTTCTCGGCGATATAATTGTGGTTGTGGCCACTGCACCTTGCAAGTACAGCAGCCTCCGGTTCCTAGCTAAGTCTTGTAGTTCTCCACTAGTTTAGGGGCCGGTCCCCTCGGCAGCTCGATCAATCCACCGCCTGGCAGATTCGGGCATACGGGTGGCCTCCAGCCCTTCCCGTACCCCTGGGATCCCTTCTGTTCCTGGAGCCTTTCTCCTGCTCCCTCTCCTCTTCCTTCAGTCCTGGGCCTCTCCTCGGGCCCGCTCTGGAGCAGAGCTCTTGCAGAGCCTCTGCTCCCCTCACTTTGCTCTTCCAACTGGCTTGTCTTTCCAAGATGGTTCCCCCTTTTATATCACTCCCTCACAAGTGCTCACCTGATCTACGTCCTCCACCCACACCCACTACATGGTTCCCCCTCACTAGGTTCCCCTCCACTCCAGCCAGGGACCAGGGACTGTGCTTTCCCATAGGAGCAATCTCGCCCTGCCCTACTGAAGTGGATGTGTTGGATGCAGGTGTTAGGGTCCCAGGCAGCACTCTATCCTTACCTGAGAGTGGGATACCACACCTCTGGGTGAGATGCAGTACCTCTGTGGCGACTGAACCCTCAGGAGCGCCACAACAACACCAGAAAATGGCAAGAAAAATGTTACTGTCTCTACAGTGACGTCACAGCTCAATAAAAAAAATCCACATAATGATGTCACAATACAAAGATAATATAATAGGAAGGATTTTTAATCATCTCACCACATGTGCATGGATGTTTCTCCAGGTGCCTGTTGGTTTGTGATCACCTTTCAGCTTGAAAATAAGGTATCAGTAGGGTAACTTGAAGCTCATGGGCCCAAATGCAAAATCTCTAACAGAACCCCTGACTATCATGGGCCTTTAATAGTATTGGAGTAGTCATATGGGCCAAAGGAACCTTCTGGGCCCCATTAGGCTCAAGGGCACTGTAAAACTCCAGCCCCTGCACTGACTATAGTCATGACTAAGCTCTTCATTGGTCATTTTCATTATTAGTTGTTAGGCCCTATGTCTGCTAAACTGGTATTTAAATGCATGATAAGTATACATAAGCATGGTAGTTGGTTTGGGTTTTAGATTTCCAAAAATTCCACAACTATAAGGGATGCAAAGACTGCATTTGCCTCCATACTCTGGTGTCTGAGGGGTACAATAGCCTCATGACCACACTCCTGTATTAGTATTGTAAAGGAGTGAAAGACCTGTTGACACTTCTTTTGAAAAACATGTATATTGATTGTAATGCATTTACCTGGTTTTAAATGTGTTTTTACATAATCTATATTTTAGCCGTTTAGTTTGCCTGGGACAGGGTTAACAGTTGAAAGCCAGCCCAGATTGGGAAAAGTTAAGGGGCTCAGGAAGCTAGATCCTGTTTTTTAGGCAGTTGGAAAGCAGCCTTTGATAAGATAAGAAGTATTGCTGATTAGAAGGCCACAATTGAGTGAGTGTGTTTTGTGACAGAAGATTTATGGATAGCAAGTTTTAGAACAAGTTCTACAGCAACTGATTTCCATATGGCCAGAGTGCAGCGATTGAAGAAGAGTAATAAGGTTTCCTTGTCCACCTGCAGTGAGTACAGCCGTAGCATAACAGAGCTGAGTGAGGCCTAATTCCCTAGGCAGCTAGAAGAAGTGGGCAATAGAAGGGCATCGTGTCAGCCAGTCCAGGAAGATTAGTGGTGTTGCTATTCTGACAAGGAGGGAATGCAAAGGTACTACTGCAGTGAAGACTAAGTGAGGTAAAGGCAGAGCAGAAAAGTATAGAAGAACTCTGTCACACACAAATACCAATACCATAGAAATGCCGTGTGTGTTATGCATAAGAAGCCTGCTATCTTTTGCTGTTACGGATCCGGGTGGTGGAACCTCTGTGCCGCGGTGCAAGGAGGGACCCAGAGGGGCGTAGCTAAGTATCAACTCAGATCGACCCTAGTCGTATGGCGGCTAACGACTCCGTGACCGGGGAGGGACCGAGCAGAGGGACCAGGTGCTACTCTGGGGACGACCTTGTAAGAGAGCAGGTGGCTACCACGGGTCAGATGACTGGGACTGACCGGTATAGCGGATGGGCACAATGAGCAGGCAGAAGTCTTTGGGTTAGCTGACAGGTGGTCACGGCACGTGACGGCAGAGCAGGCAGAAGTCTCTAGGTTAGCAGACAGGTGGTCACGGCAAGTGACAGCAGGAACCTCCAGGTAGGCTAGCAGGTAACAGGCGAGTGCTCCCAGGTGAGCGGGCTAGCAGGCTCGGCAGGTAGCAGGCAGGTAACTGGCAGGTGCTTCCTGGTAAGCAGGCGGACTTGCTCATAGACAGACTGGCGGGGGACTCCTTAGGACGGCGCGCGCGGCCCCTTTAAGAGAGGGGGAGCGCGTGCGTGCCCTAAGCACAGTGCCCGACAGCAGCCGCAGGAGGAGGAGCGCTGAAGGACGCCGCGCGGGGAGCGAGGAGGTGAGAGGGACAGCGTCTCAGCCTGGCAGGGGGCAGAGACGCTGATGCTACAGTACCCCCCCTTTACGCCCCCTCTTTTTTAGGCCAGAAAGAAATCTTTCAAGGAGAAGCGGGGCGTGGATGTTCTCCTTGGGTTCCCAAGTTCTCTCCTCTGGGCCAAACCCCTTCCAATCCTCCAGAATAAAGGTTTTTCCTCTTACCCTCTTGGTGGCCAGAATATTCTCTACCTCAAAAACGTCCTCAGCGGAAACTGAGGCAGGGGAAGTACCTGGATTGTTGGAAAAAGAATTAAAGACAACTGGTTTGAGGAGAGATAGGTGGAAGGAGTTGGGAATCCATAAGGTGGCTGGAAGCTTTAACTTGTAGGCCACTGGATTGATTTGTTTAAGAACTTCAAATGGACCGATGAACCGAGGGCCCAACTTGTAGGAGGGTATTTTGAGCCGAACATGTTTGGAGGAGAGAAAAATCTTATCTCCCAGACGGAATTGAGGCGCATCCAGACGTCTTTTGTCAGCAAATCTCTTCATCCGCTCAGAGGACTGAAAAAGTGCGGACCTAGTATTCTCCCAAATGGTGGAAAATTCGCTGACCAGAGACTCCGCGGCAGGGTTGTCCACAGAAGCGGAGACGGGAAACGGAATCCGGGGACGTTGACCTTAGACTATAAAGAATGGGGACTTGGAAGTCGATTCGCTCTCATGGTTGTTGTAGGAGAATTCGGCCCATGGTAGGAGGTCCACCCAATCAGTATGGTGAGCATTAACAAAGTGCCGGAGGTAGCCGGTAAGGATCTGGTTGATCCGCTCCACTTGACCATTGGACTGTGGATGGTAAGCGGAGGAGAAATCTAGGGTGACATCCAGCGGCTTACACGTAGCTCTCCAGAAACGTGAGGTGAACTGAACCCCTCGATCCGACACGATGTGGAGGGGTAGACCATGGAGACGGAAGATATGAAGGAAGAAGTCCTTAGCTAGCTCTGATGCAGACGGGAGACCAGGCAGAGGGATGAAGTGGGCCATCTTAGAAAAACGGTCGGCGACCACCCAAATGACTGTACAACCAGCAGAGACAGGGAGATCTATAATAAAGTCCATAGCAATGTGTTGCCATGGGGCATCAGGTATGGGAAGAGGTAGGAGATGACCGGCTGGTAGATGTCTGGAAACTTTGTTGCGGGCACAAGACGAACAGGCTGAGACAAAGTCTACCTCATACTTGCACAGGGTAGGCCACCAGTAATGTCGGGTAATGAGCAGGAAGTTCTTTTTCTGGCCAGCATGGCCGGCTAGTTTAAATGAATGACCCCAGTGAAGAACCTTCTTCCGATCTGGTACTGCTACAAACGTCTTACTGGGTGGAAGATGAGCCAGATCCAAGGGGGCCACATTCATAACTTTGGAGGGATCGATGATGTACATAGGCTCCTCCTCTTGGTCGGAGGACAGGAAGGATCAGGACAAGGCGTTGGCTTTGACATTCTTGTCCGCCGGGCGGAAATGTAGGATGAAGTCAAAGCGGGCAAAGAACAAAGACCACCGGGCCTGACGCGGATTGAGTCTTTGGGCATTTTGGAGATATGCCAGATTTTTGTGATCTATATAGATGATCACCGGGTATAGAGCCCCTTCAAGCAGGTAACGCCACTCCTCCTGTGCCAACTTTATGGCTAACAATTCTCGGTCTCCAATGGAGTAGTTGCGCTCAGACGAGGAGAAGAGTTTGGAGAAGAAGCCGCAGGTTACCATTCTCCCGGATGAAGATTTTTGGGTGAGCACCGCTCCGGCTCCGGAGGAGGAAGTATCAACCTCCAGGAAGAACTGTTTGTTGCAGTCCGGACGATGCAGTACTGAGGCAGAGGAGAAGGCTTGCTTTAAGGAAAGTAAGGCCTCCTCAGCTTCGGGCGGCCATACCTTGGGATTTGCTCCCTTACAGGTGAGCGCAGATATGGGAGCAGTCCGGGAAGAGAAGTGTGGAATGAAGAGACGATAGTAGTTGGCGAAGCCCAGGAATCGCTGAATCGCCTTCAACCCCTCCGGATGGGGCCACTTTAGGACAGCAGAGAGCTTCTCAGGATCCATTCGTAAGCCTGTCTGGGAGATGACATAGCCCAGAAATGGAAGAGAGGTCTGCTCGAAGAGGCACTTCTCGTATTTAGCATAGAGGTGGTTCTGCCTGAGCCTAAGCAGGACCTGACGAACATCCCTCCGGTGTGTGGGAAGATCCGGAGAGAAGACCAAGATATCGTCCAGGTATACCACCACGCAGGAGTAGAGAAGATCACGGAAGATGTCATTGACCAATTCTTGGAAGACGGCGGGAGCATTGCAGAGACCGAAGGGCATCACACGGTATTCATAGTGACCGTCCCGGGTATTGAATGCCGTCTTCCACTCGTCTCCTTGACGGATACGGACCAGGTTATATGCTCCACGTAGATCCAACTTGGAAAAGATCCTGGCGCCCTTAAGGCGATAAAACAACTCGGAGATGAGTGGCAGGTGGTATTTGTTTTTTACCGTGATCTGATTGAGTCCTCTATAATCAATACAGGGGCGTAGCGAGCCATCCTTCTTCTTGACAAAGAAGAATCCAGCTCTAGCCGGGAGGATTTCCGGATGAATCCCCTAGCCAGATTCTCCTCAATGTACTCGGACATGGCCCGGGTTTCGGCCGCCGATAACGGATAAATACGTCCACGGGGTGGAGTGGCGCCAGGTACCAGGTCGATTGGGTAATCCTATGGCCTATGGGGTGGCAGTGTCTCTGCTTCCTTTTTACCGAAGACATCCGCATAGGACCAGTAAGGGACCGGAAGACCGGGTAAATTAGCTGGGGTAGGTGGTGGATGAGCCGGGCGAACCGGAACCAGGCAGGTCCTGTGGCAGTCCTGACCCCACCGGAGTACTTCACCGGATTGCCAGTTCAGCACGGGTTTATGTGTCTGGAGCCAGGGTAGACCTAGCAATACGGAGTGGGAGAGTCCGGGTAGCACATGGAAGGAGATTTTCTCAGAGTGCAGCATTCCCACCTGCAGGGTTATGGGTTCAGTGACGAGCAGGATGGTCACCGAAAGGAGTTTTCCATCCACGGAGGCGACCTACAATGGTTCAGCCAGAGGTTTGGTGGGAATCCGGTATCTCTCTACCAGGGACTGGGAAATGAGGTTTCCAGCAGCTCCAGAATCCAGGTGAGCAATTTCAAAGTGACGGTTTTCACCCCAGGAGATAGAGACGGACAAAGTCAGGGATGGAGAGGGCTTACTTTTGCCTAGGACGACCTCTCCAAGTGGTCCTAGACACTGGAGTTTCCAGGCTTCTCCGGGCAGGAACGGATGAAGTGCTCCTTACTGCCACAATAGAAACAGTTCCCCTCAGCTCGGCATGACTCTTGGCGAGATTTGACCATCTTGGTCTGGTCGATCTGCATGGGTTCTGGCGAGTGTGCCCAGGGAGTGACTGGTTGAGAGGCAGGTCTCTGGAAAGTGTGAGCAAGACGGGGAAACTTTCTCTCCCGGGTGGTCTCTTTGGTGCGTTCCTGGAACCGGATGTCAATCCGGGTGGCTAGTGACACCAGGTCATCCAGGGTGGTAGGAATGTCCCGACCAGCTAGCTCGACCAGAAAGGCCCTCCCAGAAGACGGACACCAGGGCCTCGTTATCCCAGGCAAGCTCAGAAGCGAGGGTACGGAACCGTATGGCATATTGGCCCACGGTGAGATTCTCTTGGCGGAGACGTAACAGAGAGGAGGCTGAGGAGGTTTTTCGTCCTGTTTCATCGAAGACTTTCCAGAAAGCAGCGAGGAAAGACGACAGGTCGGACACCAGGGGATCCCCTCTCTCCCACAGGGAATTTAGCCATGCCAGTGCCTCCCCAGTGAGATGGGACATGATGAATGCCACTTTGGCCCGGATGGAGATGAACAGATGTGCCAAGAGTTCAAAGTGCAGGGTGCACTGGTTTATGAAACCTCGAGCTACGGCGGGGTTGCCACCAAAACGAGGAGGTGCAGAAAGCCGGGGACCGGGGCTGGATGCCATAGCATTGGTGGGCAGCGGCGCTGCCGGAGCGGGAGTCGTACGACTCGAAGTGGACGCAGGAGGAACAGGCAGTGTGTCCAGGCGGGAGTTGACACTCCGCAGGAAGTTCAGAATGGTTTCCTGTTGGGATCTCAGACGGGACACCTCCTGGTATAGGTCAGAGAGCGAGGGAGCTTGGGTGCCATCGGGTTCCATGGCCCGAGCAAACTGTCACGGATCCGGGTGGTGGAACCTCTGTGCCGCGGTGCAAGGAGGGACCCAGAGGGGCTTAACTAAGTATCAACTCAGACCGACCCTGGTCGTACGGCGGCTAACGACTCCGTGGCCAGGGAGGGACCGAGCAGAGGGACCAGGTGCTACTCTGGGGACGACCTTGTAAGAGAGCAGGTGGCTCCCACGGGTCAGATGACTGGGACTGACCGGTATAGCAGATGGGCACAACAAGCAGGCAGAAGTCTCTGGGTTAGCTGACAGGTGGTCACGGCACATGACGGCAGAGCAGGCAGAAGTCTCTAAGTTAGCAGACAGGTGGTCACGGCAAGTGACAGCAGGAGCCTCCAGGTAGGCTATCAAGTGGTCACGGCAAGTGACGGCCGAGCCTCCAGGTAGGCTAGCAGGTAACAGGCGAGTGCTCCCAGGTGAGCGGGCTAGCAGGCTCGGCAGGTAGCAGGCAGGTAACTGGCAGGTGCTTCCTGGTAAGAAGGCGGACTTGCCCATAGACAGACTGGCGGGTTGAACGGAAGACAGACTGTCGGGCTGGAGAGTAGTCAGGCTGGCGGACTGGAACAGTAGTCAGGCTGGCAACTGGACCTGAGGGCTGAAGCAGAGGTAAGTCTACTGTGCAACAACTATTGCTCGGGCACCTCCATTTTGGAGGAGGTGCCTTTTATATGGGAGGTCCTCCGGCAATTGGCCGGCGACTCCTTAGGACGACGCGCGCGGCCCCTTTAAGAGAGGGGGAGCGCGCGCGCGCCCTAAGGACAGTGCCCGGGAAGCAGCGCGCGCCGACAGCAGCAGCAGGAGGAGGAGCGCTGGAGGACGCCGCGCGGGGAGCGAGGAGGTGAGAGGGATAGCATCTCTGCCCGGCAGGGGGCAGAGACGCCGATGCTACATTTGCTACCATTATATTTAAGGAATACCAGTAAAGATGTTTTTATCTTTTTACAACAGATTCTGGTCTCACTGATTTGTCGCGTATTTTCAAGGTCGCCTTACCATCAAACCACTTGTAGCCTGAATAGGGGTCGTCCACAAACCCCCAGATCGCTTACCCACTCAGGAGTACCGTAATCGGATGCTTTAGGACCGTGAAGCAAACCTCGCTACACAGAGACCCTCACAGTATGTGCAGGTAGGAGACTGTCTTACATATTTTACATTGGGAACCACCGGCTTCACTTACAGATGCAAGGAAAAAAAACAAGTGAACATTAAAAAGTAGCTTCCTCCAGACAATTGGTTTATGTGAAGTTATTATGTATATTCTATTAATATCCTGGGTGCAGACATGCCGGAGTGCTGATATCACAGCATGACAGTATTTCTTGCTGACCTTGAATCTTGGCCTCAATTAATTTAATGTGTTTTGAACTGAGCCTGCGACTTCCACTTTTCTCCTTGATACAGTAACCAGGCAGTTTGGAGTTTACATGGGGATCATGAGAGAAAAGGGATATGTTTGTTTGCGGCTGGCATTGTAACCTGACATTTATTCAGTAAGTCCTATAATAAATGGGTATTTTAAATTACTCTTTGATTTATGAGTAAGTATTTAGGAATAAGATATGTATATTGTTCCTTAAAAATAATTGAATGCTAACATTTATATTTTTGGAGAACAAATGAGATAAACTTACGGTATATCTTTCATCAATTTGTATTAGGACTCCATACAATTTGCGAGTTGTATGGAATCATAATATTGCACCACGGTGTTGTCTTTGGGAGATTGCCCATTTTTCCTACTTCCAACATTCTTTCTTTAAGAAATGACTGCTCTCTAGCTGTCTAATATACACTACGTAGACAAATGTATTGGGACCCCTACACTTTACACCTACAGATTTTATGACATTTCATTCTATATCCATAGGCATTAATATGGAGTTGATTTCCACTTTACAGCTTTAACAGCTTCCACATTTGTAGGAAAAGCTTTCTACAAGACTTTGTTGGATGTATGGACATTTTTGCCCTTTCACTTGAGTCCATGAAGTTGTGAGGTCAGATACTGATGTTGGACGAGAGGGCCGGGCTCATAATCTCTGTCCTAGTTCATCCCAAAGGTGTTGGATGGGGGTGAGGTCAGGGTTTTGTGAAGTCAGTCATGTTCTTCCACACCAATCCCCTCAATCATGTTGTGACGACACAGCATTTCTTCTTAATTATGCCAGACATAAATTCCGTAGGCTTCTTTCTAATGTTGGTCAAGACACATGGACTTTGGTCATGAGTCTGAATGTTGACTCTTCTTGTAGGTTGAGTTGATATTTGTAATTGATGAATGGCTGTTATTTACATCTTATATCAGCTCCTACAGCTTACTGTACGGACGTAGGGTCACTGAATAATGATGTTTGCTAATATGTTGATTATGCATTATTCAAGGCTATGCAGTTTGTTGACTGTATTGTATGGGGTATTTATAGTTTGCAAGTCAACATTGGGGGGATGAATTGTGGATACTCGGGTACTGTGAGTTAATATCATCATCCCTGACTCTTGACCTGTGGATGATGGCTTGAAAGGACAATTGTGAACTATAAAAAGGGTCTCTGATTTGGGTGACTCTACAAGATGTCAGCGTAGGGGACAATGGCTCCAACTGGAGGAATACAGATCTGCTCCATTGACCATTGCTGAACTCTCAGAGACGTTTTGAAGAACCCAGGTTGGGACAATGAGGTCACCTGGCCACGTATCCCCATGGACTGTCAGCTTCCTAAGCTTGTCGTTTCCACCTCTCTGTGGGTGCTCACGTAAAGCAGTGTGCCACTGGTGGGGGCAGTCGGTCCTGGAAGCCTCAAAGTCGCAGCGGCTTTAATCCCGGCGAGCCAGCGGAAGGGTTAGACTCTGTAATTTTCACCATCTTGTTTATTTGCTGGAATGGTCTATATATTTATTGTCTGGTGGTTCAATAAAGTATTGCCACACTGTTTTACCCTCACCCTGTGTTGTCTGAGTAGTACTATGCCCACTGGAGAACCCCGTGTCTCCACACATGTCTTTATAGAACTTGTGCACTGGGGAACAGTCATGCTGGAACAGAAAAGGTCCTTCCCCAAATTGTTCCCACAAAGTTTAATGCATATAATTGTCAGAACAGTCTTGATATGCTGAAGTATTAAGATTTCACTTTACTGAAATTATGGGGCCTAGGCCAAACCTGTAAAAACAGTGCCGCAGAATTATCTCATTTTCCCTCTTCTAAAAAAGTTCACATTTGGTCCAATGCAGTCAGGAAGGCAATGTTCTCCTGGCATTTGCCAAACTCAGACACATCCATCAGACTACCAAGTAGAGAACTGTGATTTGTTACTCCACAGAACACGTTTCTGCTACTTCAGAGTCCAGTGGTGGTGGCTTTACACCACTCCATCCAACATTTGGCATTGTGCTTGATGATGTAAGGCTTGTGTGCAACTATTGAGCCATGGAAGCCCATGCTTTGAAGTTGCCATCAGACAGTTTTTCTGCTGATGTTGATACCAGAGGTAGCATGGATTCTGCAGTAATTGAGTCAGCAAAGCGTTGTGACTTTTATGCACTCTGCTCCTCAGCATTCAGTTACCCCATTCTGTACCTTTACATGGTCTTCACTTTGTGGCTGAGTTGCTGTGGTTGCTAAACACTTCCACTTCTTAATAATACCATTCACAGTTGGTCGTAGAATACTTAGGATGGAAGAAATGTCAGGAACTGAGTTGTTACACCAGTGCCGTTCTTTTACAGGACTGTATTGGTATCAGTGAAATCTTTACCACCAGCAGATGATAGTAGAGGTAGATTGTATAGCATAGGGCTGGAGATTATACACCTGTGGCAATAGGACTGAATGAACAACTTGAATTCAATGATTAAAAGGTTTTCCCAATGCTTTTGTCTCTATAGTCTATATTTCAGCCTTTGTAATAGGATAATCAATATTATTCACTTCACTTTTCATTGGTTTTTAAAGTTATGGCTGATCGGTGTATAAAACTACAATGAGAAACATACAGCGATACTCGCATTATGAAGCTACAAGGTCTCCATGTGCAGCCATAGAGCTGCTGAGTTGTATACAGCTGTAATATGGCACTTCTAAACATTTAGGGGGCTCCACGTTACCAGCATCTCTGATTACATACTGTATGTGGCATGGAAAAAAAAACATGGCATTTCCTTTTGGATGTTCTATTACTATTCTACTTTTCCATAGATTTGTGGCTAAATACAAAACACCATAAAGTGTAGAGCAGCAGGGTACTACGTGCCACGGCACATCAATCTGCATGTGTAAGGTGCCCAAGAGAGGTAGTCATAGACGAGCTGCGGTCTCGCTCTGGCACCCTAAAGACAAAGTGTGTCCCTGTCCCAGTGTGCTGCTGTGTGTGGGGTGCATCACATTTATTTCTGGTTCACAGGCCTACACTGGCTCCAGGCTTTCCTCTTCTGGAACCTTTGCAGCAATCAATCCAGGGGACACAGAATTCGTAAAAAGAATGAAGCTTTTACTCGGTAACTGGCGGTCTTTACAAACAGGCACAATGGATGAGGCCCAATGGGTTGTAGTCTTTCCCACAAGTACCGGATGCAACTTCAGCCCTGGTTCTCGGTATGGGTAGAGAATCCCTCTTACTAACTTCCCTAGCACTAGGAATTCTTCTCCACCACTAGCAGTGGCAGTGTAGTCGGATTCCATTTTCTCCTGCAGTTAAGCAGGCTGAGTGTGCCCAAGGACCCCAATGTCCATCTTGAGCTTCCCAGACCAACAAGCAGATTCGCATGGAGGGGTTCTTTGGCCATCCACTGTCCGACTATTTTTTAGGATCACGTTGTCCCTAGCAGCCTTTAACCCGTGGCTGCTGTTGTCACCTTTCATTACCCCTCTCAACTGACTGTCACTTCCTGACCTTGGCATTAACTCTTAATTTTCCCCTCCCCAATCTGAGCCTGCTTTGTTAATGGGCAGACTTCACCTTTCACCTACGTACCAGACAGTGACATCTTGTGACCGTTAGTTAATACTGCAGCCCACAGGGAAACATATCAGGGACAAAACATTATTCACATTCTATACCACAGCAGCATTGATGTCTTCAGGTGGAGCACGGCAGCTGGTCCATCTCCTTACACATGTCATTACTTTTTCGTGATTCATTCTCAGTCATAGATTCTATCTTTGATTGTCACAAATTATTGGACTAACTTTATCATTCCTAAATCCTGTAGCATAATCATATTTTGAGAGTAAAATCCACTCATAGATTATTTTAAGTCAAAGTGGACATTCCCAATGTGAGAAATTTAAATCAGGAAAGCAGACTGTCAGCCATTACATGTCTCACACTGGTAACGCCTCATTTAATTTACAATAAGCTCTGGAGGCAGATCTGTGTCCCGACCATAGATCTTTACAGCTCATTTACATATTAAGAAAAATCTGGATTTCTCTGGAATAAGACATTGGATCACAGATATCAAGCTATCATTTTATTGAACTTTCTATGACCTGCATGCCTACATAGACGGTTTAGAAGGGTTGATCCTGATGACAAATACCCTTTAACGATGGTAAGGAGATGCTGGAAATTGTTGTTATCAGCCATCTTCAGACTGCGAACCATACAGGATCCACAGTGCTGATGAGAAGTTAGCAGCATCACAAATAAACCTTTACATGCAGGTACCTTATAGGTGACATCTTCTCTGATTGGAGTCGTTCTCTTTCTTTTCTTTTAATTCTTGTCCAGATACCCTGATACATTTTCACATCTCATTTCTGCAGATTTACTTCTCCGATGTTCTGCAGCAAATCCTGACACAGTGTCCTTAAAAATAACAGAGGCATTATAATGCTGCTGCATAAAAATATGTGGCCTGCGCTATGCCCCTGAATAATTATCCCTCACTGTGCTCCATGCATAAAAAATTACCCTCACACTGTGCCTCTTGTGGTACATGGCCTCCACACTGTCCTCTCCTTTCCATACTGGGCCCTCCCTTCACACTGTCCCCCCACACTGTGTCCACCTATATCGCCCAGTCTCTATGCTATGCTCTCTCCTTACACTCCTCGCCCTGCATCCTGTTCCCTCCATACTGCGCCCTCACACTGTCCCCCATGCTGTCACCTCTTTATACTGCTCTCGCACTAGATAGACTCTACATTGTATCCCTGCATACTTTTATCCCCATTCTAACCTCTCACCCATTTCTCCCACCATACATTACTCCCCCATATTGTCACCTCACGCTCCCCTCTGTACTGACCCCTCACACATTTGTGGTGCCCCTGCGGGTCCAGTTTGCCACAGAGGTACTGCATCTCATCCAGAGGGATGGGATCCTAGGGGCACGGCGAGTGCGGGATGCCACCCGTGCACCCGAGTTCACGCTGACCGTGGAGGGATCAAGGCCGCAGGAGGGGACCGGCCCCAGACTAGTGGAGTACTTTAAGGTTCAGCTAGCAAACCGGAGGTTGCGGTATCTTCATGTGTCGTAGCCAAAATTCACACATAATCGCTGAAAAGGTGGTCATATAGGACAAAGGGGACAGACCTGACGTCGCCCGACAAGGTCCGCGGCCACTGGCTCGGGACACTGTGTGTGAGGCGCAGGGCAGGAGGGAGAGAGCCAGCGCAGAGAGACGACCTGGAGAGGTACACAGAAAGGGGTCCCGTTCAAGTGCACCCAAGTTATCTGAGAGTTGGCTGGATCACTTCCCCAGAGGACACAGGACGGGCAGTTATAATCTGGCCATTGTAACCTGGAGCATCTTGATAACTGTGAGTAAATACTTGAAGACTGCACCCCACTGTGTCCTTGACTAATTGCTGCGCCACATGCCTTGCACAACACCAACAACACCTACCTCATAAAATCCTAAATACTGCCCTGAGGCCTAGCTCTGCCCGTGGAGAGCTGAACCATCTTTGTTGCGTCACCAACAGCGCCAGTGGATCGGAATAGCAGTGGTGGCCACCTATAGCCGCATACCACGGGTGGAAACACTTTATTCCCCAATTGAGACTTTTCTTTATTTGACGCACTTGGCCACGGACCGGGTCATTGCCACCGTGACAACCCCAATAGAAAGGACCGGCCCGGCTACCGAATACCCCATGGCCCTAGGGGGTGCGTCACATCCCCCCCCCCCCACTGTTCCCTCACACTATTCCCCTCCCCACACTGTCTCGTCAAACTCCTCATCCCCCTATACTGTCTCCTCACAAGGTACCCCATGGTAATAATAACTTTAATTTCTTCAGCTCCATGGGAAGAGCTTACCATACCGACATTCACTATCTCTGGGGCTGATGAGAGTGACGTCAGCAACGTGATCACCTGACCTGATAACACTGCTGATATTGCCCTGACCCGCAAGTGCTAGTGGTCAGGGTTTAGTTCAATTGTAGTACAATTGAATGCAGTGAGCTGGTGATTTTCAACTTCTCTGAGCCGATTATTTGTTTGATAGCCAGCTCAGAAAACAACCGCATCCTACTTCACGGTCGACAAAATGCTGTCTCCTGGGAAACACCTCGAACTACTGCATCAGGCGGCCCGACCGTGCCCCCCTGCCAGCTGCACCCCAGGAAAATGACCCACCTGCTCCCACCAAAATATGCCTCAGGTGAATATGACGGGTTTACTTGAGGTGGACTGATTGAAAGCGGCAGGAATGACAAGTCTGTGGAGCAAAACAGGATTATCTGGCTGCAGGAAAATATGTGACTTTCCAATAGAAAAGAGAGAGGGGTGATTCCCATCAGATACAGGGAAGTGAACATGCTAGGCTTGTGATGGTTCATTGTTGAAAACTCATGGCTGTTTAATAGCCTGCACATTGGTGTTACGTAAGTTTTAGAGTCCCTGCAGGAACCCTGAGTGCAGGAGACCGAAAGTCAAGCTTGAAGTGTATATGATTTTGAAGACAGCAGAGATCCCCAAAGAGATGTAGGATGGTGTCAGACAAGTGACTCCAGTGCAGAAAAACCTGTAGCAGGCAGAAAAAAGTGAAGTGGTGGAGGGGTCCCCAGAACAATCGTAACCAGTGGATAATAGTAGTCCAGTAGGTTACTGCCCTCAGATTGTGTAGAAGGAGTGCGAAGATCTTCTGAGACTTTTAGGAGGCACCAGATACAACAGAGGGGCAGATATAGGTAGAAACACTACCCGGAGAGATGGAGTGAGCATGGGCCTTGCGGAGACCCAAAATATGTGAGAGCTGCAGCACAGTGTGGCCGACTGAAGAGGTGGCACAAGATCAGATCCACTAGGAACAAAAAAGAAAGACAGAGTCTGTGTTCCATGATGGCTGAGTTCTGAAACATAAGTAACTTAAGTAGACAATACCTTCTCAATCCGTATGTTCGCCCCAAGTAAAATGACAAAACCTTATACTCACCTCAGGGGCCAACGGCATTCTAGGAGATTCAGCACTGTCTCTCCCGAGGCTCACATGACATTGTTAATGGACATTGCTACTGGACTTCCACTGATCTTTAGACAATTTAAATGCCTGCTAAATATGAAAAAAACATGCAGAAAGTTAAAGGTGTTGTTCACTGGTTGGACAACCTCTTCTCAATTAGTATGTTTGCCCCCAGTAACATAATAACTAGTGTTGAGCGAGCACTAAAATGCTCGGGTGCTCGAAGCTCGGGCTGAGCTCATAGTGATACTCGGGTGCTCGACCCGAGCAACGAGCCCAATGTTAGTCTATGGGAGACCCGAGCATTTTTGCGGTGGCACCCCCGGCAGTCTGTAGAAAGCCTAAAAAGTGCCCAAACGATAGTGACAGTGCTCAAAAGACATGGGGACAGCATGGGCATCACCCCAGGAAGCATTTCTGACCCCCAGGTCACTGCTGTCAACAACGTGGTCAGAGGTATTAAGCCACTTTTACGGGGTCACAAGAAAACGTTCAAAAACGAAACTGAAAGTGCTTTCCTGTGAAATATGTTAAGGAACTTCCTTTCCAAGGTAAAGACTTGTGTATAAGGTAAAATAAATAACTAAAAACAAAACTACTCCTCCTCACCTAGGGCTATGTTCACAAGTAGCATTTTTTATGCGTTTTTGCACTTTTGTATTGCTTTCAACCGTGACAAATGCATTCACCGGGAAATGTCATTTTAACATTTTACAATCTTATCTGGCTATGTGCTGTGTGACACATGCATACAGTGCTGAAAATACATGGGAACAGCATGGGAAAGACCCCTGGAAGCATCTCTGACAACCAGGCCTAAAAGTGTGCCCATCAGAAGTGATCCTTGTCGCATCAGAAGATGCAGACTTGCAACTATCCACGTGCAAGTCCTTCTCCAAGAGCAGTGTTCAATTGTACCTCCCCCATTCCTTGCAATGCAAGCGCAAGTATGCAGCCTGCCACCCACCCACCCCCAGGCTGCAATACCATACTGCTAGCTTGCTTGCACTTGAAATTGGGCCTTTTAGGCATGTGGAGGCAGACGCCGGCCACCATGTCATGGCTGCATCGGCGGCCTGGTATCCATACTCAGTCCCCAGCCGACCGGCGGCCGGGTGTCCACACACGGTCCCCAGCCCTTATTTCTCCGATGAACTTCCCTCACACTTTTCTTAGCCTGGCCTGCTTTAGTGCAGCATTGGACAAGCCCAACAGACAACCAGACTCCTCCGGTGGGCCCTGGCTTCTCCATCAGGGGAGTTGAGAGTGCCAATGTGAGGAGCATGATGATGATAGAAGTTTGCATCTGCTTTGTTTTCTTGGAATGCAAGCGTAAGTGTGCAACCTGCCACCCACCCACCCCCAGGCTGCAATACCATACTGCTAGCTTGCACTTGAAATGGGGCCTTTTAGTTTGGAGGAGGCCGAAGCTGGCCACTACCTCATGGCTGCTTCGGCAGCGATGTATCCATACTCATTCCCCAGCCGCCCAGCGGCCGGGTGTCCACGCTCGGCCCCCAGCCACCAGGGGGAGGCCGGGTGTCCATACTCGGTCCCCAGCCGCCCCGCGGCCGGGTGTCCACACACGGTCCCCAGCCACCTGGGGGCAGCCGGGTGTCCATAGACGGTCTCCAGCCGCCCCTATTTCTCCACTGAACTTCCCCCACACTATTCTTAGCCTGGCCTGCTTTAGGGCAGCATTGGACGAGCCCACCAGAGAACCAGACTCCTCTGCTGGGCCCTGGCTTCTCCATCAGGGGAGTTGAGCGTGCCAAGGTGAGGAGCATGATGATGATGATAGAAGTTAGCATCTACTTTGTTTTCTTGGAATACAAGCGCATGTATTAGTAGCGGCTAGGCCTGAGGTGGTCAGCGTTTTGGCGCATATCCTACCTCCTCCTCGGATTTCTGGATGTTTTCCTGCTACTATCCCAGTTCTATGTCTCCCATTAAAACAAAGCTTCAGGTGATGAATGATGGATGAGGTGGTGGCAAAGGAGAAAGAGCAGGAGGAACAGGGACCATTCACATCAATATCAGGCCAGTCAACCACACATGTCTAGTAGGATATGTTTCTGTACCAAAAGGAGAGGTTCGGCTACACAGTTATAAGGCATACAGTGAGTGCAATGCCTACCAAAAATTTAGAGGCACTCCAATGCCCCTTGGAAGTGACATGGAGGTCAGAGGGCCTTAACTAAACCGTTTTTTCCATTTATAGCAACTGGGTCTCCTGTGCACTATTTTCCTAAGCAGTGAATGGAAGGCTTTCCAAAAATTATGATGAACTGCAATGCCCCTTGAAACAGACGTGGATTACAGCATGCTAAAAACCTTCTACCCATTATTGGGGAGTGGGTCTCCCTTAGTGTTCACCTATGCATTGAAAAGGAAAAGCTGACTAAAATTAGGAGGAAATGCAATGCCCGTTGGAAGAATGGTGGAGTCCGCAGTGGAATAAAAAGACAATATCAATGCCCCTTGAAAAAGTGGTGGAGGTTGCAGTAGCTTAACAAGACAGTTTTAATGCCCCTTGGAAGAGTGGTGGAGGTCACAGTAGCTTAAAAAGACGGTTTTAATGCCCCTTGGAAGAGACGTGGAGGTCACAGTGGAATACAAAGACAATATCACTGCCCCTGGGAAAAGTGGTGGAGGTCGCAGTAGCTTAACAAGACGGTTTTAATGCCCCTTGGAAGAGTGGTGGAGGTCACAGTAGCTTAACAAGACTGTTTTAATGCCCCTTGGAAGAAACGTGGAAGTTGTAGTAGCTTAACAAGACGGTTTAAATGCCCCTTGGAAGAGTGGTGGAGGTTACAGTAGCTTAACAAGACGATTTTAATGCCCCTTGGAGAAGTGGTGGAGGGCGCAGTAGCTTAACAAAATGATTTTACTGCCCTTTGGAAGAGACATGGAAGTCGCAGTGGAATAAAAAGACAATATCAATGCCCCTGGGAAAAGTGGTGGAGGTCGCATTAGGTTTACAAGACGGTTTTAATGCCCCTTGGAAGAGCGGTGGAGGTCACAGTAGCTAAAAAAGACGGTTTTAATGCCCCTTGGAAGAGCGGTGGAGGGTTTTAATGCCCCTTGGAAGAGCGGTGGAGGTCGCAGTAGCTTAACAAGACTGTTTTAATGCCCCTTGGAAGAGTGGTGGAGGTCACAGTAGCTTAACAAGAAGGTTTTAATGCCCCTTGGAAGAGTGGTTGAGGTCACAGTAGCTTAACAAGAAGGTTTTAATGCCCCTTGGAAGAGTGGTGGAGGTCACAGTGGCTTAACAAGACAGCTTTAATGCCCCTTGGAAAAGTGGTGGAGGTCGCATTAGCTTAACAAAATGGTTTTAATGCCCTTGGAAAAGTGGTGGAGGTCACAGTAGCTTAACAAGACGGTTTTAATGCCCCTTGGAAGAGCGGTGGAGGTCGCAGTAGCTTAACAAGACGGTTTTAATGCCCCTTGGAAGAGTGGTGGAGGTCACAGTAACTTAACGAGATGGTTTTAATGCCCCTTGGAAGAGTGGTGGAGTTCACAGTAGCTTAACAAGACGGTTTTAATGCCCCTTGGAAGAGCAGTGGAGGTCGCAGTAGCTTAACAAGACGGTTTTAATGCCCCTTGGAAGAGACGTGGAGGTCACAGTAGCTTAACAAGACGGTTTTAATGCCCCTTGGAAGAGACGTGGAGGTCACAGTAGCTTAACAAGATGATTTTAATGCCCCTTACAAGAGCCATGCAGTACAGTATATTAAAAACATTATTCCCATTATTGGGGAGTGGGTCTCCCATAGTCTTAGCCTATGCCTTCCAAGCAAAAGCTGTCAAAAATTAGGACGGAGGAACTTGCAATGCTGGCAACACGAACCACGGTCACCCTGGTGGTATAGTTGTGGTGGAGGCTGAGGATAAGGAGAAGAGCAAAAAAAAGCCGAAATGAGGAAGCGTATACCCATGTGTGGGTGTGAAGTGGTGCATGGGAATACACCTCCCGAAATAACACAGTGGAATTGACTTTATATTACTCTGCTGTCATTTGGTGGTGATGAGAAGTCTGGCCCAATCCAGCCCTTGTTCATTTTGATAAGGGTCAGCTTGTCAGCATTGTCAGTTGACAGGCGAGTGCGCTTATCAGTTATAATTCCCCCAGCGGCACTAAAAACACACTCCGATAACACGCTAGCGGCAGGGCAGGCCAGGACCTCCAAGGCATACAGAGCGAGTTCATTCCAAGTGTCCAGCTTGTATACCCAATAATTAAAAGGCACAGAGGAATCACAGAGGACAACGTACTACCTCACCATCTTTTGAAACTTTCCACTCCTTGTGAGAGTACCCCGCGCCTCAGGGTCTGTAAGCTGGGCGGGTCTCAGAAAACTGTCCCAGAATGTTGACAGTGTTCCCCTGCCTCTGCTGGATTGGAGTTGCGTCTCTCTCGCTTGTACGCCTTGGTTGGGCAACGAACTGTGACCTCTGCCACTAGCGTGTTCAGATGGGAAATTTTTTAACAATTCTGCAGCAAGGGCCTTCTGGTACTGCCCCATTTTTGTAGACCTCTCCACCTCAGGAATAAGAGAGTGAAAGTTCTCCTTGTAGCGGGGGTCTAAAAGTGTCACCAACCAGTAATGACTGTCACCCAACATTTTGGCAATGCGAGGGTCACGGTTAAGGCAGCGTAACATAAAGTCAGCCATGCGTGCCAGACTGGTAACAGGAAAGACTTCCGTGTCCTCACCAAGATGAAAACTGACCAGCCTCTCCTCCTCCTCCTCATCCCCCTTGTCCTCAGGCCACCCACGCTGAACCGACTGTATGACAGATGTACAGGTACTACCGTCTACAGTGCATGATACCAGCTCATGTTCTTCCTCCTCCTCCTCCTCTCCCTCATTGTCCCCCAATGCACGTTGGGATGAGATGAGGCTGGGCTGTGTGTAATCGCCCATTATGGGTTCTTGATCCATCTCATCATACTCTGGCTGCAATGTCTCGTCTTTAATTCTCTGCAGAGAGCGTTGCAAAAGACAGACAAGTGGGATGCTGACGCTAATGATGGCGTCATCGCCACTCACCATCTTGGTGGCCTCCTCAAAGTTTGTCAGGATGGTACATATGTCAGACATCCAGGTCCACTCCTGAGGTCTTATGTGTAGAGTCTGACCTGAATATTGACGGCCTTGTGCAGCTGGTAGTCCACAACTGCTCTCTTCTGCTCACAAATCCTTTGCAACATGTGGAGGGTAGAGTTCCAACGTGTGGGGACATCACACACCAGTCAGTGTGCCGGAAGCTGCAAACGCTGCTGCAACACAGCAAGGGTGGCGGAAGCTGTAGCCAACTTGCAAAAATGAGCTGACAGGGGCGTACTTTGACAAGCAGATCTGGCACCTCGGGGTACGATTTAAGAAACAGCTGAACCACGAGGTTAAGCACATGAGCCAGGCATGGTACGTGTGTGATCTCGCCTCGCCTCAGAGCCGCCACCAGGTTACGGCCATTGTCACACACGACCATGCCTGGATGTAGGTTCAGCGGTCTCAGCCACAGATCTGCCTGCTCTTCCACAGCTGTCCACAACTCACAAGCAGTGTGAGGTTTATCACCTAAGCTTATGAGTTTCAGCACAGCCTGTTGCCTCTTGGCTGAGGCAGTACTGCAGTGCTTCCAGCTTGTAACTGATGTGGTGATATCTGAGATGGAGGCTGAACATGAAGAGGAGGAGGATGATGTGCAGGAGCTGTACACTGTTGGGGCAACTCTGACTGACATAGGGCCGCAGTCCTCGGTGTGGGGAGGATGTGTTCCGTCCCAAGGTCCGACTGGGTCCCAGCTTCCACTATGTTTACCCAGTGTGCCGTCAGGCAGATGTACCGTCCCTGGCCACAAGCACTTGTCCACGTGTCCGTTGTCAGGTGGATTCTCCCCGTAACTGCATTTTTGAGGGCACGGCAGATGTTTTGGGACACGTGCTTGTGAAGTATGGGGATGGCACACCGGGCAAAATAGTGTCGGCTGGGGACCGAGTACCGAGGGACGGCCACCGCCACAAGGTTGCGGAAGGATTCCGTCTCCACCAGCCTAAAATTCAGCATTTCCAACGCAAGTAGTCGTGAAATGTGCGAATTTAGGACTGTGGCCTGTGTGGCGTTGGCTGCGAATTTGCGCTTTCATTCAATGCTCTGGGATATGGACAATTGAATGCTGCGGTGGGACGTGGACGTTGATGCTGTTTCTTGAGAAACTGCCATAACAAGTGAAGACTGAGAGGAGGGGGCATCTTTGCATGCAGTATGGACAGTGGATTGTCTTGCACGCACAACAGGGGGTACTATTATACGCACAACAGTGGAAGAAGCAGTGGTGACACCCGCTGACACTGGTCGTGGACCCTGGGGTTCGCCCCACTAAGTCGGGCGCTGTGCTTTCATGTGCCTGATCATGCTGGTGGTGGTCAAGCTGGTAGTTTTGTCACCCCTGCTGATGCTGGCATGGCAGGTGGTACAAATGGCCTTTTTGGGGTTATCAGCAGAGTCTTTAAAAAAATTCCAGACTCTGGAAGACCTACCGCTTCTACTGGCAACGTCCCTCGTGTTGGTGTTACGGGGAACTGTTGCCCGCCTTCTGTGTGCAGCCACCACAATGCTTCTTCCTGCCTGTTGGGGTACTCTGCCTCCCTCCCCCTGTGTGCTGCTGGCCTCGCTCTGTGTGTCCTCCTGCCACGTTGGGTCAGTTACTAGATCATCCACCACCTCCTCCTCTTCCACTTGCGCACCACGATCCTCCTCCTCACTCCGTGGCAATTGTGTCTTGTCATCGTCCACCTCTTGTGACAAATTGGCAGCGTCGACTTCCTCTGGCCGTCGCTGTTCAAATATTTGGGCATCGCTACATGGGATCTCCTCTTCCACCACTTCAAGCGGAGCAGGCGAGGGGCCCAAATATGGAAATGGACCAGTGAACAGCTTTTCAGAGTGTCCAAGTGTGGGATATGTTGCTGTCTGACGACACTCGGCATGGTGGGAGGAAGGAGCATCAGGGTGAGGAGGAGTATGCGGTCGAGACTCAAGGCTACTAAAACTTGACCGTGTGGAAGACATACCGGAGGTCGTGGTGCCCAGGTAACTGGAAGTATTATCTGCTATCCAATTAATAACCTGTTCACACTGATCAGTTCGCAATACTGGTGTTGTAGTGTGCTTCCCTAGTAATTCGGTCAAGTAGTGGGAGCGAGAAGACGTGGCTGTTGGTTGTGGCACATTTTCACCTTGGCCACGGCCCCGTCCTCTACACGCACCATCACCAGAACGTCCAGTTCCACGTCCCTTGCCTCGCGCCTTGCCCATTGTAAATGAAGTAAAAAGCTTACACATGCACTATCAATGGAAAAAGGGTAATAAAAAGGAGATTAGAACCGTGGAAGAGGAAAACCACAGTTCTATTTCTCTGGCCTACACCAGAATCTTTTAAAGAGATATATTTGTGACTGAACAGAAAGGGAGACACTATTACTGTTTTTTTTTTACGTAAAACAGGCCAAAAGCTGGATAATACAGAGATTTGAACCGTGGAACTGCAAAACCACAGTTATAGTTATGTGGCGTACACCAGACTCTTTTAAACAGATATACTGGTGTCTGACCAGTCAGGGAGACACTATTATAGGTTTTTTTTACGGCAAAAAATGCCCAAAACAGGATAATACAGAAATTTCACCCATGGAACTGCAAAACCACAGTTATAGTTATGTGCGTATATCAGACTCTTTTAAACAGATATATTGGTATCTGACCAGTCAGAGAGACACTATTACAGGTTTTGTTTACGGAAAAAAATGCCAAAAACAGGATAAAACAGAGATTTGACCCGTGGAACTGCAAAACCACAGTTCTATTTTTCTGGCCTACACCAGACTCTTGTAAACAGATATATTGGTGTCTGACCAGTCAGGAAGACACTATTACAGTTTTTTTTTACTCCAAAAAATGGCAAAAACAGGATAATACAGAGATTTGAACCGTGGAACTGCAAAACCACAGTTATAGTTATGTGGCGTACACCAGACTCTTTTAAAAAGATATATTGGTGTCTGACCAGTCAGGGAGACACTATTACTGTTTTTTTACGGCAAAAAATGCCAAAAACAGGATAATACAGAGATTTGACCTGTGGAACTGCAAAACCACAGTTATATTCATGCGGCGTACACAAGACTCTTTTAAACAGATATATTTGTGTCTGACCAGTCAGGGAGACACTATTACTGTTTTTTTTTATGGCAAAAAATGCCCAAAAAAGGATAATACAGAGATTTGACCCATGGAACTGCAAAACCACAGTTATATTTATGTGGCATACACCAGACTCTTTTAAACAGACATATTTGTGTCTGACCAGTCAGGGAGACACTATTACAGTTTTTTTTTACGGCAAAAAATACAGAGATTTGACCCGTGGAATTGCAAAACCACATTTCTATTTTTCTGGCCTACACCAGACTCCTTTAAACAGATATATTGTTGTCTGAACAGTCACAGACATATTCAATTTTTTTTGGGGGGGGGGGAAATACTAAAAGGTTAGTAAGATGCGTATTTGGACTGTCTGACTGAGGGAAAAAAAAAATACAGGATTTAGTTGAAAAAAATAATAATTTTTCATGGCCCCTGAGACCGGGGTGATAAGTCTAGCAATTTGACCAACAGGAGCACACAGGACTGTAATGCAGCGTTTGCTGGCAGAACCACTGCGTCTCCTATACAGCCTGCCTGCCTGCCTGATATCTGGGATGGATATTAGTCCTGAGAAGGACTGTTTGTTTGATTTGTCAGCCTTTAGAGACCCTACACTACCTATTTCGCACTATATATCTCTCCCTAACTCAGCAGCACTGACCCTACACTGGCTGATCCGGAGCGACTGTGTCCAAGATGGCGGCGCCCGGTTTTAAATACTCGAGGTGACGCTGTGCGGCCAGCCAATCACTGTAATACCCACAAACAACATAGCTGCGGAATTACAGTGACTGGCTGGCAATCCCTGCTTGTTCATTGGCTCTGTAAAGAGCGCCAAACGTGCAGGGCGGAGACCCGAGCTCCCGCCCGACTAACCCGGAAATGCTCGGTGCTCGCCGAACATCCCGGGGAGCGTGATGCTTGGGCGAGTGACGAGTAGTGTCGAGCATGCTCGCTCAACACTAATAATAACACTTATACTCTCTCCCGGTGCCGTTCCAACGGTGTCAGCAATGTCTCCCAGGGCTTGGGTCGCATTGTTACGTCACGCGAGCCCTGCGGCCAATCAGTGGTTGCTTCACTCTCTCCACCTGCAGACAAAATCACATAAGGCTGCTGCTCTCTCACTTCCTCCAGATGTATGTGACACGTACAAAGGCGGGAAGAGTGAACCGGACGTAGATTGTCTGCAGGGCTTGCATGACGTAACAATGTCACGCAAGCTCCAGGACAGACAGTGACAACATTGCTGGACTGGCGCCGGCACCGAAGGTGAGTATAAGTAGTATTATTTTACTGGGGCAAACTTACAGATTAAAAAGGGGTTGTGTAAGTAGAAGACAACCCCTTTAACTTTCTGCATGTTTTTTCACATTTACCAGGTGCTATAAATTGCCTGCAGATCATTGGAAGTCCAAGTCCTGAAACTTCTATCAATCGCTCAATAGACTTTATTCTAACTCTTGCTTTGTATTGAATCCTTACCCCCGGTCTGTGTGCATGCTGTCTCCTGAGCTGTGTTCTTCTCATGGGTCTTTTGAGCAGTCTGTGTGGGTTTGGGGGAGTCTCACGACCTGGACGACGGCCAATATGCATACTCTTTAAATATTGTGCCTCTATATTTGAAGATCTGCAAATACAGTAACTTGCGTTATTTTTAGAATCCTGCAGTCTGAAGTGTCTTGTCAGGGAAATTATTTTTTCTGCCACGCAACACGGGGCGCAGTTCCCCTCTTACTGCCTCCATTATAGCTATGTATGTGTCATGTAGGCACTAGGTTTCTGAGCGGTAACACACATAATAAGGATCACAGCAATGATCAATGTGACATAGTAAGCTCGCGAACATACCACATAATGAACCTCATTTGCTACAACACTTTATGACATTATGACAAGCCAGGCGTTACATACCAGCGTGCTGTGGATTGGCAAGCAGATTTATCCATGACTCTGTATAGGACTATAATATAAAAGTCAGCTATGACGGTTTTTATATATTTCCATATGTGACTATTTCATCCAAGCATGTTAAATCCCGTGTTGTATATTAATTCGCACTTCCGTCTGCCTTTATCGAGAAAGGCGCCTATCAACCCTTTCTATGCCTCTCTCTTCTGACTCTTCCACTTCAAATTACTTGTGGACTTTTGTACAGATCCCGGGTTCCGCTGACAGACGACGCTTCCTTTGCCATACAACAAAAAGAATAAATAATGCCCACTATCAGCCCTGTCACTCGGGAAGATGGATTGCTGCTTGTCCAAAACCGGGAATGACAGGGCAGTGAAAGTTTCAGGCTTGTCCCTCTTTCATTCTGATTAATGGCAGTGTCAGTGCCTGGATTCCAATGCCTTCCAAGATAATGAGTTAGGAATGTGCGTCTACTGTCACAAACACAGGCAGATGTCAGGAGCAGAAAGGCCCTGGAATGCCAGAAATCACATACAGCTTTCTTATGCTCCCCTGACACAGCTAAAGGGGAAGCTTAATTTATGGAGACAGAACACAGGCCATTGCTTCAGCAGAGATTTTGGAGGGGGGCTGCTTGGGACCCCTACCAGGAGCCATTGAAGTGCCAGAACATTTGGTACAAGGCCTGAAAACTGTTTTCTGTTAACTTATCCAGTGTAATTAGAAAACATTTTTTATATACAAGTTTATTGAAAATTTTATTAGTTGTAATTTTTTTTTCAGTTTTGTGGATTTTATTTTCATTTTATAAACTTAGAGCAATGGATCAGATCATGTGCAATAGAAAAGTACCCAAAGCATAGATGCCAACAGTGCTGCAATTGTCAGGACTGTCTGAATTTTTCAGATACAGTCCTAGCACAGTCAGTGCCATCCTAATGCAAACAGGAGGTAGGATTTGAGTAAACCCCCCACCCAAAAGTGGGCATGCCTCGGTGGAGCGGTTAGTGAAAGTGGAACGTTCAGATGGAACTGGAGTATAGGGGAAGGGATGGGACTTAAATGTCCCTAGATTACCAAGAGTGATTGTATTCATTTATTTTACTCACTTATATAGGTCCATTAATTCCACAGCAATTTCCAGACACCATCATCACTGTCCCCATTGGGGCTCACAATCTAAATTCCCTATCAGTATGTATTTTGATAAGTATGCTAAAGGGATAAAAATGTACATACAGTGTATATATATTGTAAAGTGCTACAGAATAAATCGGCACAATATAACTAAAATTTTTAATTATTAGATTTTGATGCAGAATTTCTAACCCTGTGACATGGAGTCAAGGTCCATAAAAAATATAAATAATCTTTATTAAATGTACAAAAAAAGGCATACACATATATAGCAAAGTAATAGTGTGCTAGTACAAAATCAGTTAGAACGGAGACACGGATATTAGAACATGTGTACCACATGAAAATCTAGGGCTGGAAGAGTATACATCATAATACATCAGCACATAAAGTGCATATGTGACTCGCCCCCTGGGCAGTGGGGTACCCTGGACCGGGCTTCTGTGCGATGCTGGGGGTAGTAGTGGCAACCCGATCCCGTGGCTCAGGGTGGTCAGACCAAATGCTGTGACAGTCTATTTATCAGTGTTTTGAATGTCCGACTACGCCACCCGTGGATTGCGGTCAGGGATGACCGCCGCTGCAAGGCAGACCGCTGAGGCTGGTGTTGGTGTGCAGCACAGGGACAGGATAACTCCCCACGGGAAGAGTGTAGCCTCAGGGCAATGTAGGTGGATGCTGGGGGTGATGGTGCAGGTGCAGCATAAATCACACAGAGTCCAATGGTGCAGTTCAGGCCTTTCACTCACAGTTTATATCCAAGTCACTTCTGTCAGCAATGACTGCCCAAGCCGTGCTGCGTCCACCAGGTGAGGGGCTCAGTCAACCCCCAGGCAACTCAGGAGTGTGGCACAGGACCCCCTTCTATCCTTTCTCTGGCCTCTCGTGCCCCACCAGTGACCACGCTTCTGTCCGGCTGCCTCGGGCCTTCTCTGGTAAAACTTGGCTCCAGTTTCCCTGACCCTATGTGGTGCCTTCCTAGCGGGTGTAGCAAGGGGTCACAGCAATAAATGATCACGACCTCCGGTTCTTGGCTGAGGGGTGATTTACCTTCACTAAAATGGGAATCCGGTACCCTTCCACGGTCTGACCCTTCACCCGATATAACGCGGGCTTGCAATGGTTGCTGTCCATTCTGCTCTCTTAGGGTCCCTTCTGCCAACTTGTTTCTGGAGCCTTTCTACTCCTCTGTCTCTCCTCTTTCCTTCCTTCTCCTTCTCCTTTTCTCCTCTCTGGCCCCGGCATTCTCTCCAGGCCTGCCTCGTGGAGCTGAGCTCAGGCTGAGCCTCGGCTCCCTGTCAGCTCTCTACTCCTTTTCTCTGCTCTGCTTCTCAACTCAACTTCTAAGATGGCTCCCACCTTTTATCTGCTTCTCTGTGTCTGAGCTCAGGTGACCTGCACCCAATGAGCTCCTTCCTATGCTCCAGAAACCGTCCCCTCTGCTCCTACATCACTGGGTTCTCTCCCCCCTCCCCACTCCAGCCAGGGACATGGTCAGTTGTGCCTGCATAAATGGGAGCACCGTCGAGCTGTTCCCCCGGAAATGGGGTGAGTGTGTGTATCCAGCTAACTGAGCCCTGGTCCACACTCCATCCTTACCTGGGAGTGGAATATCACACCTCTGGTTGAGGTGCAATACCCCTGTGGCAACCGAACCCTCGGGGCACCACATATGCATATAGCAGTTTTCCTATCTGCTGCTATGATAGGGTGAGGTAGGAACATCAACGCAAATGGATGCCAAAACAGTGTGAGATTCAAAACTACTCCTCAATGCCAAGTGGTACTAAAATGGCAGGGATAGGTCTCACAGCCCCAGGAAGCCAACGCGAAACGCGCGTTGGGGCTGTCAGCGTGGTACTACACCAGGTTATTATGGGTAAGAGTTGTGCTGGGTATGCTTGGATGAGTGCAGACCTATCCCTGCCAGTTTAGTACTACTTGGTACTGAGGAGTAGTTTTGAATCTCACACTGTTTGGGCATCCATTAGCGTTGATGTTCCTACCTCATCCTATCATACCAGCAGACAGGAAAACTGCTATATACATATGCACTTTATGTACTGATTAGTGTTGATCGAGCACTAAAATGCTCGGGTGCTCGAAGCTCGGGCCGAGCTCACCATGATACTCGGGTGCTCGACCCGAGCAACGAGCCCAATGTTAGTCTATGGGAGACCCGAGCATTTTTGCGGTGGCACCCCCGGCAGTCTTTTAAAAGCCTAACAAGTGCCCAAAACTATAGTGACAGGCTCAAATGACATGGGGACAGCATGGGGATCGCCCCAGGAAGCATTTCTGACCCCCAGGTCACTGCTGTCAACAACGTGGTCAGAGGTATTAAGCCACTTTTACGGGCTCACAATAAAACGTTCAAAACGAAACTGAAACTTTTTTCCTGTGAAATATGTTAAGGAATTTCTTTTCCAGGGTAAAGACTTGTGTATAAGGTAACATAAATAACCAAAAACAAAAATACTCCTCCACACCTTGGGCTATGTTCACAAGTAGCATTTTTTATGCGTTTTTTTTTACTTTTGTATTGCTTTCAACCGTGACAAATGCATTCACCGGGAAATGTCATTTTAACATTTTACAACCTTATCTGGCCATGTGCTGTGTGACACATGCAGAAAGTGCTGAATATACATGGGAACAGCATGGGGAAGACCCTGGAAGCATTTCTGACACCCAGGTCACTGTCTAAAAGTGTGCCCATCATAAGTGATCCTTGCCGCATCAGAAGATGCAGACTTGCAACTATCCCCGTGCAAGTTCTAGTCGCAGGGCAGTGTTCAATTGTACCTCCCCCATTCCTTGCAATACAAGCGCAAGTATGCAGCCTGCCACCCACCCACCCCCAGGCTGCAATATATACTGCTTGCTTGCTTGCACTTGAAAATGGGCTTTTAAGGCATGTGGAGGCGGAATCTGGCCACCACGTCATGGCTGCATTGGCGGCCTGGAATCCATACTCAGTCCCCAGCCGCCCGGTGGCCGGGTGTCCATGCTCGGTCCCCAGCCGCCCCGCGGCCGGGTGTCCACACACGGTTCCCAGCCACCTGGGGGCAGCTGGGTGTCCATAAACGGTCCCCAGCCGCCCCTATTTCTCCTTGGAACATCCACCCACACACTTTTCTTAGCCCGGCCTGCTTTAGGGCAGCATTGGACGAGCCCACCAGAGAACCAAACTCCTCCAGTGGGCCCTGGCTTCTCCATCAGGGGAGTTGAGAGTGCCAAGGTAAGGAGCATGATGATGATGACAGAAGTTAGCATCTGCTTTGTTTTCTTTTAATGCAAGTGTAAGTGTGCAGCCTGCCACCCACCCACCCCCAGACTGCAATGCCATACTGTTAGCTTGCACTTGAAATGGGGCCTTTTAGTTTGGAGGAGGCCGAAGCTGGCCACTACCTCATGGCTGCTTCAGCAGCGAGGTATCCATACTCAGTCCCCAGCCGCCCCTATTTGTCCTGGTGTGCCTTATATACAAGATTAAGCGCGTATGCCAAAACATTACCTGTGCCCTCCTCAGTGCATTTAGTGGGAAGGAGAGCCTATTCCGCTGTAGTGTGTGCATGCCAAACCCATGTTCATGGTACATGCGAAGATGCCTCCCACCCTGCACCTGTCATTGCAGACTTGCAACTATTCCCGTTCAAGTCCTTGTCCCAGGGCCGTGTTCAATTGTACCTCACCCATTCCTTGCAATGCAAGCGCAAGTATGCAGCCTGCCACCCACCCACCCCCAGGCTGCAATACCATACTGCTTGCTTGCACTTTAAATTGGGCCTTTTAGGCATGTGGAGGCGGAATCTGGCTACCACGCCATGGCTGTGTCGGCGGCCTGGTATCCATACTCAGTCCCCAGCCGCCTGGTGGCCGGGTGTCCCCGCTTGCTCCCCAGCCTCCAGGGGGTGGCCGGGTGTCCATACTCGGTCCCCAGCCACCCCTATTTGTCCCGGTAACCTTTCCCACACTTTTCTTAGCCTGGCCTCCTTTAGGGCAGTATTGGCCGAGCCCACCAGACAACCAGACTCCTCCGGTGGGCCCTGGCTTCTCCATCAGGGGAGTTGAGAGTGCCAAGGTGAGGAGCATGATGAGGATGATAGAAGTTAGCATCTGCTTTGTTTTGTTGGAATGCAAACGCATGCATGTAGTAGTGGCTAGGCCTGAGGTGGTCAGCGTTTTGGCACATATCCTACCTCCTCCGAGGATTGCTGGATGTTTTCCTGCTACTATCCAAGTTCTATGACTCCCGTTAAAGCAAAGCTTCAGGTGATAAATGATGGATGAGGTAGTGGCAAAAGAGAAAGAGCAGGAGGAACAGGGACCATTCACAACAATATCAGGCCAGTCAACCAGATATGTCTTGTAGGATATGTTTCTGTAACAAAAGGAGCGGTTCGGCTACACAGTTATAGGGCACACAGTGAGTGCAATGCCTACCAAAAATTTCGAGGCACTCCAATGCCCCTTGGAAATGACATGGAGGTCAGAGGGCCTTAACTAAACCTTTTTTTCTGTTTATAGCAACTGGGTCTCCTGTGCACTGTTGGCCTAGGCAGTGAATGGAAGGCTTTCCAAAAATTATGAGGAACTGCAATGCCCCTTACAAGAGCCATGTGTAGCACCCTGAGGACTCGGCTGCTACAGGGGTATTACACCTCAAGCCTGAGGTGTGGTATTCCACTTCCGGGTAAGGATGGAGTGTGGGACTGAGCTCAGATAGCTGCATACACTACATACATCCCATTTCCGGGGGACAGACCGACGGTACTCCCACCAGTATATGTGCAGGTACGACAGTGTCTGTCCCTGGCTGGAGTGGGAGGGGGGTGGAACATTCCAGTAGTGTAGGGGCAGATAGGGGGAGCAGTCTGGGTAAGGATAGGAGCTCATTGGGTGCTGGTCACCTGAGCTCACACATAGAGGGAGTATATAAGGTGGGCACCATCTTAGATCAGGGTCAGTCTTCTGTAGAGGGTCAGTCAGTCCTGAGAGAGGTCCAGGAGCGCCTGCAGAGAGAAGAGAGAGAGGAGAAGAGAAGGACCCAGAGGGGGAGACGAAGGAACTCCAAGAACCCAGTATACAACCAGAAGGGTGAAGGGTTGGCACGCAAGGGAACCGGATCCCAAATTAGTGGAGGAGAGAAACTACCCTCAACTAAGAACCGGAGGCTGCGACATTATATGTGGAGCAGCCCCTCACCAAGTCCACTAAGAAGGCACACCGAGCATAGGGTCAGGGAAGCCAAAGAAGGTTCACCCAACAGGAGACCCGAGGGAGCCGGACATAAGTGGACCCCTGGTGGGAACGGCCAGTAGAGAGGACAGTCAGAAAGGGAGCTCAGGACCACGCTCCAGAATTGCTTGGGGGTTGGCCGAGTCCAGGACCTGGTGGACGCAGCACGGCTCGGGCGGTCACTCAAGGCCAGAGTGACCAACAGAACAGCAGTAAGTAAAAACCCTGAACTGCACAGCCCGACTCTGAGTCTTCTTACCATCCACACTGCACCACCACTACCACCATCCTCTACACCTGACCCCCTGAGGCTATACCCCTCCCGTTGGGGGTTATACTACCACAGCTGCACATATACCACCAGCCTCAGCGGACGCTGCTGCAGCGGCGGCCTTTTGACCGCAAATCAACGGGTGGCGTACTCGACACTAAGAACAACTAATAACATCTGTAAAGACTGCCACACACTGAGTTTGACACCCTGGGCACGGACCGGGTCGCCGCCACTCGGAGACTACAACCCCCATCAGATCCGGCTCCGGGTAATCCCCAAACAGCACTGGCCCAGGGGGCGCGTCACATGCAGTACAGCATATTACAAACATAAGTCCCATTATTGGGGAGTGGGTCTCCCATAGGATTTGCTTATGCCTTCCAAGCAAAAGCTTCCAAAAATTAGGACGGAGCAACTTGCAATGCCCCTTACAAGAGCCATGCAGTACAGCATATTACAAACATAAGTCCTATTATTGGGGAGTGGGTCTCCCATAGGATTTGCTTATGCCTTCCAAGCAAAAGCTTCCAAAAATTAGGACGGAGCAACTTGCAATGCCCCTTACAAGAGCCATGCAGTACAGCATATTACAAACATAAGTCCCATTATTGGGGAGTGGGTCTCCCATAGGATTTGCTTATGCCTTCCAAGCAAAAGCTTCCAAAAATTAGGACGGAGCAACTTGCAATGCCCCTTACAAGAGCCATGCAGTACAGCATATTACAAACATAAGTCCCATTATTGGGGAGTGGGTCTCCCATAGGATTTGCTTATGCCTTCCAAGCAAAAGCTTCCAAAAATTAGGACGGAGCAACTTGCAATGCCCCTTCCAAGAGCCATGCAGTACAGCATATGACAAACATATGTCCCATTATTGGGGAGTGGGTCTCCCATAGGATTTGCTTATGCCTTCCAAGCAAAAGCTTCCAAAAATTAGGATGGAGCAACTTGCAATGCCCCTTACAAGAGCCATGCAGTACAGCATATTACAAACATAAGTCCCATTATTGGGGAGTGGGTCTCCCATAGGATTTGCTTATGCCTTCCAAGCAAAAGCTTCCAAAAATTAGGATGGAGCAACTTGTAATGCCCCTTACAAGAATCATGCAGTGCAGCATATTACAAGCATAAGTCCCATTGTTGGGGAGTTGGTCTCCCATAGGATTTGCTTATGCCTTCCAAGCAAAAGCTTCCAAAAATTAGGACGGAGCAACTTGCAATGGCCCTTACAAGAACCATGCAGTACAGCATATTACAAACATAAGTCCCATTATTGGGGAGTGGGTCTCCCATAGTATTTGCTTATGCCTTCCAAGCAAAAGCTTCCAAAAATTAGGACGGAGCAACTTGCAATGCCCCTTACAAGAACCATGCAGTACAGCATATTACAAACATAAGTCCCATTATTGGGGAGTGGGTCTCCCACAGTCTTTGCTTATGCTTTCCAAGCAAAAGCTGACAAAAATAAGGACGGAGCAACTTGCAATGCTGGCACCCTGGTGGTATATTGGTGGTGGAGGCTGAGGATAAGGAGAAGAACATTAAATAGCCGAAATGAGGAAGCGTATACCCATGTGTGGGTGTGAAGCGGTGCATGTGAATACACCTCCCGAAATAACACAGTGGATTTGACTTTATTTTACTCTGCTGTCATTTGGTGGTGATGAGGAGTCTGGCCCAATCCAGCCCTTGTTCATTTTGATAAGGGTCAGCTTGTCAGCATTGTCAGTTGACAGGCGAGTGCGCTTATCAGTTATAATTCCCCCAGCGGCACTAAAAACACGCTCTGATAAGACGCTAGCAGCAGGGCAGGCCAGGACCACCAAGGCGTACAGAGCGAGTTCATTCCAAGTGTCCAGCTTGGATACCCAATAATTAAAAGGCACAGAGGAATCACGGAGGATGCTGGTATGGTCGGCAAGGTACTCCCTCACCATCTTTTGAAACTTTCCACTCCTTGTGAGAGTACCCCGCGCCTCAGGGCCTGTAAGCTGGGCGAGTGTCAGAAATCTGTCCCAGAACATTGACAGTGTTTCCCTGCCTCTGCTGGATTGGAGTTGCATCTCTCTCGCCTGTACGCCTTGGTTGGGCAACGAACTGTGACCTCTGCCGCTAGCGTGTTCAGATGGGAATTTTTTTAAGAGTTCTGCAGCAAGGGCCTTCTGGTACTGCCCCATTTTTGTAGACCTCTCCACCTCAGGAATAAGAGAGTGAAAGTTCTCCTTGTAGCGGGGGTCTAAAAGTGTCACCAACCAGTAATGACTGTCACCCAACATTTTGACAACGCGAGGGTCACGGTTAAGGCAGCATAACATAAAGTCAGCCATGCGTGCCAGACTGGTAACAGGCAAGATTTCCGTGTCCTCACCAAGATGACGACTAACCATGCTCTCCTCCTCCTCCTCCTCCTCCCCCCTGTCCTCAGGCCACCCACGCTGAACCGACGGTATGACACTTGTACAGGTACTACCGTCTACAGCGCATGATAGCAGCTTCTGTTCTTCCTCCTCCTCCTCCTCCTCCTCTCCCTCATTGTCCCCCAATGCATGTTGGGATGAGATGAGGTTGGGCTGTGTGTAATCGCCAACTACGGCTTCTTGATCCATCTCATCATACTCTGGCTGCAATGCCTCCTCTTTAATTCTCTGCAGAGAGCGTTGCAAAAGACAGACAAGTGGGATGCTGACACTAATGATGGCGTCATCGCCACTCACCATCTTGGTGGCCTCCTCAAAGTTTGTCAGGATGGTGCATATGTCAGACATTCAGGTCCACTCCTGAGGTCTTATGTGTTGAGTCTGACCTGAATATCGACGGCCTTGTTGCATCTGGTACTCCACAACTGCTCTCTTTTGCTCACAAATCCTTTGCAACATGTGGAGCGTAGAGTTCCAATGTGTGGGGACATCACCCGCCAGTCGGTGTGCTGGAAGCTGCAAACGCTGATGCAACACAGCAAGGGCGGCGGAAGCTGTAGCAGACTTGCGAAAATGAGCTGACAGGCGACGTACTTTCATGAGCAGATCTGGCAACTCGGGGTACGATTTAAGAAACCGCTGAACCACGAGGTTAAGCACATGAGCCAGGCATGGTACATGTGTGATCTCACCTCGCCTCAGAGCCGCCACCAGGTTACGGCCATTGTCACACACAACCATGCCGGGATGTAGGTTCAGCAGTCTCAGCCACAGATCTGCCTGCTCTTTCACAGCTGTCCACAACTCACAAGCAGTGTGAGGTTTATCACCTAAGCTTATGAGTTTCAGCACAGCCTGTTGCCACTTGGCGGAGGCAGTACTGCAGTGCTTCCAGCTTGTAACTGATGTGGTGATATCTGAGATGGAGGCTGAACATGAGGAGGAGGAGGAGGAGGATGATGTGCAGGAGCTATACACTGTGGGGGCAACTATGACTGACATAGGGCCCGCAATCCTCGGTGTGGGGAGGACGTATTCCGTTCCAAGGTCCGACTGGGTCCCGGCTTCCACTTTGTTTACCCAGTGTGCCGTCAGAGAGATGTACCGTCCCTGGCCACAAGCCCTTGTCCACGTGTCCGTTGTCAGGTGGACTCTCCCAGTAACTGCGTTGTTGAGGGCACGGCAGATGCTTTGGGACACGTGCTTGTGTAGTGTGGTGATGGCACACCGGGCAAAATAGTGTCGGCTAGGGACCGAGTACCGAGGGACGGCCACCGCCATAAGATTGCGGAAGGATTCCGTCTCCACCAGCCTAAAAGGCACCATTTCCAACGCAAGCAGTCTTGAAATGTGCGAATTTAGGACTGTGGCCTGTGGGGCGTTAGCTGCGAATTTCCGCTTTCGTTCAAAGCTCTGAGATATGGACAATTGAACGCTGTGGTGGGACGTGGACGTGGACGTTGATGCTGTTTCTTGAGAAACTGCCATAACAAGTGAAGACTGAGAGGAGGGGGCATCTTTACATGCAGTATGGACAGGGGATTGCCTTGCACACACAACAGGGGGTTCTATTGCACGCACAACAGTGGAAGAAGCAGTGGTGACACCCGCTGACACTGGTCGTGGACCCTGGGTTTCGCCCCACAAAGTCGGGTGCTTTGCTACCATGTGCCTGATCATGCTGGTGGTGGTCAAGCTGGTAGTTTTGTCACCCCTGCTGATGCTGGCATGGCAGGTGGAACATATGGCCTTTTTGGGGTTATCAGCAGAGTCTTTAAAAAAATTCCAGACTCTGGAAGACCTACCGCTTCTACTGGCAACGTCCCTCGTGTTGGTGTTACGGGGAACGGCTGCCCGCCTTCTGTCTGCGGCCACCACACTGCTTCTTCCTGCCTGTTGGGGTACTCTGCCTCCCTCCCCCTGTGTGCTGCTGGCCTCACTCTGCATGTCCTCCTGCCACGTTGGGTCAGTTACTAGATCATCCACCACCTTCTCCTCTTCCACTTGCGCACCACGATACTCCTCCTCAATTCCTGGCAATTGTGTCTCGTCATCGTCCACCTCTTGTGACAAATTGCCAGCGTTGACTTCCTGTGGCCGTAGCTGTTCAAATATTTGGGCATCGCTACATGGGATCTCCTCTTCCACCACTTCAAGCGGATCAGGTGAGGGGCACAAATATGGAAATGGACCAGTGAACAGCTCTTCAGAGTGTCCAAGTGTGGGATCAATTGCTGTCTGACGACACTCGGCATGGTGGGAGGAAGGAGCATCAGAGTGAGGAGGAGTATGCGGTCAAGACTCACGGCTACTAAGAGTTGACTGTGTGGAAGACAGACCAGAGGTGGTGGTGCCCAGGTAGCTGGAAGTATTATCTGCTATCCAATTAATAACCTGTTCACACTGATCAGTTCTCAATACTGGTGTTGTTCTGTGCTTCCCTAGTAATTCGGTCAAGAAGTGGGAGCGAGAAGATGTGGCTGTTGGTTGTGGCACATTTTCACCTTGGCCACGGCCCCGTCCTCTGCACGAACCATCACCAGAACGTCCACTTCCACGTCCCTTGCCACGCGCCTTGCCCATTGTAAAGGAAGAAAAATAGCTTACACTTGCACTATCAATGGAAAAAGGGTAATAAAAAGTAGATTACAACCGTGGAAGAGGAAAGCCACAGTTCTATTTCTCTGGCCTACACCCGACTCTTTTAAACAATCTGAACAATCAGGGAGAAACTATTACTGTTTTTCTTTACGTAAAAAATAACAAAACCTGAATAATAGAGATTTTTTACCTTGGGATGGCAAAACCACAGTTATTGTTTACTGGGGTATACCAGACTTTTTTAAATATATAGATTTGCGGCAGAACAGTGAGCGACACACTCAAGCTGTGTTTTTTTAGATACCAAAGGCCCAAAACTAGATAGTACAGAGATTTGACCCGTGGAACTGCAAAACCACACTGGGATTTGTCGGGCCTACACTAGACTATTTTCAACAGATATATTTTTGTGTCACAACAGTCAGGAAACACTACTGTTTTTCTTTACAGAAAATATATGAAAACCTGAATAATAGAGATTTTTTACCGTGGGATGGCAAAACCAGTTATTGTTTACTGGGGTATACCAGACTTTTTTAAATATATAGATTTGCGGCTGAACAGTGAGCGACACACTCAAACTGTGTTTTTTTGGATACCAAAGGCCCAAAACTCGATATTACAGAGATTTGACCCCTGGAACTGCAAAACCACACTGGAATTTATCGGGCCTACACCAGACTATTTTCAACAGATATATTTTTGTGTCACAACAGTCAGGAGACACTACTGTTTTTCTTTACGGAAAATATACCAAAACCTGAATAATAGAGATTTTTTACCGTGGGATGGCAAAACCACAGTTATTGTTTACTGGGGTATACCAGACTTTTTAAAATATATTGATTTTCGGCTGAACAGTGAGCGACACACTCAAACTGTTTTTTTTTTAGATACCAAAGGCCCAAAACTGGATAGTACAGAGATTTGACCCGTGGAACTGCAAAACCACACTGGGATTTGTCGAGCCTACACCAGACTATTTTCAACAGATATATTTTTGTGTCACAACAGTCAGCAGACACTACTGTTTTTCTTTACGGAAAATATACCAAAACCTGAATAGTAGAGATTTTTTACCGTGGGATGGCAAAACCACAGTTATTGTTTACTGGGGTATACCAGACTTTTTTAAATATATAGATTTGCGGCTGAACAGTGAGTGACACACTCAAACTGTGTTTTTTTAGATACAAATGGTCCAAAAGTGGATAACACAGAGGTTTGAACCGTGGAAGTGCAAAACAACACTTCTGTTTCTCTAGCCTACACCTGACTATTTTCAACAGATATATTTGTGTCTGAAATATCAGAGACACGCTTTTTTTTGGGGGGGGGGACACCAAAAGGTTAATAAGACGGGTATTTGTACAGTGTGAAGGAGGAAAAAAAAAAAAGAGGATTTAGATGAAAAAAAAAGGATTTGTCCTGTCCCCTGAGACCAGGAGCTAAGTCCAGCAATTTCAGCAACAGGACCAGCACACAAGACTGTAATGCAGCATTTGCTGGTATAACCACTGCGTCTCCTATGCAGCCTGCCTGCCTGATATCTGGGATGGATATTAGTCCTGAGAAGGACTGTTTGTTTGATCTGGCAGCCTTTACAGACCCTACACTAACTATTTCGCAGTTTATATCTGTCCCTAAATCAGCAGCCCTGTCCCTACACTGTCTGATCCGGAGCGACTGTGTCCAAGATGGCGGCGCCCGGTTTTAAATACTGGAGGTGACGCTGTGCGGCCAGCCAATCACTGTAATGCCCACAACCAACATGGCTGCGGCATTACAGTGACTGGCTGGCAATCCCTGCATGTTCATTAGCTCTGTAAAGAACGCCAAACATGCAGGGCGGAGACGCGAGCTCCCGCCCGAGTAACCCGGAAATGCTCGGTGCTCGCCGAACATCCCGAGTAGCGTGATGCTCGGGCGAGTACCGAGCAGTGTCGAGCATGTTCGCTCAACACTAGTACTGATGTATTATGATGTATACACTCCCAGCCCCAGATTTTCATGTGGTACACATGATCTAATATCCGTGTCTCCGTTCTAACTGTTTTTGTACTAGCACACTATTACTTTGCTATATATGTGTATGCCTTTTTTGTACATTTAATAAAGCTTATTTATATTTTTTATGGACTTTGACTCCATGTTTCTAGTTTTCATTCCATTGATGGAGTGTCTGTTTAGACATATTGAGCGGGCCCTTTTACTGATTGGGTCTGCTATATATTTGCTTAAAATGTTTTATGTTTTGATGATATTGTTTACTAGAATTTCTAACCCTGTCTAATATACAGACAGAATAAACTTAGACTGTCCAGTCTGAAAATGCACCAAATTTTTCACAGTGGCTTATGATGAATGATAAATTTAGTGCATTTCTATATAGTATTGCCTTTATACCACCTCATGGTTAGATTATTTTTGGACCAATATTTTGTTGCAAAATGTTGGCACATGTTAGCAAGCTTAAAGCGTAACCATCATTTTAATTTTTATTTCATAAATCAATAGTACACATGAAAATAAGCAATTTTGTAATATATCTTAGCAGAAAAAGCTGCTTCTTTTTCTGACAAAATTGATCGTTCATTATGAAAATTCTCAATTCTGAAGTAAAATCTGTATTCAGTGAAGACTTTCCCATTACTGAGATAGGAGATGGCAAGTGCTACTGATAAGATTCTATGTAGATAGGATGAGGAAGGAGCTCTGCCTTTAACTCCTCCCTCCTCCCGTCTATATAGAATCTTATCAGTAGCAGCTGCCATCTCCTATCTCAGCAATGGGAAAGTGTCCTCACTGAATACAGATTTTACTTCAGAATTGAGAATTTTGATAATGACTGATCAATTTTGGCAGAGAAAAAAGTAAAATTTTCAGATAAGATATATTACAGAGTTGTTTGTTTTCATGTGTACTATTCATTTATGAACTAAAAATTAAAACGAAGGTTACTCTTATTTTCAAGTTCTAAAATTACTTTAATGAGTTAAACAACATGAAAATAAGTAATTTTGTAATTGACTTGCCTTTTCTATCTGCTGTGATTATCCTGCAATGACAGCTTTTATTTTACATAGTGCACAGCTGGTTTCCATGGAGCTCGGCCACTAGTGTGCCTGACCCTGGCAGAGTGTGCGCAGTAGCTACATTCCAGGGAGAGTTAATTCTTAACATCCCAGTCAGCTCTCTCTAACCCTTTGATTTCTATACAGCAGGTAGCTGTTCATCTTCCTTCCACTCCTTTTTTTGTTCTGTAGACATGGTGTTATAAAAGTTGTAAAATCACCAGCCATAGCTCTCACAGCAGCTCTTCTGATATCAGAGAACTGGTAGATCTGCAGGAGATAAAACTGTTTTTAATCAACACTGCAGCACACAGTAAAGCAAGTGACACATTGCTGCAATCAGAGTCTCTGCCCCTACAACTTGTTTCCCTTTAATGTTCATTTGCAGTGTTACTTGTGGCCACTAGATGCCATTGTACTTGCGTGGACTATGAAATGACTTGTGAATTAAGAAGCAAGTGTGTGGCTGAGGCCACATGGAGTGCTTAGGGAGACTGAATAATGCAAATAAGATCTTGGGGGAAACGCAACAAATTAAAGCTGCGCTGAAGAAGAGCCTAATTGACCAGAGGCAGGATGGAGTGCAGTACACTGGGTCAAGCTAAAAGAGACAAAGAAAAGTGAGCTCCAGATGTGAGTGGCCATCTTAGATTAGGTGGGCACAAAAGGAGACAGCAGAAAGGCTGTGATTTGCCATGGGGGCCTTGTCTCCCCACCACCGGCATGGCCCATTATGGCTATTTTTCAATCCTACAAAACACAAGAGCTTGTTTCAAGCCTCACCCAGCATGACAAATTACAAGTGCTGTACAAAGAGCTCGCATCTATTGCTTCTACGATTTTTTACACATGAGACACTACATTTTTTTTAGTCCTATTGCTCCCTATCCCACATCGGGGTTCACTAATTTCCTATCAGTAGAGATAGGAGTTGTTCTAGATGCTGGATAAAGGGCCATTACCATATACACTACGCCATAACTAATCCCCACGTCTTTGCAGTCAGTCGGGCATTGCAATTTATATTTTGATAAAATGAGCTTTCACAAAACTAAGGCAGTATTTATAATGTGTTCAATGCAATTACAAGTTGTTACATGCTTGGCAGATTTTACTGAGTTGCAAATGCATCTGATGTATCAAATATTTTGTATGTTTATTCACTTCTAGATTTATAATCTGAGAAACACGGAAAATATAATCTGACATATGAGATATCAAGAAAAATGGGAGACGCGGGGATATATAGTGCATAAAAATGAAAAATGGATGGACAGATAGATGAATAAATAGATAGATAATAGATATAGATAATAGATATAGATAGATAATAGATAGATAGATAGATAGATGATAGGTAGATAATAGATAGATAGATAAATAGATGTGAGAGATAGATACGTAAATAGATACCGTAGATAGATAGCTATATTGGATAGATAGATAGATAGATAGATAGATATGAGAGATAGACGGATAAATAGATACAATAGATAGACATACTGTATATATAATAGATAGATAGATAGATGATAGGTAGATAAAGATAGATATAATAGATAGATATATACAATGGGTAGATAGATAGATACGAACGATAGATAGATAGATAGATAGATAGATAGATAGATAGATAGATAGATAGATAGATAGATAGATAGATAGATAGATAGGCATACCAGTGGGGTAACTGTGCAGCTGCACAGGGACCTGAGAGGTATAAGGGCCACTACTACCTCCAAAGTAGGTGGAATTCTGCATTATGCTGAGTGATTGGACTGCAAAGGGCCCGTGTACTATTCTTGCACAAGGGCCCTTTTCTATCTGCGTCCACTAGTCTCCTCTATCCAAAGTCTCTTATAGCAGCTGCATGGTCTACCTCTACTGATTATTAATAAAGACCCCCATACACATTAAACTAATGAGTTTAACCAACAGTCTAATGTGTATGGGGCAACTCGACAAATAATTGTGGGGGAAGATAAGGATGCGGCCTATTCGATTTCCAATGACCGATCCATTTGTTTTCCAGAAAATAAGATTGTGTCAGAGGAGTCTGGCAGCGACTCTCCCATAGATAACATAAGAACACTTGGGAGAGAGAGCCAAGATGGCTGCCAGCTGAACCATCATACACTTATTTAACATGTATGGGACTTAAAGGAGCCCTCCCATTAACTTTTTTTTACTCTTAAACTATATAGAAGTGTATGTAATATACTCATTAGTGTGTTAATTTACTTGTTTTTTTCTCCTGTAATTACCACTGTTCTGCTCCTCTTCTCAGTGATGTCACCACACTTCTAACTAGCTGGCTCACTCTATTTTCTATGCAGGAGATGGAAGTCTCTTTTACAATATAAGCCTATGCAGCCTTGTTTTAATGCTTGATAGATTACATTGTAAAAGCCACTTCCGGGTCACTCAGAGCTCAGTGTGACCCGGAGAGTCTGCAGAGTGGTGACGTCACTGAGAAGAGGAGCAGAACGGTGCTGGATCCTGGAAGATGTGGAGGTAGGTGAGTTTATTCACTCACACTAAAATACATACACATATACACAGATTTAGAGGGAAAAAAAAGTTAATTAATGGGAGGGCTTCTTTAAAGTTTTGAAATGAAGGCGTACACATGCAATAGCCATTGGCTGCTCGGCCATTTCTGCAAACTCACATAAAAGCTCAGGTTGGCTGAAATGTGTCTTCAGTGGGGAGAGGGGAGAAACCTGATGCCAGGCAGCTCCGGTAGCAATTTTGGAGAAGAAAAGGGTCAGGTTTTTAAATTCAGCCTCTAGAGGCCCCAATACACATTAGTAATCCCAGAAATATTGGGAGGATCAGAAAAATGTAATTTGTACTGGGGTCTTTAGATCAAGCTTAGTCAGAGCTAAACCTACAGTACAGTACAGTACCAGAAAGGGTCCGAGGATTGATATATGTATTGCATGTATGACGAAACACAAGAAATTAATAAGAAATATAAATTATGGAAAGATAAAGCAGAGAGTTTTTCTTCTAAATACAAGAAATTGCCTGCAACATCTTCTTTAATTAAACTGAGAATTATGTTCTTAAATGACATCGAGATGGGAAATAATAATCATTTGTACGAGATGATCACCGACTGATACAGGAAGCAAAGTGTTAATAATCTGGTGCCGCAGACCATCTGGCAGCAAAAAGGTTAAGTAAGGAGTGGATGCATTTCCCTCTCTCTCCCCTGAGATAAATGGTGCCATGTCAGGCCTATTTTTAACAAATGAATTATTGACTTAAACTGGCACAATTAATCACAATATAATGGGATCAGAGGATGTTAGAGGCCCATTTATCACAAGAGAAGATGGGTGCCGAGCCTTCCGAGAAATGAGGCTCTTTAATCACTCCCAGATTAAGCATTGCAAGACTTCAATCATCACAAACAGGCAGAGAGGAAAAGAGAGAGAGGATGAGACATCGGAGACCAGAGAAAAAGAGACAGCACATAAGGTCCTGCTGAGGAGAAACATTACAGGAGATATAGATTATATACCACATCCTGAAGACACAATACACACGATTTACCGCAATGATAGCATGGCTCAGGCCACAGGGGGTCACATACTAATAGTACAATTTACACAGCAAAATGGGGCTGGTTTATCAATGTGAAAAACCTTGTAAAGGATCCTGAAGACCATCACTGTCTTCTAATATATCTAATGGCTTCAAGATTGAAAGCTTTATTTACACAGTGCGCAATGATGTGGTAGAAAACCAAAAAATTACCTCACCGTGCCTAAACATCGAAATACCTCAACCTCAAACTACTTCATGCCTCAATCCCAAAACACCTCATGCTTCAACCTTGAAACACCTCATGCCTCAACCTTGAAATACCTCATGCCTCAACCCCGAAAAACCTCAATCCGAAAAACCTCAATCCGAAATACCTCAATCCGAAAAACCTCATGCCTCAACCTCAAAATACCACATGCATGAACTCCAAAACACCTCATCTCTCAACCTCGAAATACTTCATATTTCAACCTGAAAAACTTCACGCCTCCACGGTGATCAAATATAAAATAGACGTCAAAAAGGTACAAATGAAAAGATGAATTTGGTGCAAAAATAAAATAAAATATTAACATATTGGTACAGGATGCCGGAACTTCTGTTTAATTTTGGGTTGATTGACTCTAACCTTTGCTGGAGATGTAAAGCAGAGGTGGGGAATATGTCCCATATATTCTGGTTTTGTCCTAAGATTAGATCATTTTGGGTAAAAATAGAAGAGACTTGAGAATTGGGCCTGATAAGACGTTCCTTAACTCCGAAAGAAGTCTTGTTGTCTTGCCCAACACAAAACTTTAAGCCCAGAAAACATGATTTTCTTCCTCTGCTATTGGGGGCAGCGAAACAATTAATCACCTTGCACTGGAAGAAAGAATCTCCTCCCGCTCATCTAGAATGGTTGATCAAGGTTAATATGATCAGGCGATTGGAGGAGCTCACTAGTTGGGAATCTTTCAGGCACCCTCATTTTCTTAAGGTCTGGATCTGGAACTGCTTGAAACCTACATGGCCGAATCAAACAACCTCTTGTTCTGGTCTAATCGCTTCATGTCTCAGACTCTTTCAATAATCCCTCCACCCTCTTGCCATATGCCCTTTTCACAGCAATGCTAAAGTTGTCGGCGAGTCTTAATTCTCTATACACAAGTCTGCCTTGTGAGATTTATCCAAGTATAAAGTTTTCTCAATACTGTTTTTTGATTTTTCTGCGATATGTAAGTAATTTTCCTCAAGCAGGTCTAACTTTATCTAGGTATTGACGCAATGCTGTTGTTATAAATGTTTTGTTCTTGTTTTGTTCTTAAACATGATTGCATCGTTCTTAGAAATTACTGTGACACGTCACCTCAAGTTTCCTCTGCATTATCAACCTGTCACATTGTAGCAATTTTTGTGTTTTAAAATGCTGAATAAAGAATATTTAAAAACATATATACTTGTGAAGAGGGCTTTAGGGTAGTTTCACACTACTTTTGTAGTGTCCAATATCTATATGCTCCAGGAAAGCTCCGGGGCGTGCATTAAACCAATCCATAAGCCCGTGTTCACCAAACAGATGCCAAAAGATTATTCTTAAAGAAATTGTCCACTACTTTTTCATTGATGCCCTATCCCATAGATAGGGCATCAATGTTTGATCGGCCGGGGTTCCGCACCCGACACCCCTGCTGATCAGCTGTTATTGGTGCCGGCGGAGGCTGCCGGCGGCCGGAAGTGCTTACTTGCGTTGCTTCGCCGTCTTGCTGTAGTGGCCACCGCAGGGCCATTTTTTAACACTGTAAAACCCCTTCGGAATGAGATGGGATTGTGATAAAGCTAGGTGATATTAAATATAATATATACTGCATATCCCTCCCCCGTAAATGAGTCCACTTCATTACACAGGCAGTCCTGCAAAAAAGAGGTGCAAACACCAAAAACTCAGTAAAAAAAACAGGCGCAAATGTAATAATGAATCGGTACCCATATATGCAGTTTTGACAGTTGGACCATAAATGTGGTTAAAGGGAACCTGACATCATAAATCCCAGTGTAAATTAGCACCACAATATTATTAACCTCTTTGTTTACTGTACGAACCCTATTGAGCACCGCTCCTGCCCCGCTTAACTTGGAAAAAACTGTTTAGAGTTGTTCCGTATGGTATGAAGATGAGCACCAGATGGTCTGATGAGCATCTCTGAAGTCACCCTGGTGCCCCCTTTGTGTCCACTGTGTGGTGTGGGTGACGTCTACATCAGTTACAGAGCCTGATGAACCTTGATCCTAAGATGTCGATCAGAAGATCAGTGCATGTGCAGAAGATCGACTTCCAATGCCCTGAACAAAGAGAGAGTTTCACATCCAGGGTTGGACTGGCCCACCAGTGGGCCCAGGCTTCTCCTTCATGAGAGTTCATAGTGCAAACCATGCAGCTGCTATAGGGCTCTTGAGTGGGAGAGAAAGGTGGGCCCTCAAAATCAGATCCTGTGGTGGGCCCAATGTTCTTCAGGCTGACACTGTTCACATCCACCAACCTTCTGATCAACATCATTACGCAACATTTGGTTGGCTCAGTGGATGGCATAGGATTGCTCGACGCTTATTATCTTACAGTACAGGACAATTTCAAACTTTTTAACAAGATTTTTTACAAGCTTGCCAAATACTGTCATATTACACTCCTCAATATTGAAATTGTAACACCATAAAGGTAAAATCATGGAATTGTGGAAATCACAGGATTGAGAGACATGTTAATGAAATGCAAATGATGAAAAAATAGAATAATATTTTTGAAAACATCTCGATTTATTCAGTATCAAGTTTGAGCGCCACATGCAGAAATCCCCGCACTTACAGCCTTCGCTGCTATCAATGAGGTTATTAATGGTTGTCTGAGAAATGTTCTGCCGCATTGAATGCACTTGGGCAAATCATCAAGATCCTCTGCTGGCAGCTCTATGCTGAATAAATAGAGATATTTAGAAAAAAATTTGTCTGGACTTTTTCATCATCGATCTTGTGCTTTCCATAATACCATGACTTTTCCTTCTTGGTGCTACAATTTCAATGTTGTGGAATGTAATTTCATACCACTGTGTAGAGACACAGCGACTCTATATACTAAACATAACATGTTTGTGCTTAATTCATCTATTTTACACTTTGTGGGAGGTCCATCACTTGGCTCATTCTACATGTTTCCGGAATCTGGTTATTGTATGTTTTTTGTCTTTACATGTATTGATTGGTATACTGCAAGCAATAAACTATTGATATTTTTAGAGGATATCTGAACTAATGTTTTTTTTTGCAAGTTGATAGATTCAGACAGGGAAAACCTGTCACATTTAGGGTATGGAGGAATATTTTTTCCAGTGGATTCCTTTCTGAAACCCAACCGAAAAAGTGCTAACTAAACATATAAAAGAATGATCATATGCATTTCTATGTAAAAAAATGACTTGCTGTTCAAATGTTCAGTCTTTTAAGCTTCAGGTTTCCAAAGACACCAAACGTTAGAAAGAAGTGACCTGTCCATTCTTCAGGTATTTTTCACTTGGAAGATGTTCTATACTTTACAATACAAGTCAATGAGGAAGCTGAAAAGATGCCCGTGCGTCTTTTTGAGTTTTGGCAGTGTTTTGGAAATACTTCAGGTAGTTTCTTCTTTGTTGAATGGAGATAAAATAAAATTCTGGAAAATGGCATTAAAAAATATGCCCCCAAAATGCTAGAAAACACTTAAAAAAAACACTTTAAAAAAATATAAGAACCCCCCCTCACCTCCTTAAAAAGAAAATAAAAAATAAAAACAAAAAACTCAATAGCAACTGTTTTAAAACAGCCTAACTATCTGTAAAGAAATTCATTTCTAAACAAGATAAATCTATCTTCTCTGTGCAATCCCTTTTATAAATAATGCAGTGATTTACGCCCTGATAAAGCTCGGCTTGTTTTCTGATAGAATAAAAATAATAAAAAGTCTTCATTAAAACATAACTAATTACAAATTACAAATGATATTATCAGTCATCACTCATCTGTGGGAGCGTATGCAAAGTTTGGACAAAAATGCAAAAAATGATTTACAGTATATGGACCAAGTAGATGGGAAAACTGTTAGTGAACATTACAAAAATATTCTGGAATTGGAAGGCACTGTGCCCTGTCAGCTTGGATAGCGGCTTGCATGCATTATAATGGACTTTGGTTCATACAGTGGTAATATCACCACACATGACAAGTATGGTGAATATACGCTTTTTGGCATTTGCTCTCATTCATATGCTAGAGTCTAAATTGATATTAATGTTTGGGGCTAGCTGAATACAGACACAGACCAGACACAGTCGATGAACAACAGTGGCGTTGTTACTGGGAAAAGATCTGAAGGACATCAACTTATATCACACTAATTCCTATCATTAAGAGAACTTAGAAGACACTTGTCATTGTATGGCAGCAATGTGGCTGACACTGTTGGGGTAGGTGGGGTACTATGGCAAGCATAGTCATAAGGGTGACTACTGAATGTGGCACAATAAGCTGTTGTTAAAAGCAGAATATCAGTAGACAAGTCTATTAGTGTTATGATGGTCAAGGATATCACAATTTCATTGTCTCCCTAGAACCTAAAAATACCTTTAATCATCAAACAACTTGTGTTTTCCAGAGCATACCTACACCTGGGGCTCCTAGCAGAATAGCAGGACTATATTGTTATAGTCTCACACATTATACAAAATAATCATTCAGTTCTCCATATTATTCTTTCTCACATGTAATATGATTTCATTGTTCACCAGTGAATATAGAACAAGTTCACGTAGAACTTTTGGAGAAGAGATAGCAAATTTTCTAAAAGATAAGGTAACATTTTGCTGGTAAAATGACTGTGGTTGACAGGTATGAAGAAAAAACAAAGTCGAGAAGATAAACTGTGGCACTTGTTCAAATAAAATTCTTAAAAAACTTTATTCCAAATTTTCAAAAGAATAAAGCGTGGTAGCCAGTGGAATACCGGAAGGAATGGACAACAGCTGTTTTGCGCACAACAGGTGCTTCCTCCTGGTCAGGAGTAAGGACCAAGAAGAAGCGCCTGTTGTGCATGAAACAGCTGTTGTCCATTCCTTCCGGTATTTCACTGGCTACCACAATGTATTTTTTTGAAAGTTTGGCATAAAATCTTTTGATAATTGTATTCGGGTGAGTGCCACAGTTTATCTTCTCAACATTGTTTATATTCCTGGACTGTCTACATATCTGCTGAGCACCAATTGAATTTAAGGGGATAACTGTTTTTTGCTGTGTGCTGGTATCTAAACATTGACTATGAAGAAGAAATGTTGCTTTTTGGGGGATGTTTGCTACTGCACGATTACTACATGCAACAAGATGGCTATAGTATGGTCACTGTATTGCAATGCATGTGTTATGATGGGCTTTCAGGTGACCTACATGTCTTTAGGTTTTTTGTTTCAGTTTTTTTGCACCCAGTGCAAATAAAGGTGTGACCTGCCTCTTCTTTGAGCTGGACATTACATTTATGTGGTTCCCCATGGCTGCATGTCCATTACCCGGGTCTCAGTCCTTCTCAGCCCTTATCCACATGTAAGTCACTTGACAAATTGTAAGGTTTTAATATTAGAGTTTAGGACCGCCCTGAATAGGCTCACTGTGACATGGTGGGATGGCTTTTAGAATTTTTTAATCAAAATTATGTTAACTAAGTACCCTATATTATTTTCATGCACTATTGCTGTTTATTTAATTACTTCAGGTTATTTGCTTATTATGTTTTTTTCTTGGGTTTTGTCTGTTTAGTGGCCAGTGTGAACATGCGCTTACATGCTGTATGCACACCAACCTATATTCCAGTTCATCTCTTTAGGTTTTATATTTCAAGAATGGTGCAAAACACTGGTCCATATAGTTCAAATGGTCATAAAATGTATTACAATTTCAGTGAAAAGTTTTTTTTTTATTGAAATTTTAATAAAATTCATGACCATTTGAACTATATGGAATGGTGTTTTTGCAATATTATTGAAATATCCAGCATCTTTTTGGTCTCCTTAGAACAGCAATGACATAACAGTAGGTGAGACCAAGGAGCTAGATGGGAGAGAAAGCAACTGGAGGTAGCACACATGCAAGAAAGAGACGGCTATGTAGAGGCTCCAATTATCTGACATGGAGCCACAAAAGCCACAGAGTAGAGAAGTGGGATCTCAAGACAAATTGTAGAAGGCCTGTTTAGAGAAGAGATGCCTACTTAGACTGCAAAAGATTGAGTACACAGCTGGAAATAAACGGGGTCCAAAAAAGCTTTAGTGACAGAAAAAACATGGTAGAGACTCTACTGATAGTGACTGAGAGTATTGCAGCATGCTCTGCCATTACCTATAGACCCAGAATAGAGAATTGAGGGTAACCTTCTCTGCATCACATACATGTGGGCAAGGATAGCTGCCACTGGACTACCAATCTAATTACTGGTTTGAAAATATGCCAGAGTAGTTCCCTAGAGACTATCAGGACCAAGATTCAAGTTGTGTATTCAACCAAGTTTTTATGCTTTGTTTTAACCTACCTGTCCTTGAGAACCAGTGACTAATTAGGGGGCAAGGCTTTGTACTAGCATATTGTCAGTTCCAGGACATTGAATAGGTTTTTATTCACCAGGAATTCACACATATTATGCCTATGAGTAAGTACAGTAGTGTCCGAAGCGCGTAAGGTGTTGCATGTCCTGGACCTTCTTTATTTTTTTAAATTCCATATAACTTTTAATGAAGTTTAAATAAAGCAGGAATTTTATCTATTTTGGTGCTGGATCACAAATCTCTATTTTTTACAGGTCTTCTGACACGAACTAACAGTCTCATGTATTCCTATGTCCTGGAGTCGCGCGGATGACCCAGGAATCAAGGTCTGTACATGAACGGACGTGTGACGCCAGAATTAATCAGAAAATCACTAAATCAATAGGGCGTAGTCCAGCATTAAGAGGATAAAGGTTAAAAAGTCTATTTTATTCCACAAATCTCCATTTTTGCCTTGTCTATTCGTGGATACCGGCCTTGAAGATCCATGCATCTAACCTCAGAATCTATGGACATTCGTGTGGTATTGTGTTGAGATGATGTTCCTTTTCTTCTTCATATGATATCAGAAGACCTGTGACTGCTCCAGAAATTGCCATCCATACACTCACCATAATATATATATTTGTGAAGTTTTCAATTCCCATGGATTCTCTAGATGCATAATTTTGCAAGAGAACTCGTATAAAATATTAACGCATTGGTACAGGATGCCGGAACTTCTATTTCATTTTGGGTTGATTGACTCTGACTCTAACCTTTGTTGGAGATGTAAACCAGAGGTGGGGAATATGTCCCATATATTCTGGTTTTGTCCTAAGATTAGATCATTTGGGGTAAAAATAGAAGAGACTTGAGAATTGGGCCTGATAAGACATTCCTTAACTCCGAAAGAGGTCTTGTTGTCTTACCCAACACAAAACTTTAAGCCCAGAAAACATAATTTGCTTCCTCTGCTATTGGGGGCAGCGAAACAATCACCTTGCACTGGAAGAAAGAATCTCCTCCCACTCATCTAGAATGGTTGATCAAGGTTAATATGATCCGGCGATTGGAGGAGCTCACTAGTTGGGAATCCTTCAGGCACCCTCATTTTCTTAAGGTCTGGAACCACTTGAAACCTATATGGCCGAATCAAACAACCTCTTGTTCTGGTCTAATCGCTTCATGTCTCAGACTCTTTCAATAATCCCTCCACCCTCTTGCCATATGCCCTTTTCACGGCAATGCTAAAGTTGTTGACGAGTCTTAATTCTCTATACACAAGTCTGCCTTGTGAGATTTATCCAAGTATAAAGTTTTCTCAATACTGTTTTTTGTTTTTTCTGCGATATGTAATTAATTTTCATCACCCAGGTCTAACTTTATCTAGGTATTGACGCAATACTGTTGTTATAAATGTTTTGTTCTTGTTTTGTTCTTAAACATGATTGCATCGTTCTTAGAAATTACTGTGACACGTCACCTCAAGTTTCCTCTGCATTATCAACCTGTCACATTGTAGCAATTTTTGTGTTTTAAAATGTTGAATAAAGAATATTTAAAAACATATATACTTGTGAAGAGGGCTTTAGGGTAGTTTCACACTACTTTTGTAGTGTCCAATATCTATATGCTCCAGGAAAGCTCCGGGGCGTGCATTAAACCGATCCATAAGCCCGTGTTCACCTGACAGATGCCAAAAGACTATTCTTAAAGAAATTGTCCACTACTTTTTCATTGATACCCTATCCCATAGATAGGACATCAATGTTTGATCGGCCGGGGTCCCGCACCCTGCAACCCCGCTGATCAGCTGTTATTGGTGCCGGCGGAGGCGGCCGTTGGCCGGAAGTCCTTACTTGCGCTGCTTCGCCGTCCAGCTGTAGTGGCCACCACAGAGCCACTACAGCTAGATGGCCAAGCACCGCAAATAAGCACTGCTGGCCGGCGGCTGCCGCCAGCACTGGTAACAGCTGATTGGCAGGGATGCCGGGTGCAGGACCCCGGCCGATCAAACATTGATGCCCTATCATATGGATAGGACATCAATGAAAAAGTAGTAGACAACTTCTTTAAGGTCTCCTTAAGGCCATTATACCTTTTTTTGCTGTTAGGAATAGCACAGTCTGCTGTATTATTACAGTAAAAATGCCCTATTAATTAAAAATAGGATCCATACCAAATACTTGCCAGGCGTTGTGTAGTGGTAAAGCTCAACCCCATTCTCTTCAGTAGAGCTGAGCTGCAGTACCGCACACAACCCATGGACAGATGTTGTGCTGTTTTTTTGGACGAGAAGTGCCATTTTTTAACACCGTAAAACCCCTTCGGAATGAGATGGGATTGTGATAAAGCTAGGTGATATTAAGTATAATATATATTGCATATCCCTCCCCCGTAAATGAGTCCACTTCATTACACAGGCCGTCCTGCATCAACCAAGCTATCAATAAAATATTGTATAAATTGTAGCTATCATTTTTCGGCTACAAGCTGTCTTTGTAGCTTTAAATATGAGACATCCACTAATGATGATGGAGAAGTTGTTTCATGGCTGACTGCTTTCATTTCAGTGCAGCATATGTTACCAAATAAGACTTCACCTTTACATCATATACATTCTTTATATCAATTACAGAGAAATGAAAGACAAATGGCACCAACGTAAATGTGATTTAACTTTCAATCCCAAGGATGGGTTGGGGTCTGGGTGAGGTCTGCAGATCATCTCACCCATCTGAACGAGGCCTTCTGTTTGCGAGGGGGTAAACTGAGAAGCTTCTCAGCAGATTCATAACACCGAAGCTTCTGCAGTAATTTCATTATGTCTCATGTATTCATCCACAGAGTTATGGGTCACTGACCCAATTAATGTAAAGTTCCAATTTTCATAAACTCATTTATTACTGTGGGGTAGTGACAGCCCCACATGAATCCTGACAGGTTATCAGTCACTATGTGCCTGGCAAACCTCAAGTGTCAGCGCACAGCAGGCTGGTTCCAATCTCCGCTCCTAACGCTGGGTGACAGAAGGCCTAGATGAGCGCGACGCCTGTAAGCTACTCAAGGCTCAGAGACAGTGAAATAAAAAGACAAATCTGGAAAAAATAAACATAGTAAGGTATTAGAAAGTCAATAGGAGCTTTCATTGTGTTTCCGCATATCATACTGGCAGGTGAGTTGCCATATTGATTTCTGCCAGAGTATGATGGGATGTTATGGCGGATTACAATCTCATATATCATTTTTATTAGACAGGATTATTTATTAGTGTATTCTGGATGTCTAGAGAAGTCCCTGCTCAGTCACTTTACTGCAAATCTTTTCCACAAAGCATCTAGAAAGATACAGAACAATATATGCAAAGGTCTTCAGCCTTCTCATTGTTGTAGCAGGTTCTCATCTTGGCCTTCACGGTGCTCATTGCTTATTCTTGGCTCATGCCCTTGTCTTCAGCCTATCCATTATGTTCCCCTGATTTCTGCACTTGATTCTGAACTTACCCACTGCGTGCCCCAGATTCTTGTGCCAGGCCTTTATCTTCTTAATTGTGGGTTCCTAAAGCAAACCTGTCATTTGATTCATGCTGCCCAAACATGCAGCATGAATCAGAGCCTGGCTGCACGATTGCAGGCAGGTAGGCGTCTTACTCTCTGAAACACTCTAGCATTTCAAAGAAAATATACTTTACAGATCTGGATCTTCACAGGGCCGCTGCAGTTGAATGACAGGTCTCTTCCTTGTGTATGCATAGGGAAAAACATGTCAATCACTTGCAGCGGCGCTGAGAAGATCCGGCCTGGAGCAGCGCGAAACTAGTCTGGTCTCCAGCTATGATCTCCGGCCGCCTCTTCTCGGCACCACTGCAAGTGATTGACATGTCTTTCCCTATGTACACACAAGGGAGAGACCTGTCATTTTCCTGCAGCAGTGCTGGGAAGATCCGGCCTGGGTCAGGGCAGGAATAGTCTTCTCTCCGCCTATGGTCACTGGCCAGATCTCGATATTTATATATAATAATTTACCTTTTTCCAATTGTACAGCCAGGCTGTGATTCATGCTGACTGTGGTTTGGGCAGCATGATCACCTAACAGGTTTCCTCTAGTGGTGCCAACTGGCACATATTAGGCACTTTTAACTTGTTTAGCTTACCAGTATCACACCAGTATTTTGCACAGCAATATGGTGCCAACCATTAATAACTGTGGTTTATTTAGCCACACCTATTTTAAGTAAAATATGGCATAAAAAGTGTCAAAAACACTCAATAAATGTGTCACTTGGCATGTGTAAAGTGTCCCAGAGTGGTATTAATGAGTGAGCTGCTGTCCGGTTACGCTCTGGCACTTTACAGGAAAACTGTGTCCCAGTGTGCTGTCAGGTGTGGGGTGCATCACACTCACTTGTAGGCCGCAGGCCTCCACTGTCTCCAGGCCTCCATCTTAAGGAGCCTCCACACACAACTCAGTTTGTCACCTAAGCAGATTAGCTTCAGCAGAGCCTGTTGCCACTTGGCCGAGGCAATTCTCCAGTGCTTCCAGCTTGCGCCTGATGTGGTCGTTTCGGCGATGCAGGCTGAAGATAAGGAGGAGGTGCAGCAGCTGCTGTAGAATGTGGTGACAACCCTGATTGACCCAGGGCCCACAATCCTCGGCATTGGGAGGACGTGTTCCGTCCCAGGGTCTAACTGGTTTCAAGCTTCCACAATATTCACCCAGTGTGTTGTCAGTGAAATGTACCGTCCCTGGCCACAAGCACTTGTCCAAATGTCCGTGGTTAGGTGGACTTTTCCAGTAACGGCGTTGGTGAGGGCACGCATAATGTTCTGGGACACGTGGTTGTGTAAGGCAGGGACGGCACTCCGGGAGAAATAGTGGTGGCTGGGGACCAAGTACCGAGGAACAGCTGCCGCCATAAGGCTGCGGAAAGCTTCCATCTAAACAAGCCTAAAATGCAAAATTTCCAGTGCAAGCAGTCTAGAAATGTGGCAGTTTAGTATTTTGGCCTGTGGGTAGGCGGCTGCTTATTTGCGTTTGCTTCCAAGGACTGGGGTAGAGACAACTGAACCCTGCGCTGGGACAAGGACGTGGTTGATGACGGTGATAGTTGCAAGTGTGCAACGACGGGTGCAAGGTGGGTGGCATCTTCGCCTGTGTCATGGACAGGGGATTGGCATGCACGCACAACAGTGGAACAGGCAGTGGTGTCACCCACAGACACTGTTTCTGGACCCTGGCGTTCGGCCCAACTAGTCGGGTGCTTTGCTGTCATGTGCCTGAGCATGCTGGTGGTGGTCAGGCTGGTAGTTTTTCTATACCCTGCTGATGCTGGCATGGCAGATTTCGCAAATGGCCTTCTTCTAGGTACACTGGACAGTCTTTAAAAAAGAGCCAGACTTTGGAAAACCTAACAGTTGGACTGGCAACTTCCCTCGTATTGGTGTTTTGGGGAACACTTGCCTGCCTTGTGTCTGTGGCAACCCCACTGCTTCTTCCTGCCTTTTGTGGTGCTATGGCTCCCCCTCTGCACTGCTGTCCCTGCTATGCATCTCACCTTCCCAGGTTGGATCACTGACTTCATCGTCCACCACCTCGTCTTCCTTGTATGCACCCTGGTGCTCCTCCTGACTTTCTGGCAATTGTGTCTCATCATCATCCACCTTTTGCTACAGTAATTGCACTTTCCCACTGTCGCCTTCGTGTGGCCGTGGCTGTTCAAATATTTGGACATCGCTACATGCGATCTCCTCATGCCCCGCTTGAAGCGGGCAGACCGAGAGGTCAGAATCTATAAATGGAAATGTGAACAGTTCTTCGGAGTGTCCAAGTGTGGGATCACTTGTCACTGGGCACTCGGCATGGTGGGAGGAAGGAAGATCAGGGTGAGGAAAATTTGGTCCAGGCTCATGGCTACTGAGACTGGACTGTGTGGAAGACAGAGTGGTGGCGGCAAACTGACTGGAAGCATTATCTGCTATCCAACGAACAATCTTTTCACACTGGTCTGGCTTCAAGAGTGGTGTTCCGCGACCCCCTAGAACGTGAGACAGGAAGGTAGGTCGACATGATGTGGGTGCTTGCTGTGGTCCCTCAGCAGGCACAGTTTCATCTAGCCCACGGTCTCGGCCTCTGCGTGCACCATCAGCATCACATTCACTTTCCCGTCCCTTGCCACCCGCCTTGCCCATTTTAAATGGAGTATTATATTTTGCATCTTGTAAAAAATGTCAGGATTATTACTACAGTAATATTTGATCACATCTGATGAACAAATTTTAATTCAGTGGCGGTATAGCAATGCTGTTGGTCAGCGACCAAGTGTGGATATGTTTTGAACACACAACTGACAGACTTTAAATGGAGTATAACATTTTGCAGCTTGCAAAAAATGTCAGGATTATTATTACCGCAGTATTATTTGATCAAGTCTGGTGATGACAAATTTTTTATACAGTGGCGGCATAGCGATGCTTTTGGTCAGCAACCAAGTCTGGATATGTTTTGAACACACAACTGGCACACTTTAAATGGAGTTTAATATTTGCCACATTCCAAAAAATTGCACGATTATTACTGCAATAATATTTGATCAACTCTGATGATCAATTTTCTATGCAATGACGGTATAGCGATGCTATTGGTCAGCTCCCAGACGAAAATTCAAAAAATACCGAGTAACAAGCATCTCGAGCACTGTGATGCTCTGGCAAGTAACGAGTAGTGACGAGCATTATCGCTCATCACTAGTGTCCATATGTGGCAACCCAGAGGTTATGATTAGAGATGAGCGTTGTTCTACTCGAACTGTTCGCCAATCTCAAATTCGAGCTGTTTTGGGCGGTGTTCGAGCCGTTCGGCGAACACGAACAATTTGAGAAAAATTCGGCTGTTCGAGGTTATGTTCGATAACTGTTCGTGCACCAAAATCATAACTGGATTTTTTCTCAGTAATGATGAAAATTAATGTTAATACGCAGTTTGAGTGTACAGCGGGGTGGGGGGAGGGGCAGGGGATGGATATCTGCAGGAACAATGAAGATCTCCATTTTTTTTTCTCTTTCCCGCATTTGCAGTGGGGAGGTGCAATCTGTCAGCCTATCAGCAGCGCACACACGGAGCGAAGTGCTTTTTTTCACACAAGCAAGGGCATGTGTCATTGGCAGTGTATGTCACATGTCCTTGCCCTATAAGACCAAGCCATTTTCCCCGTCGCCACCATTTTCTCACTGCTGCAGCTGCGTGTTAGACGGCACCGCTGTTGCTGTGTGCGCTATACCTTGTTAATTTCAAGCCAATTTTCGCACAAATCTACAGATAGCTTGGGAGTAGGGAATAGTTGTGATTGCAGTCCTTTTAAGGACTAGGTTACAGCATTTCCTACGACTTTTATCAGGCAGGTCTGTGCTCTTAAATAGATAGATTGTGGGAGTAAAGACTAATTGTAATTGGAGTCCTTTTCAGGACTAGGTTACATCAGTTCCTATCAGTTTTTGCCAGGCAGGTCTGTGCCAGTGCTGTGCAAGTCTTTTTCACAGCATTTGGCTGAATCTAGCAAAGCTAATCCTTTTTGGCCTATTGCAGAGTGTGTTAGTCAGTGGAGTAGCCTATCTCTGTTGCAAGATATACCACCTGTGTATAGAATACCAATTTTTTTACTGCACCTAGTGAAGTAAAATCTTTTGGGCATAGCATCATTCTATTAATCCATCTATACAGACCTCCATCAGGTTGCAAACTGAATATATTTTTTTCTGCATCTACCTCTGAAAAAATATTGGGCTTCTAGCTGTGTGTGGGACTTGTTCTATTAATCCATCTATACAGACCTCCATCAGGTTGCAAACTGAATATATTTTTTTCTGCATCTAGCTCTGAAAAAATATTGGGCTTCTAGCTGTGTGTGGGACTTGTTCTATTAATCCATCTATACAGACCTCCATCAGGTTGCAAACTGAATATATTTTTTTCTGCATCTACCTCTGAAAAAATATTGGGCTTCTAGCTGTGTGTGGGACTTGTTCTATTAATCCATCTATACAGACCTCCATCAGGTTGCAAACTGAATATATTTTTTCTGCATCTACCTCTGAAAAAATATTGGGCTTCTAGCTGTGTGTGGGACTTGTTGTATTAGTCCATCTATACTGACCTCCATCAGGTTGCAAACTGAATATATTTTTTTCTGCATCTACCTCTGAAAAAATATTGGGCTTCTAGCTGTGTGTGGGACTTGTTGTATTAGTCCATCTATACTGACCTCCATCAGGTTGCAAACTGAATATATTTTTTTCTGCATCTACCTCTGAAAAAATATTGGGCTTCTAGCTGTGTGTGGGACTTGTTCTATTAATCCATCTATACAGACCTCCATCAGGTTGCAAACTGAATATATTTTTTTCTGCATCTAGCTCTGAAAAAATATTGGGCTTCTAGCTGTGTGTGGGACTTGTTCTATTAATCCATCTATACAGACCTCCATCAGGTTGCAAACTGAATATATTTTTTTCTGCATCTACCTCTGAAAAAATATTGGGCTTCTAGCTGTGTGTGGGACTTGTTCTATTAATCCATCTATACAGACCTCCATCAGGTTGCAAACTGAATATATTTTTTTCTGCATCTAGCTCTGAAAAAATATTGGGCTTCTAGCTGTGTGTGGGACTTGTTCTATTAATCCATCTATACAGACCTCCATCAGGTTGCAAACTGAATATATTTTTTTTCTGCATCTACCTCTGAAAAAATATTGGGCTTCTAGCTGTGTGTGGGACTTGTTGTATTAGTCCATCTATACTGACCTCCATCAGGTTGCAAACTGAATATATTTTTTTCTGCATCTACCTCTGAAAAAATATTGGGCTTCTAGCTGTGTGTGGGACTTGTTCTATTAATCCATCTATACAGACCTCCATCAGGTTGCAAACTGAATATATTTTTTTCTGCATCTACCTCTGAAAAAATATTGGGCTTCTAGCTGTGTGTGGGACTTGTTCTATTAATCCATCTATACAGACCTCCATCAGGTTGCAAACTGAATATATTTTTTTCTGCATCTACCTCTGAAAAAATATTGGGCTTCTAGCTGTGTGTGGGACTTGTTCTATTAATCCATCTATACAGACCTCCATCAGGTTGCAAACTGAATATATTTTTTTCTGCATCTACCTCTGAAAAAATATTGGGCTTCTAGCTGTGTGTGGGACTTGTTCTATTAATCCATCTATACAGACCTCCATCAGGTTGCAAACTGAATATATTTTTTTCTGCATCTACCTCTGAAAAAATATTGGGCTTCTAGCTGTGTGTGGGACTTGTATTAGTCCATCTATACTGACCTCCATCAGGTTGCAAACTGAATATATTTTTTTCTGCATCTACCTCTGAAAAAATATTGGGCTTCTAGCTGTGTGTGGGACTTGTTCTATTAATCCATCTATACAGACCTCCATCAGGTTGCAAATTGAATATAATTTTTTTCTGCATCTAACCCAGCCAATAGTTTTGGCCTAATACCACAGTTTGGCCACTCAGCTCTGCTCGGTTCCCATCCATTGTTTTTTTGTGCAAACAACTCCAGAGTTGTGAATTAGTTAACCACCAAAATGAGTGGAAAAAGGCCTGCTGCTGGTGGAAAGGGGAATAGGCATGTTGGGAAGGGGAAAAAAGGTTGTGTCCGTGGGGTAGGTGTTAAAGCAACAGTAACATCTGCAGAAGAAAGACCATCTTCCAGCCAAACTAAAATGTCTACTTCTTTTAGCGGACAATGTGATAAGATCCCTTTCTTACGGCCACGCCAATCGCTACAAATTCCAGATGAGGCACAAAAACAGCAGGTGCTTCAACGGATATCAAGTGCTCCTTTAAGTGGGCTCTCCTCCACATCAACTTCAACATCACAAATACTCCAGTCCTCAAAGGTGTCACCCCAATCGCACTTGCTTCCTCACAGCTCCCAAATCTCCAGCTGCCCATCTGAGTATGAGGTAGAACAGATGGTTGAGTCTGCAGAGCTGTTTACTCATACTATAGCCTGGGAATCAGAGGTCGACTCCAGCGCTTCTGTGAATCCAGACGAGGAAATGATCTGCACTGATGCCCAGAATCTTTATGAGTCGGATCCAGGACCAGACGCAGAAGGTTCTGACCATAATGTAGACCCTCATTCCCAAACTGTAACTCCTGTTGGTGGAGACAATGAGGAAGACGATGATAAGACTCAAATACCTGATTGGAGCGACAACTTTAGTTTTTTGTCAGGGCAGGAACAGGTTGGCTCTGAGGACGACGGGTGTGATAACGCACAGGGTGATGATGATGAGGTTGGAGATCCCACTTACTGTCAACCCACAGTCAGCCAAGAGATGAGGTCAGCAGAGGAGGTGGAGGAAGATGCTAGTGACGAGGAGGTCAGGTTGCGCCTTCCTGGACAGAGACGTAGTACTGGAAACACGTCAACAACTGCATCCTCAAACACAACTCTGCCTCTCACCACAAGTCGTGGTGGCTCTTCAGGTCGCATGGGTGCTAAGCCTTGCATAGCCTGGGCATTTTTTCAGATCGATAAAGATGACCCAACTCGTGTTATCTGTAACATTTGTCAGCAAAAGCTAAGTTGAGGCCAAAAAATACATAGTTTGAGTACTTCATGCATGAACCGGCACATGAACATGAAGCATAAGTTGCAGTGGGAAGCTCAGTGTGCTACAATGCGGCCTAGCCGGCCGGGCCAACCACCGTCTGCCATATCTTGTGCATCCGCGGCCTCTTCATCCTCTGTGACTGGGGGGACAGCAGTCACACCTGTTTTGGGGCGCAGACCTGCCCCCTGTTTACCCGCAACAGCCAGCGTGATTGGCAGGTCATCATTTTCTTTGGAGGTGGTAACACCAGCTGGTGTTGAGCGCTGTCCGACATCGATAGCACCACCTTTGGATCAAGGCAACCTAACATGTCCGCCTGCATCTACCTCACAGACCGGCAGTTTGCCGGGGACACCCTTATCAACCCCGTCTAAGCACAATAGCCAGCCCTCGGTCCCTCAGATGTGGACAAGTAAAAGACCATTTCCTCCTAGCCATGAGAAAGCTAAGAGGTTGAATTTCACCATCTGCAAGCTCTTGGCTACAGAAATGCTGCCTTTCCGCCTGGTGGACACAGAGGATTTTCGAGACCTTATGTCCGTCGCAGTGCCCCAGTACCAGATGCCCAGTCGGCACTACTTCTCAAAGAAAGGTGTGCCTGCGCTCCACCAGCATGTCGCACACAACATCACCGCTTCTTTGAGAAACTCTGTGTGTGACAGGGTGCATTTCACCACAGACACTTGGACGAGTAGGCATGGACAGGGGCGTTACATGTCGCTGACTGGGCACTGGGTAACTATGGTGACAGCAGGACAAGGGGCTGCTGTCCAAGTCTTGCCGTCCCCACGAGTTGTGCGTCAATCCTCTTTATGTCAAAGTTCCTCCACTGCTTCTGCCTCCTCAACCTCCTCTCGGTCTTCCACCTGCACCCAAAGCCTGTCTGGTCATGCCACAAGCTTTCTAACTGCGCAGAAGGGATCCTGCACACCTCCTTACTATGCTGGCAGTAGGGCTCAACGTCATCAGGCGGTTTTTACATTGAAATGTCTGGGAAATGTGAGTCACACAGCTGAGGAGTTGTGGTCAGCTCTGGAGAACCAATTTCATGAATGGTTGTCTCCACTGGACCTGAAACCAGGGAAGGCCGTGTGCGACAATGCTGCAAACCTGGGTGCGGCCCTTCGCCGGGGCAATGTCACACACGTGCCTTGTATGGCTCACGTGTTGAACCTGGTTGTCCAGCAATTTTTAGCCCACTATCCCAGACTAGATGGCCTTCTGCAGAGGGCACGGTCGCTGTGTGCTCACTTCCGCCGTTCGCATCCCGCAGCTCAGCGACTTACATCTCTACAGAAGTCGTTGGGCCTGCCACTTCACCAGCTAAAATGCGATGTGCCTACCCGGTGGAATTCAACTCTGCACATGTTGCAGCGACTGTGGCAGCACCGACAAGCCCTGGTGCAATACGTTCTGACGTATAGCCTGGGCCAACGAGATTCAGAGGTGGGGCAAATCACGCTGGAGGAGTGGTCTCAGATCAGGGACCTATGCACCCTTCTGCACAGTTTTGAAATGGCGACGAAGATGTTTAGTGCTGACGATGCCATTATCAGCATGACTATTCCGGTGATTTACATGCTGGAGCACATGTTAAACAGAATTTGGAGTCAGGTGGTGGCACAAGAGGAGGTGGAGGAAGTAGAGGAGGAGGAGTTGTATGCGGAAGGGCTAACATCTGCAAGGTCCAGACGGTCGGCAGCACGAAGGCGGCAGGCATGTGAGGGTGGGGGAGATGGTTTTACCAGGGCGCATGGTAGCAGCCAAACTAGTGAGGAAGGTGCAGGAGCCCAGGAAGAAGTGGAGGACGAACTGATGGAAGACTCATCAGATGAGGGAGACCTTGATCACATTTCTGTTGTGCGAGGTTGGGGGGAGAGGACAGAAGAAGGAAGCATGATTGTTACCTCGCCACCAACACAACAGGGACTTGGTGCTCCTGGATGCGCAACACACATGAGTGCCTTCTTGCTGCACTACCTGCAACATGACCCTCGAATTGTGAGAATTAGAAATAATCCTGACTACTGGGTTGCCACACTGTTAGATCCCCGGTACAAAAGTAAATTTGCAGAAATTATTCCTGCCATAGAAAGGGATGCACGCATGCAGGAGTATCAGCAGAGACTGTTGCAGGATCTTACATGTGCTTTTCCACAAAATACCAGTGGTGCACGTAGTGAATCTCACAGTTCCAACTTGCCAACCGTGGGACCGTCAAGTGTTCAGCACTCAAACCGTAACAGAACCACAGTATCTGCTGGTAACATCAATTTTGCGGAATCATTTCACCACTTTTTTAGCCCATCCTTTGCAAGGCCACAGGAGACAAGAAGTCTGACACATAGTCAACGCCTAGAGACGATGGTACAGGAGTATCTCCAAGTAAACATTGAAGCCACGACTGTGTCACTGGACCCTTGCTCTTTTTGGGCTTCCAATCTGGATAAATGGCCGGAGCTAGCCACTTACGCCTTGGAGATCTTGTCATGCCCCGCAGCCAGGGTTCTGTCTGAATGTGTGTTCAGCGCTGATGGTGGTGTGCTGACAGATAAGCGCACGCGGCTCTCCACTGATAATGTAGACAGACTCACGTTCATAAAGATGAACAAATCATGGATCCGAAACGACTTTTCTACCCCTGTGTCATCCTGGGGAGAGTAAAAGCTTGATGATTGGTTAAAATCACCCTACCAACCGTTTTAAGCTTTCAAATTACTAATCATGTTTATCTGTATCTTGGCTGGAAAATAATTTGGGCTTTGTAGCAGTGTGCAGCACTGATCCTATTAGGCCATCTATACTAAAGCTTCACCAGATTTAAAATTAATAATAATTTTTAGCTGCATCTAGCCCGGAAAATAATTTTGGGGCTCCGAGATGCGCAAGACACATAAGTGCCTTCTTGCTGCACTACCTGCAGCATGACCCTCATATTGTCAGAATTCGAAGTAATCATGACTACTGGGTTGCCACACTCTTAGATCCCCCAAACTTTTCGATCAATCTTTTCATTTTTATAAAGACCAAAAAAATGGTCATTTTTGAAATTATAAGCATTAGCAGGTTGTTAGAAACTGAAATCAAACAGTTTTCAACTCAAAACTTTATTCTAGGTGATGTTACATTTTCACATAGGACCCCTTGTTCGAAAGGAGCTTCTGAACTCTCTCGTCCATTGAATTTGTCAGGTTTTGGATGGTTTCTGCTTCAATTGTTTTGCATGAGGACAGAATACCCTCCCAGAGCTGTTGCTTAGATGTGAACTGCCTCCCGCCATCATAGACACTCCTTTTAATGATGCTCCAAAGGTTCTGAATGGGGTACAGGTCAGGGGAGCATGGGGGTCACACCATAAGTTTGTCCCCTTTTATGCCCATATCAGCCAGAGATGCAGATGTTTTATGTGCAGCATGAGATGGTGCATTATCATGCAGAAAAATGATCTTGCTGTGAAATACACGGTTCTTCTTCTTGAACCATGGCAGGAAGTGCTGTTTGAGAAAATCCACATACATTATGGAGTTCATCTTTAGCGCCTTCAGGGATCCTAAAGGGGCCGACAATCTCTCTCCCCATGATTCCAGCCCAAATCATTACTCCACCTCCTCCTTGTTGGCGATGTAGCCATGTTTGCGTGGGGTGTCCATCAACCAGCCATCCTCCACTTCATCCATCTGGACCATCGAGCGCTGCACGGCACTCATCCGTGAACAAAACAGCTTTGAAATCAGTCTTCATGTAATGTTTGGCCCACTGGAGCCGTTTCTGCTTGTGTGAAGTGGATAGAGGAGGTCGACAGGATGGCGTATGCACAGCTGCAAACCTCTGAAGGACCCTGCATCTTGTTGTTCGGGGGACGTTGGAGGCACAAGCAGCTTCAAAAACTTGTCTGCTGCTATGACAAGGCTTTTTTGCCGCTGCTCTTTCAACCTGACGTAATTGCCTGTAGGAAAGAGTCCTCAATGTTCCCTTATCAGCACGCACACGTGTGTACTGTGAATCAGCTACATACTTCTTGATTGCCAAGACACTTCATCCTGATCATCGCACAATGTTGATTGTAGTCATGCCTTGACCTAAACACTCCACAATTTGTTGCTTCTCAGCAGCCGACACATCCTTTTTCTTTCCCATTTTGGCAGAAAATGTAGGCTGCTTAATAATGTGAGACAGCCTTCTTAAGTAGTCTTGCCTTTCATTGGACACACCTGCCAAACTAATTAGCACAGGTGTCTGCAATTGCTTACAGTGATATAAAGAGCCCTGACACACATCACCATCAATGAGTTTAACTGACAAACAAACAAATTCTTCCCTTATCACTCCTAAACACTTTTTGCATAATAATTTGGAACGCAGTGTACATGTGCTTTTCCACAAAACACCAGTGGTTCACATAGTGAATCTTACAGTTCTAACTTGCCAACCGTGGTCTGTATGGAGTTGTTCAATAAAGGGCCCAAAATTAAGATAACATAGATGGGAGAGGTCTCTATGAATAGGAATTCCTAAGTATTTGATACCCTGTGAGGGCCAGGCAAAGGGAAAGTTGGACTGGATGGAATCCTATATGGATTTGGGGAGGGAGACATCGAGGGCCTCAGACTTCGCTGCATTGATTTTAAAATTTGACCATGTAACAAAGTGATCTATTTCAGCCATAACAGCATGGATGGATATATGTGATTGAGTGATATATACTAGGACATCATCAGCATATAGAGAGCACTTGTACTCGGTGCCTCCCACCTCAATCCACCTAATATTGGGGTTATGGCGAATTGATGAGAGCAGGTGCTCCGTCACTAGGATGTATAAGAGAGGGGACAGAGGACATCCCTGCCTTGTCCCATTGGTGATTGTGAAAGGTGATGAAAATGTTCTGATGCACCCCCTGGGCCTTGGGACACCTGGAGCCGGACCCTTTTTGGTGGATGCTGGTGGTTGTAGTCTTCGTGGCGGCGACCCGGTTCCGTGGCTCAGGGTGGTCAAACCAGTGGCGGAACTATTTATGTGGTTTTGATGTTTAAATGTCCGACTACGCCACCCGTGGATTGCGGTCAGAGTGAACCGCCGCTGCAGGGCAGACCGCTGAGGCTGGTGTTGTGGGTGCAGCAGAGCGTAGCATAACTCCCCACGGGAGGAGTATAGCCTCAGGGCAGTGTATGCGGAGGATGGGGGTGATGGTGCAGGGCAGCAGCAGTAACGACACGGAGTCAGTGATGCAGTCCAGGGCCTTTACTCACAGTTCTTATTATCCAGACCACGTCTGCAGGTAACGGCTGCCCACGTCGTACTGTGCTCACCAGGTGAGGGGCTCAGACAACTCCCAGATAACTTTGGAGCGCTTCACAGGACCCCCTTTGTGTGTCCTTTGTCTGGCCTTTCTTACCAACCCTTCTGTCCGGCTGCCTCGGGCCTCCTCTTGGTAAACTTGGCGCCAGTTTCCCTGACCCTATGTGGTGTCTTCCTAGCGGGTGTAGCGAGGGGCTGCGCCACATAAAATGTCACAGCCTCCGGTTTCTAGCTGAGGGTCGTTTCCTGCCTCCACTAGTTTCGGGGACCGGTCTCCCCCTTTGGCCTGACCCCTCCACGCAGGTGGATTCGGGCGTGCGGTGGCGACTCGCCCGTCCGCACCCCTGGGATCCCTTCATTCCTCGTTCCTGGAGCCTTCTCCGCTCCTCTTCCTTCCTTCTCCCTCTTCCAGGCCTGGGCCTCTGTTACTAGGCCCGCCTCCGGAGCAGAGCTCATGCAGAGCCCCTGCTCCCTGCCACTTCTGCTCAGACTTCTCTGCACTGAACTAAGATGGTGCCCACCTTTTATACTCCCTTCTCAATGCACCCAGGAACTGCTTCCTCCCTGCTCCTGCACTACAGGGTTCCCCTTCCTCAGTGTTCCCTCCCCCCACTCCAGCCAGGGACAGGGACTGTCATGCCCATCTCAGAGGCATATTGGTCGCCCTGCCCCACGGCAATGTGGTGTAATGCATGCAGGTGTCGGGTCCTGATCCACACTCCATCCTTACCTGAGAGTGAGATATCACACCTCTGGGTGAGGTGCAATACCTCTGTAGCAACCGAGCCCTCAGGGTGCTACAGTTCAATTTATCTTCAGCCTAGGTGACGTATTGTGATACAGGGCCGTGATTTTGGCTATAAAAGGGTCCCCTAGACCCCTACCCCAAGCTTTTTAAGAGAATCATATATGGCGTGCCAGGAGACTCTATGGAATGCTTTCTCAGCATCCAACGAGAGTATCTAATTACAAATTTTTAACTGCATCCAGCCCAGGAAATACTTTGTGCCTAGTAGCAGTGTCTGCTAGTCAGCGGATTATCCCGGCTGTTAAGCAAGCTACACCACCTGTAGTTTAGACACTTAATTTTTTCAAAGGAAATGCTTCGGGACCATGGGATACTCAGTGAAGAGCATCAGGAGGCACCCCAAGGCATAGGGGCTGGGACTGGCAGTAGGATGCCTTGCGGTGGACAGCCGAGCTCGATCCTTATAAAAGCTTTTTAACTGCAGCAGCTTTAGTGGACACTACTGGAGCTGGAATTACGCGGCTGCTGGCATGAGACTTGCCCTCCAATAGATCCTTGTAAATGGATTTAAAGTGTATTCATTCAAATTAGAGAGACAATTTAAATTAAAAAGCTTAGAGCTGCCTCCACCACAGGGGTGCTCGCTCGACCCACCAGCGGACAGGCACCAGTATTGGGAGAGGGGGGCTGGCCATCAGGGTTCACCGCGGCTCTGGCACAAACCCGGCGACACGGAGGTGGCACGGGCAGGAGCGGACTGGCCGTGTCGGCTTCTCACTTTTTGGATTTTAGAAGGGCATGACATGCCTATATCTGTGTCTCCCCCTCCTTTTACTCCTCCACCTCTTTTATTTTCGCATGACTATATGTACTTGTCACTTTTCCATGTGTTAGTTATGTCTTCTGAGCAGTTTGTCAGCTTTTGGACACCTTTGAAGGTGTTTTCTATGTGTTTCTATGTGTTTTTGTTTGCCTGCCATTGGTTTTAACGGTGTTCGAAGGTGTTCGACGAACAGTTCGACGAACAGTTCGGCGAACACACGGGTGTTCGACGAACCGAACCGAACTCGAACACTACGGGGGTGGCTCAACACTAGTTATGATGTGAATTACAGCCTGTCAAGTGCTTTGCTGGCAATAAATTTGCAGGAGCCGATACATTGGCCGCATCAGTGATCTGTGGCCACTGGACTGGAGCCCTGAGAACTGCCGCTTGCCTGACGTCATCCGCGATTCTTCTTTTGATTAGCCAACAAGGTGCAATATCACATCTGCATCATGCAAACAATGAAACGTCAGTGGCTGGATGAAGGATGCAAGAGCCTGTCTGGATCCCAGAAACTCACTCAGCTTTTATGCACACACACTGATTCAAAGTAAACAGGTCACAGGTGAGGATGTTACCTTTAGTATCCATTCAAACCCATTTGTGTCAAATTCTGTGCATGTTATCAGGCCAAAATCACCAGGGTATGTGAAATTTTGATCAGAGTAATTTGGATGTTTTTGGTTGTCATTAAGATTTAAAAAGAGGAAACACAGTAGTTTGACAATAAATGGCTTCACCCAACCAATAACCATGAGTGGAGAAACAGTTTTTTTTGTTATCATTCATGTTCTCTGAAACAAGGCCAAGAAAGAAAAAATTCTGCTGGGGTATGAAAACTTTTGAGCACAACTGTATTTGTAAGCCGAAACCAAGAGTGGAACAATCAGAGGAAAAGTATAATAGAAACAAGGCACCACTTCTGCATTTCTCACCCACTCCTGATTTTGGCTTACAAAGTCTGAGGTAAGAACCTCACCAAATACTCAACATGTGAATGTGGCCTTAAGGATAATTGATTACGTGTTTTTTAAAGGAGAACCTCTGTAAGTGCATATTTGCTACTGTGTAATAGTCACAGGACAGGAAGGGGTTAAATGTCCAAGTATTTATTCTCTATTGGAAATAAAGAATCTTCCCCTTATTGATATCAGAGAGAACAAATGTCCTCCATATACAACACAATCCACTTTACCTAGACCAATAATACCACATACAAGGGACAAATAATGCCACACCATGACCAGACCACATATTACCACCATTTAGTAACCAAATAATACTACAATATTCATTAAGAATAAAAACCACAATACTAATAACACTAATATCACCACTGGTGACATTACACACATGAGCTCTGTATATAGTGTACAGGTAATTCAGTGATCACAAGTGACATTACTCTATATGCAGAGCTCCTGTGTATAATGTCACTGGTAATTACTGCATTCTCTGTACAATGACACTATACACAGAGCTCGTGTGTATATAGTGTACAAGTAATACAGTGACTCACTGGTGACATTATACACAGGAACTTTGTATATAGTGTATAGTGTACAGGTAATACAGGGATCACCAGTGAAATTATACAGCCAGGACTCATATCTGCAGAAAATAACACACAGTTATTTATAGCTGATCACTTCTAAAGCACATTCCCCACTTTTTCTCTGACTTCTAAACTGCGTCAGATGAAGAAAAAAAGTGACAGAGTGCAGCCCTCCACATTAAAAGTACCTCCCTTTTGTTTTTTGTTCCACTCATGGAAGACAGTATCCTTAAGAGAAAATTATTCCCTGATTGGCCCCCTACAGTAATTATATCCCCCACTTGCCACCATAAACCAATAATGTATGTTTCTCATTCTGGCCCCCATACATTAATTATGTCCACCATCCTGGCCCCCGTACACAGGGCCAGCATCACAACCCGTCGCAACCGGGCAAGTGCCGGGTCCCTGGACAAACGGGGTGCCCACCCGCCATGGCAGGGGTGTAACTACCGCAATTGTGGCGGTCATGGCTGCGACTGCCCGGGGTCAGCAGTTGAGTGGCCCGCCAATGCCAGCAAATACATCACCTGGATGTGCGTCCTCGAACACACATTCAGCTGAAGTGTACTGCAGTGCACAGACCCATCAGGTCCGTGCGTGGTAATACATGCTGCCGGCCAATCAGAGACCAGCAACTGACTTTGGCATGTGCGTAAGAAGGGGCGCATGGCAGTGACATCATGCGCTCCTGTCGCTTGCATGCTGAAGTCAGTTGCCAGCTTCAGAAGAGGATGCCGCACAGCGGGGGAGCCGTTGGGGCTGTGCATTATACTACATAATAATAATAATTATCTTTATTTATATAGCGCCAACATATTCTGCAGCGCTTAACAATTCACAGGTTCATATACAACAGTCATAAGTAACATAGCTAAAGATAATACAATAATTACAGCAAAAATAATGACGACCCTGCTCGTAAGAGCTTACAATCTACAAAGAGGTGGGGGTTACACAAAGTACAATGGCTTATTTACAAGGATGGTCAAGCCATCTTGAGTGGATAGATAAAGGCTGCATGAGCTCATCACCAGCCAGTATCTGTAATGCTTTTCGGTTCGGTGGAGAGTTATGTTTAGAGTAGTAAGGGATGGTCTATAAGAAGATAAAAGGACTTCGATTAGGGAAGGTGATAGGCTGCCCTAAACAGTTGTGTTTTTAGGAAGCGCCTAAAATTGTGTAAGTTGTGGTTCATCCTAATTTCTTGGGGTAGAGCATTCCAAAGAATAGGTGCAGCTCGGGAGAAGTCTTGGAGCCGGGAGTGGGAGGTACGGATTAGTGCGGATGTTAGTCGAAAGTCGCTTGCGGAGCGTAGAGAACGGGTAGACCGATAAACAGAAATGAGGGAAGAGATGTAGGGGGGTGCCACACTGTGGAGAGCTTTGTGGGTGAGAACAAGCAATTTAAATTGGATCCTGTAATTCATCGGCAGCCAGTGCAATGACTGGCACAGAGCGGAGAAGTCTGAGTAATGGTTAGCCAAATAGATGACCCTGGCTGCAGCATTTAGGATGGACTGGAGGGGGGAAAGTCGAGTGAGGGGGAGGCCAATTAATATAAAGTTACAGTAGTCAAGGCAGGAGTGGATCAGGGCAACAGTGAGGGTTTTTGTTGTTTCCAAGGTGAGAAAGGGGCGGATTCTAGAGATGTTCTTCAGGTGCAAGCGACAAGAGCGGGCAAGAGATTGTATGTGGAAGGTGAAAGAAGGATTGGTGTCAAACACAACGCCCAGACAACGCGCCTGCTGGCTCGGCATTATTATGGTGCCACACATGGAAAGAGAGATGTCAGATTTAGAGAGGTGAGTAGACGGCGAGAGCAGAAGTTCAGTTTTGGAAAGATTGAGTTTCAGGTAGAGAGCGGACATGATGTTAGAAACTGCGGCCAGACAGTCACTGGTGTTCTGTAGTACAGTGGGGGTAAGGTCAGGGGATGAGGTGTATAGTTGTGTGTCATCAGCATAAAGATGGTACTGAAAACCAAATTTGCAGATGGTCTGTCCAATTGAGGCTGTGTAAAGAGAGAAAAGAAGAGGAAGAGGGGAAGTAGTGGAGCCAGCGAACGATACACTGAAAGAGTGGTCAGATAGGTAGGAGGAGAACCAGGAGAGAGCAGTGTCCTTTATGCCGATTGAGTGGAGCATAGAGAGTAGGAGGTGGTGGTCAACGGTGTCAAAGGCTGCAGAGAGGTCAAGAAGAATGAGCAGAGAGTGGTCACCATTACGTTTTGCTGTCAGAAGGTCATTGGTTACTTTGATGAATGCAGTTTCTATAGAATGTTGGGGGCGGAAGCCGGACTGTGATGGGTCTAGAAGAGAGTAACTGGTAAGGCGGGAGTAGACCAGGTGCTCCAAGAGTTTAGAGATGAAGGGAAGATTGGAGACTGATCTGTAGTTGTTTTTGCAGGAACGGTCAAGAGAGGGCTTTTTTAATAATGGAGTAATGATGGAGTGTTTGAAGGAGGAGAGGAAGATACCAGAAGAGAGGGAGAGGTTGAAGATTTTAGTTAGGTGAGTAGTGACGACTGGAGAAAGAGACTGGAGTAGATGTGAGGGGATGGGGTCAGTGGTGCATGTAGTGGAATGAGAAGAAGAGGGGAGCCTGGAGACTTCGTCTTCTGTGACTGGGTCAAATGTGGAGAGTGATCCAGAGGGGATGTGGGGAGGGATGGGAGTCACGGAACTTAGTGGCTGGGAGCCGATTTCCTGACTGATGGTGTCTTTATTCTCTGTGAAGTAGGAGGCCAAGTCCTCGGCACAAATGTCCGTGATGGGGGCTTGCGCTTTAGGACTGAGGAGGGAGTGAAAGGTATCGAAGAGTTTTTTGGGGTTGTTGGATAGTGAGGAGATCAGGGTGGTGAAGTAGGTCTGTTTGGCGAGGTGAAGGGCAGAGTTATATGTTTTTAACATAAATTTGTAGTGGATAAAGTTTTCTAGTGTGCGAGTTTTCCTCCATAGGCGTTCGGCACTTCTAGAGCAACACTGGAGAAATCGGGTTTGCGGTGTGAGCCAAGGCTGTTTTACTCTGTGTTTAGAGGTTCTGAGGGTGAGGGGCACTACTTGGTCCAGCGTGCTTCTGAGAGTGTCATTGTAGTGGTTTACAGCCAGATCAGGACAGGAAAAATAGGAGATTGGGGACAGTGATGAGTGAAGGGAGTCTGTAAGTGTATGAGGGTTAATGGCTTGTAGATTTCTGAATGTGTGATAGGTAGGAGTGTGCTGGGGCGGGCGAGAATTTGTGAGCGTGAAGGAGAGAATGTTATGATCAGAGAGGGATACATAGATGACTATGGGCTGTACATTGTACTACATGGATGACTATGGGCTGTGCATTATACTGCATGGATGACTATGGGATATGCATTATACTATATGGATGACCATGGGTTGTGCATTATATACGGAGCTGCATTATACTATATGGAGCAATATGGACTGTGTATTGTACTATATGAAGGAATTTGGGCTGTGGATTATACTATATGAGGTACTATGGGCTGCATATTAGACTACATGGATAAATATGGGCTGTACATTATGCATGGTGGTGCATTATGCTATATGAAGAACTATGGGCCATTATATTATATGAAGAATATGGGCTGTGTATTACACTAATATGGAGGACTATGAGTTGTGCATTATATATGGAGGTGCATTATACTATATGGAGGAATATCAAGGACTATGGGGGCGTATTATATTATATGGAGGACTATGGGCTGTGCATTATATGGAGGACTATGGATTGTGCATTATACTACATAGAGGACTATGGGCTGTGCATAATGCTATATAGAGGTTTATGGGATGTGCATTATACTGTATGGATGACTATGGGCTGTGCATTATACAATATGGAGGACTATGGGATGCATTATACTATATGTATAGTATTGTAGAATTTACAATAGATAGCACTCACGTAATGTAAGAAGTATGTGAAATCTTTGGCATTGTACTATACCTATATTTCTCTGCCGTATCTGTGCATCATGAATAGTGGTATGTGTTAAAAGAGCCCAATGAGACGCTTTCGCCCAGGGCCCACAAAAACCTGGATCCGGCCCTGCATATATAGTAATTATGTCACCCATCATGGCACTCCTTTATTTAATAATGTCCCAGATCCTGGAACCCTTTATTTAATAATGTCCCCATCCTGGGCCCCTTTATTTAATAATGTCCCCATCCTGGCACCCTTTTAATTAATAATGTCCCCATCCTGGCACCCCTTTATTTAATAATGTCTCCCATCCTAGGCCCCTATGTTTCCCCATCTTGGGCTTCTATGTTCCTCTGTCCTTAGTCCCTATTTCCTCCGTCCTGTGTCCCTATGTTCCTCCATCCTGGGCCCCTATCTCACCCTATCCTGGGCCCCTGTATCACACATCCTAGACCCCTATGTTGCCCCATCCTGGACCCCTATGTTTCTACATCCAGAGCCCCTATGTTCCTTCATCTCGGGTCCTTTTGTCACCCATCCTAAGCCCCTATGTTGTCCCATACAGAGCCCCTATGTACACTACACTTCACAGAGAGGGGGAGATTCTTCTCACCTTCCTGTACTCCTCTGGCGTCCTCTTGCAGCTCCATATCTAACGCAGTTGTTAAAATGGCCTCCAACCGATCAAAGGCTGAACGATGACGTCAGAGCGTGGTGCATGTTATGTTCTGCTACCAAAGCTAAGGAAAGAGAGGAGATCTGTCCCTACTATAAGACTCAGCTGAATCCCTACGATGTAACAGGGAACCTGATCCTGCGATCAGACCTGCTAAAGTCCTAATCTAGTCTGTACGGAGACCTATAGATGTGAGGAGGGAATCCCTACAAGTACTAAGGACTGGGAGGAATATGGGACACCTCCTAACAGAAATAGTAGCAGACAGACGAACAAACAAAATAGATAGAACATAGAGGTCCGTAGACCAAGCAAACTAACAGAGTTAGATACAGAGCACAGGCTAGCTAGAAAGTAGATATACAATGAAGTCCAGCAAAGCCAGAAGGGCGGAGCAGGATTAAATAGGCCAACAAGGTCATGTGACCAGCAAAGGAAAAAAAACCTAACAGCAAGGTTCTAACAGTACCCCCCCTTCTAAGAGGATCCTCCGGATCCCCTAGGACCAGGCTTATCAGGAAATCTCCTGTGAAACGCTCTGATAAGTCTGGACGCGGAAACATCATCTGACCTCACCCAAGAGTTATCCTCGGGTCCGAAACCTTTCCAGGCCACAAGATACTGCAAACTACCTCTATACCGTCTAGAGTCAAGGATGCGAGAAATTTCATATTCCCCGTCCTCCACCACCGGAGGAACAGAGGCAGAGGCGTCACCATCCGACACAACAGCTTTTTTTAACAGAGAGACATGAAAGACCGGATTAATTCTCCAGGAGGTAGGAACCTCCAACCTAACAGCAGATTGGTTGACAACCTGAAGCACCTTAAAGGGCCCTACAAACTTGGGACCCAATTTCTTAGAAGGAATCCTCAACCGCAGATTCCTAGAGGACAACCAAACCATGTCACCAACAGCGAACAAAACCTCCTGTCGTTTCCTATCAAAGTAGTCTTTAGATTTTCTGTTGGCCTCCTGAAGATTACCACGCACATCCGTCCAAACTCTTTCCAAATCACCGGAAAAATTCTCCTCCTCAGGCACGGCAGATCCCAACTTGGAGAACGACCCAAACGACGGATGTCTCCCAGAACAACAAAAAAAAGGCGAACAACCAGCAGAAGAAGATGTATGATTGTTCAGAGCAAATTCGGCAAGTGGCAGAAACTCAGACCACCCCTCTTGATTGTCTGCCACAAAACAACGCAAGAACTGCTCAACATCCTGGTTTTTCCTTTCTGTCTGGCCATTAGATTCAGGATGATATCCGGACGAAAACGACAAATGAATTCCCAACCTGTCACAAAAGGCACGCCAAAAACGAGCCACGAACTGAGGACCCCTATCAGAAACAATGTCAGTAGGAACGCCATGAAGTCTGACAATTTCCTTGACAAAGGCCTTAGCGAGAGTTTTAGCGCAGGGCAGTTTGACGAAGGGAACCAAGTGACACATCTTGCTAAAACGGTCCACGACCACCCAGATGACAGTAAAACCCTCAGAGGAGGGAAGGTCAGTTATAAAGTCCATAGCCAAATGTGTCCAAGGACCACTGGGGACCTCCAAAGGACAAAGCAACCCCGCAGCAGGAGTATGTGAGGACTTAGATCTAGCACATATAGTACATTGGCACACCCACTTAATGACTTCCTTCTGCCATCCAGGCCACCAAAAACTGCGACCCACCAGTCTCTTGGTCTCAGAGATTCCGGGATGACCTGCCAACCGAGATTCGTGACACTCAACAAACAAATCTCTCCTAAAGGTCCCAGGCACAAACAACCTCCCATGAGGAGTGTTAGATGGGGCATTCTCCTGAGCTTTAAGAATCTCATCTTCCAAAACGGAGTCTAAAGCAGCTATCACAACACCTTCTTGTAAAATGTTTTCCTCTTTCTCAGCACCGACTAAGGGAGAAAAACTGCGAGACAAGGCATCCGCCTTAACATTCTTAGTACCAGGGATGTAAGTAACGGAGAAATTAAACCGCGAGAAAAACAGTGCCCACCTAGCCTGACGGGCATTCAGGCGCTTGGCAGCATCAAGATATATCAGATTTTTATGATCCGTAAGAACCTGAACGGGAAATTCCGCACCTTCCAAGAAGTGGCGCCAGTGTTCAAATGCGAGTTTAATAGCCAATAATTCCCGATTACCAATATCGTAATTCAGTTCAGTCTCCGAAATTTTTTTTGAAAAAAAGGCACAGGGATGTAATCCATCCCCGTTATCCTGAGACAATACTGCGCCAACCCCCACAGAGGAAGCATCAACCTCAACCAAAAACGGCCTAGTAACATCAGGCTGCATAAGGATGGGAGCAGAGGTGAACCTCTCCTTGAGATACACAAAAGCTTCAATGGCCTCAGAAGACCACTGAACCGCATCAGCACCTTTCCTGGTGAGATCAGTCAGAGGTTTGACAATACTAGAAAAATTTTTTATGAATTTTCTGTAGTAATTGGCGAAACCCAAAAACCTCTGTATCGATTTCAAACCAATAGGCCTAGGCCATTCCTGCACAGCCTGAACCTTAACCGGATCCATCTCAAAACCTTTGCTGGAGATAATGTAGCCCAAAAAATTAATTCTCTGTACAGCGAACTCACATTTCTCCAGCTTAGCAAAAAGCGAATTGTCCATTAATAACTGTAATACCTCACGCACGCTCCGCCAATGAGACTCCAGATCTGGCGAATAAATCAAAATGTCATCCAAATACACAACCACATTTTTACCGATCAAAGGTCTAAGGATGTCATTAATCAGATTCTGAAAAAATGCAGGAGCATTAGTAAGACCAAAAGGCATAACCAGATTCTCAAAATGACCCACAGGAGTGTTAAAAGCAGTCTTCCATTCATCACCCTCCTTCATGCGCAACAGATTGTATGCCCCCTTAAGGTCAATTTTAGAGAACCACTTGGCCCCCAATAACTGGTTAAACAGATCAGGAATCAATGGCAGTGGGTAAGGATTGCGTACCGTAATTTTGTTAATCTCACGAAAATCCAGACAAGGACGTAAACCGCCGTCCTTTTTTTTTACAAAAAAAAATCCAACCGCCACAGGAGACTTAGAGGGCCTAATGTGACCGGCGGCCAAACTTGTCTGTATGTATTCCTCCAAAGCCTTCCTCTCAGGAATGGTAAGGTTAAATAAACGACTTTTAGGAAGAGTCGCTCCAGGGACAAATTCAATAGAACAATCATAGTCTCTATGGGGAGGCAAAACCTGCGATTCCTTCTCAGAAAAAACTCTCCAAAAATCCTGAATAGGAACAGGCAATTCTCCCCTATCCAAAGCTGCAATACGCCCGTTACAACACTTGTCATAACATTTATGGCTCCAGGATTTAATTTCACTGGTAGACCAATCCAGTACAGGATTGTGAAATTTTAACCAGGGCAAACCCAATATTACTGGAGAAGGCAAGTTATTCAACACTACCAAATCCAATTTCTCATGGTGAACACCATTAATAGTGAGAGGAAATTCACTGACCTTGAGAGTAATATTCTTCAAAGGGGAGCCATCCACAGAAACCACAGCAATGGGGGATGATAAAGGTTCAGGTTTTAAATTGAGTTTTTCCACGAATCCCCCATCAATTACATTCAGTGTAGACCCGCAATCAACAAACACCCGAAATTCCATAAATTTTTCCTGAGCAATCGTGGAAGCAGCTAAAAATATACCCTTGGAATTTAAACAGGCAATACGGGCGTGACTGACCATTTTTTTTTCTTTCTTCATACGAAGCTCACAGCCTTTAATCAAATGACCAGATTTTCTGCAATAGAAACACAAGCCTTCTGAAAAACGACGGTCTTTTTCTTGAGAGCGAGGTGCCACCGATCCAATCTCCATCGGTTCACCACTGTTAGTACACACATTATCATAACCAGAAACTGACATAGCAGAGGATTTGCTCTCATTAACCCTAGCACGCAGTCTTCTATCCACCCGTATAGCTAATTGCATAGCCTGTTGCAAATCCTCAGGTGTAGGATAAGCAATTAGCAGGTCTTTAACCCTTTCACTGAGCCCAGCAAGAAATAGACTTTTCAGAGCAGAATCGTTCCACCCTGTTTGAGTGGACCAACGACGAAAATGAGTACAATATTTTTCGACATTACCTGATCCTTGTTTTAAACGTCTCAACTCAGTCTCAGCTGATGCCACACGGTCAGGATCATCATATAATAGTCCTAAAGCAGAAAAAAAACTATCCACTGATCTGAAGCATGTATCACTAGGTTGCAAAGAAAAGGCCCACTCCTGAGGCTCTTTGCGCAAAAGTGACATTATGAACCCTACGCGCTGGGATTCATCCCCAGAGGACTTGGGTCTCAAACGAAAATACAATAAGCAAGCATTTTTAAATGAAAAAAATTCTCGATGTTCACCAAAAAATAAATCCGGCAAACATACCTTAGGCTCCAAGAAATATGCTCCAGGACAGTTACTCACGTGCTGACGGAGCTCGGCCACTTCCAGAGAGAGTCCCTGCAGGTGTTTAGCCAAATCCTGAACTGACACCATGATGGAACAAAAAAAAAAAAAAAAAATCTTTCCTTAGAGAATTTGCAGGCTGGACTTACTGTTATGTTCTGCTACCAAAGCTAAGGAAAGAGAGGAGATCTGTCCCTACTATAAGACTCAGCTGAATCCCTACGATGTAACAGGGAACCTGATCCTGCGATCAGACCTGCTAAAGTCCTAATCTAGTCTGTACGGAGACCTATAGATGTGAGGAGGGAATCCCTACAAGTACTAAGGACTGGGAGGAATATGGGACACCTCCTAATAGAAATAGTAGCAGACAGACGAACAAACAAAATAGATAGAACATAGAGGTCCGTAGACCAAGCAAACTAACAGAGTTAGATACAGAGCACAGGCTAGCTAGAAAGTAGATATACAATGAAGTCCAGCAAAGCCAGAAGGGCGGAGCAGGATTAAATAGGCCAACAAGGTCATGTGACCAGCAAAGGAAAAAAAACCTAACAGCAAGGTTCTAACAGTGCATAGCAGTGTCGGTAAAAAGCCGGCGGCCTATCAAAGGCTGCATGCTTCAGCGTGCGGCCTCTGATAGGCCGGCGGCCATTTAATGTCACTTCTATGCGCAGCACACTGACATAGCAGTAACACTTGATGGCCGCCGGCCTATCAGAGGACACATGTTAACATAACTACTATGCACCGCGCCCTTGATAGGCCTGTGGTCGTTCTAACGACTGCGGTTGCCAGCGGACCCCCTCTATATCCATCATGAGGGCCCACCGAGGACCTAGGGCACACCGAAGGATTATCTGGTGTCCCGCAGGGCCAGCCAGACGCTGGCAGTAATTAACATATGTAGAAAAGTTCCTTCCTGGGACATCTACTAATCCATAGATACTTGAGTGCCTTGTTGTTGTGGCAGTCGATGTGCTGCTGTTCACTTCATCACTGTGCGGACTTACATTGATTACACATCTTGTCCTCTGACAGCCGATCTATAGAACACAATGATGTTAGACGGCAGACATCTGTCAATCTTCGTCCTTGAGTATCTGAAAGAGACTTTGTTGCTTGAGTGACTGCTTTAAAGAGCACAGAAGACAGAAGTCGTGCACTGACTGAAAGCCAGTTATAATATATTGATTGAGGATTACCTTTTGTATGTAACCAACCCATCGCTGGGAATGTCAGATAGACTCTGGAGAGAGTAAACATATGTTCTAGCCACACTTTCCCAGCTTGTTTCTGTCAATAACATTTTGTAGCCGTGTGTTTAAAGAGCAAGTAAAACAACTGACAAACATTAATATCTATCAAAGCCTATGTGCTACTGAGCTAAATGAGATCAGAAACTTGGTGGTTGGAATTATTGCATTTCACCACTAGAGCCATGGGGTTGTATCCAACCAGGGTCATATATAAACCGAGTTTCCATGTTCTCCTTACATTTGAATTAGATTACTTAAGTTTCTTTCACACTTTATTAGACCTGACAAACGATCACCTGATTTCTGAAACCCTCTGCAGGGGAAATGTCATTTTAAATAACAATAGAAGATGATCCAGCTGTTTCTTAAGTTAAAATATATCAAAAACTTTATAAAACATGATAAAAATTGGCAGCATCAGTTCGTAAAAGCAGTGTGCGATTTTTCTTATCCTACGCATTTCAGACTACAAATAACTACTTAATAATTATTATTATTATTATTTATTATTATAGCGCCATTTATTTCATGGTGCTTTACATGTGAAGATTTATTTGTAGTCTGAAACTCGTCAAAAAAGAAAAATCGACAATTTTTATCATGTTTTCAGAATAAAATTTTTCATACATTTTAACTAAAGAAAGGACTGGATCATCTTCCAATGTTATTTAGCCTTTGGCCACATCGGGCAGGAGTGGCGTTTCTATGTCAGATCTACTCAGAAGCACCTACTTGGATGAGCTGGACTACATCTGCAGAAAGGTAATATTACCTGGAGGTATATACTATCCATCTATTGCATACACCATATGCACATCTGTAAATGGGTTAAATATCTTGTGTGACAAGTGAACAGTCAGTTCTTGAGGTTGACGTGTTGTAAGCAGGAACAATGGGCAGTTGTAAGGATCTCAGTGACTGAAACAAAAGCCAAAATGTGATGTCTAGATAACTAATTCAGAGCATCTCCAAAACTGTAGGTGTTGTTGGGTGTTCTCAGTGTGCAGAAGACACCATAAGAGGTCCATGAAAAGACACACAGTGAATTGGTGACAGTCAGTGGAGTAACGACCGCAATCACAGAGGTCACAACCGCGACCAGACCTGTGTGGGTGGGGGCCCGCTGACACCAGCACAAACTTCAACTGGATGTGTGTCATCGGACGCAGAGACCCGTTGGGTCTGTGGTTGACAATACACACTGCCGGCCAATCAGAGACCAGCAGCTGACTTCAGCATGCGCGTGAGTGAGGGCGCATGGCAGTGACGTCATGCGCTCCCGTCACTTGCACCCTGAAGTCAGCTGCCGTCTTCAGAAGAGGACGCCGTATGGTGGGGGAGCGGAGGGAAGGTGAGTATACTTTTTTATTTTTTTCTTTGCATTAAAGAACAGCGGCAGAATGAGGGACATAAAGCAGGATGGAAAATACACAGTATATACAAGGATGGGGGACACATATACTAGGATGGTGCCCAGGCAGGATTAGGGACATATATATCAGGATGGGGGATATATATACCAGAATGGGGCCCAGGATAAGAGACATATATACCAGGATGGGGGATATATACATGAGGATGGGACCCAGGATAAGGGACATATATACCAGGATGGGGGACATATATATGTATCAGAATGCGGCCAGGGTGAGGAGGAGCCCATCGGATTCTAGTTACGCCACTGGTGACAGTGTCTTAGCCACCCAAGGTTCTTGATGAATGTGGAGGGAGAATATTATCTAGTGTAGTTTTACTGCTTAAGCAGTATGTGTTTGTTACTATAGAATGAATTGCTGAAACGTTAAGTTGCCACTTAAAACAAGTTTCCAATGCATAGATGATAACTTATTGATCTGTCGGAGTCTGTCTGCTGGAATCTGCAAGGATTGGCAGAATGGGGAATTTATATCCCTTTAGGGGCATTTTTAGCCCGTTAAAATCCCCGTTAAAATGGAGCAGCAGTGCGCATGCTGCACCACCCCTCCATTCATTCTCTATGGAGTTACCGGAAAAATTCCAGTGCAGTGCTATACAGCCCCACAGAGAATGAACTGAGCAATGGTGGGGCATACGCACTGCCGCTCCATTCTAATGGGGGAAAAAAGTGCTCCATGAGAGATAAAAATTCCCAATCCTGCCAATCGCTGTGGGTCTCAGCTATAGGCAATGTTCTGTTGGGAAATTTAGTAGTGGTATTCATGTGGATGTTACTTCAACATGTACCACCTACTTAAACATTGTTAAGACCAAGTATACCCTTTCACAGCAATCTTTTGCTGTAATAGCAATGACTTTTTTCATGCTGTATAATGTCACCTGTTACACTGCAAAATTTCTTTAGCAATGGTTTGAGAAACAATAGAAGTAGTGTAAGGCATTTATTTGTATCCAATCAAATATCTGTGGTGGAAAAAAATCACGTCAGATCCATAGAAGCCCCACCTGACCACTTACAGGATCTGGTGTTATTGCTGAAGACCTTCTGGTCCTGATGGGTCAAAACAATTTGGCAACAAAAGGTTACCTATACAATTTTAGGTAGATAGATTTTGCATTAATGCCTACTGGTGACTAGTCAGAGTAGAAGCAGCTGATATCTAAGAGGCTATCGATTGTGGCCCGTAGAGGAATGGGGTCCTAATGAGGGCATCCTTCTCTTTTTGAGACCTCTTCAATGTTCACTTGTTTTCTATAAAGGAAGCACTAGAATGTGAGTAGATGTTTGTGATAGTAAATTCTAAATTGCCATAAGGTCATACATAATTTAATTAAATTCTATGACCAAGATGGTCTGATTTGATGATTGTGTTTTGGAGAAATGTCCCCATACATTGAAATGCAGAGTTTTCACAGATGTTATGCTATGATTTACTAGATGGTGGCCCGATTCTAACGCATCGTGTATTCTAGAATATGTATGCGGTGGACCGGGCGCAATTAGCAGAGCGGTGTTTAAATTTGGCGCCAAAATCGCTGATTGGTCGCGGCCGGCAACCGCGACCAATCAGCAAAGCGGTGTTTAAATTTGGCGGCAATATAGGTGACTGGTCGCGGGCGGCGACCGCGACCAATCAGCGAACCGTGTTAGTGAGGACTGGAGAGCGTGTTTAAATTTGGCGCCAAAATCGCTGATTAGTCACGACCGCGACCAATCAGCAAAGCGGTGTTTAAATTTGGCACCAATACTGCTGATTGGTCGCGGCTGGCGGCCACGACCAATCAGCAGAACGGTGTTTAATATTTGCGCCAAAATCACTGATTGGTCGCGGCCGGCGGCCTCGACCAATCAGCAGAGCGGTGTTTAAATTTGGCACCAATCTCGCTGATTGGTCGCGGCCGGCCACCGCGACCAATCAGCAGAGTGGCGTTTAAATTTGCCACCCATATCGCTGATTGGTCGCGGCCGGCTACCGCGAACAATGAGCAGAGCGGCGTTTAAATTTGCCGCCCATATCGCTGATTGGTCGCGGCCGGCCACCGCGACTAATCAGCAGAGCGAAGTTTAAATGTGGCACCAATAATGCGAGCATCGACCGCGACCAATCAGTGTCTTATTAGTGAGGACCGGGGAGCGGTATTGCTTGTGCAGCTACTTCCGCTGCGAGAAGCCGGGAGATGAGCGGCTGCTCGCAGCAGAAGCATCCCGACCGGCGGCGCCGCTTCCCGGTCCTCCATTCAGCTAGCGGCCAGGAGATGAGCGCCTCGCGCCGGTCATCTCCCTGCTGCATCGCCGCTGACCTCCGTCCTGCAGATGAGCCGCTAACGGCCGCCATCTTTTTCTCAAATCCCGCGTCGCTGATTGGCCGCGGCCGGACCAATCAGTGACGCGGGATTTCCTGGACAGACAGACAGACAGACAGAAAGACAGACGGGATAAGACGATTATATATATAGATACTGTAGATATAGGCCAAACAGCCACAAGTATTATTGTCATGACAAGTCCCGAAATTTCCATTGTAGCAAAGTAAAAAACAGTATGGCCCAAAAGTAGGTATAAGGCTGGCCATACACATTAGATGGCTGTCACACAAAAGATGCATTCCCAGATTGCTTGGCCGACAGCCATCTCAGCCAATATTCCCATACGCACTTGTTTGATCAAGCGCTCCTGTGTTCTCTATGAGAAAGCCACTGACTGACAGGCAGCTTATCTCCATGAGAACAATGTGATCTGCAGTTCCAAAATTGAACATGCGTGATCGACATCTCTCCCCACCTACAGCCAGCTGGTGACCCATACAAATTAGACCGTCCGCCAAACCTGTCGATATCGGCAGGTTCAGTTCACATTACTCTAATGTGTATGGGGGCTTTAGGCTAAATGATAGACATTTAACACAACAGAAAATATGGTAAACCTACAAAAGTCACTGACACACAACAAAAGATGTTTATTTGAATTGTATTCCATTGTTTATGATATTAACATTTGCTTAATCTCATAAGTGCTTGAAATGTCTTCCCTAAATGTTGCAACATTTCTATACCTACTTTAGGGCCACTCTGTATTATGGACAGTTTTGACCATTTTGGGACAAGTAAAGAAGGCATATCAAGTATTTATTTATTTTACTCACTTATATAGAGCCATTAATACCACAGTGCTTTACAGACATTATGGGCACTGTCCCCATTGGGGCTCACAATGTAGATTCCCCATCAGTATGTCTTTGGAGTGTGGGAGGAAACTGGAGAACCTGGAGGAAACCCATGCAAACACAGGGAGAACATACAAACTCCTTGCAGATGTTGTTCTTGGTGGCATTGGAACCCAGGACCCCAGCATTGCAAGGCTGCAATGCTAACCACTAAGCCAACAACAACACCCTTTAAAAAGCCTTGCAAAAGGTCTCATACTTTTTTGTGTAGTCTTTCAATACTTGAAGTCCCACTTGCCTAGCAGCCAGTTGCCTTCCTGTCTAGATGAAAACTACTTGACTACAAATAATTAAACACTCACAGGCACAGGCGTACTGTACATAGTGCAATCTACACACAGGGTCCCCTCCTCTTCCCCTGTCATCACAATTTCAGTGGTATCCACATCATCAGGACGCGGGTACCATTGGATAGAACTATAAATCAGGGAGCCGAAAGCTCTGTGAGCCACCATTTAGCCTGCACCTGTAAGCCTGAGACTCCATACACTGCAGGCGCGATGACGTTACTACATTGCACCTACAGTGTGAAGCTTCAGTACTCACACTGTACAGAGCAGCATGCCGGGGAATCAGGGATAAGTGATTAGTGTTTTTTTAATGTCAGTAATTGTGGGGACTATCATACTGAATGAGGCACTGGTGGGAGCCAATCATACTGAATGGGGGGCTGGTGTGGGCCACTCAAACTAAATGGGGGGCAGGTGGGGACCATAATACTGAGTGGGTAGGTTGGTGGGGGCCATAATAATGAGTTGGGTATTGGTGGGTGTTATAATACAGAGTGGGGGGCTGATGGGTGCCATAATACTGAGTGGGGACCTAGTGGGGCCATAATACTGAGTGGGGGGTTGGTGGGGGTGATAATAATGAGTGGGGTGTTGGTGGGGACCATAATAATGACTGGGGGGCTAGTGGGTGCCTTAATAATGAGTAGGGAGCTGGTGGGGACCATAATAATGAGTGGGGGATGGCGGGGGTCATAATACTGAGTGGATGGCTGATAATAATACTGAGTGTGGGGCTGATGGGGGCCATAATACTGAATGGGGAACTGTGGGGGCCATAATACTGTGTGAGGGGCTATGGTGGACTGTGAGGGCCCCCATACTAAGCTGGAGACTAAGAAGGCCCCCATACTGAGTGGGGTCCTTCATACTAAGTGGTGTACTGTGGGGGTCCTTATTCTATGTGTCTATGTGGGGGTTCTCATTCTGTGTGGGGGCTGTGGTGGGCCACTATACTCACTTGGGGGAGACTGGGGGGGCCATCATGCCGAGTTCAAGACTGTGGGGTGTCCCATACTAAGTGTGTGGCTCCCATACTGAGTGGTTTGCTTTGGGAGTTCCCAAACTGAGTGGGGATCTGTGCGGTCCCTCATATTTAGTGGGTGGGGGCCTTCATTTTCTTGTGGAAGGCTGTGGGTGCCCTCATTCTGTGTGTGGGGCTATGGAACCCTCATTTTGTATTGGGGTCTGTGGAGTCCTTTATTCTGTGTGGGGGGCTTTAGGGGCCCTTATTATGAGTATGGGGCTATTTGGGCTTCCATACTGTGTGAGGAGCTGTGGGGTCCCTCATAGAGAGTGTGGGCATAATACTTAAAGCTACTACACTGTGTGTGGAATGAAACTGTGTGGGGGGGATTTACTGTGGAGGTATCATAGTCAGCATGAGTGTGGGTGGGGCATATTTTGGAGCATCATACTCTAAAATGGCCATAAAAGTGTATAGCTGTGAGAACATTATGGGGCTTCAATAAGGGGCCTAATATATGTACAGTATATACAGTATATTTTTGTTATTTCTTTTTTTGGGGGGAGTGGTAATTGGAACTTTTGCTATGGGGGTTCTGTGATTTTTACACCACTGCTCACAGGACAGAGTTGTGATAAACACTCCAAAGCAAAACCAGAGACTAGACAAAGCCTGCTCTTACAGACCAAACCACGCTACTCCACCTTTTTTTTCTCCCACAAGATACAAAAAGGCACTAAAAAGTTGTGTTCCCACTATCCTTAGATTTTTAACACCAGGGGAATCCCATTTTTATTTTTTTTATGAACCTCTCTTCTATATATACAACTCTTGCATACTTACCAACATTTAGAACACCCCAGGAACATTTACGCTCTGCAAATGGAACCCCAGGTACTTTTGGATATAGTTTTTTAGGCCCCACCATTTTTGTAGTTCAATTGTAGGATTGTCCCTGTAAAATCAGGACTGTTGGCAAGTATGGCCTATAAAGGAATGCTATAGAGTCATGAAGGACAGTTATTGAGTCTTCCTCCTCCATTACCGGGGCACATATCCTGCAAAGATTTGTCAATTGCGTAAATTAATTAGTCTACCCAGGTAAGTAATACAAGGTTGTCGATACATTAATTTAGCACATCACTACCTTTATACCAATTTATTAATGTTTAATTAGGTCCTGTCATCTTGCCCTGGTTTATTCCATTACTTTGGCACTGTCACCATGGAAAGTTTAGAGAATTAATCACATTACATTATCTGCGGGCTCACGTGTCTTGCACGTTGTTTCTAAGGTTATGTATATGGTCATAAATACATATACTCAGGATTGGTTAATTTGTTTCTTTAGACTTCCAGTTCCTAGAGTACTGTGAATGTGACAAATGGAGAATGCATGATTGGAGGACAATTTTTATATATTTTATATGAGGTGGAAAAAGCAAATGATCATCTTTAACCCCTTCCCAACAGAGTAACAGTACGTGCTATGCTGAGTCCCTGTGTATGCAGCGGGTTCAGGAGCTGGAAGATGACAGATATCATACCAGGTATATGCCGTCTGTGTGCAACCAGCATCTGCCTGTAACTGCAACGATCAGGGCTAAGTCCGATCGCTATAGTTTAACTATTCTCTGACATGTAAATGCGAATGCACAGGCTCATTGGCTCCCATTCATCCCAGTGGGTCAATATGGCAGACTGGGCCCTACTGAGGGCCTCGCATCTGCCACCTTGGCACTCCTTTGAAGCCAAGATGATGATTTTTACTACACACTTCAATATTGTAGTATTGCAGTATATAGTATAATCAAACTATTGCAGGTTCAAGTCCCGAAGAAAAAAAAAATAGAATAAAACATTTCAAAAAATGTAAAAAAAAAGAAAAAATATATAAAATTTGAATCACCATTCTTTTCCCTCATAATATAAATATTGTAAGGAGGCTGTAGAACACCTAGTCGATGGGAGATAAACCTGGAGTAATGCTTTAGTATAAATAGGACGAAAACGGGTTAATCTGCAATGACAGGTTGATTGTGAGCAGTTGAAGAGTTGGGAGAGACAGCTGCTCATCATATCTCTACCACTGAGGTGTGGTTCAGTTTGTAAAATGAGACATGTTTGTCTCACACATGTCTGTGTGTATGGAGGTGTGCAGATCTCCTGGTTTGAGTGCCTTTGCTAAAGGACTAAGAAGCTGGACTCTAAGCCAGGCGGGCTAACCAGCACTATTGTGTGGACTTTTTACTTTATGTTTCACTTTGTGCCGGACAAAGGCTGTATTTAAGTTCTCCTGGGAAGTGGTTTTTGAGGACTGAAATAAATCAGCCACACAATAGAAATGGTTCCTGTGGTACCTCAGATCGCTCCCAGTGCCTTGAAAAATTATTCATACCCCATGAATTTTTCCACATTTTTTCAAATTACACCCACAGGCTTAAATGTGTTTTATTGAGATTTTATGTGATATGGTAACACAAAGTAGCAAGTATTTGTGAATTGTAAAGGGAATGATGCATGGTTTTCTAATTATTTTAAAATTATAAATCTTAAAATTGTGACATGAATTTGTTGCTTGGGGTCTGTCTCTATGAGGTTTATATATCTGGAGCAAATATATCAAACTCTGACCCATGGGCCAAATCTGGCCCGCAGGGTGAGTATATATGGCCCGTGATGCCGAGCGTGTCCCCCGAGTATATTTGGCTCGGCATCACTCTTTCACCCAGAATCACACTTTCAACTATATTGGCATCCTAGATCATCAGCTGACGCTCCCTTTCCCATCATTCCCCACCTGCATCTGACATCTCTGCAGCGGGTGCGATGATGTCATTTCAACATGCCCGCTGTACCAATATGTGCAGAGGATCTGAAGACAGTATGAAGAGACCGGATCAGTGGGGAAATGGGCAAAGGTGAGTATTTATTTATTTTTAATGTGGGGCCTATTATACTGTTTGGATCACTATGTGGAGCCATTATACTGTATGGAGCACTATGTAGGGTGCAGTATACTGTATGGAACACTATGTGGTGCCATTATACTGTGTGGAGCACCATGTGGGGCCATTATACTGTATGGAGCACTATGTGGGGCCCATCATACTGTATGGAGGACTATGTGGGGCCTTTATACTGTATGGAGTACTGTGTGGCCATTATACTGTATGGAGCACTATGTGGGCCCATTATACTGTATGGAGTACTATGTGCACTATACTGAATGGAACACTATGTGGTGCCCGCCATAGTGCATGGAGCACTATGTAGAGTCATTATACTGTATGGAGCACTATGTGGGGCCATTATACTGTATGGAGCACTTTGTGTGGCCATTATACTGTATGGAGCATTATATAGGACCTTTGTACTGTATAGAGCACTATATGGAGCCATTATACTGTATGGGAGGCAATGAAGGGCCTGTTATACTGTATGAAGCACTTTTCGTGGCCATTATACTGTATGGAGGGCTGTGTGGGGCCCACTATACTAAATGGGACACTATGTGGTACCCACCATAGTGTATGGAGCACTATTTGGGGCCATTGTATGGTATGGAGCACTATGTGGGGCCCGTTATACTGTATGGAGGACTATGTAGGGACATTATACTGTATGGAGCACTATGTAGGGCCATTATACTGTATGGACCACTATGTAGGGCCATTATACAGTATGGACCACTATGTAGGGCCATTATACTGTATGGAGCACTATGTAGGACCTTTATACTGTATAGAACACTATATGGGGCCCTTACACTGTATGGGAGGCAATGCAGGGCCCGTTATACTGTATGGAGCACTATGTGGGCCCCATTATACTGCATGGGGCACTTTTTGTGGCCATTATACTGTATGGAGGGCTGTGTGGGGCTCATTATACTGTATGGAGGGCTATGTGGGGATTACAGTTGGAGAATCATACTCTGCTGAGGTCCCAATTCTTTGTTGGGGGGATTGAGGGAGAGGTGGTAGAGTAGAGTCATCATACCATGCATTTGTAAGAAACTGTGGAGAAATTCAATGTGGGGGTATCATACTGTGTTTGGAGGCACTTTTGTTTGCATCATACTTTATTATCTGTATTCTTCAAGGTTTTTAATTCTTTATTATTACATATTTAAATCAGGCTCTTACATAACATTATTTATTTCAATATTTTATTCTAAGATCTATTAAATAAAATGTACTTTGTTTGTGGGACAACCCTTTTAAGTTTGTTTCCATATGAAAAAGTTCATATTTATATTTGTTAATAAGAACTACTTCCTCAATTGTATACATTTTTCTTAATAAATATCAAGTTTGGCAGTGACTTTGTCCAAACTTTACATTTTTGCCCTCTATGTATTTAAAGTGCACATGTCAGCAGGATTGAGCTCAGTAAACCACATACACTGATTAAAATTATACCTTGGTTGATGAAATCCATCCTGTGGTTCTTGTATAATCTTTACTTTCACTTTGGAGATAATGATATGCTCTTGCTTCAGGGCGGCCCTGTGGGGGGCGCTCTATCTGGTGCTCTGCTTACATATTCATCGGTATGCTCTTATGACACCTCACTGATCGTTCACTGACCTGCCTCCAATTTTACCTAATGCATCTAGTAGTGCGGGGCTAGGTAAACTAGGAGGTAGGTCAGTGAAGGCACAGTGAGCTATCTTAAGAGCATACAGATGAATATGCAAGCAGAGCACCAGGTAGAGCCCCCCCCCACAGGTCGCCCCGGAGCATGAGCATATCATTATCTCCATACTGAAAGTAAAGATTGCACAAGAACCACAGGACAGATTTCATCATCCAAGGTATCATTTTAATCAGTGCAATGTGACCCACCTGACAGTGTATGTAGTTTACTGAGCAAAATCCTACTAACAGATGCGCTTTAAGTTTGACATCCCTGATCTAGAGGCTTAAATTTTTGCCCATTCTTTGCAAACTAGCTCTAGCACAGTGAGATTGGATGTAGAGCTTCTATGAACAGCAATTTTCAAGTCTTGCCACAGATTCTCAATGAGATTTAGGTTTGGACTGTGACTGGGCCATTCAAACATGTGAATATGCTCTGATCTAAACTATTCCACTGTAGCTCTGGCAGGATTTTTAGGGTTGTTATCCTGCTGGAAGGTGAACCTACGCCCCAGTCTCAGGTCTTTTGCAGCCTCTAACAGGTTTTCCTCCAGGATTGCACTGTATTTAGCTCCATCAATCTTCCCATCAACTCTTACCATCTTCCCTGTCCCTCCTGAAGAAAAGCCTCCCCACAGTATGATGCTGCCACCGTCATGTTTGATGGTGGGCATGGTATTTTCAGGGTGATGTGCAGTGTTAGTTTTCCGTCATGCATAGCAATTTGCAATTAAGCCTAAGAGTTCTATTTTTGGTCTCATCTGACCAGAGCACCTTCTTCTACATGAAGAAAGATCTCTGGTCAGATGAGAGCAAAGTAGAACTTTTTGGGCTAAATCCAAAAAGCTATGTGTGTTGGAAAACTAACAGAAGAGATATAGTCACAGAGATGTCATTGTGCAAGGATAAAGGAAAAGCTTATTGCTAACAGTGATGTCATAAAACAGAGGTAATGTCACAGCACTTGAATGATAAACTTTATGATATCACAAATAAAGGCTCTGATGTCACCAGGATAACCACAAGAACAGTAATGCACACAGGGATGTCACAATGTAGAGATAATGAAAACTGGGGTGCCACAGTGACATATTTGCATCCCCTTAGGATCTGGAATCATGGTGTGACTGCAATAGTTGAGTCAAACTCCCAATACACATGCATGATCCAGGCAATTGAGCATGCATATGCTTTTAATGGGGGAAGTGAAGAAAAACGTTTTTCACGAAGGATAAGTCATTGAAATTCAACATGGTGGGGGGGGGATTCTTATTAAGTTTGTAAAATTACACTTAGCAATTACTAGTATGGTGACAATGTGCAGAGAAATCTCACATTTTAGTTGGCATTCAGCTGCATTAACAATGAAAAGAATATGATAAACCCTGGGAAACCTGTGGAGAATGGGAACATAACATTATGTCTAAATTCAACAGGTAAAATGTTTATCAACCCCAGAAAGAGACAAAGTAAACTAATTGGTTTTAGGTTGACTTGATCCAATCAGCCGGAGAAACTGTGAAAGTGGCTCTCTCTGATGTCAGTGCTATGTGATATATGAAAGAGAGTCTTGTTTCTCTCTTTTTCTCTGGCTGTCATCATATCCCATCAATCCTTATTTATCGCCCCAGGAAACAGCACAATTATGGTAATAAATAATAATAGGATCCTGTAAAACCTGAGTGATGAGGCTTCTCAGAACACATTCCCATCGCTTTGTGTGGCAACAGCAGGCTCTGAAATGCAATGCCAAGCAAATCAGAGGCACTGAATGCTGAAAGACGACTGGCACATAGCATAGGCAATAAATCACCCTGGCACACATGCCATTCCTGACAGGCATGGCAGCGATGTGGTAATTGCCAGTAATGTATTAAAATGTCCCAGATAAAACCATACTTAGTAACATTTCATAAATCTGAAAGTTGAAGGGGAGTGAGATGAATAATATTGGATGTAAAAGTTTGCTGAGTCCCTCATTCTGTCCTATAATATCACACAATAATGTGATCCGAGACATTAGAGCGGATCATGGGATTAGAGATACTGAACTGTTCACCTGTCCAAGACCAAAGAAAAGAATAAAAGTTGGGACAATGTCTTAATGTTTTAGCTACAGTGGCCAAAAGTTGGGACAATGTCTTAATGTTTTAGCTACAGTGGTCACTATTCCACTGGCATTTTAGTTAATCTTTCGTAGTAAGCTAGACATCAAGTATAGGGTTGTTTTAATTTACAATATTAAAGGGGTTGTCAGTAGTGATGAGCGAGCACTAAAATGCTCGGGTGCTCGATGCTCGGGTCGAGCACATTGAAATACTCGGGTGCTCGACCCGAGCAACGAGCCCAATGTAAGTCTATGGGAAACTCGAGCATTTTTCAGGCGGCTCCCCCCGGCGGTCTGCAGAGAGCCTAAAAATTGCACAAATCGATGGGAACAGTGCTCAAATGACATGGGGACAGCATGGGAAAGACCCCTGGAAGCATTTCTAACTCCCAGGTCACTTCTGTAACAATGTTGTCAGAGGTATTACGCCACTTTTACGGACTCACAATAAAACATACCAAAACGAAACCAAAATGGATTTTCCTGGGAAATACAGTATGTTAAGGAACATCCTTTCCAGGGTAATGAGTTGTATACAAAGCAAAGTAAATAACCAAAACCAAAAATGATCCTCCACACCTTGGACTATATTCACACGTAGCGTTTTTGATGCATTTTTTCACTTTTGCATTGCTTTCAACCGTGAAAAATGCATTCACCCGGAAATGTCATTTTAACATTTTACAACCTTATCTGGCCATGTGGTGTGTGAGATATCATCAGACACATTGTGTTTCATTTATGAAGGAGGGACTCTGAAAGTCACAAACATATTTTTATTGGGCCATCAGGCAGCCTTTACTATTCTTAAAGGGCCAGCAGTCGGCCCTCACTATTCTTAGAGAGCCATCAGCCGGCTATGTTTTTTTGTTCCCATTACTAAAGAGTGGGTCTCCTATACTGTTATTGCATATGCAGTGAGTGGCAGGGCTGCCCAAAATTTGGACGCACCCCAATACCACTTTGAAAATTTGGATGCACCCCAATACCACTTTGAAGAGACTTAGAGGAGGGCATCCTGAAAACAATGTTCCCATTATTAGGAAGTGGGTCTCTCATTGTGTTTGCCTATGTAGTGAATGCAAGGGTTGCCAAAAATTGGAGGCACTCCAATGCTCCTTGGAAGAGACGTAGAGGGCCTCATGAAAAAATGTTCCCATTATTAGGAAGTGGGTCTCCCATAGTGCTGGCCTATGCACTGAATGCAAGGGCTGCCAAAAATTTGGAGGCACTCCAATGCCCCTTGGAGGACACGTGGAGGTCAGAGTGCCTCCTGAAAACAATGTTCCCATTATTAGGAAGTGGGTCTCCCATTGTGTTTGCCTTTTCAGTGAATGCAAGAGTTGCCAAAAACTTGGAGGCACTCCAATGCCCCTTGGAAGAGACATGGAGGAGGGCCTCAAAAAAAAATGTTCCCATTAGAAAGGAGCGGGCCTCCTATACTTGTAATGCCCATGCACTAAGTGTATGGGCTGACAAACACATACTGTATAAAAAAAAATTTTTTACGGGCATAAGCACCCTTTAAAAAAATTATGTGGGTGTTGCATCACGGACCACGGTCACCCTGGTGATATGGTGGTGGAGGATGAGGAGAAGGAGGAGGACCAGAGCAAATAGCCAAAATCAGGAAGCATATACCCATGTCTGGGTGTGAAAAGGTGCATGGGAATACACCTCCCAAGAAAAGACACTAGATTTGAGTTTATGCTATGCTTCTATCATTCGGTGGTGTTGAGAAGTCTGGCCCAATCCAGCCCTTGTTCATTTTTATAAGAGTCAGCCTGTCAGCATTTTCAGTTGACAGGCGGATGCGCTTATCAGTTATAATTCCACTAGCGGCACTAAAAACCCGCTCTGATAAAATGCTGGCAGCAGGGCAGGCCAGGACCTCCAAGGCATAGAGAGCCAGTTCATTCCACGTATCCGGCTTGGATACCCAATAATTACAAGGCACAGAGGAATCACGGATGATGTTGGTACAGTCGGCAAGGTACTCCCTCAGCATCTTCCCAAACTTTGCACTCCTTGTGAGAGTACCCCGTGCCTCAGGGCTTGTGCGATAGGAGGGGCTGAGAAAATTCTCCCAGAACTTTGACAGTGTTCCCCTGCCTTTGCTGTATTAAAGTTGTGTCTCTCTCGGCTGTACTCCTTGGTTGTCCAATGAAGTGTGCCCTCTGCCGCCAGCGTTTTCAGATGGGAATTTTTTTAATAGTTCCGCAACAAGGGCCTTCTGGTACAGCCCCATTTTTGTAGACCTGTCCGCCTCAGGAATAAGAGATATAAAGTTTTCCTTGTAGTGTGGGTCTAGAAGTTTCACCAACCAGTAATGACTGTCACCCAAAATTTTGAGAACGCGAGGGTCATGGGAAAGGCAGCATAGCATAAACTCAGCTATGCGTGCCAGACTACTAACAGGCAAGACTTCCGTGTCCTCACCAAGAGGATGACTGACCATGCTCTCCTCCTCCTCCTCCTCTTTGTCCTCTGGCCATCCACGCTGAACAGAGGGTATGACAGCTGTGCAGGTAGTACCCCCTATAGCGCATGAAACTAGCTCCTGTCCTTCCTCCTCCTCCTCCTCTTCCTCATTGTCACCCAATCCACATTGGGATGAGATGAGTCTGGGCTGTGTGTAATCACCCTATATGGTTCCTTGCTCCATCTCATCGTGATCCGCCTGCAATGCATAATCTTTGATTGTGAGCAATGAGCATTTCAGAAGACAGAGAAGCGGGATGGTGATGCTAATTATGGCATCATCGCCACTCTCCATCTTGGTGGAGTCCTTAAAGTTTTGGAGGATGGTACATATGTCTGACATCCATGTCTACTCCTGAGGTCTTATGTGTGGAGTCTGAACTGAATACCGACGGCCTTGTTGATGCTGGTACTCAACAGCTGCCCTCTTCTGCTCACAAATCCTTCCCAACATCTGCAGTGTAGAGTTCCAATGTGTGGGGACATCACACACCAGTCTGTGAGCTTGAAGCTGCAAACGCTTCTGAAACACGGCAAGGGCGGCGGAAGCGGTAGGTGACTTTCTAAAATGGGCACACAGGCGGTGTACTTTAACAAGCAGATCGGGCAGCTCCGGGTAGGATTTGAGAAACCGCTGAACCACGAGGTTAAGCACATGGGCCAGGCATGGTACGCGTGTGAGCTCGCCTCTCCTCAGAGCCACCACCAGGTTCCAGCCATTGTCACACTGACCATGCCTGGCTGTAGGTTCAGCGGTGTGAGCCACAGATCTGCCTGCTCTTTCAGAGCTGTCCACAACTCTTCAGCATTGTGTGGTTTGTCACCTAAGCATAATAACTACAGCACAGCCTGTTGCTGCTTGGCCGAGGCAGTGCTGTATTTCTTCCAGCATGTGACTGATGAGGTCATTTTGGAGATGAAGGCTGAAGAGGAGGCGGAGGCTGAGGTGCAGGAGCTGTAGACCGTGGGGGCAACCCTGATTGACCTAGGGCCCGCAATCCTTGGCGTCGGGAGGACGTGTTCCGTCCCAAGGTCCGACTGGGTCCCGGCTTCCACTATGTTAACCCAGTGTGCCGTCAGCGAGATGTACCGTCCCTGCCCACAAGCACTTGTCCACGTGTCTGTGGTTAGGTGGACTTTCCCGGTAACTGCTTTGTTGAGGGCACGGCTAATGTTTTGGGTCATGTGCTTGTGTAATGCGGGGACGGCACACTGGGAGATATAGTGGCGGCTGGGGACCGAGTAAGAGGGTTGCTTAATGCTTCCGTCTCCACGAGCATAAAAGGCAACATTTCGAGCGCAAGCAGTCGTGAAATGTGAGAATTTAGTAATGTGGCCTGTGGGGGCGTTGGCTGCATATTTGCGCTTGCGTTCCAAGGACTGGGGTATGGGCAACTGATCGCTGCGCTGGGACAAGGACATGGATGTGCTTCCTGATGCTGCTACTTGAGAGTGTGCAATGACAGGTACAGGGCAGGAGGCATCTTCGCATGCACCATGGACAGGAGATTGGCTTGCATGCACAACAGCAGAAGAAGCAATTGTGCCACCCGCAGACACTGTTCCTGGACCCTGGGGTTCGGCCCATAAAGTCGGGTGCTTTGCTGCCAAGTGAATGATCATACTGGTGGTGGTCAGGCCGCTAGTATTGCCATTCCTGCTGATGCTGGCCTGGCAGGTGGTGCAAATGGCCTTTTTGGGGTTATCGGCAGAGTCTTTAAAAAACAACCAGACTCGGAAAGACCTAACAGTTGTACTGGCAACTTCCTTCGTGTCGGTGTTACGGGGAACGGTTGCCTGCCTTCTGTCTGCGGCCACCACACTGTTTCTTCCTGCCTGTTTGGGTGCTCTGCCTCCCTCCCCCTGTGTGCTGCTGTCCTCGCTCTGCATGTCCTCCTGCCAGGTTGGGTCAGTTACTATATCATCCACCATCTCGTCTTCCACTTCCGCACCCTGGTCCTCCTCCTGACTTTCTGGCAATTGTGTCTCATCATCGTCCACCTCTTCTGACACTTTCCCACCGTTGCCTTTGTGTGACCGTGGCTGCTCAAATATTTGGGCATCGCTACATGCGATCTCCTCTTGCCCCGCTTCAAGTGGACCGGGCAAGAGGCCCGAATCTATAAATGGAAAAGTGAACAGCTCTTCAGAGTGTCCAAGTGTGGGATCAGTTGTCTCTGGGCACTCAGCATGGTGGGAGGAAGGAGGATCAGGGTGAGGAATATGCTGTCCAGACTCACGGCTACTGAGACTTGACCGTTTGGAAGATAGGGTGGTGGTGGTGGTGGCTAAGTGACTGGAAGCATTATCCGCTATCCAACCAACAACCTTTTGACACTGCTCTGGGTTCAATAGTGGTGTGCTGTGGTCCCCTAGGAATTGGGACAGGAAGGTCGGGCGAGAAGATGTGGGTGTTTGTTGTGGCACAATTTCAGCTTGCTCACGGCCTTCTCCTCGGCCTCTGCATGCACCATAACGTCCAGTTCCCCATCCCTTGCCACATGCCTTGCCCATTTTAAATGGAGGACCGTATCTTCCATGCTCACTACAAATGACTGAGTTTGGAGTGAACTTATATGTGATTGGTGTGACGGAGAAAACAGAGTTTTAAATACCTGGCCTGTAGGTAACTAGTTTGAACAGCAAACTGGTGTGAATTGCTTCACAGACACACTGAAAGAAATTTTTAATGGTGGCCAGAAATGGCAGTATTTTCTGACAACGTATATATGTGATCCGTGTGACGGAGAAAACACAGTTTTAAATACCTTGCCTGTAGATAACTAGTTTGAACAGCAAACCGGTGTCCAAAACTTTGCTGACACAGTGAAAAAAAATTGGAATGGAGGCCAGAAATGGCAGTATTTTCTGACAACGTATATGTGATCCGTGTGACGGAGAAAACAGAGTTTTAAATACCTGGCCTTTAGAGAACTAGTTTGAACAGCAAACCGGTGTCAAAAACTTCGTTGACACAGTGAAAAAAAATTGTAATGGAGGCCAAAAATGGCAGTATTTTCTGAAAACGTATATGTGATCCGTGTGACGGAGAAAACACAGTTTTAAATAGCTGGATTTCTAGCGCTGTAATATGGAAAGGACCTGGCTGCATTCTACCGTGCCAACAAGCAAATGGCGCAGAAAAAGGGTGTTCTCTGGATTGCTTTTTAAGCAAATAATGAGGATTAAGATCCAAAAAAAAGTATTCGTGTCCCCTGAGACCTGGGCCTTTGTATAGAAATATCTAACAGCAGAAGAAGGCAGAATTGGAATGGAGCCTCTTGTGCTATATGCACTGCAGTCTGCTATATACACTGCATGCCTGCCTATATACACTGCCTGCCTGATATATCTGCAGATGGATTAGTCCTCAGAAGGACTGTTTGTTTAGATGGATATGTGTAATGTACGTTTTTTCTCCCTACACTACCTAATACACAAGCAAATCTCTCCCTGACGCAGCAGCACCTCTCCCTACTCTGCCTGATTCCTGAGTGACTGTGACGAGCACAGCAGCGCCAGGTCTTATATAGACCCGATGACGCTGTGCGGCCATCCAATCACTATAATGCCACAACCACCATGGCTGCGGCATGGCTGGGTGGCAGGCAATCCCTGCATGTTGATTGGCACTCTAAAGAGCACCAAACATGCAGGGAGGGGACCCGAGCATCCGCCCGAGCATCTCGCAAGTACTCGGCGAGCTCCGAGCATCTCAAGTACTGAGATACTCGGGCGAGTACCGAGTTCTTGCGAGTATGCTCTCTCATCACTTGTTGTCAGTAAAGATGAGCGAATTCATTTGAAGCCAATCAAATTCGATTAGGATTTCACCAATAATTCTGATTAACCAGAATTACATTTTTTTGCAATTCATTCAAATACAGCAAAACGGCAGCCTGACTCCATTTGGCTGGATTTGTCTTAGGACAAGGAGGGGATAAAAAAAAATAAGTGTTACTCACCTTGCCCCGGCCCTCACCAGTACCTCCACGCAGCTCCTTGACCAATCTTCCACAAAGCTAACTTCCTTTAGCCTCCGACATCCACTGACTACGTCTCACATGACATCATGACATGCATCACCCCACTACTTATCATGACACATGAGTCCTACTCAGTGGTTAGACCACACACCATGTCATCATGTGCACCACCTTGTGACAGCATGATGTTACATGAGGTCTGGTGAGTAGTGTTGAGCCACCCCCGTAGTGTTCGAGTTCGGTTCGGTTCGTCGAACACCCGTGTGTTCGCCGAACTGTTCGTCGAACTGTTCGTCAAACACCTTCGAACACCGTTAAAACCAATGGCAGGCAAACAAAAACACATAGAAACGCATAGAAAACACCTTCAAAGGTGTCCAAAAGCTCACAAACTGCTCAGAAGACACAACTAACACATGGAAAAGTGACAAGTACATATAGTCATGAGAAAAGAAAAGAGGTGGAGGAGTAAAAGGAGGGGGAGACACAGATATAGGCATGTCATGCCCTTCTAAAATCCAAAAAGTGAGAAGCCGACACGTTCAGTCCGCTCCTGCCCGTGCCACCTCCGTGTCGCCGGTTTGTGCCAGAGCCGCGGTGAACCCTGACGGCCAGCCCCCCTCTCCCAATACTGGTGCCTGTCCGCTGGTGGGTCGAGCGAGCCCCCCTGTGGTGGAGGCAGCTCTAAGCTTTTTAATTTAAATTGTCTCTCTAATTTGAATGAATACACTTTAAATCCATTTACAAGGATCTATTGGAGGGCAAGTCTCATGCCAGCAGCCGCGTAACTCCAGCTCCAGTAGCGTCCACTAAAGCTGCTGCAGTTAAAAAGCTTTTATAAGGATCGAGCTCGGCTGTCCACCGCAAGGCATCCTACTGCCAGTCCCAGCCCCTATGCCTTGGGGTGCCTCCTGATGCTCTTCACTGAGTATCCCATGGTCCCGAAGCATTTCCTTTGAAAAAATTAAGTGTGCAAACTACAGATGGTGTAGCTTGCTTAACAGCCGGGATAATCCGCTGACTAGCAGACACTGCTACTAGGCACAAAGTATTTCCTGGGCTAGATGCAGTTAAAAATTTGTAATTAGATACTCTCGTTGGATGCTGAGAAAGCATTCCATAGAGTCTCCTGGCACGCCATATATGATTCTCTTAAAAAGCTTGGGGTAGGGGTCTAGGGGACCCTTTTATAGCCAAAATCACGGCCCTGTATTGCAATACGTCACCTAGGCTGAAGATAAATGGAACTGTAGCACCCTGAGGGCTCGGTTGCTACAGAGGTATTGCACCTCACCCAGAGGTGTGATATCTCACTCTCAGGTAAGGATGGAGTGTGGATCAGGACCCGACACCTGCATGCATTACACCACATTGCCGTGGGGCAGGGCGACCAATATGCCCCTGAGATGGGCACGACAGTCCCTGTCCCTGGCTGGAGTGGGGGTAGGGAACACTGAGGAAGGGGAACCCTGTAGTGCAGGAGCAGGGAGGAAGCAGTTCCTGGGTGCATTGAGAAGGGAGTATAAAAGGTGGGCACCATCTTAGTTCAGTGCAGAGAAGTCTGAGCAGAAGTGGCAGGGAGCAGGGGCTCTGCATGAGCTCTGCTCCGGAGGCGGGCCTTGTAACAGAGGCCCAGGCCTGGAAGAGGGAGAAGGAAGGAAGAGGAGCGGAGAAGGCTCCAGGAACGAGGAACGAAGGGATCCCAGGGGTGCGGACGGGCGAGTCGCCACCGCATGCCCGAATCCACCTGCATGGAGGGGTCAGGCCAAAGGGGGAGACCGGTCCCCGAAACTAGTGGAGGCAGGAAACGACCCTCAGCTAGAAACCGGAGGCTGTGACATTTTATGTGGCGCAGCCCCTCGCTACACCCGCTAGGAGGGCAGCACATAGGGTCAGGGAAACTGGCGCCAAGTTTACCAAGAGGAGGCCGGACAGAAGGGTTGGTAAGAAAGGCCAGACAAAGGACACACAAAGGGGGTCCTGTGAAGCGCTCCAAAGTTATCTGGGAGTTGTCTGAGCCCCTCACCTGGTGAGCACAGTACGACGTGGGCAGCCGTTACCTGCAGACGTGGTCTGGATAGTAAGAACTGTGAGTAAAGGCCCTGGACTGCATCACTGACTCCGTGTCGTTACTGCTGCTGCCCTGCACCATCACCCCCATCCTCCGCATACACTGCCCTGAGGCTATACTCCTCCCGTGGGGAGTTATGCTACGCTCTGCTGCACCCACAACACCAGCCTCAGCGGTCTGCCCTGCAGCGGCGGTTCACTCTGACCGCAATTCACGGGTGGCGTAGTCGGACATTTAAACATCAAAACCACATAAATAGTTCCGCCACTGGTTTGACCACCCTGAGCCACGGAACCGGGTCGCCGCCACGAAGACTACAACCACCAGCATCCACCAAAAAGGGTCCAGCTCCGGGTGTCCCAAGGCCCAGGGGGTGCATCAGAACATTTTCATCACCTTTCACAATCACCAATGGGACAAGGCAGGGATGTCCTCTGTCCCCTCTCTTATACATCCTAGTGACGGAGCACCTGCTCTCATCAATTCGCCATAACCCCAATATTAGGTGGATTGAGGTGGGAGGCACCGAGTACAAGTGCTCTCTATTTGTTGATGATGTACTAGTATATATCACTCAATCACATATATCCATCCATGCTGTTACGGCTGAAATAGATCACTTTGTTACATGGTCAAATTTTAAAATCAATGCAGCGAAGTCTGAGGCCCTCGATGTCTCCCTCCCCAAATCCATATAGGATTCCATCCAGTCCAGCTTTCCCTTTGCCTGGCCCTCACAGGGTATCAAATACTTAGGAATTCCTATTCATAGAGACCTCTCCCATCTATGTTATCTTAATTTTGAGCCCTTTATTGAACAACTCCATACAGACCACGGTTGGCAAGTTAGAACTGTAAGATTCACTACGTGAACCACTGGTGTTTTGTGGAAAAGCACATGTACACTGTGTTCCAAATTATTATGCAAAAAGTGTTTAGGAGTGATAAGGGAAGAATTTGTTTGTTTGTCAGTTAAACTCATTGATGGTGATGTGTGTCAGGGCTCTTTATATCACTGTAAGCAATTGCAGACACCTGTGCTAATTAGTTTGGCAGGTGTGTCCAATGAAAGGCAAGACTACTTAAGAAGGCTGTCTCACATTATTAAGCAGCCTACATTTTCTGCCAAAATGGGAAAGAAAAAGGATGTGTCGGCTGCTGAGAAGCAACAAATTGTGGAGTGTTTAGGTCAAGGCATGACTACAATCAACATTGTGCGATGATCAGGATGAAGTGTCTTGGCAATCAAGAAGTATGTAGCTGATTCACAGTACACACGTGTGCGTGCTGATAAGGGCAAATTGAGGACTCTTTCCTACAGGCAATTACGTCAGGTTAAAAGAGCAGCGGCAAAAAAGCCTTGTCATAGCAGCAGACAAGTTTTTGAAGCTGCTGGTGCCTCCAACGTCCCCCGAACAACAAGATGCAGGATCCTTCAAAGGTTTGCAGCTGTGCATATGCCATCCTGTCGACCTCCTCTATCCACTTCACACAAGCAGAAACGGCTCCAGTGGGCCAAACATTACATGAAGACTGATTTCAAAACTGTTTTGTTCACGGATGAGTGCCGTGCAGCGCTCGATGGTCCAGATGGATGGAGTGGAGGATGGCTGGTTGATGGACACCCCACGCAAACACGGCTACAGCGCCAACAAGGAGGAGGTGGAGTAATGTTTTGGGCTGGAATCATGGGGAGAGAGATTGTCGGCCCCTTTAGGATCCCTGAAGGCGCTAAAGATGAACTCCATAATGTATGTGGATTTTCTCAAACAGCACTTCCTGCCATGGTTCAAGAAGAAGAACCATGTATTTCACAGCAAGATCATTTTTTTGCATGATAATGCACCATCTCATGCTGCACATAAAACATCTGCATCTCTGGCTGATATGGGCATAAAAGGGGACAAACTTATGGTGTGACCCCCTTGCTCCCCTGACCTCTACCCCATTCAGAACCTCTGGAGCATCATCAAAAGGAGTGTCTATGATGGTGGGAGGCAGTTCACATCTAAGCAACAGCTCTGGGAGGGTATTCTGTCCTCATGCAAAACAATTGAAGCAGAAACCATCCAAAACCTGACAAATTCAATGGACGAGAGAGTTCAGAAGCTCCTTTCGAACAAGGGGTCCTATGTGAAAATGTAACATCACCTAGAATAAAGTTTTGAGTTGAAAACTGTTTGATTTCAGTTTCTAATAACCTGCTAATGCTTATAATTTCAAAAATGACAATTTTTTTGGTCTTTATTAAAATGAAAAGGTTGATCGAAAAGTTTGGGGGATCTAAGAGTGTGGCAACCCAGTGGTCATGATTACTTTGAATTCTGACAATATGAGGGTCATGTTGCAGGTAGTGCAGCAAGAAGACACTTATGTGTCTTGCGCATCTCGGAGCCCCAAAATTATTTTCCGGGCTAGATGCAGCTACAAATTATTATTAATTTTAAATCTGGTGGAGGTTAGTATAGATGGGCTAATAGGATCAGTGCTGCACACTGCTACAAAGCCCAAATTATTTTCCAGTCAAGATACAGATAAACATGATTAGTAATTTGAAAGCTTAAAACGGTTGGTAGGGTGATTTTAACCAATCATCAAGCTTTTACTCTCCCCAGGATGACACAGGGGTAGAAAAGTCGTTTCGGATCCATGATTTGTTCATCTTTATGAACGTGAGTCTGTCTACATTATCAGTGGAGAGCCGCATGCGCTTATCTGTCAGCACACCACCAGCAGCGCTGAACACACGTTCAGACAGAACGCTGGCTGCGGGGCATGACAAGATCTCCAAGGCGTAAGTGGCTAGCTCCGGCCATTTATTCAGATTGGAAGCCCAAAAAGAGCAAGGGTCCAGTGACACAGTCATGGCTTCAATGTTTACTTGTAGATACTCCTGTACCATCGTCTCTAGGCGTTGACTATGTGTCAGACTTCTTGTCTCCTGTGGCCTTGCAAAGGATGGGCTAAAAAAGTGGTGAAATGATTCCGCAAAATTGATGTTACCAGCAGATACTGTGGTTCTGTTACGGTTTGAGTGCTGAACACTTGACGGTCCCACGGTTGGCAAGTTGGAACTGTGAGATTCACTACGTGCACCAATGGTGTTTTGTGGAAAAGCACATGTAAGATTCTGCAACAGTCTCTGCTGATACTCCTGCATGCGTGCATCCCTTTCTATGGCAGGAATAATTTCTGCAAATTTACTTTTGTACCGGGGATCTAACAGTGTGGCAACCCAGTAGTCAGGATTATTTCTAATTCTCACAATTCGAGGGTCATGTTGCAGGTAGTGCAGCAAGAAGGCACTCATGTGTGTTGCGCATCCAGGAGCACCAAGTCCCTGTTGTGTTGGTGGCGAGGTAACAATCATGCTTCCTTCCTCTGTCCTCTCCCCCCAACCTCGCACAACAGAAATGTGATCAAGGTCTCCCTCATCTGATGAGTCTTCCATCAGTTCGTCCTCCACTTCTTCCTGGGCTCCTGCACCTTCCTCACTAGTTTGGCTGCTACCATGCGCCCTGGTAAAACCATCTCCCCCACCCTCACATGCCTGCCGCCTTGGTGCTGCCGACCGTCTGGACCTTGCAGATGTTAGCCCTTCCGCATACAACTCCTCCTCCTCTACTTCCTCCACCTCCTCTTGTGCCACCACCTGACTCCGAATTCTGTTTAACATGTGCTCCAGCATGTAAATCACCGGAATAGTCATGCTGATAATGGCATCGTCAGCACTAAACATCTTCGTCGCCATTTCAAAACTGTGCAGAAGGGTGCATAGGTCCCTGATCTGAGACCACTCCTCCAGCGTGATTTGCCCCACCTCTGGATCTCGTTGGCCCAGGCTATACGTCAGAACATATTGCACCAGGGCTTGTCGGTGCTGCCACAGTCGCTGCAACATGTGCAGAGTTGAATTCCACCGGGTAGGCACATCGCATTTTAGCCGGTGAAGTGGCAGGCCCAACGACTTCTGTAGAGATGTAAGTCGCTGAGCTGCGGGATGCGAATGGCGGAAGTGAGCACACAGCGACCGTGCCCTCTGCAGAAGGCCATCTAGTCTGGGATAGTGGGCTAAAAATTGCTGGACAACCAGGTTCAACACGTGAGCCATACAAGGCACGTGTGTGACATTGCCCCGGCGAAGGGCCACACCCAGGTTTGAAGCATTGTCGCACACGGCCTTCCCTGGTTTCAGGTACAGTGGAGACAACCATTCATGAAATTGGTTCTCCAGAGCTGACCACAACTCCTCAGCTGTGTGACTCACATTTCCCAGACATTTCAAAGTAAAAACCGCCTGATGACGTTGAGCCCTACTGCCAGCATAGTAAGGAGGTGTGCAGGATCCCTTCTGCGCAGTTAGAAAGCTTGTGGCATGACCAGACAGGCTTTGGGTGCAGGTGGAAGACCGAGAGGAGGTTGAGGAGGCAGAAGCAGTGGAGGAACTTTGACATAAAGAGGATTGACGCACAACTCGTGGGGACGGCAAGACTTGGACAGCAGTCCCTTGTCCTGCTGTCACCATAGTTACCCAGTGCCCAGTCAGCGACATGTAACGCCCCTGTCCATGCCTACTCGTCCAAGTGTCTGTGGTGAAATGCACCCTGTCACACACAGAGTTTCTCAAAGAAGCGGTGATGTTGTGTGCGACATGCTGGTGGAGCGCAGGCACACCTTTCTTTGAGAAGTAGTGCCGACTGGGCATCTGGTACTGGGGCACTGCGACGGACATAAGGTCTCGAAAATCCTCTGTGTCCACCAGGTGGAAAGGCAGCATTTCTGTAGCCAAGAGCTTGCAGATGGTGAAATTCAACCTCTTAGCTTTCTCATGGCTAGGAGGAAATGGTCTTTTACTTGTCCACATCTGAGGGACCGAGGGCTGGCTATTGTGCTTAGACGGGGTTGATAAGGGTGTCCCCGGCAAACTGCCGGTCTGTGAGGAAGATGCAGGCGGACATGTTAGGTTGCCTTGATCCAAAGGTGGTGCTATCGATGTCGGACAGCGCTCAACACCAGCTGGTGTTACCACCTCCAAAGAAAATGATGACCTGCCAATCACGCTGGCTGTTGCGGGTAAAGAGGTGGCAGGTCTGCGCCCCAAAACAGGTGTGACTGCTGTCCCCCCAGTCACAGAGGATGAAGAGGCCGCGGATGCACAAGATATGGCAGACGGTGGTTGGCCCGGCCGGCTAGGCCGCATTGTAGCACACTGAGCTTCCCACTGCAACTTATGCTTCATGTCCATGTGCCGGTTCATGCATGAAGTACTCAAACTATGTATTTTTTGGCCTCTACTTAGCTTTTGCTGACAAATGTTACAGATAACACGAGTTGGGTCATCTTTATCGATCTGAAAAAATGACCAGGCTATGCAAGGCTTAGCACCCATGCGACCTGAAGAGCCACCACGACTTGTGGTGAGAGGCAGAGTTGTGTTTGAGGATGCAGTTGTTGACGTGCTTCCAGTACTACGTCTCTGTCCAGGAAGGCGCAACCTGACCTCGTCGTCACTAGCATCTTCCTCCACCTCCTCTGCTGACCTCATCTCTTGGCTGACTGTGGGTTGACAGTAAGTGGGATCTCCAACCTCATCATCATCACCCTGTGCGTTATCACACCTGTCGTCCTCAGAGCCAACCTGTTCCTGCCCTGACAAAAAACTAAAGTTGTCGCTCCAATCAGGTATTTGAGTCTCATCATCGTCTTCCTCATTGTCTCCACCAACAGGAGTTACAGTTTGGGAATGAGGGTCTACATTATGGTCAGAACCTTGTGCGTTTGGTCCTGTATCCGATTCATAAAGATTCTGGGCATCAGTGCAGATCATTTCCTCGTCTGGATTCACAGAAGCGCTGGAGTCGACCTCTGATTCCCAGGCTATAGTATGAGTAAACAGCTCTGCAGACTCAACCATCTGTTCTACCTCATACTCAGACGGGCAGCTGGAGATTTGGGAGCTGTGAGGAAGCAAGTGCGATTGGGGTGACACCTTTGAGGACTGGAGTATTTGTGATGTTGAAGTTGATGTGGAGGAGAGCCCACTTAAAGGAGCACTTGATATCCGTTGAAGCACCTGCTGTTTTTGTGCCTCATCTGGAATTTGTAGCGATTGGCGTGGCCGTAAGAAAGGGATCTTATCACATTGTCCGCTAAAAGAAGTAGACATTTTAGTTTGGCTGGAAGATGGTCTTTCTTCTGCAGATGTTACTGTTGCTTTAACACCTACCCCACGGACACAACCTTTTTTCCCCTTCCCAACACGCCTATTCCCCTTTCCACCAGTAGCAGGCCTTTTTCCACTCATTTTCGTGGTTAACTAATTCACAACTCTGGAGTTGTTTGCACAAAAAAACAATGGATGGGAACCGAGCAGAGCTGAGTGGCCAAACTGTGGTATTAGGCCAAAACTATTGGCTGGGTTAGATGCAGAAAAAAAATATATTCAGTTTGCAACCTGATGGAGGTCAGTATAGCTGGACTAATAGAGAAAGTCCCACACAATGCTAGAAGGCCAAATATTTTTTCAGAGCTAGATGCAGACAAAAAATTATTTTTAATTTGCAACCTGATGGAGGTCAGTATAGATGGACTAATAGAGAAAGTCCCACACACTGCTAGAAGGCCAAATATTTTTTCAGAGCTGGATGCAGATAAAAATTATTTTTAATTTGCAACCTGATGGAGGTCAGTATAGATGGACTAATAGAGAAAGTCCCACACACTGCTAGAAGGCCAAATATTTTTTAAGAGCTAGATGCAGAAAAAAATTATATTCAGTTTGCAACCTGATGGAGGTCAGTATAGATGGACTAATAGAACAAGTCCCACACACAGCTAGAAGCCCAAATATTTTTTCAGAGGTAGATGCAGATAAAAATTATTTTTAATTTGCAACCTGATGGAGGTCAGTATAGATGGACTAATAGAGAAAGTCCCACACACTGCTAGAAGGCCAAATATTTTTTCAGAGCTAGATGCAGACAAAAAATTATTTTCAGTTTGCAACCTGATGGAGGTCAGTATAGATGGACTAATAGAACAAGTCCCACACACAGCTAGAAGCCCAAATATTTTTTCAGAGCTAGATGCAGACAAAAAATTATTTTCAGTTTGCAACCTGATGGAGGTCAGTATAGATGGACTAATAGAACAAGTCCCACACACAGCTAGAAGCCCAAATATTTTTTCAGAGGTAGATTCAGAAAAAAATTATATTCAGTTTGCAACCTGATGGAGATCTGTATAGATGGATTAATAGAACAAGTCCCACACAGAGCTAGAAGCCCAATATTTTTTCAGAGGTAGATGCAGAAAAAAAATATATTCAGTTTGCAACCTGATGGAGGTCAGTATAGATGGACTAATAGAGAAAGTCCCACACACTGCTAGAAGGCCAAATATTTTTTCAGAGCTAGATGCAGACAAAAAATTATTTTTAATTTGCAACCTGATGGAGGTCAGTATAGATGGACTAATAGAGAAAGTCCCACACACTGCTAGAAGGCCAAATATTTTTTCAGAGCTGGATGCAGATAAAAATTATTTTTAATTTGCAACCTGATGGAGGTCAGTATAGATGGACTAATAGAGAAAGTCCCACACACTGCTAGAAGGCCAAATATTTTTTCAGAGCTGGAATGCAGATAAAAATTATTTTTAATTTGCAACCTGATGGAGGTCAGTATAGATGGACTAATAGAGAAAGTCCTACACACAGCTAGAAGCCCAAATATTTTTTCAGAGGTAGATGCAGAAAAAAATTATATTCAGTTTGCAACCTGATGGAGGTCTGTATAGATGGATTAATAGAACAAGTCCCACACACAGCTAGAAGCCCAATATTTTTTCAGAGGTAGATGCAGAAAAAAAATATATTCAGTTTGCAACCTGATGGAGGTCAGTATAGATGGACTAATAGAGAAAGTCCCACACACTGCTAGAAGGCCAAATATTTTTTCAGAGCTAGATGCAGACAAAAATTATTTTTAATTTGCAACCTGATGGAGGTCAGTATAGATGGACTAATAGAGAAAGTCCCACACACTGCTAGAAGGCCAAATATTTTTTCAGAGCTGGATGCAGATAAAAATTATTTTTAATTTGCAACCTGATGGAGGTCAGTATAGATGGACTAATAGAGAAAGTCCCACACACTGCTAGAAGGCCAAATATTTTTTTCAGAGCTGGATGCAGATAAAAATTATCTTTAATTTGCAACCTGATGGAGGTCAGTATAGATGGACTAATAGAGAAAGTCCCACACACTGCTAGAAGGCCAAATATTTTTTCAGAGCTAGATGCAGACAAAAAATTATTTTCAGTTTGCAACCTGATGAAGGTCAGTATAGATGGACTAATAGAACAAGTCCCACACACAGCTAGAAGCCCAAATATTTTTTCAGAGGTAGATGCAGAAAAAAATTATATTCAGTTTGCAACCTGATGGAGGTCTGTATAGATGGATTAATAGAACAAGTCCCACACACAGCTAGACGCCCAATATTTTTTCAGAGGTAGATGCAGATAAAAAATATATTCAGTTTGCAACCTGATGGAGGTCAGTATAGATGGACTAATAGAGAAAGTCCCACACACTGCTAGAAGGCCAAATATTTTTTCAGAGCTAGATGCAGACAAAAAATTATTTTTAATTTGCAACCTGATGGAGGTCAGTATAGATGGACTAATAGAGAAAGTCCCACACACTGCTAGAAGGCCAAATATTTTTTCAGAGCTGGATGCAGATAAAAATTATTTTTAATTTGCAACCTGATGGAGGTCAGTATAGATGGACTAATAGAGAAAGTCCCACACACTGCTAGAAGGCCAAATATTTTTTCAGAGCTGGATGCAGATAAAAATTATCTTTAATTTGCAACCTGATGGAGGTCAGTATAGATGGACTAATAGAGAAAGTCCCACACACTGCTAGAAGGCCAAATATTTTTTCAGAGCTAGATGCAGACAAAAAATTATTTTCAGTTTGCAACCTGATGAAGGTCAGTATAGATGGACTAATAGAACAAGTCCCACACACAGCTAGAAGCCCAAATATTTTTTCAGAGGTAGATGCAGAAAAAAATTATATTCAGTTTGCAACCTGATGGAGGTCTGTATAGATGGATTAATAGAACAAGTCCCACACACAGCTAGATGCCCAATATTTTTTCAGAGGTAGATGCAGATAAAAAATATATTCAGTTTGCAACCTGATGGAGGTCAGTATAGATGGACTAATAGAGAAAGTCCCACACACTGCTAGAAGGCCAAATATTTTTTCAGAGCTAGATGCAGACAAAAAATTATTTTTAATTTGCAACCTGATGGAGGTCAGTATAGATGGACTAATAGAGAAAGTCCCACACACTGCTAGAAGGCCAAATATTTTTTCAGAGCTGGATGCAGATAAAAATTATTTTTAATTTGCAACCTGATGGAGGTCAGTATAGATGGACTAATAGAGAAAGTCCCACACACTGCTAGAAGGCCAAATATTTTTTCAGAGCTGGATGCAGATGAAAATTATTTTTAATTTGCAACCTGATGGAGGTCAGTATAGATGGCCTAATAGAGAAAGTCCCACACACTGCTAGAAGGCCAAATATTTTTTCAGAGCTAGATGCAGAAAAAAATTATATTCAGTTTGCAACCTGATGGAGGTCAGTATAGATGGACTAATAGAACAAGTCCCACACACAGCTAGAAGCCCAAATATTTTTTCAGAGGTAGATGCAGATAAAAATTATTTTTAATTTGCAACCTGATGGAGGTCAGTATAGATGGACTAATAGAACAAGTCCCACACACTGCTAGAAGGCCAAATATTTTTTCAGAGCTAGATGCAGACAAAAAATTATATTCAGTTTGCAACCTGATGGAGGTCTGTACAGATGGATTAATAGAACAAGTCCCACACACAGCTAGAAGCCCAATATTTTTTCAGAGATAGATGCAGAAAAAAAATATATTCAGTTTGCAACCTGATGGAGGTCAGTATAGATGGACTAATAGAGAAAGTCCCACACACTGCTAGAAGGCCAAATATTTTTTCAGAGCTAGATGCAGAAAAAAATTATATTCAGTTTGCAACCTGATGGAGGTCAGTATAGATGGACTAATAGAACAAGTCCCACACACTGCTAGAAGCCCAAATATTTTTTCAGAGCCTGATGCAGAAAAAAATTATATTCAATTTGCAACCTGATGGAGGTCAGTATAGATGGACTAATAGAATGATGCTATGCCCAAAAGATTTTACTTCACTAGGTGCAGTAAAAAAATTGGTATTCTATACACAGGTGGTATATCTTGCAACACAGATAGGCTACTCCACTGACTAACACACTCTGCAATAGGCCAAAAAGGATTAGCTTTGCTAGATTCAGCCAAATGCTGTGAAAAAAACTTGCACAGCACTGGCACAGACCTGCCTGGCAAAAACTGATAGGAACTGATGTAACCTAGTCCTGAAAAGGACTGCAATTACAATTAGTCTTTACTCCCACTATCTATTTAAGAGCACAGACCTGCCTGATAAAAGTCGTAGGAAATGCTGTAACCTAGTCCTTAAAAGGACTGCAATCACAACTATTCCCTACTCCCAAGCTATCTGTAGATTTGTGCGAAAATTGGCTTGAAATTAACAAGGTATAGCGCACACAGCAACAGCGGTGCCGTCTAACATGCAGCTGCAGCAGTGAGAAAATGGTGGCGACGGGGAAAATGGCTTGGTCTTATAGGGCAAGGACATGTGACATACACTGCCAATGACACATGCCCTTGCTTGTGTGAAAAAAGCACTTCGCTCCGTGTGTGCGCTGCTGATAGGCTGACAGATTGCACCTCCCCACTGTAAATGCGGGAAAGAGAAAAAAAAATGGAGATCTTCATTATTCCTGCAGAGATCCATCGCCTGCCCCTCCCCCCACCCCGCTGTACACTCAAACTGCGTATTAACATTAATTTTCATCATTACTGAGAAAAAATCCAGTTATGATTTTGGTGCACGAACAGTTATCGAACATAACCTCGAACAGCCGAATTTTTCTCAAATCGTTCGTTTTCGCCGAACGGCTCGAACACCGCCCAAAACAGCTCGAATTTGAGATTGGCGAACAGTTCGAGTAGAACAACGCTCATCTCTACTGGTGAGCACCAAAGAGCACCGTGAAGTCAAAATATCAGACCGAAGGGAGCACTAGGCAAAGAGCTATGCAGAAGAACCGCTAAGGGCCAAGGCGAGGTAAGTATAATTTTTTTAAAAAAAGGAACAAATCCCCAGGTTTTCCAAATATAAAGTACAACCATCATCTTTAAGGCCTCTTCTACAGTATTCCAGTAAGCTGTATGTTAGTCCCCAATCCCCTCTGTATAGTAAAAAATAACTGTTATTACACCCTCATATAGTGTGGTCCTGTCCAATGGCTGTCTCTGGTCTTGATGCTATGCCTTCTCTCTTCCCACAAGCGCCATCCTCTGTCCCTACTTCATGTGGATGGCGGGTCCTATGTCATCCACATAGTGTCTCCCAATCGCGATCCTGGCAGGCACATGTCTCTCTGCCCTGCTGAGGGCAGAGCAGAGCAATGCACTGTAGTGCACATACGTATGCTTTACTTCGGGGTCATCGGCGCTCTCTGACCTCTCCTGGTGCATGCGCACTTCCATACTTTGCTCTGCTGTCGGCAGGGCACCGAGATGTGCGCCTGCGCAGGAGCATTATGGAGGACACTGTCTGGATGATGTAGGACATGGCATTCAAACTATAAGGTCTGAGTCAATGTATTGCTGCTAATCAACATGTGCATTTCCTGAAAGAACAGGAAGTTTTAATCTAGAATAGCCTCAGTGGCTAGTGTGAAAAATGCAAAGTTTTTAAATTTTTTTTAACACAGATATATGATATATAAAAATGAAAAATATTAACAAAAATTCAAACGTTATATAAATTTGACTTAAAAACCTGATTTTAAAGGTAGGTCATTTTTGATGACACATTCTCTTTAGTTGCCGGCATCACAATTACATTGAAAGTTATAATGACAGAACACAACAAGACGAGACTATCACTTCTAACTAGTGTTGAGCGAGCACTAAAATGCTCGGGTGCTCGAAGCTCAGGCCGATCTTACCGTGATACTTCAGCAGCGAGGTATCCATACTCAGTCCCCAGCCGCCCGGGGCCGTGTGTCCACGCTCGGTTCCCAGCCGCCCCTATTTCTCCTTGGAAGTTCCCCCACACTTTTCTTAGCCTGGCCTGCTTTAGGGCAGCATTGGACGAGCCCACCAGAGAACCAGACTCCTCCGGTGGGCCCTGGCTTCTTCATCAGGGGAGTTGAGAGTCCCAAGGTGAGGAGCATGATGATGATGATAGAAGTAAGCGTCTGCTTTGTTTTCTTGGAATGCAAGCGTAAGTGTGCAACCTGCCACCCACCCACCCCCAGGCTGCAATACCATACTGCTAGATTGCACTTGAAATGGGTCCTTTTAGTTTGGAGGAGGCCGAAGCTGGCCACTACATCATGGCTGCTTCGGCAGCGAGGTATCCATACTCAGTCCCCAGCCGCCCGGGGCCGTGTGTCCACGCTCGGTTCCCAGCCGCCCCTATTTCTCCTTGGAAGTTCCCCCACACTTTTCTTAGCCTGGCCTGCTTTAGGGCAGCATTGGACGAGCCCACCAGAGAACCAGACTCCTCCGGTGGGCCCTGGCTTCTTCATCAGGGGAGTTGAGAGTCCCAAGGTGAGGAGCATGATGATGATGATAGAAGTAAGCGTCTGCTTTGTTTTCTTGGAATGCAAGCGTAAGTGTGCAACCTGCCACCCACCCACCCCCAGGCTGCAATACCATACTGCTAGCTTGCACTTGAAATGGGTCCTTTTAGTTTGGAGGAGGCCGAAGCTGGCCACCACATCATGGCTGCTTCGGCAGCGAGGTATCCATACTCAGTCCCCAGCCGCCCGGCGGCCGGATGTCCACGTTCGGTCCCCAGCCGCCAGGGGGCGGCCGGGTGTCCATACTCGGTCCCCAGCCGCCCCGCGGCCGGGTGTCCACACACGGTCCCCAGTCGCCTGGGGGCGGCCGAGTGTCCATAAACGGTCCCTAGCCGCCCCTATTTCTCCTTCGAAGTTCCCCCACACTTTTCTTAGCCTGGCATGCTTTAGGGCAGCACTGGACGAGCCCACCAGAGAACCAGACTCCTCCATGGGCCCTGGCTTCTCCATCAGGGGAGTTGAGAGTGCCAAGGTGAGGAGCATGATGATGATGATAGAAGTTAACGTCTGCTTTGTTTTCTTAGAATGCAAGCGCATGTATGTAGTAGCGGCTAGGCCTGAGGTGGTCAGCGTTTTGGCGCATATCCTACCTCCTTCGAGGATTGCTGGATGTTTTCCTGCTACTATCCCAGTTCTATGACTCCCGTCATGGATGATGGATGAGGTGGTGGCAAAGGAGAAAGAGCAGCAGGAACAGGGACCATTCACATTAATATCAGGCCAGTCAACCACACATGTCTTGTAGGATATATTTCTGTACCAAAAGGAGAGGTTCAGCTACACAGTTATAGGGCATGCAGTTAGTGCAATGCCTACCAAAAATTTCGAGGCACTCCAATGCCCCTTGGAAGTGACATGGAGGTCAGAGGGCCTTAACTAAACCGTTTTTTCCATTTATAGCAACTGGGTCTCCTGTGCACTGTTGGCCTAAGCAGTGAATGGAAGGCTTTCCAAAAATTATGAGGAATTGCAATGCCCCTTGAAACAGACGTGGATTACAGCATACTAAAAACCTTCTACCCATTATTGGGGAGTGCGTCTCCCTTAGTGTTTGCCTATGCATTGAAAAGCAAAAGCAGACTAAAATTAGGAGGAAATGCAATGCCAGTTGGAAGAATGGTGGAGGTCGCAGTGGAATAAAAAGACAATATCAATGTCCCTTGTAAAAGTGGTGGAGGTCGCAGTAGCTTAACAAGACGGTTTAATGCCCCTTGGAAGAGATGTGGAGGTCGCAGTAGCTTAACAACACGGTTTTAATGCCCCTTGGAAGAGACGTGGAGGTCGCAGTGGAATAAAAAGACAATATCAATGCCCCTTGGAAAAGTGGTGGAGGTCGCAGTAGCTTAACAAGATGGTTTTAATGCCCCTTGGAAGAATGGTGGAGGTCGCAGTGGAATAAAAAGACAATATCAATGACCCTTGGAAAAGTGGTGGAGGTCGCAGTAGCTTAACAAGACAGTTTTAATGCCCCTTGGAAGAGACGTGGAGGTCGCAGTAGCTTAACTAGACGGTTTTAATGCCCCTTGGAAGAGACGTGGAGATCGCAGTAGCTTAACAAGACGGTTTTAATGCCCCTTGGAAGAATGGTGGAGGTCGCAGTGGAATAAAAAGACAATATCAATGCCCCTTGGAAAGGTGGTGGAGGTCGCAGTAGCTTAGCAAGACGGTTTTAATGCCCCTTGGAAGAGACGTGGAGGTCGCAGTAGCTTAACAAGACGGTTTTAATGCCCGTTGGAAGAATGGTGGAGGTCACAGTGGAATAAAAAGACAATATCAATGCCCCTGGGAAAAGTGGTGGAGGTCGCAGTAGCTTAACAAGACGGTTTTCATGCCGCTTACAAGAGCCATGCAGTACATCATATTAAAAACATTATTCCCATTATTGGGGAGTGGGTCTCCCATAATCTTTGCCTATGCCTTCCAAGCAAAAGCTACCAAAAATTAGGACGGAGGAACTTGCAATGCTGGCTGGTCTCCCTGGTTGTATAGTGGTGGTGGAGGCTGAGGATAAGGAGAAGAACAAAATACAGCTGAAATGAGGAAATGTATACCCATGTGTGGGTGTGAAGCGGTGCATGGGAATACACCTCCGGAAATAAAACAGTGGATTTGACTTTATATTACTCTGCTGTCATTTGGTAGTGATGAGAAGTCTGACCCAATCCAGCCCTTGCTCATTTTGATAAGGGCCAGCTTGTCAGCATTGTCAGTTGATAGGCGAGTGCGCTTATCAATTATAATTCCCCCAGCGGCACTAAAAACACGCTCCGATAACACGCTAGCGGCAGTGCAGGCCAGGACCTCCAAGGCGTACAGAGCGAGTTCATTCCAAGTGTCCAGCTTGGATACCTAATAATTAAAAGGCACAGAGGAATCACGGAAGATGCTGGTACGGTCGCCAAAGTACTCCCTCACTATCTTTTGAAACTTTCCACTCCATGTGAGAGTACCCCGCGCCTCAGGGCCTGTAAGCTGGGCTGGTCTTAGAAAACTGTCCCAGAATGTTGACAGTGTTCCCCTGCCTCTGCTGGATAGGAGTTGCGTCTCTCTCGCCTGTACACCTTGGTTGGTCAACGAACTGTGACATCTGCCGCTAGCGTGTTCAGATGGGAATTTTTTTAACAGTTCTGCAGCAAAGGCCTTCTGGTACTGCCCCATTTTTGTAGACCTCTCCATCTCAGGAATAAGAGAGTGAAAGTTCTCCTTGTAGCGGGGGTCTAAAAGTGTCACCAACCGGTAATGATTGTCACCCAACATTTTGAGAACGCGAGGGTCACGGTTAAGGCAGCGTAACATAAAGTCAGCCATGCGTGCCAGACTGGTAACAGGCAAGACTTACATGTCCTCACCAAGATGACGACTGACCATGCTCTCCTCCTCCTCTTCCTCCTCCCCCCTGTCCTCAGGCCACCCACGCTGAACCGACTGTATGACAGTTGTACAGGTACTACTGCCTACAGCGCATGATACCAGCTCCTGTTTTCCTCCTCCTCCTCTGCCTCATTGTCCCCCAATGCACGTTGGGATGAGATGAGGCTGGGCTGTGTGTAAACGCCCATTACGGGTTCTTGATCCATCTCATCATACTCTGGCTGCAATGCCTCCTCTTTAATTCTCTACAGAGAGCGTTGCAAAAGGCAGACAAGTGGGATGCTGACGCTAATGATGGCATCATCGCCACTCACCGTCTTGGTGGACTCTTCAAAGTTTGTCAGGATGGTACATATGTCAGACATCCAGGTCCACTCCTGAGGTCTTATGTGTGGAGTCTGACCTGAATATCGACGGCCTTGTTGCAGCTGGTACTCCACAACTGCTCTCTTCTGCTCACAAATCCTTTGCAACATGTGGAGGGTAGAGGTCCAATCTGTGGGGACATCACACACCAGTCGGTGTGCCGGAAGCTGCAAACGCTGCTGCAACACAGCAAGGGCGGCGGAAGCTGTAGCCGACTTGCGAAAATGAGCTGACAGGCGGCGTACTTTGACGAGCACATCTAGCAACACGGGTTACGATTTAAGAAACCGCTGAACCACGATGATAAGCACATGAACCAGGAATGGTACGTGTGTGATCTCGTCTCGCCTCAGAGCCGCCACCAGGTTACGGCCATTGTCACACACGACCATGCCTGGATGTAGGTTCAGCGGTCTCAGCCACAGATCTGCCTGCTCTTTCACAGCTGTCCACAGCTTGGCTGAGGCAGCACTGCAGTGCTTCCAGCTTGCAACTGATGTGGTGATGTCTGAGATGAAGGCTGAACATGAGGAGGAGGAGGAGGATGATGCGCAGGAGCTGTACACTGTGGGGGTAACTCTGACTGACATAGGGCCCGCAATCCTTGGCGTCGGGAGGACGTGTTCCGTCCCAAGGTCCGACTGGGTCCCGGCTTCCACTATGTTTACCCAGTGTGCCATCAGGGAGATGTACCATCCCTGGCCACAAGCACTTTTCCACATGTCCGTTGTCAGATGGACTCTCCCAGTAACTGCATTGTTGAGGGCACGGCAGATGTTTTGGGACACGTGCTTGTGTAATGCGGGGATGGCACACCGGGCAAAATAGTGTCAGCTGGGGACCGAGTACCGAGGGACGGCCACTGCCATAAGGTTGCGGAAGGATTCCGTCTCCACCAGCCTAAAAGGCAGCATTTTCAACGCAAGCAGTCGTAAAATGTGCGAATTTAGGACTGTGGCCTGTGGGGCATTGGCTGCGAATTTGCGCTTTCGTTCAAAGCTCTGGGACATGGACAATTGAACGCTGCGGTGGGACGTGGACGTGGATGTTGATGCTGTTTCTTGAGAAACTGCCATAACAAGTGAAGACTGAGAGGAGGGGGCATCTTTGCATGCAGTATGGACAGGGAATTGCCTTGCACGCACAACAGGGGGTTCTATTACACGCACAACAGAGGAAGAAGCAGTGGTGACACCCGCTGACACTGGTCGTGGACCCTGTGGTTCGCCCCACAAAGTTTGGTGCTTTGCTGCCATGTGCCTCATCATGCTGGTGGTAGACAGGCTCGTACTTTTGTCACCCCTGCTGATGCTGGCATGGCAGGTGGTACAAATGGCCTTTTTGGGGTTATCAGCAGAGTCTTTAAAAAAATTCCATACTCGGGAAGACCTAACAGTTGTACTGGCAACTTCCTTCGTGCTGGTGTTACGGGGAACGGTTGCCTGCCTTCTGTCTGCGGCCACCATACTGCTTCTTCCTGCCTGTTTGGGTGCTTTGCCTCCCTCCCCCTGTGTGCTGCTGTCCTCGCTATGCATGTCCTCCTGCCAGGTTGGGTCAGTTACTATATCATCCACCATCTCGTCTTCCACTTCCGCACCCTGGTCCTCCTCCTGACTTTCTGGCAATTGTGTCTCGTCATCGTCCACCTCTTGTGACAAATTACCAGCATCGACTTCCTGTGGCCGTGGCTGTTCAAATATTTGGGCATCGCTACATGGGATCTCCTCTTCCACCACTTCAAGCGGAGCAGGCGAGGGGCTCAAATCTGGAAATGGACCAATGAACAGCTTTTCAGAGTGTCCAAGTGTGGGATCAGTTGCTGTCTGACGACACTCAGTATGGTGGGAGGAAGGAGCATCAGGGTGAGGAGGAGTATGCGATCGAGACTCACGGCTACTAAAACTTGGAAGACAGACCGGAGGTGGTGGTGCCCAGGTAACTGGAAGTATTATCTGCTATCCAATTAATAATAACCTGTTCACACTGATCAGTTCGCAATACTGGTGTTGTAGTGTGCTTCCCTAGTAATTCAGTCAAGAAGTGGGAGCGAGAAGATGTGGCTGTTGGTTGTGGCACATTTTCACTTTGGCCACGGCCCCGTCCTCTACACACACCATCACCAGAACGTCCAGTTCCACGTCCCTTGCCACGCGCCTTGCCCATTGTAAATGAAGTAAAATAGCTTACACTCACACTATCAAGGGAAAAAGGGTAATAAAAAGGAGATTAGAACCGTGGAAGAGGAAAACCACAGTTCTATTTGTCTGGCCTACACCAGAATCTTTTAAACAGATATATTTGTGACTGAACAGACAACGAGACACTATTACTGTTTTTTTTTACGTAAAACAGACCAAAAGCTGGATAATACAGAGATTTGAACCGTGGAACTGGAAAACCACAGTTCTAATTTACTGGCGTATACCAGACTTTTTTAAGTAGATATATTCGGGGCAGAACAGTCAGCGACACACTCAAACTTTTTTTTATGTAAAAGGACCAAAAAGTGGATAATACAGAGATTTTACCCGTGGAACTGCAAAACCACAGTTGTAGTTATGTGGCGTACAGCAGAATATTTCAAACAGATATATTTGTGTCTGAACAGTCAGGGAGACATTATTACAGTTTTTTTTACGGCAAAAAATGCCAAAAGCAGGATAATTCATTGATTTGACCCGTGGAACTGCAAAACCACAATTCTATTTTTTTGGCCTACACCAGACTCTTTTAAACAGATATATTTGTGTCTGAACAGTCAGGGAGACACTATTACAGTTTTTTTTTACGGCAAAAAATGCCAAAAGCAGGATATTACAGAGATTTGACCCATAGAACTGCAAAACCACAGTTATAGTTATGTGGAGTACACCAGAATCTTTCAAACAGATATATTTATGTCTGATCAGTCAGGAAGACACTATTACAGTGTTTTTTACGGCAAAAAATGCCAAAAGCAGGATAATACAGAGATTTGACCCATGGAACTGCAAAACCACAGATCTATTTCTCTGGCCTGCACCAGAATCTTTCAAACAGATATATTGGTGTCTGAACAGTTAGGGAGACACTATTACAGTTTTTTTTTACGGCAAAAAATGCCAAAAGCAGGATATTACAGAAATTTGACCCGTGGAACTGCAAAACCACAGTTCTATTTTTTTGGGCTACACCAGACTCTATTAAACAGATATATTGGTGTCTGAACAATCAGGGAGACACTATTACATTTTTTTTACAGCAAAAAATGCCAAAAGCAGGATAATACAGAGATTTTACCCGTGGAACTGCAAAACCACAGTTATAGTTATGTGGCATACAGCAGAATCTTTCAAACAGATATATTTGTGTCTGAACAGTCAGGGAGACACTATTACAGTTTTTTTTACGGCAAAAAATGCCAAAAGCAGGATAATACAGAGATTTGACCCGTGGAACTGCAAAACCACTGTTATAGTTATGTGGCGTACACCAGAATCTTTCAAAGAGATATATTTGTGTCTGAACAGTCAGGGAGACACTATTACGTTTTTTTTTACGGTAAAAAATGCCAAAAGCAGGATAATACAGAGATTTGACCCGTGGAACTGCAAAACCACATTTCTATTTTTCTGGCCTACACAAGACTCTTTTAAACAGATATATTGGTGTCTGAACAGTCAGGGAGACACTATTACAGTTTTTTTAAGGCAAAAAATGCCAAAAGCATGATAATACAGAGATTTGACCGGTGGAACTGCAAAACCACAGTTCTATTTCTCTGGCCTACATCAGACTATTTTAAACAGATATATTGGTGTCTGAACAGTCAGGGAGACACTATTACAGTTTTTTTTACGGCAAAAAATGCCAACAGCAGGATAATACAGAGATTTGACCCATGGAACTGCAAAACCACAGTTCTATTTTTCTGGGCTACACCAGACTGTTTTAAACAGATATATTGGTGTCTGAACAGTCAGGGAGACACTATTACATTTTTTTTTACGGCAAAAAATGCCAAAAGCAGGATAATACAGAGATTTGACCCGTGGAACTGCAAAACCACAGTTATAGTTATGTGGCATACACCAGAATCTTTCAAACAGATATATTTGTGTCTGAACAGTCAGGGAGACACTATTACAGTTTTTTTTTATGGCAAAAAATGCCAAAAGCAGGATAATACAGAGATTTGACCCGTGGAACTGCAAAACCACAGTTCTATTTTTCTGGCCTACACAAGACTCTTTTAAACAGTTATATTGGTGTCTGAACAGTCAGGGAGACACTATTACATTTTTTACAGCAAAAAATGCCAAAAGCAGGATAATACAGAGATTTTACCAGTGGAACTGCAAAACCACAGTTATAGTTATGTGGCATACACCAGAATCTTTCAAACAGATATATTTGTGTCTGAACAGTCAGGGAGACACTATTACAGTTTTTTTTTTATGGCAAAAAATGCCAAAAGCAGGATAATACAGAGATTTGACCCGTGGAACTGCAAAACCACAGTTCTATTTTTCTGGCCTACACAAGACTCTTTTAAACAGATATATTGGTGTCTGAACAGTCAGGGAGACACTATTACAGTTTTTTTACGGCAAAAAATGCCAAAAGCAGGATAATACAGAGATTTGACCCGTGGAACTGCAAAACCAGAGTTCTATTTCTCTGGCCTACATCAGACTATTTTAAACAGATATATTGGTGTCTGAACAGTCAGGGAGACACTATTACAGTTTTTTTTATGGCAAAAAATGCCAAAAGCAGGATAATACAGAGATTTGACCCATGGAACTGCAAAACCACAGTTCTATTTTTCTGGGCTACACCAGACTCTTTTAAACAGATATATTGGTGTCTGAACAGTCAGGGAGACACTATTACATTTTTTTTTACGGCAAAAAATGCCAAAAGCAGGATAATACAGAGATTTGACCCGTGGAATTGCAAAACCACAGTTATAGTTATGTGGCATACACCAGAATCTTTCAAACAGATATATTTGTGTCTGAACAGTCAGGGAGACACTATTACAGTTTTTTTTATGGCAAAAAATGCCAAAGGCAGGATAATACAGAGATTTGACCCGTGGAACTGCAAAACCACAGTTCTATTTTTCTGGCCTACACCAGACTCTTTTAAACAGATATATTGGTATCTGAACAGTCAGGGAGACACTATTACAGTTTTTTTTACGGCAAAAAATGCCAAAAGCAGGATAATGCAGAGATTTGACCCGTGGAACTGCAAAACCACAGTTCTATTTCTCTGGCCTACACCAGACCATTTTAAACAGATATATTGGTGTCTGAACAGTCAGGGAGACACTATTACAGTTTTTTTTTACGGCAAAAAATGCCAAAAGCAGGATAATACAGAGATTTGACCCGTGGAACTGCAAAACCACAGTTCTATTTTTCTGGCCTACACCAGACTCTTTTAAACAGATATATTGGTGTCTGAACAGACACAGGCACACTCAATTTGTTTTTGGGGTGGGGGGGAATACCAAAAGGTTAATAAGATGCGTATTTGTACAGTTTGACTGAGGAAAAAGAAAAATACAGGATTTAGATGAAAAAAAAAAGGATTTTTCCTGGCCCCTGAGACCGGGGGATAAGTCTAGCAATTTGCCCAACAGGAGCACACAGGACTGTAATGCAGCGTTTGCTGGTATAACCACTGCGTCTCCTATACAGCCTGCCTGCCTGATATCTTGGATGGATATTAGTCCTGAGAAGGACTGTTTGTTTGATTTGGCAGGCTTTAGAAACCCTACACTACCTATTTCGCACTATATATCTCTCCATAACTCAGCAGCACCCTCTCTACTGTGTCCAAGATGGCGGCGCCCGCTTTTAAATACTCGAGGTGACGCTGTGCGGCCAGCCAATCACTGTGATGCCCACAAACAACATGGCTGCGGCATTACAGTGACTGGCTGGCAATCCCTGCATGTTCATTGGTTCTGTAAAGAGCGCCAAACGTGCAGGGCGGAGACCCGAGCTCCCGTCCGAGTAACCCGGAAATGCTCGGTGCTCGCCGAACATCCCGAGTAGTGAGATGCTCGGGCGAGTAACGAGCAGTGTCGAGCATGCTCGCTCAACACTACTTCTAACCCTAGAACATATGGGGACTGGAGTTTTAGCCGGAGGCAAACCGCATAAACTCTGCAGACGCCTGCAACATGTGAGCAGAATATAGTGAAGGGATACTACCTACACCATGCTTGAAGTCAGCGAAATCTGGCGCATTTATTAATATAATCATGCTATATGCTATTTATAATATAGTAATATAAAGTTTCCAGGAATCATAAACTGATGCAGCAGTCTGATAAAATACTCGTGTGACTTTGGTGAGAACTAAACCTTTTCGTGTATATTTACATTTACTGGCTCTCCCAATACTAAATATGCAGCATGGGTTAATTTACTATTGTCACTGCAAAAGCAGATATTAAGTGCTTACGATTCTGTTAATAACCCTACACTTAATAGTCATAATTAGGTGATATCACTGATGTTCACAGCAGGCTGTAAAATGAACTTATTTTCTCCTCCAGTCTAAAGTATATTTTTATGCACTGACCTCTAGTGGCCAACAGTGTAAACTGAAACATATCAGTCTTGCACGGTGAGTTAAGTTAAAATGAAAGAATAATCCATGAGACAAAAAAAAAAATGTTATATTTGAAATATGAAACTTTCTTATGGAGTAGTTTGGTCCAATGTTAAGTACTAAAGGGGCAAAGTGCAAAGGTGGTGCTAATATGACCTGAAAATGGTGAAGTCCTGAGTCAGTGACCTCAATATACAGTATATAATAAATTAAAGGGGTTTTCTGATCTAAAGCTAGAAGTCTGCAGTCACTCTATTTGGCAACAGACTTGTGAATCTGGTGTTGCCGCTCCTGGCGCTGTGAGGATTCTCTTGTGCCAGCGCCGGGAGCAGGCGGTCATGTGACTGCAAGTATGGGATTTTCATATTTCCATCCACATTCAGACTAGACTGTTACCAGCTTCATTCAATACGCTTGCATTGAGTGAGGCCGCACCCGTCTAGTCAGAATGTGTCCGGAACTATGCGTATCGCATACTTGCGGTCACATGACTGTGTTGGTACCAGAGAATGTTCGCAGCATGCAGCTCGCACTTTGCGAGCGATATATGGATTCACAAGTCTGCAGTCACATAGAGTGACTGCAGACTTGTAGCTTTAGGCCATGTGCCCACGCAGCGCTTTTGTAGCGTTTTTGCGGCGTTTTTACGGCCGCGAAAACGCTTGTAAAACCATCTGCCATACAAAGCAATGTGAATTCGGATGTGCTGTGCACATGATGCGCTAATTAGCGTGCCGAATTCGCATTGCGTTGCAAAACGCAGCATGACCATTTCTACCGTGATTACGCTGCAAATTCGTGGCCATTGAGGAACACTGAAACGCAGCAAACCCACAGGTATATGTGGATTTGCAGCGTTTCAATTAAAATCAATGGCCGCGAATTTGCAGCGTAATCGCGATGCATGTGGTACCCAGGATGAAGAGGAGACTACCACGTGGTGAAAAAAAGAAATAAAAAAGTTAAAAATAAAAATAAACCTGTATATTCATCTCTCCGGCGGCCCCCAGTCTGCTCCCGGTGGCGTCTTCTGTCCTTGGCGTCCCGGGGAGTACTTGCAGGACCTGCGGTGACGTCATTTAGTCAGGTGATGGTCACGAGACTGCGGACATCAGCGGTAAGGTGATGGTCACGTGACCATCAGCTGACTAAATGACCTCACTGCAGGTCCTGAGAGACCTCAGACGCCGCCGGGAGCAGACGGGGGGCCGCCAGAGAGGTGAATATACAGTTGTTGTTTTTTTTTTACTTTTTAATTATTTTTTTTACTATAGATGCAGCATTAAAAGCATCTAAGTTGGCCACACAATATAAATCCATGCACTTTTCCAAGTGATGCAAAAAATCGCTTGGAAAAGTGCTTGAAAAAATGCATGCGAAAACGCATGTAAAAACGCTGAAAAAACGCTTCTCTCTGGCAGAAATAAATGCATGTAAATCTGCATGCGTTTTTTTCTGCCAGAGAGAGGCAAAAATGCTCTGCATCAAATCTGCTACGTGGGCACATAGCCTTAGACCAGACAACCCATTTAAGATAGAAAAAACATGAACGTTTATATTTAAAGGGAACCGTTATTGTTTTTTTCTTCATTGTTGTTTCGTTTGTTCAGTGTTCAGCATGTGATCTTGAGATAATTTTTACGACCTAAAGAATAAGTTATGAAAATACAAAATGTCTCTATTTTTGTTACGACTTTCTACTTTTGTACCATAAAAGCACATTTATTAAAGCTTTTATGCCATAAAACTGGCATAAAAGCTCTGAAAAGCCACAACTTTTGCCATTTTCATGCCATCTTGAAACAGCTTTGCCGAAATGAGCTTAGCCGGGGAGTAGCAACGCCTGCCTGTCAAATTCAACAAAAATGCTAGCCTTTGTTAGCCTTTAGTCACTGACTCGAGTGGCATTTCTGGAATGGCGCACTGAAGCAAACCACCAAGTACTCCAGCAAGACTGGCGTAGTACGAGCGTCTATACCAATCTTAATGAATCTGCCCCTAAATGTTTTGTGTTGCTGCATCCGATTTTCATCCAAAAAGTTTGAACGAATTTCATTCATATTGTCATTTTTATTCCATATTTGTACCATCTCTGCGTTCATATTTTGTGTCCATGTGACATCTGTGTGTCTGTATTTTACGTCCATGTTCCCTCCATGTGACATCCCTGTTTCAGTATTTTACATCTATGTGTCAACCTTATGCCATCCGTGTGTCCTTATTTTACATCCATATGCCATCCGTGTGTTCGCATTTTATGTTCTTGTGACATCCTTGTGCCATCTGTTTGTCCTTTTTTTACATCCATATGCCATCCTCGTGCCATCCTTGGCAATGATTATGTATACGTAAAAATTGAATGCCATACAGATCAGATTTTTTGTATAACTATAGACTTAAATGGGCGACTCTCATGCAATTTACAGAAAAGATTAGTGCATGCTGCAGTTTTTTCAGATGGACACTCGATCCGCATGAAAAACTGCCATCTGTATTGCCCTATTGAATTACATTGGTCAGTGTGTTGTCCGATTTTTGCTTAGACAGATCTCATCTGTATAATACACCCGTCTGAACAAGTCCTTGTAAGTAACATTCCAGATGTAGCAATGCCAATTGTGTATAGTTTTGTTTTTTTAAACCAAAAACAATTTCTTTTTACAAAACAAAAAATTGTTTTTTTAACCTGTATTTATTTTCTAAGCTCTTTTTTTCTAAACATTTTAAAACTTTTTAAAAAAGTTAAATATGGGACTTGAAAATGCAGTCTTCTAAACACTCATATAAGTAACTGCAATGTTTCTGTGAAATACATCTGTTACTGAAAAACTTACAGACAGCATGGTTGGAACTACCTCGAGCCCCAGATTGCAAATGTGCCGCAAGCATAGCTCCAGGGGTGAACATACCACTGATGCAACCTGCACAATCGCACAGGTACCCAAGAGGTAAGGGGGGCCACTGATACCTCCAAAGCAGGTGGAATTGTGCATTATGATGATACTGGACCACAAAGGGCTCATTTATTGTCCTTGCAGAAGGGCCCTCTCCTGTCTCCTGCATAGCTCCGTCCCTCAGTCTGACCGCAGCATCAAAATGGTTAAACAGGCAGGATTGAAGATGTTTGATTCTGCCCATAAAAGTGTATGTCATCTGTACACAGGAACGGACTGGGACTGAAATTCAGCCCTGCCTTTTGAAAGCATCCAGGTTCATGCTGTCCCTGCCCCGGAACCTAAAAAAGGGATACTGTGAGGAAGAACACCGAAGAGATCATGCAGATCCCACCACTGCCACCAATTTGTCAGGGAGAACTCCAGAGAGATCACGCAGATCCTACCACTGCCACCAATTTGTCAGGGGATGCAACTCCGCTGCTTGTCAAGACAATTACGCAATTGACTGATGAGTGTTAGATGAAGCTGAGGCTGTTTCCACTACTAGGCCTATTATTGGGGAATTCACAGTGAGCGTATGGTATATACATCTCCGATTCCAATGCATAGAATGTATGTATCCTGATACAATCACTGCCAACTCCACAATAACTAAAGGAACTACCAGCTGCCACCACTAGTGATGAGCGAGTACCATAATATTCGTAATCGCTACACTCGTAACGAGTACTTTGTAATAATCGCGTATTCGTTGTGAATAGCGAGTACAATGTAAGTTGATGGGAAATGCGAGTTAGTTTCTGCTGGACCCTACAAAGGGATCTGGGGGCCTGAGGAAAAGGCTGAAATGGATGGGAAAGTGATGAAACAGAATGGAAAGAGCCTGGAGAATATGCCTGACTCACATATGGTTTCTGGGAATAAGTTTGTCACAGTATTACGCAACTTTTACAGACACACAAGAACAACTACAAAACCTTACCTAAATTGCATTTAACAGGCCAAAAAGGTTAAGGAAGAGTTGTTCCTGCATAATCACTTATGCATAAGGCTAAATAAAATAGAGAAACAAAAAAAATGTGCCTTTTAGCCTTTGTTCACCATACTGTTGTGGCTTTTTTTCTCCTTTTACAATTTGGAGGGCCCTGACTTATACATTTTGTAGGTCCCTCTGTCATACATCATTTTTAGTTTGCTATTCCCCAGCACTTTACAATCACAGCTAGAGCGCACCAGTAGGTATGTTGATCTTTGACTTGAGAGGCCTCAGGTGGCTCTGTTACATGCTTTTGGAGGGACAGCTGTTACTAAGACATTTGGGCGGTCTCTCCATCATTGACACTCAGATAGTGGAATACATATTCCATAGCAGTTTACAATGTAGCTTTTGGCTTGACCCTCCTCCTCCTCCTCCTCCACCACCATGTGATACTGTAGCCCTAAATTCAAATGTTCAGAGGACCTGCAGTAGGCAGGAAAGCTGAGTTTTGTGAGAGCCCTCGTGTGGCCCTGTAACATACATTTTGACGTGTCCTCCTCTAGAAATTTTGAAGGTGCCTCTTGTGTACATTTGAGAGTGCCCTCACTTATTCATATTGTAGGGCCCTCACTATTATTTAACTCATTTAAGGGCAGAGACTACAGAGAAAATGGCAAAGACACCTGGAGTACTAGAAGGTAGCAGTGAGGGCGGCTTAGGATCCTCAGGTTTGGCTGAACTCTGTGAACCGGAAAAATAAAGCTGCACTAGTCAACTGGATGACGAGCTCAAATATATCACTTGTGCAAGTCAATGGACAAAGGATATATGGTTCCCCGCCTCCAGAATGGGTTGGAGAAGCTTCTCCAAATGGCTTAGAGATTTTGATTGTCAATATTCCCCAGATTATATAGCAAGAGAAGACTTCTTGATACTGTACTACTTGGTCCAGTGCAGAATGTGCATCATATTTCCAAAAATTACTCCTGGGGCTGGGGACTATGTCATAGGTGCAGGAAGATTCCATGACAAGGGCCTCCCTTGGCAAACATTATCTACGATGGAGTACTTTAGTAGTTGTGGCCCTCAATTCAAGTTTTCAGAGGGCCATCAGTTGGTTATCAACAGTCAGTGTAAATTTCTATTGAATATTTATCCCCTATTTCAGTCACAATGTGGCACAACCTTTGACAAGGGCCTCTAATGACGAATATTAGTTTAGTAGGACTACTGTACATTCCAGATTTGTCCACTGCACAATGTGCATAGGGTTTGAGAAAATTAGCCCTATGGGCTGAGTCATGGTTGGCGCAGGAAGCCACCATCCCAAGGACCTCCAATCACAAATAGTAGTTAGGATTGAGTAGGAATACTGTCCTGGTTTGTCCACTGCACAATGCGCATAGGATTTGTAAAAATTAGCCCTATGGGCTGTGTCATGGTTGACTCACTATTTTGGTTGTGCCTGTGACAGCTAGCTTGGCTTCTGCCATCAACATCTGAAAATCTGTGAACAAAACCCAAAATGCCAAAAAAGCCTGCTGTTAAGGGACGCGGATGTGGTGTTGTCAGTGGTGCGCGAGAAAGCACTCAGTCTGTGTCAGGTTAGAAGAAGCATGATGCATCCACTATGTTCCTGGAAAAAGTTCCTGGTCTGGAACGTAAACGTGTGTGGAAGCAAGAAGAGTGAGAGCAGATTCTGTCTTGGATAACAGACAAGGCCTCTACGCATTTGTCAAGCAGCAACAAATCTTCCACGACCACAAAGTCTACTGTGGATACACAGAAGGCTGGCCTTTCCAATCCTGAAGCTGGTTCTCCTTCCTCCCACCATTATCACTCACAGGAGACATATGACCCCAAGCTTGCCCACTCCGTGGATCTGTTTGGTACGTATCCATTGGTTGGCTCTGGCCTATCACCCTGCAGCATTAAGAGGGACAAGAGGAGGTGGCGTGCGTTGATGCTCAAGAATTGGGGACCTACGGCCAGAAGAAAGCCACTTGGAGGAACGTCATTTACTGTCTCCAGAGGTGGAGGCTGATAATGATGAGACACAGTTGCCATCAGGTCAGCCTACAATGTCAACTGGGAAGGAGAATGAGATAAAAGACAAGGTGGTCTATGATAAGTCCACTGATCCGACCTGGACCGTTGGCACGCATAGCCATGACAGCAACACAGAGGAAGAGTGGTCGTGGTTTGCCCAGAGTGAGAACTGGGTCAACTGTTCCCATGAGCACCCAAATCAGGGCTAGAGGGCGTTCTGCTGCTGTGTGGAATTTTTTTTTCTGAAAGTCCTTCAGAGAAAAACACTGTTGTCTGTAGCATCTACCATACCAAGTTGAGCAGAGGTCAGGGCAAAAGCAACCTGAGCACCACCAGTATGAGAAACCACATGGCAGCCAAGCACCCCAGTAGGTGGGCGGAACACGTGGGTACCAAATCTGCGTCTGCGGGTCAAACCAATAATAATAATACTCTTTATTTATATAGCGCCAACCTATTCCACAGCGCTTTCCAATTCAAATGTTCATATTCAACAGTCATTAGTAACATAGCTAAAGATAATACAATAATTAAAGCAAAAATAATGACGACCCTGATCGTAAGAGCTTACGATCTACAATGAGGTGGGGGTGACACAAAGGACATGGGCTTATTTACAATGATAGTCCAGCCATCTTGAGGGGAAAAGGGATAGATAAAGGCTGCATGAGCTCATCACCAGCCAGTATCTGTTCTGTAGTGCTTTTGGGTTCGGTGGAGACTTATGCCATGTCGTCTGGGCTATGTCCTTCAGAATTTGCTTTTCAAGAAGCAGGTGCTCATACCTCCTGCCCACAAGCTGCGGTTGCTCACACACAACAAACATCAACCACATCCATTTCCTTGTGCCAGCAATGCGTCCAATTGTCCGTGCCTGAGAGCTTGGAAAGAAAGCGTAAATACCCAGCCACGCACCCACAGGCACAAATACTAAACTCGCACATTGCCAAATTGCTAGCTGTGGAGATGTTGCCGTTTAGGCTTGTGGGAGCACAGTCTTCCGTGATCTCTTGGCTGTGGCTGCCCCACGATACACTGTTCCCAGCCGCCACTATTTTGCCCGGTGTGCCGTCCCTGCGTTGCACAAGCATGTGTTAAACAATCTGAACCGTGCTCTCACCAACGCTGTAACCCGGAAGGTCCACCTAGCATTAGACACCTGGACAAATTGTTGTGCACAGGGACGATACATTTCTGTCATGGCACACTGGGGAAACCTGGTGGAGGGTGGGACAAAGGCGCAAACTGGAACATCACACATACCACCCACGCTAAGAATAGCGGGCCCAACTTCTGTCAGGGTTTCCACCTCTTCATATTCCACTTCCTCTCTCCCCTTCTCCTGCTCCTCATCCTCTGTTGAATTACCCTCCCCATCACTGCCAAACTGGGACCTGTGCAGCAGCGCATCGGCAAAGTGTCAAGAAGCTCTGCTGAAGCTGATCTGTTTAGGTTAGAAAGTACACACTTCTACAGAGCTGTGGCAAGCTTTAAAACAACAGACCAATCAGTGTCTCTCCCCGCTGCACCTCCAACCCGATCTGGTCATCTGCGATAATGGGCATAACCTGGTGGCGGCTTTAAAGATCCGCAAGCTGGTACACGTGCCATGCATGGCTCACACGCTGAACCTAGTTGTTCAGAAATTTCTGAAAACTTTCCATGACTTGCCGTACCTACTTGAGAAGGTGCACCGTATTAGTGCCCATTTCCACCATTGCTCTACTGCTTTTGCTGCTTCTACAGCGCTGCAAACACGCTTGAATTTGCCAAGTCACTGACTCATTTGCGACCTGCCCACGCGGTGGAACTCCACCTATCATATGTTGGCGAGGAATAGTGAACAACAGAGGGCAGTAACGGAATATCCAGCTTCAGCATGCCGGCCAGACTGAAAGTTAGCCACCAAACATAACAACTGTCGAATGGGTGTGGATCGCTGACATTTGTGAGGTTCTTGAGAACTTTGAATACTGCACCAACCTTGTGAGCAGTAATCAGGCTATTATCAGCGTAACCATCCCCCTGCTGTGTCTCTTGAAACAATCACTTCATAATCTCAAAGAGGAAGCTTTGAATGCCCAGCATGTTGGTATGGAGCCAGATTTCCCAATGGGTGATACTACCCAGCCTAGCCAATATTCTGAGGCAACATTGGGTGATGAGGAGGAACATGAGGAAGAAGAGGACTTGTTTTTCTGTGCTACCGAGGGGACTCGTAATGCTATAGAGTGTACACCCAACCCAAGCTCCATATCTGTCCAACCTGGATGGGCTCGAGAGCAGGAGGTTCAGGAGGAGGAGGAGGTGAGTCAGCGTGAAGAGAGTATGGGTACTGTTTCTACTGTTGGGGACACAGAACATTTGCCTTTTTGCAGCTTGGCCCACATGGCACCGTTCATGTGTAAGTGTCTATGGCAAGACACTCGAGTGATACACATTTTATCCAACAGTAATAATAATAATAATTTTTATTTATATAGTGCCAACATATTCCGCAACACTTTACAATTAAGCGGAGACATGTACATACAATACATTCAGTTTAAACAGTTACATTAAGAGTGAGGTCCCTGCTCGCAAGCTTACATTCAACAAGGCAATGGGTGGACACAATAGGTGAAAAGTTCTTGTTATTTCAGGTCAGGCAATTATAATAAACCAAGCAATGTGAACTGAGGTCTAAGATGGTAGACATGCAAGAAATAGGAGCATGTTCACACTAGCAAAAAGAAGCAAAACCTACAAAAGACAAAAATATATCTCATACCCTACCATCATTATATATAAATGTAAAGCAAAGTTGCATAATAAATATAGGGTACTTAGTGAACTATTTTTGATCAAAAAAAGTATACAAGCCGTCCCACCAGCGGCAAGGTGACCCTAAATTGGGACGGTACCTATACTGTCTATATTAAAAACCTTACTGTATATCAAAGTTGAAGTAATGCATATAAAAGGGTAGACAAATAGGACCGGGTCCCAACTCCAGACCACCTAGGCCCGTGGTAAGCTACATATATACTAATCAGCTCAACAAAGGGGATGCCACACCCTTAAATTGCACAGAATGCAAAATTATAATAAGTAGGAAATTTCATCTAAGACTGCATGATCCGGTCATCAGCCAGTATGTTTAAGTGCAATAATCAAGTATCGAGTGTAGTTATTGTGTGCATGGAGGGTGTGTAGACAGATGAATGGTAGGGTGCAGATACAGAATAATATTTACAAGGAGAGAACAGAGGAAAGTTAGTTTACTGAGTAGTTGAGGTGGTAGGCTTGTTTAAAGAGATGGGTTTTTAAAGCACGCTTGAAGACGTGGTGGCTAGACATCAGTCGGATCGTCTGGGGTAGAGCATATCAGAGAATTGGTGCAGCACAAGAGAAGTCTTGGAGACAGAGGTGAGAGGTTCGGATTATGGGGGATGTTAGTCTTAGGTCATTTTTAGAATGTAGGGCACATGTAGGGCGATAGACAGAGATGAGAGAGGAGATATAAGGCGGTGCAGAACTGTGGGGAGCTTTGTGGGTGAGAGTGATGAGTTTATATTGGACCCTGTAGCAAATGGGCAACCAGTGTAATGACTGGCACAAGATGTAGGCATCGGTGAAGCGGCTGGACTGAAATACGACCCTGGCTGCCGCATTCAGGACTGATTGACGTGAAGAAAGTTTGGTAAGAGGGAGATCGATCAGAAGAGAGTTGCAGTAGTCCAGACGAGAGCGAATAAGACCGACAGTAAGAGTTTTAGCAGTTTCAAAGGTGAGAAAAGTTCAGATTCTGGAGATGTTTTTAAGGTGCAGTTGACAAGAGTGACCTATACTGGTTGACCACTTTTCTCGATCCATGCTACAATGAGAAAATTTCCTTCTCTACTTTTGGAGTCAACAAAGAGTTTTACAATTGAACTGCTGGTGGCAGAGGTACCGGCTCTTTTCAACACCAAGGGATAAAGGGGAGAGACAAGAACACCAGCTCCAGCAGAGGTGGGGGGAAAATGTGCACAAATTGGGCAATTTTCAATAGACCAGCACAACAGTAAAGGCTATCTGTGCCTGTAACAATGCCAAGGAGGGATAACTTGCAGAACATCGTCAAGGGGTACTTAAGTAACCATACGTGCGTACGTACTGATGCTTCAGTTCCCTTTAATTATTGGGTGTCTAAGCTGAACACTTGGCCTGACCTCTCATAATATGCCTGGGAGGTGCTGGCCTGCCCAGCTGCTAGTGTGGTGTCTGAGCATGTTTTTAGTTCCGCTGGGGCAATCATCACTGATAGGCGCACACGCCTCTCCACGGAAAATGCAGACAGACTTACTCTGATTAAATTCAACAAGGACTAGATATCTCCACAGTTTGTAATCCCCCCAGATGAGAGCAAGCCAACCTAAATTCACCAAAAATGCAGATTCATGTTACTGCTGTTAACGTCACCCCCTTCCGATAACAACCCGTTTCCTTCCTGCGTCAACCATGACTCAGCCCAAAGGGCTAATTTTTGCAAACCCTACTCGGATTGTGCAGTGGACAAACCAGGACAGTATTCCTACTCCAACCTAACTACTATGTGTGATTAGTGGCCCTTGGGATGGTGGCTTCCAAAATAGTGGTTAAAATGGCCTGGTGCTTGTTTGTAGCAGGCAGTAGGAAATGTTTGGACTACTGCTTTGTGCAGGGCAATCATAGATTTTTTACGTAGACTAATATGGACAGAAGGCAGGCTGACACCCCAAAATAGTGGTTAATGTGGCCTGGTGCTTGTTTTTAGCAGGCAGTAAGAAATGTTTGGACTACTGCTTTGTGCAGAGCAATGAAAATTTTTTTACGTACACTAATACGGACAGAAGGAAGGCTGACACCCCAAAATAGTGGTTAAAATGGCTTGGTGCTTGCTTTGTAGCAGGCAGTAGGAAATGTTTGGACTACTGCTTTGTGCAGGTCAATCAAAGATTTTTTACGTAGACCAATATGGACAGAAGGCAGGCTGACACCCCAAAATAGTGGTTTCTAAAAATTAGCCCTATGGGCTGAGTCATGGTTGAGAAGGGGGTGACGTTAACAGCAGTAGCATGAATCTGCATTTTTGGTGAATTTAGGTTAGCTTGCTCTCATCTGGAGGGATTACAAACTGTGGAGATATCCAGTTCTTGTTGAATTTAATCAGAGTAAGTCTGTCTGCATTTTCCGTGGAGAGGCGTGTGCGCCTATCAGTGATTATTGCCCCAGCGGAACTGAAAACATGCTCAGACACCACACTAGCAGCTGGGCAGGCCAGCACCTCCCAGGCATATAAGGAGAGGTCAGGCCAAGAGTTCAGCTTAGACACCCAATAATTAAAGGGAACTGAAGCATCAGTAAGAACGCATGTATGATTACTTAAGTACCCCTTGACGATGTTCTGCAAATTATCCCTCCTTGGCATTGTTACAGGCACAGATAGCCTTTACTGTTGTGGTGGTCTATCGAAAATTGCCCAATTTGTGCACATTTTCCCCCCACCTCTGTTGGAGCTGGTGTTATTGTCTCTTCCCATTATCCCTTGGTGTTGAAAAGAGCCTGTACCTCTGTCACCAGCAGTGTCTGAGGGTGATGTTTTCAGCAACTGATCTACAGTGGCCCTCTTGAACAATTCAATTGTAAAACTTTTTGTTGACAAAGGAGAGAAGGAAATTTCTCATTGTAGCGTGGATCGAGAAAGGTGGCCAACCAGTATAGGTCGCTCTTGTCACCTGCACCTTAAAAACATCTCCAGAATCCGACCTTTTCTCACCTTTGAAACTACTAAAACTCTTCCTGTCAGCCTTATTCACTCTCGTCTGGACTACTGCAACTTTCTTCTGATCGGTCTCCCTCTTACCAAACTTTCTTCACTTCAATCCGTCCTGAATGCGGCAGCCAGGGTCGTATTTCTGTCCAGCCGCTTCACCGATGCCTCCATTTTGTGCCAGTAATTACACTGGTTGCCCATTTGCTACAGGGTCCAATATAAACTCATCACTCTCACCCACAAAGCTCTCCACAGTTCTGAACGCCATATATATCCTCTCTCATCTCTGTCTACTGCCTACACGTGCCCTCCTTTCTACAAATGACCCAAGACTAACTTCCCCCATAATCCGAACCTCTCACCTCCATCTCCAAGACTTCTCTCAAGCTGCACCTGTTCTCTGATATGCTCTACCCCAGACGATCCGACTGATGCCTAGCCACCACGTCTATAAGCGCACTTTAAAAACCCATCTCTTTAAACAAGCCTACCACCTCAACTACCCAGTACACTAACTTTCCCCTGTTCCCTCCTTATAAATATTATTCTGAATCTGCACCCTACTATTCATCTGTCTCCACACCCTCCATGCACACGATAACTTCACTCGATACTTGATTATTGCGCCTAAACTTACTGGCTGATGACCGGATCATGCAGTCTTATATGAAAATCCCTACTTATTATAATTGCCTGACCTGAAATAACAAGCACTTTTCACCTATTGTGTCGACCCATTGCCTTGTTGAATGTAAGTTTGCGAGCAGGGACCTCACTCCTAATGTAACTGTTTAAACTGAATGTATAGTATGTACATGTCTCCGCTTAATTGTAAAGTGCTGCGGAATATGTTGGCACTATGTAAATAAAAATTATTATTATTATTACTGTTGGATAAAATGTGTATCATGCGAGGGTCTTGCCACAGACACTTACACATGAACGGTGCCATGTGGGCCAAGCTGCAAAAAGGCAAATGTTCTGTGTCCCCAACAGTAGAAACAGTACCCATCCTCTCCTCATGCTGACTCGCCTCCTCCTCCACCTCCTCCTCTCCAGCCCATTCAGGCTGGACAGATGTGAAGCTTGGGTTGGGTTTCCCCTCTGTAGCATTACGAGTCCCCTCGGTAGCACAGAAAAACAAGTCCTCAACCCCCTCATCTTCCTCCTCATCACCCAATGTTGCGTCAGCATATTGGCTAGGCTGGGTAGTATCACCCATTTTGAAATATGGCTCCATACCAACATGCTGGGCACTCAAAGCTTCCTCTTTGAGATTATGCAGTGATTGTTTCAAGAGACACAGCAGCGGGATGGTTACGATGATAATAGCCATATCACCGCTCACAAGGTTGGTGCAGTATTCAAAGTTCTCAATAACCTCACAAATGTTAGCGATCCACACCCACTCGACAGTTGTTATGTATGGTGGCTGACTCTCAGTCTGACGGGCATGCTGAAGCTGGTATTCAGCTACTGCCCTCTGCTGTTCACTAATCCTCGCCAAAATATGATAGGTGGAGTTCCACCGCGTGGGCAGGTTGCAAATGAGTTGGTGACTTGGCAAATTCAAGCGCTTTTGCAGCACTGTAAAAGCAGCAAAAGCAGTAGAGGAATGGTGGAAATGGGTGCTAATATGGCTCACCTTCTCAAGTAGGTACAGCAAGTCACGGAAAGTTTTTAGAAATTTCTGAACAACTAGGTTCAGCGTGTGAGCCATGCATGGCACGTGTAGCAGCTTGCCTATTTTTAAAGCCGCCACCAGGTTATGCCCATTATCGCAGATGCTACAGACAACAATGTTTTTCTCTGAAGGACTTTCAGAAAAAAGAAATCCACACAGCAGCTGAACGCCCCCTAGCCCTGACTTTGCGCACAGCGGGGGTGCTCTTGGGAACAGTTGACCCAGTTCTCACTCTGGACAATCCACGACCCCTTGGTGCCTGTGTTGGTGCTACATATCCATCTTCCTCTGTGTTGCTGTCATGGCTATGAGTGCCAACGGTCCAGGTCGGAGCAGTGGACTCATCGACCACTTCATCTTCTATCGTATTCTCCTTCCCAGTTGACATTGTAGGCTGACCTGATGGCAACTGTGTCTCAACATCCTCAGCCTCCACCTCTGGAGACAGTAAATGACGTTCCTCCAAGTGGCTTTCTTCTTGCCGTAGGTCCTCAATTCTTGAGCATCAATGCACGCCACCTCCTCTTGCCCTCTTCAATGCTGCACGGTGATAGGCCATAGCCAACCAAAGGATAAGTACCAAACAGATCCATGGAGTGGCCAAGCTTGGGGTCATATGTCTCCTGTGACTGATAATGGCGGGAGGAAGGAGAACCAGCTTCAGGATTGGAAGGACCAGTCTTCTTTGTATCCACAGTAGACTGTGTGGTCGTGGAAGATTTGCTGCTGCCTGACAAATGCGTAGAGGCCTTGTCTGCTATCCAAGACAGAATCTGCTCTCACACTTCTGGCTTCCACACACGTTTACGTTCCAGACAGGGAACTTTTTCCGGGAACATAGTGGATACATCAAGCTTCTTCTGACCTGACACAGACTGAGTGCCTTCTCATGCACCAATGACAACACCACATCCACGTCCCTTAACAATAGGCTTTTTTGCCCTTTTGGGTTTTGTTGACAGATTTTCAGATGCTGATAGCACAAGCCAAGATAGCTGTCACAGGCACAGCCAAAATAGTGAGTCAACAATGACACAGCCCATAGGGCTAATTTTTGCAAATCCTATGCACATTGTGCAGTGGACAAACCAGGACAGTATTCCTACTCAATCCTAACTACTATTTGTGATTGGAGGCCCTTGGGATGGTGGCTTCCTGGGTCAACCATGACTCAGCCCATAGGGCTAATTTTCACAAACCCTATGCACATTGTGCAGTGGACAAATCTGGAATGTACAGTAGTCCTACCAAACTAATATTTGTCATTGGAGACCCTTGTCACAGGTTGTGCCACATTGTGACTGAGATAGGGGATACATATTCAATAGAAATTTACACTGACTGTTGATGATTGACTGATGGCCCTCTGAAAATTTGAATTTAGGACCACAATTACTACAGTGCTCTATCGTAGATAATTTTTGTCAAGGGAGGCCCTTGTCATGGGATTTTCCTGCACCTATGACACAGCCCCCAGCCCCAGGAGTAATTTTTGGAAATACGATGCACATTCTGGACTGGACAGTATTAAAAAGTTTTCTCTTGCTATATAATCTGGGGAATATTGACAATCAAAATCTCTAAGCCATTTGAAGAGGCTTCTCCAACTCATCCTGGAGGGGGGGCACCATATATCCTTTGTCCATTGACTTGCACAAGTGATATATTTGAGCTCGTCATCCGGTTCACAGAGTTCAGCCATACCTGAGGATCGTAGGCCGCACTCACTGCTACCTTCTAGTACTCCAGGTCTCTTGGCCATTTTCTCTGTAGTCTCTGCCCTCAAATGAGTTAATAGAGTGAGGGCCCTACAATATGAATAAGTGAGGGCACTCTCAAATGTACACAAGAGGCACCTCCAAAATTTCTAGAGGAGGGCTCTTCAAAATTTATATTACAGGGCCACACGAGGGCTTTCACAAAACTCAGCTTTCCTGCCTACTGTAGGTCCTCTGAACATTTGAATTTAGGGCCGCAGTATCACATGGTGGTGGAGGAGGAGGAGGAGGAGGAGGAGGGTCAAGCCCAACGCTACAATGGGCACTTTGTAAACTGCTATGGAATATGTATTCCACTATCTGAGTGTCAATGATGGTGGGACCACCCAAATGTCTAAGTAACAGCTGTCCCTCCAAAACGCATGTTACAGAGCCACCTGAGGCCTCTCAGGTCAAAGATCAACATACCTACTGGTGCGTTCTAGCTGTGCTTGTAAAGTGCTAGGGAATAGCGAACTAAAAATGATGTATGACAAAGAAACCTACAAAATGTATAAGTCAGGGCCCTCCCAATTGTAAGAGGCAAAAAAAAGCCACAACAGTATGTGTGAACAAACGCTAAAAGGGATATTTTTTTTGTTTCTCTGGTTTATTTAGCCTTATATACAAGTGATTATGCAGGAAAAGCTGTTTCTTATCCTTTTTGGCCTGTTAAATGCAATTTAGGTAATCTTTAGTAATTTTTCTTTTGTGTCTGTAAAAGTGGCGTAATACTGCGACAAACTTATTCCCAGAAACCATATATGAGTCAGAAATGCATGCAGGCATATTCTCCAGGCTCTTCCCATTCTGTTTCATCACTTTCCCATCCATTTCAGCCTTTTCCTCAGGCCCCCAGACCCCTTTGTAGTAAGTCATTTTCCATTGACTTACATTGTACTCGCTATTCGGAACAAATACGCGATTATTACAAGTACTCGTTACGAGTATAGCGATTACGAATATTACGGTACTCGCTCATCACTAGTACTCATATTACCTCGCCTCGAGGTAATCAAGATTTACTACAAGACCAATATTCCTAATAATGCCAATAATACCTCTATATAAGAATTAACAATAATAATACCACAATAATAACATTGCAATATAACAGACAAATATCACCAAACCATAACCAAATATTACTTGCATATACAGTATTGTTAATACCACCATACTGATCATTAAATGAATTGTCCAGGCTTGGGGCTGAAGTCTATGTGACTTCAGACTTCTGATCTTCACAGCGCACACTGTCAGGATTCTCTGGTGCCAGCACAGAGAGTGGGCCATCATGTGACCGCAAGTATGCGATTTCCACACCTCTGGCCACATTCCAACTAAACATGCACGGCGTTGCTATATTCACTTGTATTGAGTGAGGCCGCGCACGTCCAACTGGCATGTGACCGCATGTATTCAAATCACATACTTGCGGTCACATAACCTCCCCAATCCGGCACCAGAGAATCCTCATTGCGTGTGATGCGTACATTGTGAGGATTCCCAAGTCTGCAGTCACAGAGTAACTGCAGACTTCAACTTCAAGCCTGGACAACCACTTTAACCAAAACCACTGTACTAAGACTGATATCACCACCATAATACTGGTAGTATCAGTCCTACACCAGCGCTCTGTAGACCATGTACTGTATGTGTGTGCTCTGCACGTTCTCACCAGTGACTTTTTCGTTGATTGTTGTCATTCACTTCACCCTTTCCATGATCGTTGTCTTTTATTTTTACATTCAGCCCAGACTGCCAAGACCTCTTCTTCCATCCATAATTTGTCCCTGCAAAATGTAACTCACAGACATTTTTACTTTACTGCTTTTCCAGGACCCTCCTCACATTCTACCACCTCTACAAAAACCATATAGTACTATTAACAGAGTCTCAGACAGTAATAATGCGCCTTCTTTGCCCTATATAGCAATAGTACCCCCTATTGTGCCCCATACAATAACAGTGACCTCTCTATGCCCCTATACAGTAATAATGTGTTCTCTGTAATTCATCAAAGTAATAATGCTCCCCTGTGCCTCCTTATGGTTATACAGCACCCTATAGAAATAATGTCCCTCGTGCCTCCTTACAGCTATACAGCATGCTCGCTACTGCTCGTTGCTCTCACTGCTCGAGATGCTCGGCGGGAGCTCGGGTCTCCTCCCTGCATCTTTTGTGCTCTTTACAGAGCCAATGAACATGCAGTGATTGCCTGCCACCCACTGTAATGCCGTAGCCATGTTGGTTGTGGCATTACAGTGATTGGCTGGCTGCACAGCGTCATCAGGTCTAAATCAGACCTGGCGCCGCCATGCTTGTCACAGTCACTCTGGAATCAGACAGTGTAGGGAGAGCTACTGCTGAGCTAGGGAGAGATTCGCTTGTTTCTAGTTAGTGTAGGTATACCAAACTATATTAGAGACACGTATCCATCTCAACAAACAGTCCTTCTGAGGACAAATCCATCTGCAGAGATATCAGGCAGGCTGGGTGTATAGGCAGGCAGTGTATATTGCAGTGCACATAGCACAAGAGACTCCATTCCAGTTTTGTCTGCTCCTGCTGTTAAATGTTTCTAGAAATAGGCCCAGGTCTAAGGGGCCAGGAATAATTTTATTTTTGTTCTTAATCCTCATTATTTGCTTAAAAAGCAATCCAGAGAACACCGTTATTCTGCGCCATTTGCTTGTTGGCACTGCAGAATACAGCCAGGTCCTTTTCATATTACAGCGCTAAAAATCCAGCTATTTAAAACTGTGGTTTGTCCGTCACACCGATCACATATAATTGCGCTGAAAATACTGCCATTTCTGACATCCATTAAAAATTTGTTTCAGTGTGTCAATGAAGCAATTGACACCAGTTTGCTGTTCAAAATAGTTAACTACAGGCCAGGCATTTAAAACTATGGTTTGTCCGTTACACTGATCACATATACGTTTTCAGAAAATACTGTCATTTCTGGCCTCCATTAAAAATTTGTTTCAGTGTGTCAGTGAAGCAATTGACACCAGTTTGCTGTTCAAAATAGTTACCTACAGGCCAGGTATTTAAAACTGTGGTTTCTCTGTCACACGGATTACATATAACTTCGCTCCAAATTCAGCCATTTGCAGTGAGCGTGGATGACCTTGTCCTCCATTTAAAATGGGCAAGGCGCTTGGCAAGGGACGGTGAACTGGACGTGATGGTGATGGTGATGGTGCATGCAGAGGCTGAGGCCGAGGATGTGGGCAAGATGAAATTGCGCCACAAGAAACACCCACACCTTCTCGCCCGACCTTCCTGTCCCAATTCCTAGGGGACCGCAGCACACCACTATTGAACCCAGAGCAGTGTCAAAAGGCTGTTGGTTGGATAGCGGATAATGCTTCCAATCACTTTGCCACCACCACAACCCGGTCAAGTCTCAGTAGCCATGAGTCTGGACTGCATATTCCTCACCCTGATCCTCCATCCTCCCACCATTCTGAGTGCCCGGAGACAACTGATCCCACACTTGGACACTCCGAAGAGCTGTTCACTTTTCCATTTATAGATTTGGGCCTCTTGTCCGGTCCACTTGAAGTGGGGCAAGAGGAGATTGCATGTAGCGATGCCCAAATATTTGAGCAGCCAAGGTCACACGAAGGCGAAGGTGGGAAAGTGTCACAAGAGGTGGAGGATGATAAGACACAATTGCCAGAAAGTCAGGAGGAGGACCAGGGTGCGGAAGTGGAAGACGAGATGGTGGATGATAGCGTAACTGACCCAACCTGGCAGGAGGACATGCAGAGCAAGGACAGCAGCACATAGGGAAGGGAGGCAGAGCACCCCAACAGGCAGGAAGAAGAAGTGTGGTGGCCGCAGACAGAAGGCAGTCAAGCATTCCCCGTAACACCAACACGAAGGAAGTTGCCAGTACAACTGTTAGGTCTTCCCGAGTCTGGTTGTTTTTAAAAAACTCTGCCGATAACCTCAAAAAGGCCATTTGCACCACCTGCCAGGCCAGCATCAGCAGGGGTGGCAAAACTAGCAGCCTGACCACCACCAGCATGATCAGACACATGGCAGCAAAGCACCTGTCTTTGTGGGCCGAACTCCAGGGTCCAGGAACAGTGTCTGGGGGAGGCACCACTGCTTCTTCCACTGTTGTGCATGCAAACCAATCCCCTGTCCATAGTGCATGCAAAGATGCCTACTGCCCTGCACCTGTCGTTGCACACTCTCAAGTAGCAGCATCAGGAAGCACGTCCAATTTTTGGCAACCCTTGCATTCATTACATAGGCAAACACAATGGGAGACCTAATTGCTAATATTGGGAACATTGTTTTCAGGAGGCCCTTCTCTAAGTCTCTTCAAAGGGATATTGGGGTGCGTCCAAATTTTCAAAGTGGTATTGGGGTGCGTCCAAATTTTGGGCAGCCCTGCCACTCAGTGCATGCGCAATAACAGTATAGGAAACCCACTCTTTAGTAATGGGAACAATAAAACATAGCCGGCTAATGGCTCTCTAAGAATAGTGAGGGCCGACTGCTGGCCCTTTAACCCTTTTCTGACGTATGACCTAATAGTACGTCTTGGTGACCTGGGCCAATTGGACCAATGACGTGCTATTAGGTCATATGGCAATCGCGCCCGCACACAAGAGGTGCGGTGCGATCGCCGCCAGGTGTCAGCTGATAGTACCGGGTGTCAGCTGTGACATTGTGCAGGGAGCGGTCCTGCACCACTCCTGACACATTAACCCCCTCAATGCTGCGATCGAAGTCGATCACAGCATTGTGGTGGCAAGGGGAGGTGATCGGGATACTCACCGCCTCTTCCGGCCTCCAGCGCTGTCTGCCGCGGCTTCCCGGATGTTGCCATGATGACCTGATGTCGTCATGACAACATCTGGGTTACCAGACAGCAGGAAGATTCTTTGGTCATGCGCAGTGCATGACCAAACTATCTTCTCCCTGTGCAGCACTGACAGCCTGTATAGCACAGGAATGGTGCTGCATTCCCGTGCTATGTAGGCGATCAGAATAAAAGTGAAAGTCCCAGAGTGGGACACAGAATAAAAGTCCAAAAAATGTTAAAAAATGAAAAAATAAATAAAAAAAATATTGTAAAAATATTTAAAAAAAAATAATCAACCAAAAATAAAAATATATGTACCCATCAATAAATATTATGGAAAAAAAAAGAAAACAATAAAAGTACACATATTTGGTATCGCCATGTCCGGAAAGACCTTACCTATAAAACTGTCCCACTAGTTACCCCCTTTAGTGAACACGGTAAAAAAATAAATAAAAAACGAAGCAAAAAAGCAATGCTTTATCATCATACCGCCAAACAAAAAATGAAATAACACGCGATCAAAAAGACAAATATAAATAAAAATGGTACCTCTGAAAACGTCATCTTGTCCCGCAAAAAACAAGTCACCATGCAGCTCCATCAGCAGAAAAATAAAAAAGTTATAGCTCTCAGAATAAAGTGATGCAAAAACATATTTTTTTATATAAAATAGCTTTTATTGTGTAAAAGGGCCAAAACATAGAAAAACGATATAAATGTGGTACCGCTGTAAATGTACTGACCCGAAGAATAAAGCTGCCTTATCAATTTTACCACATGCGGAACAGCATAAAAAAAAAAACATAAAAAAGATTCTGGAATTGCTGGTTTTTGTTTATTCTGCCTCCCAAAAATCAGAATAGAAAGCGATCAAAATATGTCAAGTGCCTGAAAATGGCACCAATAAAAATGTCAAGTCATCCCGCAAAAAACAAGCCTTCATATGACTCTGTCGGCCAAAATAAGGAAAAATGATAGCTCTCAAAATATGGCGATGCAAAAAACTAGATTTTGCAAAAAAAATGCGTCTTTTAGTGTGTGACAGCTGTCAATCATAAAAACCCAATATGATTCTGGTATCGCTGTAATCGCAAAGACCCAAAGAATAAAGTCGTCTAATCACTTATACCGCACAAGGAACGGCGTAAAAAATAAACTCTAGGGTTAGGGTCAGGGTTGTGCTTGAGTTAGGGTTGTGTTAGGGTTAGGGTAGGGTTAGGGTTGGGCTAGGGATTTTTTTCAAAAGTAAAAAAAAAAAAATGACGATATGGCGACTAGTGTTGAGTGCAAGTGCTCGCTACTTGAGTTTGCATCGGGTGCTCAGGAATGCACTGAGTATCGCGGGTGCTCAAGTGACATGCTCGAGTCTCTGCCTCATATGCTTTGTAGCCAAAAAAACCTCGCCGGGATTGACTGCCATGCACGAGCGATCGCCGCATTTTTTTTTTTGGGGTGTCTAATAACCATGAAACATGCGAGCGGGGACTCGAGCATGTCGCTCGAGCACCCGTGATACATGGTGCATACCCGTGTACCTGATGCAAACTCAAGTAGCGAGCCCTTGCGCTCAAGACTAATGACAGCTTATTCAATATGATGACCTAATGTTATCAAACTCTGTGTCGTACCTCTGGATTCAAAATGTTCACTATACCCCATGATAAAATCCTTGAGGGGTGTAGTTTCCAAAATGGGGTCACTTGTGCGGGGGCTTCCACTGTTTAGGCACATCAGGGGCTCTCCAAACGCGACATGGCGTACTCTCTCAATTCCAGCCAATTTTGTGTTCAAAAAGTCACACAATGCTCCTTCCCTTCTGAACTCTGCCGTGCGCCCAAACACTGTATTTTCCCCACATATGGGGTATTGGCATACTCAGGAGAAATTGCACAACAGTCTTTGGCATCCACTTTCTCCTCTTACTCTTGTGAAAATAAAAAAATTGGGGCTAAAACATTATTTTTGTGGAAAAAGTTTGATTTTTTTATTTTCACGGCTCCATGTTATAAACTTCTGCAAAGCACTTGGGGGTTCAGGGTGCTCACCACACATCTAGATAAGTTCCCTGAGGGGTCTAGTTTCCAAAATGGTGTCATTGTGGGGTTTTTCCACTGTTTAGTCACATAAGGGGCACATCCGCTAAGTATTCAAGTAAATTTTACATTCAAAAAATCAAATGGCGCTCCTTCCTTTCCGAACCCTGCCGTGTGTCCAAACAGTGGTTTTCCGCTGCATATGGGGTATCTGCTTACTCAGGAGAAATTGTACAACAAACTGCATGGTGAAATTTCTCCTGTTACCCTCATGAAAATGCAAAATTGGGGGCTGAAAAACATTTTTATTGCAAAAATGTAAAAATTTTATTTTTACGGCTCCATGTTCTAAACTTCTGTGAAGCACCTGGGGGCTCAAGGTGCTTACCACACATCTAGTTAAGTTCCCAGAGGGGTCTAGTTTCCAAATGGTGTCATTTGTGGGGGGTTCCCACTGTTTAGGCACATCAGGGGCTCTCCAAACACAACATGGCATCCGCTAGTTATTCAAGCAAATTTTACAATCAAAAAGTCAAATGGCGCTCCTTCCCTTCCGAACCATGCCGCGTGCCCAAACAGTGGTTTTCCCCCACATATAGGGTATCTGCTTACTCAGGAGAAATTGCAAAACAAACTGCATGGTGCAATTTCTCCTGTTACCCTCATGAAAATGCAAAATTAGGGGCTGAAAAACATTTTTGTTACAAAAATGTGAAAATTTTATTTTTATGGCTAATTATTCAAGCAAATTTTACATTCAAAAAGTCAAATGGCGCTCCTTCTCTTCCGAACTCTGCCGTGTGCCCAAACAGTGTTTTTTCCCCACGTATGGGGTATCTGCATGCTCAGGGGAAATTGCACAACAAATTTCGGGGTCCATTTTTTCCTAATAACCCTGTGAAAATAAAAAAAAGGGTCTAAAGTAACATTTTTGTGAAAAAAGTTAAATGTTAATTTTTTTTCCACATTCCAAAAATTCCTGTGAAGCACCTGAAGGGTTAATAAAGTTCTTGAATGTGGTTTTGAGCACTTTGAGGGGTGCAGTTTTTAGAATGGTGTCACTTTTGGGTATTTTCTGTCATAAAGACCCCTCAAAGTGACTTCAAATGTGATGTGGTCCCTAAAAAATGGTTTTGTAAATTTTGTTGGAAAAATGAGAAATCACTGGTCATATTTAACCCTTCTAGCTCCCTAATAAAAAAAAAATTTGGTTCCAAAATCGGGCTGATATAAAGTAGACATGTGGGAAATGTTATTTATTAACTATTATGTGTGACATATCTCTCTGATTTAAGGGCATGAAAATTGAAATTTTGAAAATTGCAAAATTTTCAAAATTTTCGCCAAATTTCCTTTTTTTCACAAATAAACGCAAGTGATATAGAAGAAATTTTTCCACTATCATGAACTACAATATGTCACGAAAAAACAGTCACAGAATCAGGGGGATCCGTTGAAGCGTTCCAGAGTAATTACCTCATAAAATGACAGGGGTCAGAATTGTAAAAATTGGCCCGGTCATTAACGTGCAAACCACCCTCGGGGGTAAAGGGGTTAAGAATAGTAAGGGCCGCCTGATAGTCCAATAAAAATAAGCTTTGTGACTTTCAGAGTCCATCCTTCATAAATGAAACATGATGTGTCTGATGATATCTCACACACTACATGGCCAGATAAGGTTGTAAAATGTTAAAATGACACTTCCTGGTGAATGCCTTTGTCACGGTTGAAAGCAATGCAAAATTGCAAAAACGCATCAAAAACGCTACATGTGAACATTGCCCAAGGTGTGGGGGAGTATTTTTGTTTTTGGTTATTTATTTTGCTTTATATACAAGTCATTACCCTAGAAAGCATGTTTCTTAACATATTTCCCAGGAAAATCCATTTTGGTTTCGTTTTTGTATGTTTTATTGTGAGTCTGTAAAAGTGGTGTAATACCTCTGACAACGTTGTTGCAGAAGTGACCTGGGAGTCAGAAATGCTTCCAGGGGTCTTCCCCATGCTGTTCCCATGTCATTTGAGCACTGATCCCATCGATTTGGGCAATTTTTAGGCCCTCTGCAGACAGCCGGGGGGAGCTGCCTGAAAAATGCTCGAGTATTCCAATGTGCTCGACCCGAGCATCGAGCACCCTAGCATTTTAGTGCTCGCCCATCACTACTATACAGCACCATACAGTAATGTCTCATAGTGCAGCCTTATAATTCCCCTGTACCTCCTTTAATATTTCTCCCCCTTGACCCCTTATATTAATGACCCTATACCTCCTTATAATAACAAAAACAGCTACCTTGTGGTCTTATAATAATAATGCCTCCTTGCTTCCCCTATAATGAGAATGATCCCCCCAACATGCCCCCTTATAATAATGACCCTCAATGCCTCTTTATTGTAATAAGGCTCCTGAGCAGAGGGGTACATAGAAATAATAGGCTCCTTTTTCAAAAGTTCTATCACGTCACCGTCAAAGAAGGGCATAGCTCACAACTTTTTAAGACATAAAGAGGGATATGTATTGTGCACTTACAGTTATTTTGCCCCTACTGAAGCCCCTAAGTGGTCTCACACACTAGGATACCCCTTTCATGACACCCATAGTGTATGATGACCCCATGTGGCGCCCCTGAGGGTTCAGTCGCCACAGGGGTACTGCACCTCAGTTTGAGGTGTGGTATCTCCTCTTCCAGGTAAGGATGGAGCATTTCTCAGGACCCCACTTCACCATTCAACACTACACCACTCCTGTCCTGTAGGGGGCCTAAATGCACCAGGGTGCTGCCCCGTCCCGGGATATAGGAGATGGGGGGAACCAAAGATAGGGGGAACCATGTAGTGGGTGAGGGTGGAGGACACACTTTTAGGTTACACTTATTCAAACATATTTAATCTACGGCCATCTTAGGTTCAAGGTCTTTGATTGTGATCTTCATCGCTGATTGTGGCCTTCTGCTGGAACCTGCAGCCTATTGAAGATACACGGTCCTCGTCCTCTGGCCTTGAGACGAGGAGCGGGTCGGAGTTAACCACTGCCTCTACCCGGTCAAGGTCCTTACCTAAGAAGGCCTGGAGGGGAGCAGAGGAGACAAGCTCCACAGGCAAAAGGATCCCTGGGGGATACGGATGGAGCGGCACACGCCACCTGTACTTCTCATTCTGGCCTAGTCAGAAGGACTCCTGCTGCAAGAGGGGTGACCGGCCCCCGATATCTGACTTTGCTACTTCATGTCTCAGTCAGAAAAGCCTGGAGGCTTAGTGAATCCCAGGAGGGATACGGACGGAGCGGCATACGCCACCTGTACCTCTCTACCTGCGTTTATCCAGTGGGACCCGGCCTTACACCTAGTTCTAACCACACAAACAGTCGAGTGAAGACTTAGTGGGAGAACTCACCAAGGAGAGGAGCACACACACGAGAGGGGTCTCGACAGGTGCTCCTGATCTACCTGGAAAGTGCTGGACCCCCTTCCTGGTGGCCGCAATATGCCGTGAGGAGCAGAGGGAAGCTTTGCAGCTAAAGTTCATCTGAATGTGAGTAAAAACCGTGGATGACTTCACACCCCGCTTCAGCCTGTTATTTCCTGCGCGGCACTGCACCCACCATTCCTTCCTCACACTGCCCTGAGGCCTGCTCCGCCTGCGGGGAGCCGTCCCATCTTAGCTGTCTGTAACACCAGCCTCAGTGGACTGAAACAGCGCTGGTTTCCATCACTGAGAACCGTAGGTGGCGTAGTCGGAAAAATACCACTCAACCCTGAAAGCCCATTAAATCTTTTATGTGACCGCCCTGGGCACGGACCGGGTCCGGGCCACGACTGCAACCCCGAGACACCTACTCTGACCTGGCTCCGAGTAACCCCATTTCCCAGGGAGGGCTGTGAGCATCACACCCACACAGTATGATACCCCACAGCAACCCACACAGAAAGATGGGCACCACAGCCCCCATACAGTATGGTATTCACCACACTTCTCAATATACAGTATGATGTCCATCACAGACCCCTATATAAACTAAAATGTCTACCAAAGCCCCCATACGGTATGTCTCTCATAATCACCCGATAAGGTATGATGGCTACCACAGCCCCCACACTGTACAATGGCCACCACAGCTACCCTACACAGTATAATGTCTACCACAGCCACCCCAAACAATATAATGTCTACCACAGCCACCCTACACAGTATAATGGTCCACCACAACCACCCCACACAGTATAATGGCCACCACAGCTACCCTACACAGTATGATTTCCACCACAGCCACCTCCAAACAATATAATGTCTACCACAACCACCCTACACAGTATGACTGTCCACCACAACCACCCCACAGCATGATGGTCCCCCCATAGTCCCTCATAAAGTATAATGGTCCACTACAGCTGCAACACAAAGTATGATCGTCCCCCCACAGCCACCCACAAAGTATGATGACCCCCTCACAGCATGATAATCTCCCACAGCCCCAAGACAGAATGATGATCCCTCCACACACAGGTCCATTACCGTATGATGGTCCACTCACACCTCCTATACAATATGATGGTCCCACCCACCATATATAGTATGATGGTACACATCACAGCCCTTTATATAATATGATGGTCCACCTCACAGCCTTATGTAGTATGATGGTCCTTAAACATCCCTCTATATAGTGTGATGGTATGATAGTCTCCCACAGCACCTGAAAAATAAAACCTCTATACTCACCTAATCCAGACACCTCATCCCCCGGAGCCTCTGTCTCCTCTTCTATCCAGTCTCATAGTAGATGTGGACGACGCGACACAGCGATGACAACGAGCCGCCTCCGTCCCCTGCATGGGACCATCCTTTAGCAAGCCATAGACATAAAAGAAGCCAGCAGTCTGCCAGAGTAAGTGATGGAGTCAGTGGCTCTGTGCTTTGTCTCAACTGTTAACAGCATCAGCGTTTTGAATGCAATGATACTGTTAACTTTGCAGCAGACAATGCGGCCCGTGGCCGGACCGGCCCACCTGGCATTTGTGACAATTGCCAGATGGTCAGTCCGGCCCTGTCTGTACTATACAGTCGTCACCCACAGGTCAAGGCACAAACACAGCTCCCGAGCCTGTGTCATCACTATACCGTAATCGTATAGTGACTTGCAGGTACTACATACTGTAGTTCTATCATGCAGACATGACGAGAGGCAGAAAAGGAGTTAAACAGATAGAAAACCTGGATATATATATTTAGCATTTTGACTGACTATCCTGAGGCTGTTAAACATCTTCAAATCATTTTAAGAATTCTTCTCTATCAGACAAATAATCTGCTAAACCAGCAACCTTTAATGCCCCATACCACGTATATGAAGCCTGTGCATGTACTTTAAATATTCTATACAATTAAATGAAATATAAATATTATCTAAATATTATAAAACATTGATATTAAAGATTTGTTTTGGCAAATAATTTTTCTTCCTAAGTCCTATATTCTTCTCCTTCATCCACACCTTCAGAATGGAAGCCAAGAGGCTTCTCAACACTAGAGGAAATGAGGTTTTGGGGCTAGCAGGATTGTTTATTAGGTTCTCAGATATAATCAGCCTTAAGTTACATCATGTCAGGGCAGCTGCCATGTGCACTAAAAGCAGCCTGGCAATTTTACCCAGACTGACAGCCTAAATCAGAAACAGAAAAATCAACATGTCAATAATTGAGCTGGCCATGATGGATGTATTATGCAGCATGTGGTAGGCTCTGGATTGCATTAGGCCAAGACTCTGCTGCTCTGTGCTGTCAAGGGAACATAGGCATGGCCTCAAAGGGATAACTAGCACGTACGGACCACCGCTTATAGTGACATAACCCCTTCTTTGCCGACACAGCAGAATTCAGGCAGCTTTGTATATATTCACACCGGATAGTTTGTTTTTTTGTTTATTGACTGCCGTATTATACTCCTTTTAAAATAAACGTATTTATTTGGTCCGGACATCCAGTGATTGATAGGACGCTGTATACCGAGGGGAGTTGAAGCATTAAAATTACAAAATAAATAGACGTGATGTAATTAAAATGCATATTTCTAAGTGAATTGTTCTGTACTTGTTCCATCTGTTACTGCACAAACAATGATTAACTGTGATATAATCGAGCCATGCGTTAACACGTGGCACAGCAAACCCATATGACTGCACATGCTCCTTTGTAGTAAAGCAAACGGCTACTTATGTGATGAAAGCTGGAACAACAATGTTAAGATTTGTATGTATTGATAGCAGCCAGTGTGCTCAAGGGCGGACATACCACTGGTGAAATTTGTGCGGCCGCACTGGGGCCCAGGAGCTAAGGGGGTCCACATCTCCAAAGCAGGTGGAATTGTGCACTATGATGAGCTATTGGTGTCATGTCCCACAAATCACATAGTTTTGTACTGTTAGCATTTTTGTTATACTGCTATGCAATCAGATTTGCCCCTTTTAGAAAGTTGTCCTGTCTCTCTCCCCATAGCCCAGTTCTGAAGTAACCCCTCGCTTCTTCCTCCTGTGTCAGTGTTCGTCAGCCATATTGAGGTTTATCTCTGTACATCTCTGGTTCAGAATAGTCTTTTTTTATCTACTGGAGTTGTTATAGATGATACAGCAATTGTGTGTAATAAAAGAATTCAGCTTGAGAAGAAAACTTCTTGAAGCTTCATATTTGCCTCTGCAGTCGAGTTAAGCTATCTGACAACATCCTTCATGTGAGTACTGGTATGTGGCACCCAAGGGCTCCGGTTTCCACAGTGGCATTGCCTCCCTCTCAAGGGGTGATGCCATGCCTGGAAGCAAGAAGGGGTCCCCTAATCAGGTTTACCAGCATACAACACTTTTCTGGCTCCAGACCAGAAAGGGGAGCTCCTTCCCTTAGCAACTAGAACCTGGAGGTGGGGTTAGTGAGAGTGAGTTGAGAGGAGTTGAAGACAGGACAGCGAGGAAGGACCTGGGGAAAGGAGCTGTGTACAAGCTCACCCCAGAGGAGAGAAGCGCAGAAGAACCAGACACCGGAGTCCGAGGTTGTGGGGCACTGTAGGCCCAGGAGCAGAAACCGGAGGGCAGGAGACTGCAGGTCTCCTGGCCTTATCAGACGCCCGGCGACACAGCAGCACCATAGGGCCCAGCACCGCCACGTGGGAGAGACACATAAGGAAGGCCCGAGCTGCCTGCCATACAGGTGAGGAACAGACGTTTTACTCAGGGACGAGGGCCGCAGCATAGCTTCAAGCAGCAGGGCCAAAGAGATTAGCACAGAGGAAAGGCCTGCAACTTCACCTGGTGAGGTGGATCCCCAACTTGCTTCCAGCCGCCCTGACCTCTACTACCAGCTAGTACCCGTGCCCCGGTCTGCTTCACAAACCGCAAGTGAAGATAAGAGGAAATCGCCATTAAGTTGTGGACTGGTCATTATCTGCGCCATCACCTGCACTACACAGCACCAGCAACATTTACCTCATAAAATCACTATATCCTGCCCTGGAGCTAAGCTCTGCCTGTGGAGAGCTGAACCAACTCTGCTGCGTCACCACCAGCTCTAGAGGATCTGCACCGCAGCGGAGGCCCCATATAGCCGCATATCACAGGTGGCGTCACGAACATTATCTCTATAAAACTTTATTCCCTTTTACTTTTCCCCTTTAATTGACCGCGCTGGGTCACGGACCGGGTCACCGCCACCGTGACATCCCCCAGCATCGACCGGCCCGGCTACCGAGTACCCCACGGGCCAGGGGGCACGTCATACTTGGCGTCACAAACAGGATTCACGAAGCCCGGTATAACCAGGTCCTGTGTGCCATAGACTTTGCTGAACTGTGTCTTCACGTCATTTGCCGTCAGCCGAGGGGAAGCAGGAGGCCCTGATCCGGAACCGCTGGGTAAGCGTTCCCTCCCGCCTGCAGAGCAGCATACTGTTACTTCAGCAGAAACCCAGGACCTGGCTGAGGTTCACTAAGGTGGAGGAAGATGCCCAACCTTTGAGAGGATTCAGCCACGGCGCAACCGCCGCCACTGTAATGCCGCTATCCATGCCGTATATACCGGAGGCGGCGTTGTTGCCCCAGTACTCATTGCACACCCTGAGCGACTTTGAGGAGAGGCTGCGCAGTTTGTTCCAAGTGTACCCCCTGTCTGAGGAGCAGAAGGTCAACATCCTCATAGGCCAGCTTATCGGTGCAGCCCAGAGAGAGGTGAAGTCCTGGCTGGGAAGGGACAAAAGCACTGTTAAGGAAATACTGGCCCGGTTGAAGAATACCTTTAACACACGCACAGCAGCAGAGATTAAAATGAAGTTCTACGGGTGCAAACAAAGGGTGCAGGAGTGTACGGGACTATGCTCTAAACCTGCAGGAGGCCCGGCAGGCCATTAAAAAGGTAGACCCAGTGTGCGAGACGAGGACAGACTGCTTACTGAGTAGTTTATTGAGGGGCTCCTGTCTAACGCTCACCGGACACAGCTGTGCATTATGGCTCTGCAAAACCCTGATTTGCACTTTGTGCAATTTAAAGACCGGGCCATCCAGGTGCTGCGAGAGTCAACCCCAAGTGGCACTGCACCCCTCCGGCGCCCAGCTATCACATACTGTGGCGCCCCTGAGGGTTTGACCGCCACAGGAATGCTGCACTTCTTCAATGGAGTGTGGTGTTCCTCCTCTGAGGTAAGGCCGGTGTGATCTAGCCTTTTGCATCCAACACCACATTTCCACTAGAGGGAGCTAGTATGCACTAGGTGCTGCTCCCCTGGTTACAGGGAGACTGGGGAACACAAAGTGGTAGGAACCAGTTAGTGGGTGTGGGTGGAGGAACAGTTAGTTAGTTACACTTCTAATTTGTTATTTAATAGTATGCCATCTTTGATCTTTGTTCGTTGGTCCTTTGGTCCTTCTGTCCTGTCTTCTCTGGTTCATCAGTCTAGCCTTTGCTAGTCTGTCGGCTGTCACTGTGCTGTCAAACTACTGTGTGTAATGTGACTTCCCTCCGGGAGCGCAGATCCTGTGTGGGCCTGCACCGGCAAGGGACACAGCCCTCGTACCCAGGCCACGGGACGAGAGGTAGGTTGCAGACAAGGAATGTCTCAACCCAGCCGAGGACCAGGATCAAGAAGGCTCGGGAGCTTTAGAGTGTGGCTCCTAGCAAATGGGTCCCGGGGAGGATGCAGACGGAGCGGAGTACGCCACCTATCCTCGCCTACCTGATCTATTCAGAGGGATTCCGGCTACAAGAGGGGTACCGGCCCCCGACACCCGACCTTGTTAGGCCCAGAGGATCCCGCCGGGCATCGGATGGAGAGGAATTGCCACCCGAGCCCTAGACCTGAGAGGAGCTCAGAGGGAGACCCGGCCTATCCACACACGCACAGACGGGAAAGGGTGAAGTCTGTAGTGCAGGAACACTCTGGTGTAGTGTCGCTACCGAACACTGGACTTCCTCGGAGGTAGTCGGACCCCCGTCCCTGGTGGCCGCAGGACTCCGCGAGGAGCAGGGAGTCGCCTTCCCGCTAACATCTCTGAGTGAGTAAAGCTTTGGAAGTTCACCCCTATGGCCTCCAGACTGTTCATTACGCGCCATACCACGCGACGCCCGTACTCCCCGCGCTACTACTACCCCCCTTCATCCTGTCTTGCCTGCCCTGAGGCCTTGCTCCGCCTGTGGGGAGCAGTGAGAACTTTAGCCGTCATGACACCAGGCCTCAGCGGGCTGTAGCGGCACTGGTGGCCCTTCACCAGACACCACAGGTGGCGTAGTCGTTAATCAGCCACTCAACCCGGACAAGCCCACACCATCTCTTTCTAATGTAACGGCCCTGAGCACGGGTCGGGCCTGGGCCACGGCTGCATCCCAACTCTTCAACACAGGGCCCGACACCGAGTCCCCCAACACCAAAGGTAAAACACGGGCTTTCTGAGTAGAGGCGTCACAATACCACCAGGAGGTGGCGTCCTTTTCTCCGGCACCTGTGGAGGCTGACGCGCAGACCCTAGATAATGACCCATCTGCAGACCTACGCCTTCAGGTCCAGGTGCTGACCAAAAGTGTGGCTACGCTAACCAAAACCGTGCAGGCCATGCAAGTGTCTCCAAAGGAAAGAATCCAGCTGGCTTCCAGTCCAGATGACGTCCCGTGGCGACGGCAGAGAAGAATTTCACCGACCAGAGGGAGGAACAGCGATCGCTACCACCAGGACGGACAACCCATCTGCCACCGCTGCCAAAAGGCGGGGCACTTCGCAAGATTCTGTAATTTAAACAAGCAACCCCTGGGGCAGAGGGCCAACCCCCAGGAGTAAGATGACCAGGCCAACAAAGCTGGTGAGACAAGTACGTGGGAGGACGACCGGTCCTACCTGTCGTGCTTGATGGCATCCCGATGAACGCGTTACTGGACACTGGTTCCCAGGTGACAACGATGCCATATATCCTTTTCAAACGATACTGGACTGATTCAGACATTACCCGCAGTCCAGATGAAAATCTTAACATCTATGCCAGCAATGGTCAGCCCTTGCCTCAGGTGGTGTATAAAGAGGTGACCATAAAAGTTGGCCGAGTAGTATTGCCATCACAAGGAATGATTATTGTTGATATTGATCACCGAGAAAGTCATCCTATGATAACTATAGGCACCAATGTGATAGAGAATAGTCTTGGAGAAATTATTGTTTTGTTGCAACAGGTCGCAGAGACTGCCAGTTCCAGTCAGCAGCAGTTCTGCAGAAGGAGATCAGAGCCCTGATGCAGAGACAACAGGTAGAGCTGTCTGGAGGAGAAGTCGGCAGTGTCAGAATGAGTGTCAGAATGCCCCCTAGGAGTGAAATGTTAATATGGTGTTGGGCAGCAATCGGTCTCAGGGGTCAAGATTATCAGGCCCTGGTAGAACCTGTGTACTCTGATAGTAGGCCCACCATCTTGACAGCCAGGGGTGTAGTTGACATCCGCAAGGGGAGAGTACCGATACGCATCCTGAATTGTGGGGAGAAAGAGGTCCATTTACCCCGGTATACTACCCTTGCTAAGCTGTTCACTGTCAGTAACAACGCAGTAAAGGCAGTGGAACCCTTGCCTCCATCCGAACAGGCGGAGGCCAATGGCTCCAAGGGGCAGATGGAGGATTGGTGTCAGAAGCTACAAGTGGGCACTGACTCCACCCCTTTGCACCAAAAGCATGGAGTATACCGGGTGGTCCAAGAATATGAGTGGGTCTTTAGCAAGCACCCGCTAGACTTTGGGCAGGTAAAAGGGGTCCAACATCATATCTCCAAGGGAGATCATCCGCCAATTAAAGAGAGGTACCGGCCTGTACCCCCAGCTCACTATCAATGTGCCAAAGGAATGTTACGGGAGATGGAGGAGGCTGGGGTGATCAGAGATAGTTGTAGCCCCTGGGCAGCTCCATTAGTTCTCGTTAGAAAGAAGGATGGTACAATGAGGATGTGTGTTGATTACAGGCAGATTAACCGCATTACACATAAGGACGCAAACCCATTACCCAGAATTGAGGAATGATTAGCAGCACCTAGATCTGCTAACTATTTCTCCACTTTGGATCTCACCAGTGGGTATTGGCAGGTTCCCGTGGCAGAGGCGGACAGAGAAAAGACCGCATTTACAACACCAATGGGCCTCAGCGAGTTCAACTGCATGCCATTCAGGCTCTGCAACGCCCCAGGAACCTTCCAGCGGTTAATGGAGTGTTGCCTGGGGCACAAAAACTTTGAAACCATCCTGCTATACCTAAACGACGTAATCGTCTACTCAAAAACAAATGAAGACCACCTGGAGCACCTGGCCGAGGTGTTTGAAGCCCTATCTGGTTATGGCCTGAAAGTAAAGCCATCCAAGTGCCACCAGTTCAAGCCCAAGGTGCAGTACCTAAGTCATGTGGTAAGTGCCCAAGGTGTAGCATCAGACCCTGAAAAAGTCACCGTTATCAAGGACTGGCCAAGACCCTCCACTATCAAGGAAGTACGGCAGTTCCTCGGGCTGGTAGGCTACTACAGATTCATCAACGGTTTCAACAAGATAGCGGCACCCATGCAGGACCTCCTAGTGGGCCAGTCCAAGAAGGCAAAGAACCTGAATCCTCCGTTCAAGTGGAGTAAAACAGAAGAAGAATCCTTCACTCGACTGAAAGTGGCTCTTACGGGGGAAGAAGTCCTGGCCTACTCCGACTATGGCCAAGCCTTTATACTCCCTACGGATGCCAGCAATGTGGGATTGGGAGCGGTGCGGTCCCAGGTACAGCAAGGCAGAGAGAGAGTGATTGCCTACGCCAGCAGGAAGCTCTGGCCCACGGAAAGAAACCCCGACAACTATAGTTCCTTCAAGTTGGAGTTTTTAGCAATAGTCTGGGCTGTAACAGAGCGCTTCAAACATTACCTTGCCTCCTCCAGATTTACTGTCTTCACGGATAACAACCCGCTGATGCACCTGGAGACTGCAAAGCTTGGTGCCCTAGAACAATGATGGATGGCTCGACTGTCTAACTACGAGTTTACCATCAAGGATCAGGCGGGGCATAAAAACACTAATGCTGATGCGCTGTCCAGGATGCCCAACTTGCCAGATGGGGGAGAAGACCCGGAAGAGCTGGAGGAGATAGAGATACCCGCTTTCCATCGTCACGGGGTGAACCAGTGCTCCCACTGTGTGAGGAACAAGTGCTCCGCCAACAGAGAGGCCACGTTTAACCCATTGCCCCACCATGGATGGGCAGAGACGGAGGATAGTGACCCGGCTGTCCACCTAGTCAAGGAGTTGCTGACACAAGCTGACTCGCACCCTGCTCCAGATGCTCCACAAGAGACCCAACAGTTGTGGAAGGAGAAGGGCAAGCTGTTCATCTACGAGGGAAAGCTGTGTAGGAGAAGCATCAACTCCCAGACACACGAACTAGTCTGGCAGGTGATAGTCCCGAGGCGGGATGCGCCAATGGTCTTAGAAGCGTACCACGATGGAGCAGGACAATTCGGGTGGAAGAAGTTTGAAGCCCTGCTACGTGAGCGATTCTACTGGACTGGCATGAGGAAAGCAATCGAGAGATGGTGTCGAGAATGTAGTCCATGCAACCTGAGACAGAAAGACCATGATAGCCAGAGGGCTCCCATGCAGCCCATAATCACCAAACAACCACTTGAACTGGTAGCCTTGGACCACGTGAAGCTAGCTCCAAGCCGGTCAGGCTATGTCTACGCTCTCACCATAGTAGACTACTACTCTCGGTTCCTGGTAGTAGTGCCAGTGAAAGATCAGATGGCTCAGACGGCAGCCAAAGCATTTCAACAACACTTTTGTCGCCCGTACGGTTACCCCGGACGAGTGCTGACCGACCAAGGTCCATCCTTTGAAGCAGAAGTGTTTCAAGAATTCTGTAACTTGTATGGCTGCAAGAAAATAAGGACGACGCCGTATCATCCCCAGACCAACGGGTTGTGCGAGAAGATGAACAGGTGGTAATAGACCCATTGAAGACGTTGCCCCTTGAAGAATGTAGCCCGTGGCCAGAGAGGTTACCAGATTTGGTGGACCTATATAACCACATCCCGGTGAACTCCACCAACTGTACACCCGCCTACCTGATGAGAGCAAGACCTGGCAAGTTACCCATTGACTTAGACATGGGAGTATTAACACCTGAGACGACATCACCAGATGGGATACGGAGCGGCAGCAACAATACCGCAAGGTGCAAGAATGTGTAGAGAGAAGTTTGTCCCAGACGAGACAGAGGCAGGAGAAAACTTACCTTCAGCACGCACCTGCAGTTCCCTTATCACCTGGAGAACGGGTACTCAAAAGGAAAAGACGAGTTCACAAATTAGATGATCAGTAGGAGGTTGAGCCATACACGCTCTTACCTTCAAATTTCGACAACACCAAGGTGTGCCTCATCAGTAAAGATGGAGGAGAGACTTCAGCGGCAGTCTCAAAACCACTGGTTTGTGTAAAATTGATGGTGTACTAATGCACCAGCTCACCAGTGTCAGTGGGCAGGTGCTCGCCAATGCTGCTATCCCCCTACATCTTGCAGCCTGCTCTGCGAGTCAAGAATATGCACCTCCAATAGCCACTGACCGTAGCCAATATCCACTTTGCTCAAGCTTCTTAATGACCTGTTCCATTACTGTGCCTGAGCAATAGGCTGTTTGGTTAGAGTAATCTGCAAAGGTGGGTTATCTCCCCCCTGCTTGGCATCACCCCAGCTATTTATTTGTTTTTGCCAGTCTTGATCTCTTTGTGCCAACAGGTTTGGACCAAACCCTACGCTTGTATGACTACGGCTCCTGTCTTCTGCCTTGGAACCATATATAAGTGTCTTCCCGCATATCAGCCACTACTAATGGAGACTTATCTAAGTGGTAACAAGTTGCAACCTGAAGTTTCCCTGCGGGAAACGCCCCCCCCCCCTCTTTCTTTGTAGACAAGTCCCTTAAGCTTCATTCACACATCCATGTGAAGTGTCGGTGTGCTGCCCGATAAAACATTGGGCAGCACTTGGAGATTTCACATAGATGTGAGAATGCAGCCTTAGACTCCCATTTCTTGTTTAGCCCAAAAGTCAAATGTGTGAGAGACAAGAGAGGTTCAAGTTCAGGATGGGACTTCATGAATGTCGTTGATGATATTTTTGAGGCCCAAGTGTTGAACTTCAACAAAAGCCAATTTAGTTATTATTAGAGAAGGCTAATTATTATTTTTTTATTATTTTTTATAGATTGAAAGACTTATTGCACACAACTACTTATATACTAATTTGCTTCCGTGCATACATTTTGTTTCCTCCAAAAGAGGAAATAGGACCTCCAGAATGAAAGGAACAAGACATGTTCACAATGCATGATGTCTTTCTGGTTTAATATCCTTTCAAGGGGCTGAACTAAAAATTACAAACCATCATATCTCTGTATTTGATTTTTCATTATCTCCTCCATCAAGGATTCCTCAACCCCATTAAACCCAGCACACGTTACTCATCTCTGGGTGAAGACAGAGGATTCACTTTCTTCCTGCAACCGATGAAAGATGGATGCTTTTGTTCTTTGTGGGAACAGTCTAGTGCAGAATCCATCATGATGTTATAATACGGTGTCGCTTCCTTGCTCTGTACCACTGCGGAGATAACATGGCAAACAAGGAAATTAATTCATTTTAGGGCTGATCAAAGCGATACAGTGTGAGATTTCATTTTATTTCGAGAAACATGTTGTATCCTTATGTCACCCAGTGGTTTCCGTACCGAGAGGACAACTAAGCAATTATCATTACTTGGAACTTGAAATGCAAAATGTTGACAATTACTAAAATTAAGGGAATACATTTTTATGCGACTTTTCATTTGAAAGATGCTGAATTTGTCAATTGATCATTTCTTTTGTGGATTTTTTACAGCCTGTTCAGAATACAACTTAACAGGGACAATCTTTTTATATATCCACCACTGCTCATTGGGAAGTAAATAAAAAAAGTTTTATTTTACATATTTGTTGTATGTTGTGCTTTTTGTAGATAGGTTAATTTCAATTTTATGAGTTTTTCATTTGTGCTTCATCTGAGAAGATATTTACCATTGTTTCCATTTGTGGTCTTAGGGCCCCAATACACATTAGACTAAAGTCAGCAAAACCCACCGATATTGGGATACCGATCCTGATGACGTAGACGAGAGAAGAATCCGGCACATCCTTAATTTGAAGGTAAGCTACAGATCGGAGTCTCTCACGGAGGACATAGCATCTTTGTCAAGCCAAGCGTTCCGGTGTAAGGGGAAGTTGGGAGAGGCTATTGTTGGCCAAACAGCTACCTTATATGTATAGAGAGCTTAGTTTGCTATAGATGATAAAAAATAAAAAATAAAAAATTCAGACCCTTGCGTTATTTCAAGCCGAAGACAATAGAAACTAGTCTAAATAAGGATTTTTAGATTATTGCTGCCAGGCTGAAGCAAATTTCCCCATACATCACCATATAGATTTGTTTGGGAATGTTAAGGTAGATGATTGGGCTAAAGGTCAGAAGTTGTTTGTTCCGATGATTCAGATCAAGCCATAAATAACATAGAGCTAGCCAACATGGCTGTCATGGGTCTTAGAGAGAGGGAGATATATTTGGCAAGTCCCATCCACCCAGCTAGTAGGTAGCACAATCCTATGCAGGAACTCCATCAAGGACATAGGAAATTTGACAAAAGTTCATTGAAAGGGCATAAATGAGGAATCAAATACTGGGCTCTATTGTCATGGGCAGCAAAATCAGGCACTGTAATAGTCAGTCCAACAATTACTGCAGTGTAATGTGAACAAGTCCAGAGGAGAGTTCATTACAGTGTTTCAGGAAAGTGCCTGTGACTGCTGTGCCCAGTTATACATATTTTACACTGTTTCTATATGTGTTTTACCCTCATGCATCTCTCACCCTCCTTTTTCCTTTCCTGAGGCTGGCCAATAGGGCCAGGACATCAACCCCCTTTCTCTCTTATATCTGCCTTCCAAGAGTGGTTCTGTCATTTTCTCTTCCTCTTCCTGGCTTTCCCGGGTCCCGGAGGCCATTAGTCCCACCTTCCCTTCCTGAATTTATTTACTGAATTTCAACTTGTGAAGTGATCATCTGTAATGTCTTTATGCTCTAAGTCATAGCAGCACTCAGTTAACAACTTGATGTGAGTACTGGCTACGTAGCCTGACTTGCCCCGAGGAGTCCGGGAGTCGGCATAGAGTTTTGTACCATTTTTTTTGTTGCACTAACCAAAAATGACTTAACTTTTAAAAAAATAATATACAAAATATTTATAGCTGTAACCGACCTCCATCCATTAAAATAATGTTTTAATAATTTTGTTGTGTGGATCTTTATTCATTGCATGGGGTTCATGATAAGTTGGGGTCTTAGCAGTTAGCTACTGCAGACAAAAGGTTAATCAGAAAACAATGGATAGCTGCTGGTATCAGAGATGAATCAGCAAATTTAATCTCAGAAACTCTCTGATGCAAGAGTACAAGTCCAGATAACAGTAATGCTTGCAGCAAATGGTTAATTAGTACGTCAAAGTCAGGAAGTGGAAGCAGGTTGTAGAAGCCACAGGAGTTTGCAGAGAAGATTGCAGCTGAAAAAACAGAAGGTGGCAAACTATGAAGCACATGAAAATGGAATATATACAGTTAGGTCCATATATATTTGGACAGAGACAACATTTTTCTAATTTTGGTTCTAGAAATTACCACAATGAGTTTTAAACAAAACAATTCAGATGCAGTTGAAGTTCAGACTTTCAGCTTTCATTTGAGGGTATCCACATTAAAATTGGATGAAGGGTTTAGGAATTTCAGCTCCTCAACATGTGCCACCCTGTTTTTAAAGGGACCAAAAGTAATTGGACAGATTAAATAATTGTAAATAAAATGTTCATTTCTAGTACTTGGTTGAAAACCCTTTGTTGGCAATGACTGCCTGAAGTCTTGAACTCATGGACATCACGAGACGCTGTGTTTTTGATGCTCTGCCAGGCCTTCACTTCGGTGGTTTTCAGTTGCTATTTGTTTGTGGGACTTTCTGTCTGAAGTTTAGTCTTTAACAAGTGAAATGCATGCTCAATTGGGTTGAGATCAGGTGACTGACTTGGCCATTCAAGAATATTCCACTTCTTTGCTTTAAAAAACTCCTGGGTTGCTTTGGCTTTATGTTTTGGGTCATTTTCCATCTGTAGTATGAAACGACGACCAATCAGTTTGGCTGCATTTGGCTGGATCTGAGCACACAGTATGGCTCTGAATACATCAGAATTCATTCGGCTGCTTCTGTCCTGTGTCACATCATCAATAAACACTAGTGACCCAGTGCCACTGGCAGCCATGCATGCCCAAGCCATCACACTGCCTCCGCCGTGTTTTACAGATGATGTGGTATGCTTTGGATCATGAGCTGTACCACGCCTTCGCCATACTTTTCTCTTTCCATCATTCTGGTAGAGGTTGATCTTGGTTTCATCTGTCCAAAGAATGTTCTTCCAGAACTGTGCTGGCTTTTTTAGATGTTTTTTAGCAAAGTCCAGTCTAGCCTTTTTATTCTAGATGCTTATGAGTGGCTTGCACCTTGCAGTGAACCCTCTGTATTTACATTCATGCAGTCTTCTCTTTATGGAAGATTTGGATATTGATACGCCTACCTCCTGGAGAGTGTTGTTCACTTGGTTGGCTGTTGTGAAGGGGTTTCTCTTCACCATGGAGATTATTCTGTGATCATCCACCACTGTTGTCTTCCGTGGGCGCCCAGGTCTTTTTGCATTGATGACTTCACGAGTGCTTTCTTCCTTTCTCAGGATGTACCAAACTGTAGATTTTGCCATTCCTAATATTGCAGCAATTTTTCGGATGGGTTTTTTCTGTTTTTGCAGCTTAAGGATGGCTTGTTTCACCTGCATGGAGAGCTCCTTTGACCGCATGTTTACTTCACAACAAAACCTTCCAAATGCAAGCACCACACCTCAAATCATCTCCAGGCCTTTTATCTGCTTAATTGAGAATGACATAACGAAGGGATTGCCCACACCTGTCCATGAAATAGCCTTGGAGTCAATTGTCCAATTACTTTTGGTCCCTTTAAAAACAGGGTGGCACATGTTAAGGAGCTGAAACTCCTAAACCCTTCATCCAATTTTAATGTGGATACCCTCAAATGAAAGCTAAAAGTCTGAACTTCAACTGCATCTGAATTGTTTTGTTTAAAATTCATTGTGGTAATGTCTTGAACCAAAATTAGAAAAATGTTGTCCCTGTCCAAATATATATGGACCTAACTGTAACTTGCACAATACTTGGACACAAAGGTGGCAGAATTGGCCATAAAAGGCCTTGGGTAATGATGTCCCTGAGGTACACCAAGCTGCTTATGAATAGAGATGAGCGTTGTTCTACTCGAACTGTTCGCCAATCTCAAATTCGAGCTGTTTTGGGCGGTGTTCGAGCCGTTCGGCGAACACGAACAATTTGAGAAAAATTCGGCTGTTCGATGTTATGTTCGATAACTGTTCGTGCACCAAAATCATAACTGGATTTTTTCTCAGTAATGATGAAAATTAATGTTAATACGCAGTTTGAGTGTACAGCGGGGTGGGGGGAGGGGCAGGGGATGGATCTCTGCAGGAACAATGAAGATCTCCATTTTTTTTTTCTCTTTCCCGCATTTACAGTGGGGAGGTGCAATCTGTCAGCCTATCAGCAGCGCACACACGGAGCGAAGTGCTTTTTTTCACACAAGCAAGGGCATGTGTCATTGGCAGTGTATGTCACATGTCCTTGCCCTATAAGACCAAGCCATTTTCCCCGTCGCCACCATTTTCTCACTGCTGCAGCTGCGTGTTAGACGGCACCGCTGTTGCTGTGTGCGCTATACCTTGTTAATTTCAAGCCAATTTTCGCACAAATCTACAGATAGCTTGGGAGTAGGGAATAGTTGTGATTGCAGTCCTTTTAAGGACTAGGTTACAGCATTTCCTACGACTTTTATCAGGCAGGTCTGTGCTCTTAAATAGATAGATTGTGGGAGTAAAGACTAATTGTAATTGGAGTCCTTTTCAGGACTAGGTTACATCAGTTCCTATCAGTTTTTGCCAGGCAGGTCTGTGCCAGTGCTGTGAAAGTTTTTTTCACAGCATTTGGCTGAATCTAGCAAAGCTAATCCTTTTTGGCCTATTGCAGAGTGTGTTAGTCAGTGGAGTAGCCTATCTGTGTTGCAAGATATACCACCTGTGTATAGAATACCAATTTTTTTACTGCACCTAGTGAAGTAAAATCTTTTGGGCATAGCATCATTCTATTAGTCCATCTATACTGACCTCCATCAGGTTGCAAATTGAATATAATTTTTTTCTGCATCTAGCTCTGAAAAAATATTGGGCTTCTAGCTATGTGTGGGACTTGTTGTATTAGTCCATCTATACTGACCTCCATCAGGTTGCAAACTGAATATATTTTTTTCTGCATCTACCTCTGAAAAAATATTGGGCTTCTAGCTGTGTGTGGGACTTGTTGTATTAGTCCATCTATACTGACCTCCATCAGGTTGCAAACTGAATATATTTTTTTCTGCATCTACCTCTGAAAAAATATTGGGCTTCTAGCTGTGTGTGGGACTTGTTCTATTAATCCATCTATACAGACCTCCATCAGGTTGCAAACTGAATATATTTTTTTTTGCATCTAGCTCTGAAAAAATATTTGGCCTTCTAGCAGTGTGTGGGACTTTCTCTATTAGTCCATCTATACTGACCTCCATCAGGTTGCAAATTGAATATAATTTTTTTCTGCATCTAACCCAGCCAATAGTTTTGGCGTAATACCACCGTTTGGCCACTCAGCTCTGCTCGGTTCCCATCCATTGTTTTTTTGTGCAAACAACTCCAGAGTTGTTAATTAGTTAACCACCAAAATGAGTGGAAAAAGGCCTGCTGCTGGTGGAAAGGGGAATAGGCGTGTTGGGAAGGGGAAAAAAGGTTGTGTCCGTGGGGTAGGTGTTAAAGCAACAGTAACATCTGCAGAAGAAAGACCATCTTCCAGCCAAACTAAAATGTCTACTTCTTTTAGCGGACAATGTGATAAGATCCCTTTCTTACGGCCACGCCAATCGCTACAAATTCCAGATGAGGCACAAAAACAGCAGGTGCTTCAACGGATATCAAGTGCTCCTTTAAGTGGGCTCTCCTCCACATCAACTTCAACATCACAAATACTCCAGTCCTCAAAGGTGTCACCCCAATCGCACTTGCTTCCTCACAGCTCCCAAATCTCCAGCTGCCCGTCTGAGTATGAGGTAGAACAGATGGTTGAGTCTGCAGAGCTGTTTACTCATACTATAGCCTGGGAATCAGAGGTCGACTCCAGCGCTTCTGTGAATCCAGACGAGGAAATGATCTGCACTGATGCCCAGAATCTTTATGAGTCGGATCCAGGACCAGACGCAGAAGGTTCTGACCATAATGTAGACCCTCATTCCCAAACTGTAACTCCTGTTGGTGGAGACAATGAGGAAGACGATGATAAGACTCAAATACCTGATTGGAGCGACAACTTTAGTTTTTTGTCAGGGCAGGAACAGGTTGGCTCTGAGGACGACGGGTGTGATAACGCACAGGGTGATGATGATGAGGTTGGAGATCCCACTTACTGTCAACCCACAGTCAGCCAAGAGATGAGGTCAGCAGAGGAGGTGGAGGAAGATGCTAGTGACGACGAGGTCAGGTTGCGCCTTCCTGGACAGAGACGTAGTACTGGAAGCACGTCAACAACTGCATCCTCAAACACAACTCTGCCTCTCACCACAAGTCGTAGTGGCTCTTCAGGTCGCATGGGTGCTAAGCCTTGCATAGCCTGGGCATTTTTTCAGATCGATAAAGATGACCCAACTCGTGTTATCTGTAACATTTGTCAGCAAAAGCTAAGTAGAGGCCAAAAAATACATAGTTTGAGTACTTCATGCATGAACCGGCACATGGACATGAAGCATAAGTTGCAGTGGGAAGCTCAGTGTGCTACAATGCGGCCTAGCCGGCCGGGCCAACCACCGTCTGCCATATCTTGTGCATCCGCGGCCTCTTCATCCTCTGTGACTGGGGGGACAGCAGTCACACCTGTTTTGGGGCGCAGACCTGCCACCTCTTTACCCGCAACAGCCAGCGTGATTGGCAGGTCATCATTTTCTTTGTAGGTGGTAACACCAGCTGGTGTTGAGCGCTGTCCGACATCGATAGCACCACCTTTGGATCAAGGCAACCTAACATGTCCGCCTGCATCTTCCTCACAGACCGGCAGTTTGCCGGGGACAGCCTTATCAACCCCGTCTAAGCACAATAGCCAGCCCTCGGTCCCTCAGATGTGGACAAGTAAAAGACCATTTCCTCCTAGCCATGAGAAAGCTAAGAGGTTGAATTTCACCATCTGCAAGTTCTTGGCTACAGAAATGCTGCCTTTCCGCCTGGTGGACACAGAGGATTTTCGAGACCTTATGTCCGTCGCAATGCCCCAGTACCAGATGCCCAGTCGGCACTACTTTTCAAAGAAAGGTGTGCCTGCGCTCCACCAGCATGTCGCACACAACATCATCGCTTCTTTGAGAAACTCTGTGTGTGACAGGGTGCATTTCACCACAGACACTTGGACGAGTAGGCATGGACAGGGGCGTTACATGTCGCTGACTGGGCACTGGGTAACTATGGTGACAGCAGGACAAGGGGCTGCTGTCCAAGTCTTGCCGTCCCCACGAGTTGTGCATCAATCCTCTTTATGTCAAAGTTCCTCCACTGCTTCTGCCTCCTCAACCTCCTCTCGGTCTTCCACCTGCACCCAAAGCCTGTCCGGTCATGCCACAAGCTTTCTAACTGCGCAGAAGGGATCCTGCACACCTCCTTACTATGCTGGCAGTAGGGCTCAACGTCATCAGGCGGTTTTTACATTGAAATGTCTGGGAAATGTGAGTCACACAGCTGAGGAGTTGTGGTCAGCTCTGGAGAACCAATTTCATGAATGGTTGTCTCCACTGGACCTGAAACCAGGGAAGGCCGTGTGCGACAATGCTGCAAACCTGGGTGCGGCCCTTCGCCGGGGCAATGTCACACACGTGCCTTGTATGGCTCACGTGTTGAACCTGGTTGTCCAGCAATTTTTAGCCCACTATCCCAGACTAGATGGCCTTCTGCAGAGGGCACGGTCGCTGTGTGCTCACTTTCGCCGTTCGCATCCCGCAGCTCAGCGACTTACATCTCTACAGAAGTCGTTGGGCCTGCCACTTCACCGGCTAAAATGCGATGTGCCTACCCGGTGGAATTCAACTCTGCACATGTTGCAGCGACTGTGGCAGCACCGACAAGCCCTGGTGCAATACGTTCTGACGTGTAGCCTGGGCCAACGAGATCCAGAGGTGGGGCAAATCACGCTGGAGGAGTGGTCTCAGATCAGGGACCTATGCACCCTTCTGCACAGTTTTGAAATGGCGACGAAGATGCTTAGTGCTAACGATGCCATTATCAGCATGACTATTCTGGTGATTTACATGCTGGAGCACATGTTAAACAGAATTTGGAGTCAGGTGGTGGCACAAGAGGAGGTGGAGGAAGTAGAGGAGGAGGAGTTGTATGCGGAAGGTCTAACATCTGCAAGGTCCAGATGGTCGGCAGCACCAAGGCGGCAGGCATGTGAGGGTGGGGGAGATGGTTTTACCAGGGCGCATGGTAGCAGCCAAACTAGTGAGGAAGGTGCAGGAGCCCAGGAAGAAGTGGAGGACGAACTGATGGAAGACTCATCAGATGAGGGAGACCTTGATCACATTTCTGTTGTGCGAGGTTGGGGGGAGAGGACAGAGGAAGGAAGCATGATTGTTACCTCGCCACCAACACAACAGGGACTTGGTGCTCCTGGATGCGAAACACACATGAGTGCCTTCTTGCTGCACTACCTGCAACATGACCCTCGAATTGTGAGAATTAGAAATAATCCTGACTACTGGGTTGCCACACTGTTAGATCCCCGGTACAAAAGTAAATTTGCAGAAATTATTCCTGCCATAGAAAGGGATGCACGCATGCAGGAGTATCAGCAGAGACTGTTGCAGAATCTTACATGTGCTTTTCCACAAAATACCAGTGGTGCACGTAGTGAATCTCACAGTTCCAACTTGCCAACCGTGGGACCGTCAAGTGTTCAGCACTCAAACCGTAACAGAACCACAGTATCTGCTGGTAACATCAATTTTGCGGAATCATTTCACCACTTTTTTAGCCCATCCTTTGCAAGGCCACAGGAGACAAGAAGTCTGATACATAGTCAACGCCTAGAGACGATGGTACAGGAGTATCTCCAAGTAAACATTGAAGCCACGACTGTGTCACTGGACCCTTGCTCTTTTTGGGCTTCCAATCTGGATAAATGGCCGGAGCTAGCCACTTACGCCTTGGAGATCTTGTCATGCCCCGCAGCCAGCGTTCTGTCTAAACGTGTGTTCAGCGCTGCTGGTGGTGTGCTGACAGATAAGCGCACGCGGCTCTCCACTGATAATGTAGACAGACTCACGTTCATAAAGATGAACAAATCATGGATCCGAAACGACTTTTCTACCCCTGTGTCATCCTGGGGAGAGTAAAAGCTTGATGATTGGTTAAAATCACCCTACCAACCGTTTTAAGCTTTCAAATTACTAATCATGTTTATCTGTATCTTGGCTGGAAAATAATTTAGGCTTTGTAGCAGTGTGCAGCACTGATTCTATTAGGCCATGTATAATAAGCTCCACCAGATTTAAAATTACTAACCATGTTTATCTGTATCTTGACTGGAAAATAATTTGGGCTTTGTAGCAGTGTGCAGCACTGATCCTATTAGGCCATCTATACTAAAGCTTCACCAGATTTAAAATTAATAATAATTTTTAGCTGCATCTAGCCCGGAAAATAATTTTGGGGCTTCGAGATGCGCAAGACACATAAGTGCCTTCTTGCTGCACTACCTGCAGCATGACCCTCATATTGTCAGAATTCGAAGTAATCATGACTACTGGGTTGCCACACTCTTAGATCCCCCAAACTTTTCGATCAACCTTTTCATTTTAATAAAGACCAAAAAAATGGTCATTTTTGAAATTATAAGCATTAGCAGGTTGTTAGAAACTGAAATCAAACAGTTTTCAACTCAAAACTTTATTCTAGGTGATGTTACATTTTCACATAGGACCCCTTGTTCGAAAGGAGCTTCTGAACTCTCTCGTCCATTGAATTTGTCAGGTTTTGGATGGTTTCTGCTTCAATTGTTTTGCATGAGGACAGAATACCCTCCCAGAGCTGTTGCTTAGATGTGAACTGCCTCCCGCCATCATAGACACTCCTTTTAATGATGCTCCAAAGGTTCTGAATGGGGTAGAGGTCAGGGGAGCATGGGGGTCACACCATAAGTTTGTCCCCTTTTATGCCCATATCAGCCAGAGATGCAGATGTTTTATGTGCAGCATGAGATGGTGCATTATCATGCAGAAAAATGATCTTGCTGTGAAATACACGGTTCTTCTTCTTGAACCATGGCAGGAAGTGCTGTTTGAGAAAATCCACATACATTATGGAGTTCATCTTTAGCGCCTTCAGGGATCCTAAAGGGGCCGACAATCTCTCTCCCCATGATTCCAGCCCAAAACATTACTCCACCTCCTCCTTGTTGGCGCTGTAGCCGTGTTTGCGTGGGGTGTCCATCAACCAGCCATCCTCCACTCCATCCATCTGGACCATCGAGCGCTGCACGGCACTCATCCGTGAACAAAACAGTTTTGAAATCAGTCTTCATGTAATGTTTGGCCCACTGGAGCCGTTTCTGCTTGTGTGAAGTGGATAGAGGAGGTTGACAGGATGGCGTATGCACAGCTGCAAATCTCTGAAGGACCCTGCATCTTGTTGTTCGGGGGACGTTGGAGGCACAAGCAGCTTCAAAAACTTGTCTGCTGCTATGACAAGGCTTTTTTGCCGCTGCTCTTTCAACCTGACGTAATTGCCTGTAGGAAAGAGTCCTCAACTTGCCCTTATCAGCACGCACACGTGTGTACTGTGAATCAGCTACATACTTCTTGATTGCCAAGACACTTCATCCTGATCATCGCACAATGTTGATTGTAGTCATGCCTTGACCTAAACACTCCACAATTTGTTGCTTCTCAGCAGCCGACACATCCTTTTTCTTTCCCATTTTGGCAGAAAATGTAGACTGCTTAATAATGTGAGACAGCCTTCTTAAGTAGTCTTGCCTTTCATTGGACACACCTGCCAAACTAATTAGCACAGGTGTCTGCAATTGCTTACAGTGATATAAAGAGCCCTGACACACATCACCATCAATGAGTTTAACTGACAAACAAACAAATTCTTCCCTTATCACTCCTAAACACTTTTTGCATAATAATTTGGAACACAGTGTACATGTGCTTTTCCACAAAACACCAGTGGTTCACGTAGTGAATCTTACAGTTCTAACTTGCCAACCGTGGTCTGTATGGAGTTGTTCAATAAAGGGCCCAAAATTAAGATAACATAGATGGGAGAGGTCTCTATGAATAGGAATTCCTAAGTATTTGATACCCTGTGAGGGCCAGGCAAAGGGAAAGTTGGACTGGATGGAATCCTATATTGATTTGAGGAGGGAGACATCGAGGGCCTCAGACTTCGCTGCATTGATTTTAAAATTTGACCATGTAACAAAGTGATCTATTTCAGCCATAACAGCAGGGATGGATATATGTGATTGAGTGATATATACTAGGACATCATCAGCAAATAGAGAGCACTTGTACTCGGTGCCTCCCACCTCAATCCACCTAATATTGGGGTTATGGCGAATTGATGAGAGCAGGTGCTCCGTCACTAGGATGTATAAGAGAGGGGACAGAGAACATCCCTGCCTTGTCCCATTGGTGATTGTGAAAGGTGATGAAAATGTTCTGACGCGCCCCCTGGGCCTTGGGACACTCGGAGCCGGACCCTTTTTGGTGGATGCTGGTGGTTGTAGTCTCCGTGGCGGCAACCCGGTTCCGTGGCTCAGGGCGGTCAAACCAGTGGCGGAACTATTTATGTGGTTTTGATGTTTAAATGTCCAACTACGCCACCCGTGGATTGCGGTCAGAGTGAACCGCCGATCCAGGGCAGACCGCTGAGGCTGGTGTTGTGGGTGCAGCAGAGCGTAGCATAACTCCCCACGGGAGGAGTATAGCCTCAGGGCAGTGTATGCGGAGGATGGGGGTGATGGTGCAGGGCAGCAGCAGTAATGACACGGAGTCAGTGATGCAGTCCAGGGCCTTTACTCACAGTTCTTATTATCCAGACCACGTCTGCAGGTAACGGCTGCCCACGTCGTACTGTGCTCACCAGGTGAGGGGCTCAGACAACTCCCAGATAACTTTGGAGTGCTTCACAGGACCCCCTTTGTGTGTCCTTTGTCTGGCCTTTCTTACCAACCCTTCTGTCCGGCTGCCTCGGGCCTCCTCTTGGTAAACTTGGCGCCAGTTTCCCTGACCCTATGTGGTGCCTTCCTAGCGGGTGTAGCGAGGGGCTGCGCCACATAAAATGTCACAGCCTCCTGTTTCTAGCTTAGGGTCGCTTCCTGCCTCCACTAGTTTCGGGGACCGGTCTCCCCCTTTGGCCTGACCCCTCCACGCAGGTGGATTTGGGCGTGCGGTGGCGACTCGTCCGTCCGCACCCCTGGGATCCCTTCATTCCTCGTTCCTGGAGCCTTCTCCGCTCCTCTTCCTTCCTTTTCCCTCTTCCAGGCCTGGGCCTCTGTTACTAGGCCCGCCTCCGGAGCAGAGCTCATGCAGAGCCCCTGCTCCCTGCCACTTCTGCTCAGACTTCTCTGCACTGAACTAAGATGGTGCCCACCTTTTATACTCCCTTCTCAATGCACCCAGGAACTGCTTCCTCCCTGCTCCTGCACTACAGGGTTCCCCTTCCTCAGTGTTCCCTCCCCCCACTCCAGCCAGGGACTGTCGTGCCCATCTCAGGGGCATATTGGTCGCCCTGCCCCACGGCAATGTGGTGTAATGCATGCAGGTGTCGGGTCCTGATCCACACTACATCCTTACCTGAGAGTGAGATATCACACCTCTGGGTGAGGTGCAATACCTCTGTAGCAACCGAGCCCTCAGGGTGCTACAGTTCCATTTATCTTCAGCCTAGGTGACGTATTGCGATACAGGGCCGTGATTTTGGCTATAAAAGGGTCCCCTAGACCCCTACCCCAAGCTTTTTAAGAGAATCATATATGGCGTGCCAGGAGACTCTATGGAATGCTTTCTCAGCATCCAACGAGAGTATCTAATTACAAATTTTTAACTGCATCTAGCCCAGGAAATACTTTGTGCCTAGTAGCAGGGTCTGCTAGTCAGCGGATTATCCCGGCTGTTAAGCAAGCTACACCACCTGTAGTTTGGACACTTCATTTTTTCAAAGGAAATGCTTCGGGACCACGGGATACTCAGTGAAGAGCATCAGGAGGCACCCCAAGGCATAGGGGCTGGGACTGGCAGTAGGATGCCTTGCGGTGGACAGCCGAGCTCGATCCTTATAAAAGCTTTTTAACTGCAGCAGCTTTAGTGGACGCTACTGGAGCTGGAATTACCGCGGCTGCTGGCATGAGACTTGCCCTCCAATAGATCCTTGTAAATGGATTTAAAGTGTATTTATTCAAATTAGAGAGACAATTTAAATTAAATAGCTTAGAGCTGCCTCCACCACAGGGGGGCTCGCTCGACCCACCAGCGGACAGGCACCAGTATTGGGAGAGGGGGGCTGGCCGTCAGGGTTCACCGCGGCTCTGGCACAAACCCGGCGACACGGAGGTGGCACGGGCAGGAGCGGACTGAACGTGTCGGCTTCTCACTTTTTGGATTTTAGAAGGGCATGACATGCCTATATCTGTGTCTCCCCCTCCTTTTACTCCTCCACCTCTTTTCTTTTCGCATGACTATATGTACTTGTCACTTTTCCATGTGTTAGTTGTGTCTTCTGAGCAGTTTGTCAGCTTTTGGACACCTTTGAAGGTGTTTTCTATGTGTTTCTATGTGTTTTTGTTTGCCTGCCATTGGTTTTAACGGTGTTCGAAGGTGTTCGACGAACAGTTCGGCGAACACACGGGTGTTCGACGAACCGAACCGAACTCGAACACTACGGGGGTGGCTCAACACTACTTATGAAACCAGACATGGAACAAATGGCAGCGGTTATAGGGGAAGGTAGCAGAGTCAAGCTCTGGAGCAGAGACATGTGCATAACCAACATGACAAATATGATAAAGTGAGATAATCAGCTGTGACATCACAAGAAAGCCCAAAAGTGAGTGTTCCTGTTCGATTTGGGGTATAATAATAATAATATTTATTTTTATATAGCGCTAACATATTCTGCAGCGCTTTACATACATTATTGTCGCTGTCCCCATTAGGGCTCACAATCTAGATTCCCTATAAGTATGTCTTTGGAGTGTGGGAGGAAACTGGAGAACCCAGTGGAAACCCACGCAAACATGGGGAGAACATACAAACTCCTGGCAGATGTTGTTGTTAGTGGTATTTGAACCCAGGACCCAAGTGCTGCAAGGCTGCAGTGCTAACCACTGCGCCACCGTGCCGCCCGATAAAGCTATCCAGAAGACAGAACATAAATGTCCCTACTGTGCCAACAAAGATGTTGGTAAGTTAGGTAACACAAAAGAGGCAATTCACTAAGACGTGTTGCGCTTGTCAGCAGGATTGTGCTTAGTAAACTACATACATTGTCAGATGGTCGACATTACACTGATTAATATGATACCTTGGTTGATGAAATCCGTGCTGTGGTTCTTGTGTAATCTTTACTATCAATTTGAAGATAATGATATGCTTGTGCTTCGGGGCGGCCTATGGGGGGCGCTCTATCTGGTGCTCTGCTTACATATTCATCTGTATGCTCTTATGACAGCTCACTTTGCCTTCACTGACCTGCCTCCTATCTTACCTAGACTCGTACTACTAGATGCATTATGTAAAATAGGAGGCAGGTCAGTGAATGATCAGTGACCTTTCATAAGAGCATACAGATAGAGCACCCCCCACAGGCCGCCCAGGAGCACGGGCATATCATTATCTCCAAACTGATAGTAAAGATTACACAAGAACCACAGGATGGATTTCATCAACCAAGGTATCATTTTAATTAGTGTAATGTTGCCGTACTGACAGCGTATGTAGTTTACTGAGCACAATCCTGCTGACAGGTGTGCTTTAAGGAAGGTCTCGCTTGAGTACAATGTGCCTGATTCATTACGAGGCACGTACTACTTAATGAATACGGGCATTTTCTCTGCGGCATGCACCTCTGTGCTCCTCGCAAGAAATACTACTTCAGTCAAGGACTGGAGTAGCATTTCTGGCATAAGAAACGCAGGCACTTTGTTGAATTTGAGGATATATCCATGCTTCTTCCTGACTCCCACCCCCCCACTCCCCCCCAGCTCTTCCCATTTAGGCTGAGTTTCTTCAAACTCTTGTGAAAATTCCAAAAGTCACAAAATTTTTTGCTTGACTCCAAGTTGTGCAGAAATTTTGTGGCTTTTCAAAGTGTTTTACTCCATGTTTCTGGCATAAAAGCGTTGATGAATCAGGGCCAATTAGCCAGTTTACTGTTATGGCTCAGGGGCCTCTGTTCTTTGCATCTTCCCGTATGTTTCAATCATTTTAGAATGCAATGCAAGTATTCTCTTCATTTAACAAGGCCTCAAACAGAGGCTCATTTGTTAGGACAAATATCATGGCTCCTCCAGGAGTGACTGTGAGAGTGCTATCCCTAAGGAGTTAACATTTAGCGCTGCCATCATTACCTTCTCTGCTGGATTTTAGGTTGTTTACTACTGTTTACAATGTGATTGTTTAGGCAAACACAGCTTCAAAGTGAGAATGATATAAACTATCTTCTCCTGGAATATTCGGGACCTGACAAGCATGTTTTATCACACCGGAGACAGAGTGATTTATTACATTCACTTTTTGCTAGACAAACAAACTCTGTATACCTCCATATCTGCAATTCCCAAACAGGAACATCACTGACATGGAGGTAGTTTATTTGTGATAGCTGTCACATGAACATGCCCGTGCAGAAAAGGCAAATTTATGTCTGTGGTTATAGAAAGGTATTGGGGGTTATAATATCTCCTGCTGCAGTTTGAGACTGTAAGCTCAAAGTCTTGTACTATAAGATGTTGCTTCTCATTCCTGATTATATTGGGCTGTATTACAGGCCTCCCAACCGTTCAGGGTACAGCGGGACAGTCCAGGATTTGAGAACCTCTCCCAGGAGGTCAGCGCCATGTTCTGCTTTCAACAATATCTGCATCAACAGACGCAGATATGACTGGACATTATGGTGGAGCAGAGAGTTGCTGGCTCCCTGCACCACTATTCTCCTATGTTGTCACTTTATAGCACCTTTAGCACCCAATCACACAAAGCACTAAGCGGAGGTCTGCGCTGAAAGGGGCAATGATGGTAGGTGAGTATTGTTTTTTATTATTTGCCAATTTGGTGTATAGACACCACACTAGGGGGAAAGATAAAATGCTGTGGGATATCATATTTTGTGAGGGGTGAACTATGGTGGTATCATGTCGTTTGTAATAATAATAATACTAATAATAATTATAATACTGTGTCATTTGTACAGGGGCATCTTAATGCACAGTAGAACTGCAGGCATCATAATGTGTGGGGCGCGCAGTGGGGGTATCATTGTGTGGGGGCACTGTGTAAGCAAAATAACATGTATGGGAGGTACTACAGTGACATCTAGTGCAGGGCCATGAAAATGTGTGCAGGGTACTATGTGGTGGTATTTTGCTGAATGAAATGGGCCCTGTGGTGGCATCATACTGTATGGGAGGGGCACTGTGGTGGCATCATACTGTATGGAGGGGCACTGTGGTGGCATCATACTGTATGGAGGGGCACTGTGGTGGCATCATACTGTATGGAGAGGCACTGTGGTGGCATCATACTGTATGGAGGGGCACTGTGGTGGCAGCATACTGTATGGGAGGGGCACTGTGGTGGTATCATACTGTATGGGAGGGGCACTGTGGTGGCATCATACTGTATGGGAGGGGCACTGTGGTGGCATCATACTGTATGGAGGGGCACTGTGGTGGCATCATACTGTATGGAGGGGCACTGTGGTGGTATACTGTATGGGAGAGGCACTGTGGTGGCATCATACTGTATGGAGGGGCACTGTGGTGGCAGCATACTGTATGGGAGGGGCACTGTGGTGGCATCATACTGTATGGGAGGGGCACTGTGGTGGCATCATACTCTATGGGAGGGGCACTGTGGTGACATCATACTGTATGGAGGGGCACTGTGGTGGTTTCATACTGTATGGGAGGGGCACTGTGGTGGCATCATACTGTATGGAGGGGCACTGTGGTGGCAGCATACTGTATGGGATGGGCACTGGTGGCATCATACTGTATGGGAGGGGCACTGTGGTGGCATCATACTGTATGGGAGGGGCACTGTGGTGGCATCATACTGTATGGAGGGGCACTGTGGTGGCATCATACTGTATGGAGGGGCACTGTGGTGGCATCATACTGTATGGGAGGGGCACTGTGGTGGCATCATACTGTATGGGAGGGGCACTGTGGTGGCATCATACTGTATGGAGGGGCACTGGTGGCAGCATACTGTATGGGAGGGGCATTGTGGTGGCATCATACTGTATGGGAGGGGCACTGTGGTGGCATCATACTGTATGGGAGGGGCACTGTGGTGGCATCATACTGTATGGAGGAGCACTGTGGTGGCAGCATACTGTATGGGAGGGGCACTGTGGTGGCATCATACTGTATGGGAGGGGCACTGTGGTGGCATCATACTGTATGGGAGGGGCACTGTGGTGGCATCATACTGTATGGAGGGGCACTGGTGGCAGCATACTGTATGGGAGGGGCACTGTGGTGGCATCATACTGTATGGAGGGGCACTGTGGTGGCATCATACTGTATGGAGGGGCACTGTGGTGGTATCATACTGTATGGGAGGGGCACTGTGGTGGCATCATACTGTATGGGAGGGGCACTGTGGTGGTATCATACTTTATGGGAGGGGCACTGTGGTGGCATCATACTGTATGGAGGGGCACTGTGGTGGCAGCATACTGTATGGGAGGGGCACTGTGGTGGCATCATACTGTATTGGAGGGGCACTGTGGTGGCATCATGCTGTATGGGAGGGGCACTGTGGTGGCATCATACTGTATGGGAGGAGCACTGTGGTGGCATCATACTGTATGGGAGGGACACTGTGGTGGCATCATACTGTTTGGTAGGGGCACTGTAGGAGCTTTATTATGTGGGTGAGGGTCACTATGGGAATGTGGCGCCCCTGAGGGTTCGACCGCCACAGGGATGATGCACTTCTCTAATGGAGTGTGGTGTTCCTCCTCTGAGGTAAGAACAGTGTGATGGTCAGGACCCTTCCTTCACATCCAACACCACACTTCTCCCACCAGAGGGGGCTATAAGGCACTAGGTGCTGCCCCTACTGGAAGTTGGGAGACTGGGGAACCAAGAGATAGGGGAACCAACTAATGGGTGAGGGTGGAGGACTCACATTTTAGTGACACTTTAAAATTTGATATTTAATACACAGCCATCTTGGCTCATGGTCTAGTCTTTTGAGGGTTCTTCGATGGTGATCTCCCTCCCTGAGAGTGGATCCTGTGTGGACCTGCAGAGGATGGAGACACGGCCCTCGTATCCTGGCCTTGGGTCGAGGGGCAGGTTGCAGATGATGTATGTCTCAGTCCGGTCAAGGACCATGACCAAGAAGGCCTGGAGCTTAGGAGTGTAGCTCCACCGCAAATGGATCCCGGGGAGGATGCAGACGGAGCGGTGTACGCCACCTGTCCTCGCCTATCTGATCTATTCAGAGGGATTCCGGCTGCAAGAGGGGTACTGGCCCCTGACACCTGATCTTGCTACTCTACGTCCTGGTCAGGGAAGCCCGGTAGGCACAGAGGATCCCACCGGGTAACGGAAGGAGCGGAGCTGCCACCCGTACCCTTTTTCTGAGTGAAGTTCAGAGGGAGACCCGGCCTATTTACACACACACAGACAGGAAAGGACCCGGTCTCAAGTCTAGGAACACTCTGGTGCGGGGTCCTGATTAAACACTGGACTTACTCGGAGGTTGTCGGACCCCCCGTCTCTGGTGACCGCAGAACTCCGTAGAGGAGCAGGGAGAAGCCTTGCAGCTGTACTCTCCACCATGAGTAAAAACCCTGGAAGTCAACCCCCGTGGCCTCCGGACTCTTTATTTCTGCACTGCACCGCACCACGCAGCACCAGACCTCCTACACTACAACTCCCTCCATCCTCGTCTTTGCCCTGAGGCCCTGCTCCGCCTGTGGGGAGTAGTACCATCTTCTGCTGCCACTACATCCCGCCTCAGAGGACTGAACGCAGCGCTGGTGGCCATCACCAGACACCACAGGTGGCGTAGTCGAGATACCACTCAACCCTGAAAGCCCTTACATCCTTTTTAATGTGATGGCCCTGGGCACGGACTGGGTCTAGGCCATGACTGCATCCTGACCCAGCTCCGAGTAACCCCACTTCCCAGGGTGAGGGCTGTGAGCGTCACAGGAACATTATTATATGTGTGAGGGTCACTATGGGAGCATTATATGTATGGGGATATCTTTGGGGCATCATACTGTATTGTGGGGGCATCATACGGAATCAAAGTCCTAAAAGGGAGAGCAAACTGCGCAGGGGCACTATGTCTGTGACCAAAAAAATGCTCAATCAAAACCTAGATTTTATCGATGGCAACATGACATGAACTTACATTTCCTAGGCCTGTTTACAAATTTTGCATGGCCATAAAATCCTTTCGTGCAGTTTGGAAAGGCATTTAAGCCCTAAACAGCAGTTGTGATGGTCGGCTGGTACAACATGTCTTATTATCTGCATGCCCAGGTGAGTCCTGCAAATACACCGCAGGGGATCTTTCATGGTGGAGGTTGCATGTATATGTTTGTATCATTTGAGGGATATTGTCACTTACTCTTTAATTGAGATTATCCCTTTAATTGAGACTTTCCTTACACGTAGGGATTTACTTTCTTGTGTTATATCATTGTGTAGGGGCTCCTTTTCTTTATATACCTGGTGTCTCATTGTACTGTATATACCTATATAGGGCTATTTACATCCTTTTTTAACTCTCTTATGGATTTTTACAAAAGGGTTTAGCCTCTTGGCACGTTTCACCCTTAATTTAGTGGCCGTCGTCTCTTTTTGATAGAGTGCAGACACAGTGTGAGTGAGATGGGCGGCCATATCCAAAATGACACCTACTCCTCAACCTAGGGAGAGTCCATGTGCAGAGCCTCGCAGTTCCCTGGTGACCAAGTCCATGTATTTCCTTTTCTAGTCTTTGCACTCGCTCACATGGGGGCTTTACTCACCAAATATTATTTGTATTTGATGTATTGGGGCTGATTTTTGCTAACATGACGGTTGAGACATTAATCACTGTATATCCCACTCACGTGTATGATGATGATCAGTTGTGGATATATACATTATTAATTGCTGATTATTACCTTACATATGATTGGTTCTTATATGTAATCACTATTTATCATGTTATGTTCTACTTCACACTAGATTGTTATTATTACCGTACGCTTATGGGATATGAAATTCGGAATATTAAATTATTTATTAATATGTAATTTTGATGCCCTTGTTATCACTATAGCCTTCTTCACACGTCTGTATAAAACACATATGTGAAAAAACACATCAGTGTGTCCATTTTTACCATTAATGTGTCACGGATGGATAAAGAAAGAGACAAATCCTAAATATACTTTTGGATTGATCAAAGCTTTTACGCCAGAAAATTGGAGTAAAACACTTTGAGAAGTCGCATTTTTTTTTACACAGTGCAACTTTTGCCATTTTCTCTCCAGTTTGAAGCAGCTTTGTCAAAAAGGGGCTGAGCTGGGAAGGAGTCAGGGCAAGACGAGGCATGGCAGCGCGTGCTCGTTAACTTCAGCAAAAGTGAAAGAAATGCTATTCCAGTCCCTGACTGGAGTAACATTTCTGTTGAGGCGCACGCCACTGAGAGGATGCAACAAATTCATTAGGTGGTGTGCGCCTTATAATGATTTTGGCGTATCATACTCCATTGAGCCCTTCCCTAAGACTGGCGTGCACAGTGCCAGTCTAAATGAATCAGCCCCTATGTATTGGGGCTCCAGCCAGTGGTTCGGTCATTAGAGATGTACACCCTTGGGGATCATATACTGTACTTGTGCTGATTTAGTTCCTTGTCTAGACAGGCTACAGTGACTCCTCTGTATTTTCGGTCTGACTGCTGCCCGTGGAAAAATTTTACATCACACAGACAGCACTCAGACCTACTGTATGTTCTTCAGTTGGGTTGTTTAGATAATATTTTTTTTTCACGCAGACCGAATGTCCGAACAACAAAAATATCACAGCGCGCCCTGGTCTTGTCTATTCGAGTCTATGGGTGCACAAAAAAAAATCAGATCTAGTGCAGATCATCCGTATTGCATCCAATTTTTATACATACTTTGCAATTATTAATGTTGGATCAGTATTTGGTCACGTCACTAGGGACGAAACGCTGCCACCTCTGACATAATGAGTCATTAAAAGCACATTGAATTTGAAGCCTTGGAGTGCTGCCTCTATTTTTCTGGAACCTAGATAGATAGATAAATATATGATAGATAGATAGATAGATAGATAGATAGATAGATAGATAGATAGACGCATAGATAGATAGATAAATATATGATAGATAGATAGATAGAGATAGATAGATAGATGGATAGATAAATATGGAGATAGATAAATAGGTAGATAGACGATAGAGATAGACAGATAGATAGACGACAGATAGATAGCAAAAGGTGGCGCTACAAAGTACAGTTATATGAAAAAGTTTGGGCACCCCTATTAATCTTAAGCTTAATGTTTTATAAAAATTGTTGTTTTTGCAACAGCTATTTCAGTTTGATATATGTAATAACTGTTGGACACAGTAATGTGTCTGCCTTGAAATGAGGTTTATTGTACTAACAGAAAATGTGCAATCTGCATTCAAACAAAATTTGACAGGTGCATAAGTATGGGCACCTCACCAGAAAAGTGACATTAATATTTAGTAGATCCTCCTTTTGCAAAAATAGCAGCCTCTAGTCGATTCCTGTAGCTTTTAATGAGTTCCTGGATCCTGGATGAAGGTATTTTTGACCATTGCTCTTTACAAAACAATTCCAGTTCAGTTAAGTTTGATGGTCGCCGAGCATGGACAGCCCTCTTCAAATGATCCCACAGATGTTCAATGATATTCAGGTCTGGGGACTGGGATGGCCATTCCAGAACATTGTAATTGTTCCTCTGCATGAATGCCTGAGTAGATTTGGAGCGGTGTTTTGGATCATTGTCTTGCTGAAAGATCCATCCCCTGCGTAACTTCAACTTTATCACTGATTCTTGAACATTATTGTCAAGAATCTGCTGATACTGAGTGGAATCCATGCGTCCCTCAACTTTAACAAGATTCCCGGTGCCGGCATTGGCCACACAGCCCCAAAGCATGATGGAACCTCCACCAAATTTTACTGTGGGTAGCAAGTGTTTTTCTTGGAATGCTGTGTTTTTTTGCCGCCATGCATAACGACTTTTTGTATGACCAAACAACTCAATCTTGGTTTCATCAGTCCACAGGACCTTCTTCCAAAAAGAAATTGGCTTCCCCAAATGTGCTTTTGCATACCTCAGCCGACTCTGTTTGTGGCGTGCTTGCAGAAACGGCTTCTTTCGCATCACTCTCCCATACAGCTTCTCCTTGTGCAAAGTGCGTTGTATAGTTGACTGATGCACAGTGACACCATCTGCAGCAAGTTGATGCTGCAGCTCTCTGAAGGTGGTCTGAGGATTGTCCTTGACTGATCTCACCATTCTTCTCTGCCTTTCTGATGTTTTTCTTGGCCTGCCACTTCTGGCCTTAACAAGAACTGTCCCTGTGTTCTTCCATTTCCTTACTATGTTCCTCACAGTGGAAACTGACAGGTTAAATCTCTGAGACAGCTTTTTGTATCCTTCCCCTGAACAACTATGTTGAATAATCTTTGTTTTCAGATCATTTGACTGTTGTTTTGAGGAGCCCATGATGCCACTCTTTAGAGGAGATTCAAACAGGAGAACAACTTGCAAGTGGCCACTTTAAGTAGCTTTTCTCATGATTGCATACACCTGGCTATGAAGTTCAAAGCTCAATGAGGTTACAAAACCCAAAAAAGTGCTTTAGTAAGTCAGTAAAAAGTAGGTAGGAGTATTTAAAACAAGAAAATGATAAGGGTGCCCATACTTATGCACCTGTCAAATTTTGTTTGAATGCAGAATGCACATTTTCTGTTAGTACAATAAACCTCATTTCAAGGCAGAAACATTACTGTGTCCAACAGTTATTACATATATCAAACTGAAATAGCTGTTGCAAAAACACCAATTTTTATAAAACATTAAGCTTAAGATTAATAGGGGTGCCCAAACTTTTTCATATAACTGTATTAACTCAAGGGGGCCGAATAATATTGCATGCCCCACTTTTCAGTTTTGAATTCGTTAAAAAAGTTTAAAATATCCAATATATTTCGTTCCACTTCACGATTGTGTCCCACTTGTTGATTCTTCCCAAAAAAATTAAAATTTTATATCTTTATGTTAGAAGCCAGAAATGTGGCAAAAGGTAGAAAAGTTCAAGGAGTCCAAATACTTTCACAATGCACTGTAGATAGATAGATAATAGATATGAGATAGATAGAGGGATAGATAGATAGATAGATAGATAGAGGGATAGATAGATAGATAGATAGATAGATAGATAGATAGATAGATAATAGATAGATATGGTGATAGATAGAGGGATAGATATATGGATAGATAGATAGATAGATAGATAGATAGATAGATAGATAGATAGATAGATATGGATAGACGGATAGATGAATGGGGACAGATTGACCTTTAGATGTACTTATATTGGATGTCTGGAGGAACCAGCAATGTTACACTGATCAGAATGTAGTGTTTTTCCTTATCTGAATAAAAGAACAATCTGTGCTGTATGTCAGCGATGTAATGTGCTGTATACACGCAGCGCTTCGGCTTCTCTGCCCGGCATGAATACATATGTGCAGAACACTGTACATTTATGTCATCTGTTCGGCAGTTCCTCGAGCCCCCCTGTCTGTGCACACCATATGCCTTCACCCCATGAGGTAGAGGTCTCATTAAAACCATCTTATGCCCCACATTTGCTATACCCATCAGTGTGGGCAGCTGGGAGCTACTGATGTGACCTCTAGTATCAGTGCTTTGTAGCTGAGCCTTTCCCAGCGCCCTCCCTCCCCTCCGCTCCTCATCACTGTGACCTTTAAAAAGCCTTGGTCCTTCCCTCCCCTCCATCCATCTCACAGTCCCCTGTCTACACCACTGAACTCCTGCTGCGAGATTAATTGTTCCCATCACCCCTAATCCATCACACTTCCCCAAGATTGTTTTGACATTTAGTTAATTTTTTGGCTGATGATTTATCAAATTCTTATTACCATGCTCTGAAGGGGTTCATTTATTGTGTTGATTCATGGTAATGCTAAAAGTGGAAGCCTGCGGAATTTTAAATACTTCTGCTGCCTCAGCGTGCTCGCTTCCCTTCTCTCTCATGCCGACGGTGGGGAAAAATACTGAGAGAATGTGGAGGCCTAGAGAGAAAACAAAAGCGAAATAAGGAAAAGCAAATGGAAATAACAAGGTAACAGAGGCAGAAAGAATCGCAGCCCGGCGCAGGACAGACACAGCGGGGGAGAGCACAGCCAGGCACAGGGGCTGTTATTTATTAGGACTGAGGGGGTAGGATTAAAAATTAAAGAGCATTTCCAACTAAATAAGAAAGTCATAAATAATGAGGTCTGGCGCTTCGAATTTATTGCGAAGTTTTGCAGTGGATTATTCTGTAGCATTTTAGATGTATCAGTTTTTTAGGGAAGCTGGGTGACAACCCATACGCACGTTCTAGCAAAGGTTGTCAGACATCTCACCCAGACTGATATATGACTGGAAAAATGGTGATGTGTAACGAAAAAACTAGAAAGATTTGCCACTCAGGATTGTGGAAAAGCAGAGTAATTCCCACTTCAGAGTTGTACTAGAGAATCAGCACTTCCCAACTATTCCGAAATGTCCGATAGGCCGCCAGGAAAAGGGAAACCTTATGGTCTCCCGACTGTTCCAGAAGTCTACTGGAAGCAACCGAACAGAAAGCGTCCTTGGACATTTCCTGTGCACCCTGATTTTCTGGCATCAGATGATACCTTGATATTTGGGGGAGGGTGGGTGGCCTGTAAAAACATGGTGCTTTAATGTAAAATTCTAGAATATCAATATAGTTAAGACATTTTTTATTACAGAAATGGGAGAGAAATGTGTTACTTAAGTTTACATGCTATAGAAGTAGACCATGCTGATGCTATCTGGCCGCTGACCACATCTTTTTAATGGATGATAAGAACCTGTGCAGGGTTTCCTTTTCCACAGATCCCACAAGCAAGGATGTAGAGAATTAAAGAAGCACGTTCACTAACTTTTTTATTCAGTAAATGTGTATATGAGCATGTAATGTAGTGTGAGTATATTAATATACTCACCTACCGCCGCTCTCTCCGGTATCCAGCGCTGTTCTTCTCTGCTTCTCAGTGACGTCAACGCATTTGCAACCTGCTGGCTCGTTCTATGCGCTATGCATGAGCCGGAAGTTGATTTTACAATGAAAGCCTATGGAGCGTCAGACTGAGGTTACATAGGCTTTCATTGTAAAATGGCCAGTCTGCAGAGCGGTGACGACACGGAGAAGCAGAGAAGTGCGACGCTGGACACTGAAGAAAGTAGCGGTAAGTGAGTATATTAATACACTCACACTACACTACATGTATGTACACACACATTTTTGAAATAAAAAAGTTAGTGAACATACTTCTTTAAAAGGAAATCTATCAGCAGGTTTGTGCCACTGATTGGCAGCTTTATGTGTACAATGTATAGTGTCAGACAGCTGCTAACCAGTACTGGAAGCAGGATTGGACTAGGAGGCAGGAGGCCAGTTGTCCTGCACTGATAATATCCTGCTAATAAAACACTGTTTGTATTGAAACAGCAAAACACAGCCTAGTAAATGATGCATCGCTGGAATCAGGGTCTCTGCTCCTACATCATTCTGCTCTCAGATTACATTAAAAAACCTGCTGACAAATTTCCATTAACCCAAGGATAATGGAAAGGAAAAACACCAAGTGCACCTGTGCCAAAAAATTATCAAATGATTAGGGGTGTAGAGTTGTGCACCAGATGAGGGCGCCATTTTAATTTTGCTATGGAATAGATCATCTCCTCAGACGGTAAGGGAAGCATTTGTATATGGCAGCACTGATGCCATTTTACTACAATGGCCAGACATTACTTCGGTGTGACTGGGATTATTTACTTTGTTTTTAAAGCTCCCATGTGTGAGCAGCGTGCGCAGTGAGGCTGTGTACTTTGCAGAGCAGCGGGTCATAGCGCATGCACAGTAAAGCTGCGAAATACACAGCCTTACTGCACATGCGTGGGGTCCCGAAGACGGACATGTAAAACTGCGCATGCGCCCCACAAATATCAGCGCTCGCCGGGAGCAAATTTCAAATCCATGGGCGGCACCAACAGTGACTGAATGCTGCGCCCGCCCCTGACTGAAAATGAGGATTATACCCCTATGACTGAAAACGAACTGATAGTATATAACTAATAAAATGTTATAGAATCATTACAACACCACCAATTTTAATGAAAAAAGCTTGTTAGTGATGCACATTGAATCACTAACAATGCTATGGGGGCAGTGTAGATAGTAGATAGGACATGACAGGTTCCCTTTAAAAGTAAAATAATTACATACACATTTAGATAATATACAAGGAAGCTTGGACATATTGACAAAATTGTGACGCTGAGTCACTTTTCATGGACAAGCCATGAATCCGAGGTCAATAGCCAGGAAGGTACGTCATAAACAGAAGGAAGACAAAGTAGTAGTCAGGTAACGGTCCAAAATCAAAATACCAGGAATATAGCAGATCAGAGCAAAGAGGATAAACAAACGGATGGTCAGAACGAGGTCCAAGGTCGGGCAGCGATAGATCAACAAGTAAAGCACTAGACACAGAGAACAAAAGCAACACAGAGCTGAAGCTACATCTGGCAGCTATGTGGGACTGCCAACCCAGTTAACTAGCTGAGGAATCAAGGGAACAGGGAGCACCTGACGAGAGCTCAGCACCTCCCAGTCTCAGATTGTACAGACAAGCTGTCAAATCAAAACAAAGACAACTCAGCACGCCCCTGCACCAGACTGGATGACTGAGCTGTCAATCACTGCACAGACAGCTCAGCACACCCCAGCACTAGACTAGACAACTGAGCTGTCAATCACTGCATCCTAAGACACACTGAGGGTTAAATCATTACAAAAATAATACTGGATAGTAACATGACTGTTTATAAGGATGAATTGATATATTTTATGGAGCTGTTTAAAGCATATTTGTTGTTTACCACACAACCTATAGAAAATAATTTTCTTGCTGCTCTCATACAGCAAAGCAAGTTAAAACTGATTTTATTGCACAGACAAGTCTAATGTGTCCAGGAACTATCCTTATCCCCATACTCTATGAATTGCAGTCCACTATTTTTGAGAAGATGGTCCCTCTTCATTAACATTTTTCCATCACCATTGGTACTGGAACGTTCTTTCCCTCACTTCCCAGTATGCACTGCTCCTGCCATTGTTCAATGGCTTGCCTGCCCCCAATTAAAAGCCCAACTCTCAGTTATCGCTGTATGCAGTTTGACAGACAGGAGAGCAAGAGCAGAGAGACAAAGATTCATCCCCTCTTACCGTAATCCGTCTCGGCATCTCTGCTGCTAGTTATGGATTATACTTTACAACAGGCAATGGACAGCAAGTTATACATAAAGGAGACACTTAGTGGTTTAAGACAACATAATGGCTAAATAAAGTGATTTACAGAATGTCTGTTTAGGAAATTATCTAGCAAATTAGTTCACATTGTCTGAAAGGAAGAATTTCAAAAATATAATAACAAATTGCATATATATTGCTTAGTTTATGCATTGCCAGCTCTGTAGTAAATATGAAAAGTCCTGATTATCCATTAGACTTCCTATTTCATGGAGACCACAAGTGATTCCAAGCTCACTCTCCTTTGTTGTTTGAGTGTTGAAAACTCCATCACACAATAATTCCTTGAGCCAGTACTCCATATGTCTTAAAAGTTATTGTCAAAGTTCAAGCAACCAAGACATGCACAGCGCTGATGCATTTCAAGGTAACGAGTGCCCTTGGTGCAGCCTGCTATGATTAAAGGCTCTCTGTCGCCTAAAAATTGTAACTCCACTATTCATGTGTTAGAAACTTTAGCTGTGATGTAAAAAATGCAGCTTTTTATACCGTGAGGAGTCTTGGAATATGACACTTTAGGAGTGGACATGTATTGCTATTTCAGCAGAGGAGCTGTGGATAATTTGAGATTCTTAAAAGGTCTTGTAGGTTTCTATGTTACGGATCCGGGTGGTGGAACCTCTGTGCTGCGGTGCAAGGAGGGACCAGAGGGGTAACTAGGTATCAACTCGGACTGACCAAGGTCGCACGGCAGCTCAATCGACTCCGTGAACCAGGGAAGGACCGAGCAGAAGGACCAGGTGCTACTCTGGGCCAGTCTTTGTATGAGAGCAGGTGACTCCTACGGGTCAAAAGGCAGGGACTGACCGGTACAGCGGAAGAGCACAGCAGGCAGGCTGACGGGTGATTCGGGTAGACGGACTGGCAGACACCACGAGTAACTGGCAGGAGCCTCCAGGTAGGCTGGCTGGTAGGCACAGCAGGTAACTGGTACGTTCTCCGGGTAGGCAGGCAAGACTGGCCCATAGACAGACTGGCGGGTTTGGACCGTAGGCAGACCGTCGGGCTGGAGAGTGTACTTGCTGGCAGACACAGGTAGTCAGGCTGGCGGTCTGGACTAGTAGTCAGGCTGGCGGACTGGACTGGTAGTCAGGCTGGTGGACTGGACTGGTAGTCAGGCTGGTTGACTGGACTGGTAGTCAGACTAGCAGTGGGACCTGAGGGCTGAAGCAGAGATTAGAACACAAAGCTACAACCTTGCACGGGCACCTCCATTTTGGAGGAGGTGCCTTTTATATGAGAAGTCCTCCGGCCATTGGCCGGGGACTCCTTAGGACGGCGCGCGTGGCCCCTTTAAGAGGGACGGAGCGCGCACGCGCCCTAAGCACAGTGCCTGGGAAGCTGCGCGCACCGGCAGCAGCAGCAGGAGAGCCGGAAGACGCCGGGCGGGGAGCGCGGCGGTAAGGGGGACGGCGTCTCTGCCTGTCAGGGGGCAGAGATGCCGATGCTACAGTACCCCCCCCCCTTTACGTCCCCTCTTTTTTATGTCTGAAAGAAATTTTTTAAGGAGAAGCGGTGCGTGGATGTTCTCCCTGGGTTCCCAAGTTCTCTCCTCTGGGCCAAACCCCTTCCAATCCACGAGAAAAAAGTTTTTTCCTCTTACCCTCTTGGTGGCCAGAATGTTCTCTACCTCATAGACGTCCTCAGCGGAGACCGGAGCTGGGGAGGTACCTGGATCGTCGGAAAAAGAATTAAGAACAACTGGGTTTGAGGAGAGATACGTGGAAGGAGTTGGGAATCTGTAAGGTGGCCGAGAGTTTTAACTTCTAGGCCACTGGATTGATTTGCTTGAGGACTTCAAATGGACCGATGAACCGTGGACCCAACTTATAGGAGGGTATTTTGAGACGAACATGTTTGGAGGAGAGCCAAACCTTGTCTCCCGGACGGAATTGAGGTGGGTCCAGACGTCTCTTGTCGGCATGTCTCTTCATCCACTCGGAGGATTGAAGAAGTGCGGATCTAGTGTCCTCCCAAATGGTGGAAAATTCGCTGACCAGAGACTCCGCGGCAGGGTTGTTCACTGAAGCGGAGACGGGAAATGGAATCCGGGGATGTTGACCGTAGACCACAAAGAATGGGGACTTGGAAGAAGATTTGCTATCATGGTTGTTATAGGAGAACTCGGCCCATGGTAGGAGCTCTACCCAATCGGTATGGTGAGCGTTGACGAAGTGCCGGAGGAAGCTGGTAAAGATCTGGTTGATACGTTCCACTTGGCCATTGTACTGTGGATGGTAAGATGAGGAGAAATCCAGGGTGACATCCAGCAGCTTACACGTAGCTCTCCAGAAGCGCAAAGTAAACTGGATCCCTCGATCAGACACAATGTGGAGGGATAGGCCGTGAAGACGGAAGATGTGATGGATGAAGTCCTTAGCCAGCACAGATGCAGACTGGAGACCAGGCAGAGGGATAAAGTGGGCCATTTTAGAAAAGCGGTCAGCGACCACCCAAATGACAGTACCATCGGCAGAAACAGGGAGATCAGTAATAAAGTCCAAAGCAATGTGTTGCCATGGGGCAGCAGGTACGGGAAGAGGCAGGAGACGGCCGGCTGGAAGATGTCTGGGAACCTTGTTGCGGGCACAGGACGAACGGGCCGTAACGAAGTCTACCACATCCTTGCGCAGGGTAGGCCACCAGTAATGCCGGGTAATGAGCAGGAAGGTCTTCTTCTGGCCAGCATGGCCGGCTAGTTTAGATGAATGACCCCAGTGAAGAACCTTCTTACGATCTGGGACCGCTACAAACGTCTTACCGGATGGGAGACGAGACAGGTCCAAGGGAGCCACATTCATCACTTTGGAGGGATCGATGATATGCATAAGCTCCTCCTCTAGATCGGAACACAGGAAGGATCGGGACAAGGCGTCGGCTTTAACGTTCTTGTCCGCAGGGTGGTAATGTAGGGTAAAGTTGAAGCAGGCGAAGAACAAAGATCACTGGGCCTGACACGGATTAAGTCTTTAGGCATTCTGTAGATATGCCAGGTTTTTGTGGTCAGTGTAGATGACCACCGGGTGCAGAGCCCCCTCAAGCAGGTAACGCCACTCCTCCAGTGCCAATTTGATGGCTAGCAGTTCTCGGTCTCCTATGGAATAGTTGCGCTCGGACGAGGAGAAGAGCTTGGAGAAGAAGCCGCAGGTTACCATTCTCCCGGACGGAGATTTCTGGGTGAGCACCGCTCCAGCTCCGGAAGAGGAAGCATCACCTCCAGAAAGAACTGTTTGTTGCAATCTGGACGGTGCAGCACAGGGGCAGAAGAGAAGGCTTGTTTTAATGAAAGGAAGGCCTCCTCCGCTTCAGACGTCCATTCCTTAGGATTTGCTCCCTTATGGGTGAGCGCAGAGATGGGTGCAGTCCGGGAAGAGAAATGTGGGATGAAGAGACGGTAATAGTTAGCGAAGCCCAGGAATCGCTGAATCGCCTTCAACCCCTCCAGACGGGGCCACTTTAAGACGGCAGAGACCTTCTCGGGGTCCATCCGTAGACCTGTCTTAGAGATAATATAGCCAGGAAGGGAAGAGAGGACTGCTCGAAGAGGCATTTCTCAAATTTTGCGTATAGGTGATTCTGCCTGAGCCTAAGCAGGACCTCACGAACATCCCTCCGGTGTGTGGGAAGATCCGGAGAGAAGACCAAGATGTCATCGAGGTACACCACCACGCAAGAATATAAGAGGTCACGGAAGAGGTCGTTAACTAGTTCTTGGAAGACGGCTGGAGCATTACAGAGACCGAATGGCATCACACGGTATTCATAGTGGCTGTCCCGGGTATTGAATGCCGTCTTCCACTCGTCTCCTTGGCGGATCCAGACCAAGTTATGCGCCCCACGAAGATCGAGCTTGGTGACGATCTTCGCGCCTTTAAGGCGGTCGAACAGCTCAGAGATGAGCGGCAGGGGGCATTTATTTTTCATAGTAATCAGGTTGAGTCCTCTATAATCAATACAGGGGTGTAGTGAACCGTCTTTCTTTTTTACGAAGAAGAATCCAGCTCCAGCCGGGGAGGTAGATTTCTGGATGAATCCCCTAGCCAGATTTTCGTCGATGTACTCTGACATGGCCCGTCTTTCAGCCAACGACAAAGGGTAGATACGCCCACGGGGTGGAGTGGTACCCGGTACCAGGTTGATAGGGCAATCATATGGCCTATGAGGTGGCAATGTCTCAGCTTCCTTCTTGTTGAAGACATCTGCATAGGATCAGTAAGGTGCCGGTAGACAAGGTAAATTAGCCGGAGAAGACGGAGGACGAACCGGGCGAACCGGAACCAGGCAGGTCTCATGGCAATCCTGCCCCCAACGGAGCACCTCACCGGACTGGACTGGTAGTCAGGCTGGCGGACTGGACTGGTAGTCAGACTAGCAGCGGGACCTGAAGGCTGAAGCAGAGTTTAGAACACAAAGCTACAACCTTGTACTGGCACCTCCATTTTGGAGGAGGAGCCTTTCATATGAGAAGTCCTCCGGCCATTGGCCGGGGACTCCTTAGGACGGCGCGTGCGACCCCTTTACGAGGGAGGGAGCGTGCGCGCGCACGCCCTAAGCACAGTGCCCGGGAAGCTGCGCGCACCGGCAGCAGCAGGAGAGCCGGAAGACGCCAGGCGGGGAGCCCGGCGGTAAGGGGGACGGCGTCTCTGCCTGTCAAGGGGCAGAGACGCCAATGCTACATTCTATAAAATATAATAAAACAAAAAGTGTTTGGCAAATGGGCTTGATTAAAAATGTCCTACCGTTTTGTGTCTACAGCTTCTATGAAGACTTTAGCACCGCTATGGAAACAGGCTAAACTAACAGGACACAGTCTGATCTTGCGCTCACTCGGTGGGATTTATAATTCCCACTAGTTTCCTGTAGTAAAAAATTCACAAATTATTTGTACAATAGTTTTGCAACTTTTTTTTCCTTTTAAATAGTAAAAGTGACATGGCTTCCCACAGCCCAATAAATTTACACCAAGAATGAGGCTATAATTACCGTATATCCCAAATTTTATTTTTTATTACACTGTATGAATTAAGAGGCATGCACTTCTTTTTGGCACATCTTATTCCAGTTTACTTTTTTGAAGACAAGGGTATAATATGCTGATGTTAATAGTTTTCCACCATACTTCATACTATTCATCCTTTAAAACTTACAAAAATACAATGGATGGGTTTGATGTGAGAACCAATTTGCAGAACTCCGGTCCATCGGCCATGTCAGTAAACTGTGACTGCTGGACAGGACCCCTATGAATCACCTTACCTCCCGACATGGCTGGCTCTTCTTTTTATTAGCCCAGCTTATCAAAAAAGAGCTGAGAATACGGGGAAGTAAGGAAATTTGTGGAGCTCCCATCCAGCAGTCACAGATTAATGACCTGGTCGATGGACCTGAGTCCTTCAAATCAATTCTCCCATTCCTATTAGTGGTAGTCTCTGTTAGGGCAGGTACAGACGACCATATTTTCTGTCCAAGTACGATCCAACAAAACATTGGATCACAGTCGGTCTAATTTTACGCTATAGGGCCATTCACATGTCCGACTTTTTCCTTGGAAAGAGTCTTTCTTGAAAAAAATTTGCAGCTTGCATGATTTGCATCCGATATTTGGATCGCACTAGGCTATGCAAATCAATGAGTCAATGTAAAAAAATTGGACGGCTCTTGAATGTCATTCTGTCTTGAATGACAGAAATCTTTTTCTTCATCTTCTCCACATCCAAGAAAATCGGATTACACTGCGATCAAACTATAATCAGAATGTGATCAGATTGTGATTAGCATAATCTACCTGATTTTGTCGGATAAGAGAAAATACTGTCCTGTGAACCTAACATTAGTGGTAGTGGTAAGGTTTAGACATAAAAGTATGTCTACATGATCAGACAACATATTGTTTGTAGTCTGCTGCTGTGGATCCACATAGAAGCTGCAGACACAAACTAGTATAACATTAATCAAGAACATTTCCAAAGTTGCTTCATATTTCATTTTAGATTAATGGAAAAAATGTTAAAAAAATTGTTACAAAGCCATAAATACAGCTGGAAAAATTGAGCTTCAATTTTTCAATTTGCTTCCTTTAAAACCCAACAAACAAGAAGGGTTGTAAAGTTCATCTGCTTAACAAAGTGGACAATCTGATAACAATATAGGATTGAAGCATAAGAATTTGAAAAAAATTCACAATTCAAACAAAAATTATCGATAAAAATAAAATGATGAATACCTTTAATTTGGAAATGTACAGGTTAAACTGTGATTAATACAACATGCAGGTGATTTTTAATTAAGGCCACATATAATTAGCCAATCTATGAAGTGACAGGAGCTCAACATGACTGCAGCAGTTTTTCACATCCACGTATCGTTAGTGTCATTGGTAATGACAGGTAGAAAGAAGAGCGCGCTCAGGAATATCAGGGCCCCCCAATTCTTAGCAAATGATCACAGGCAGGAAAGGAGAGAAGAAGACGGGTGGGAGATAGTGTTTGATCTCATCCGTGTCTCCATGTCACCGGAGTTTGATATCACAGAAGGAAGAATCAAAGAAGAGATGTGCTTTTTGTATTTATTTTTTCACACCCTGACAAGGTTTTATTAGAATAATCTACAGAATATTTCGTATTAAAACCTTTGAAAGTATACCTCTCCCATGCTGATGTAATCGACCCATTTGTTGATTGAAGATGAAGCTTCCTTGGGCTCAAGTTATATCGGATTTAACTCGTAGAATGCCTCAAAATAGAAAAACCTTCAAATTATCCGAGAATGTCCTGTTTCAATTATTAATGAGATTTATGAGGTACGTATATGAAGTGATGTAATCATACTATTTGTCTTGTTATTCAAACCATTCCTAAACACTTTTTGCATGGTGGCAGGGGATATTGTCCTTGTGAAAGATTTCATCTTCCGTAAGGGAATAGTGTGACCTCAACAAGGTATGTTTGGTCTGTTTATGTAGGTGGAACGTAGGTCACGTACATGAAGAGTATTAGTGGGTGTAGGAGATAGAGTAGCACAGAAAATCCCCTTGGCCCATATCAGAAGATCAGAACTCATAAAGGACTGTGATTGTTGATGTCCTTTTGGAGATTTTTGATTGAGACCCATTTGCTTCAATTTATGCTAATGGAAAGAAGCTAAGGTTCATAGCTGAATTTTGCATCAGAGCATCATACTGCATCTTTCCACACTGCATCTTGGTCCTATCTCTACCAGGCAAGCAACAAACAGACACCTGGCCATCCAATTTATGTGAAATAAGACAGGATCCATGATATTGGGCCACCTTCTTCCATTGGTTCATGATACAGTTCTGATGCAAACATAACCATTGCAAGCATTTTTGGCTGAGGACAGGGGACAGCATGGTCATTCTGACTGTGCTTCAGCTTCACAGCCTCATCAAACAAGTTGTGATGCCCTTTTTGTTGTATTCTTTTGTTTCACAGCCAGCTTTAAGTACTTCTGAACTGTCCATCGCCTATAAATATCCAGCCTTTCCACATTCTACTCTGCAGTGACAACCTAAAATGTCACTGTATAGAAGAGCAGCTATACAGCATTGTGCATCCCCTATAGCAAGGAGCCAGCTTTCAGACAAAGCTGGACTCCCCATAGAGAAGACAGAAATGGTTTATTACTATCTCTGCCTTCATTATCCCTAATTACACAGTGCTGAATACTCATTGTTTATACAGAATAGGAAGAGCTGACAATTGGGTGTAGAGAAAGAGAAAGAGCTGCTAGGCCCCAGGAGACCCAGTCAGGACTGCTATGCAGCCAAGAGGTTGAATTTTCCTTGTAACTGGGGCTAATCTTCTACCCCTAGTTACAGGGGAAATCAGATGAAAAAGGTAAATGTTGACATGCTCCCCCAAAGGTCTTTTATGGGCTTACTGGTGGCACAATGTGTAAAATAACTGAAAAATAAATAAACAAGTCAAAACAGAAAAAAAAACAGAGGCAAATAAAAATTGCAGATTCTAGCCCCTCCACTGTAAAAACAACGTGTACAATATATAAAAATATAAAAATGATTGCTACTGAAAGAGAAAGAAAATTTAAATTGTATTTCAATGGTCCTTTGTAGTCAAAATGTAGAAAAAATGTGAAAAGCAGACATGTATTTCCTTCATCTTTCTTCTCTGCAAGATTTCAAAAACTTAACATGGATAAAACTTAATTAATCATCTTTCCCCCATCTCACTCAATCCCACCATCTCACATTTCCATCAGAGTCAATGCCTGTCCACTCTCCCCAGTCTCGCAAGCTCGCTGCCTCGGGGTAACCCTGGACTCTAATCTCTCCTTCAAACCACATATCCCAGCCCTTTCCACTTCCTGCTAACTCCAACTCAGAAATATCTCCTGGATCCGCACATTCCTCAACCACGAATCTGCAAAAACACTAGTACACGCCCTCATCATCTCCAGTCTCGACTATTGCAACTCCTGCTCTGTGGCCTCCCTTCTAACACTAATTTGTCCTAAATTCTGCTGCCCGACTAATCCAACTGTCCACCACTATTCCGTGGCCTCTCCCCTCTGTTAATCCCTTCATTGGCTCCCCATTGCCCAGAGACTCAAGTTCAAAACCCTAACCTTGGCATACAGAGCCATCCACAACCTGTCTCCTCCATATATCTGTGACCTAGTCTCCTGGTACTTACCTGCATGCAACCTCTGATCCTCACAAGATCTCCTACTCTACTCCCCTCTTATCTCCTCTTCCCACAATCGCATACTAGATTTCTCCTGTGCATCCCCCACTCTGGAACTCTCTACCCCATCACAACAGATTTTTGCCTACCATGGAAACCTTCAAAAGGAACCTGAAGACCTACCTCTTCCGACAAGCCTACAAACTGCAGTAACCCCCGCTCCGCCATACCGCTTCACGACAAGCTGTACCCTTACCTACTGTATCCACACCCATCCCCTGTAGATTGTGACCCCTCGCGGGCATGGTCCTCTCTCTTTCTGTACCAATCGCTGTTGCATTTTTGTTCAAGCTAATTGTAAGTGTTTTTGCTATGTATACCCCCCTTTTTCACATGTAAAGCGCCATGGAATAAATGGCTGTATGTTAATAAATAATAATAATAATAATTTTCCCAAATGCCCAATATAAGCCAAAAAAAAAGGATGAATATAATATAAAAATTAGGCCTCAGTATCACAAAAAAAAGATGAAAGAATTATTTGAATATTATAATTAGAGATGAGCGTTGTTCTACTCGAACTGTTCGCCAATCTCAAATTCGAGCTGTTTTGGGCGGTGTTCGAGCCGGTCGGCGAACACGAACAATTTGAGAAAAATTCGGCTGTTCGAGGTTATGTTCGATAACTGTTCGTGCACCAAAATCATAACTGGATTTTTTCTCAGTAATGATGAAAATTAATGTTAATACGCAGTTTGAGTGTACAGCGGGGCGGGGGGAGGGGCAGGGGATGGATCTCTGCAGGAACAATGAAGATCTCCATTTTTTTTTCTCTTTCCCGCATTTGCAGTGGGGAGGTGCAATCTGTCAGCCTATCAGCAGCGCACACACGGAGCGAAGTGCTTTTTTTCACACAAGCAAGGGCATGTGTGATTGGCAGTGTATGTCACATGTCCTTGCCCTATAAGACCAAGCCATTTTCCCTGTCGCCACCATTTTCTCACTGCTGCAGCTGCGTGTTAGATGGCACCGCTGTTGCTGTGTGCGCTATACCTTGTTAATTTCAAGCCAATTTTCGCACAAATATACAGATAGCTTGGGAGTAGGGAATAGTTGTGATTGCAGTCCTTTTAAGGACTAGGTTACAGCATTTCCTACGACTTTTATCAGGCAGGTCTGTGCTCTTAAATAGATAGATTGTGGGAGTAAAGACTAATTGTAATTGGAGTCCTTTTCAGGACTAGGTTACATCAGTTCCTATCAGTTTTTGCCAGGCAGGTCTGTGCCAGTGCTGTGCAAGTTTTTTTCACAGCATTTGGCTGAATCTAGCAAAGCTAATCCTTTTTGGCCTATTGCAGAGTGTGTTAGTCAGTGGAGTAGCCTATCTGTGTTGAAAGATATACCACCTGTGTATAGAATACCAATTTATTACTGCACCTAGTGAAGTAAAATCTTTTGGGCATAGCATCATTCTATTAGTCCATCTATACTGACCTCCATCAGGTTGCAAACTGAATATAATTTTTTTCTGCATCTAGCTCTGAAAAAATATTTGGGCTTCTAGCGGTGTGTGGGACTTGGTCTATTAGTCCATCTATACTGACCTCCATCAGGTTGCAAATTAAAAATAATTTTTTTCTGCATCTAGCTCTGAAAAAATATTTGGGCTTCTAGCAGTGTGTGGGACTTGGTCTATTAGTCCATCTATACTGACCTCCATCAGGTTGCAAATTAAAAATAATTTTTTTCTTCATTTATCTCTGAAAAAATATTTGGGCTTCTAGCAGTGTGTGGGACTTGTTCTATTAGTCCATCTATACTGACCTCCATCAGGTTGCAAATTAAAAATAATTTTTTTCTGCATCTAGCTCTGAAAAAATATTTGGGCTTCTAGCAGTGTGTGGGACTTGGTCTATTAGTCCATCTATACTGACCTCCATCTGGTTGCAAATTAAAAATAATTTTTTTCTGCATCTAGCTCTGAAAAAATATTTGGGCTTCTAGCAGTGTGTGGGACTTGGTCTATTAGTCCATCTATACTGACCTCCATCAGGTTGCAAATTGAATAAAAAAATTTTCTGCATCTAGCTCTGAAAAAATATTTGGGCTTCTAGCGGTGTGTGGGACTTAGTCTATTAGTCCATCTATACTGACCTCCATCAGGTTGCAAATTAAAAATAATTTTTTTCTGCATCTAGCTCTGAAAAAATATTTGGGCTTCTAGCAGTGTGTGGGACTTGGTCTATTAGTCCATCTATACTGACCTCCATCAGGTTGCAAATTGAATAAAAAAATTTTCTTCTTCATTTAGCTCTGAAAAAATATTTGGGCTTCTAGCAGTGTGTGGGACTTGGTCTATTAGTCCATCTATACTGACCTCCATCAGGTTGCAAATTGAATAAAAAAATTTTCTGCATCTAGCTCTGAAAAAATATTTGGGCTTCTAGCGGTGTGTGGGACTTGGTCTATTAGTCCATCTATACTGACCTCCATCAGGTTGCAAATTAAAAATAATTTTTTTCTGCATCTAACCCAGCCAATAGTTTTGGCCTAATACCACAGTTTGGCCACTCAGCTCTGCTCGGTTACCATCCATTGTTTTTTTGTGCAAACAACTCCAGAGTTGTGAATTAGTTAACCACCAAAATGAGTGGAAAAAGGCCTGCTGCTGGTGGAAAGGGGAATAGGCGTGTTGGGAAGGGGAAAAAAGGTTGTGTCCGTGGGGTAGGTGCAGAAGAAAGACCATCTTCCAGCCAAACAAAAATGTCTACTTCTTTTAGCGGACAATGTGATAAGATCCCTTTCTTACGGCCACACCAATCGCTACAAATTCCAGATGAGGCACAAAAACAGCAGGTGCTTCAACGGATATCAAGTGCTCCTTTAAGTGGGCTCTCCTCCACATCAACTTCAACATCACAAATACTCCAGTCCTCAAAGGTGTCACCCAAATCGCACTTGCTTCCTCACAGCTCCCAAATCTCCAGCTGCCCGTCTGAGTATGAGGTAGAACAGATGGTCTGCAGAGCTGTTTACTCATACTATAGCCTGGGAATCAGAGGTCGACTCCAGCGCTTCTGTGAATCCAGACGAGGAAATGATCTGCACTGATGCCCAGAATCTTTATGAGTCAGATCCAGGACCAGACGCAGAAGGTTCTGACCATAATGTAGACCCTCATTCCCAAACTGTAACTCCTGTTGGTGGAGACAATGAGGAAGACGATGATAAGACTCAAATACCTGATTGGAGCGACAACTTTAGTTTTTTGTCAGGGCAGGAACAGGTTGGCTCTGAGGACGACGGGTGTGATAACGCACAGGGTGATGATGATGAGGTCGGAGATCCCACTTACTGTCAACCCACAGTCAGCCAAGAGATGAGGTCAGCAGAGGAGGTGGAGGAAGATGCTAGTGACGACGAGGTCAGGTTGCGCCTTCCTGGACAGAGACGTAGTACTGGAAGCACGTCAACAACTGCATCCTCAAACACAACTCTGCCTCTCACCACAAGTCGTGGTGGCTCTTCAGGTCGCATGGGTGCTAAGCCTTGCATAGCCTGGGCATTTTTTCAGATCGATAAAGATGACCCAACTCGTGTTATCTGTAACATTTGTCAGCAAAAGCTAAGTAGAGGCCAAAAAATACATAGTTTGAGTACTTCATGCATGAACCGGCACATGGACATGAAGCATAAGTTGCAGTGGGAAGCTCAGTGTGCTACAATGCGGTCTAGCCGGCCGGGCCAACCACCGTCTGCCATATCTTGTGCATCCGCGGCCTCTTCATCCTCTGTGACTGGGGGGACAGCAGTCACACCTGTTTTGGGGCGCAGACCTGCCACCTCTTTACCCGCAACAGCCAGCGTGATTGGCAGGTCATCATTTTCTTTGGAGGTGGTAACACCAGCTGGTCTTGAGCGCTGTCCGACATCGATAGCACCACCTTTGGATCAAGGCAACCTAACATGTCCGCCTGCATCTTCCTCACAGACCGGCAGTTTGCCGGGGACACCCTTATCAACCCCGTCTAAGCACAATAGCCAGCCCTCGGTCCCTCAGATGTGGACAAGTAAAAAACCATTTCCTCCTAGCCATGAGAAAGCTAAGAGGTTGAATTTCACCATCTGCAAGCTCTTGGCTACAGAAATGCTGCCTTTCCGCCTGGTGGACACAGAGGATTTTCGAGACCTTATGTCCGTCGCAGTGCCCCAGTACCAGATGCCCAGTCGGCACTACTTCTCAAAGAAAGGTGTGCCTGCGCTCCACCAGCATGTCGCACACAACATCACCGCTTCTTTGAGAAACTCTGTGTGTGACAGGGTGCATTTCACCACAGACACTTGGACGAGTAGGCATGGACAGGGGCGTTACATGTCGCTGACTGGGCACTGGGTAACTATGGTGACAGCAGGACAAGGGGCTGCTGTCCAAGTCTTGCCGTCCCCACGAGTTGTGCTTCAATCCTCTTTATGTCATTTTTCCTCCACTGCTTCTGCCTCCTCAACCTCCTCTCGGTCTTCCACCTGCACCCAAAGCCTGTCTGGTCATGCCACAAGCTTTCTAACTGCGCAGAAGGGATCCTGCACACCTCCTTACTATGCTGGCAGTAGGGCTCAACGTCATCAGGCGGTTTTTACATTGAAATGTCTGGGAAATGTGAGTCACACAGCTGAGGAGTTGTGGTCAGCTCTGGAGAACCAATTTCATGAATGGTTGTCTCCACTGGACCTGAAACCAGGGAAGGCCGTGTGCGACAATGCTGCAAACCTGGGTGCGGCCCTTCGCCGGGGCAATGTCACACACGTGCCTTGTATGGCTCACGTGTTGAACCTGGTTGTCCAGCAATTTTTAGCCCACTATCCCAGACTAGATGGCCTTCTGCAGAGGGCACGGTCGCTGTGTGCTCACTTCCGCCGTTCGCATCCCGCAGCTCAGCGACTTACATCTCTACAGAAGTCGTTGGGCCTGCCACTTCACCGGCTAAAATGCGATGTGCCTACCCGGTGGAATTCAACTGTGCACATGTTGCAGCGACTGTGGCAGCACCGACAAGCCCTGGTGCAATACGTTCTGACGTATAGCCTGGGCCAACGAGATTCAGAGGTGGGGCAAATCACGCTGGAGGAGTGGTCTCAGATCAGGGACCTATGCACCCTTCTGCACAGTTTTGAAATGGCGACGAAGATGTTTAGTGCTGACGATGCCATTATCAGCATGACTATTCCGGTGATTTACATGCTGGAGCACATGTTAAACAGAATTCGGAGTCAGGTGGTGGCACAAGAGGAGGTGGAGGAAGTAGAGGAGGAGGAGTTGTATGCGGAAGGGCTAACATCTGCAAGGTCCAGACGGTCGGCAGCACCAAGGCGGCAGCCATGTGAGGGTGGGGGAGATGGTTTTACCAGGGCGCATGGTAGCAGCCAAACTAGTGAGGAAGGTGCAGGAGCCCAGGAAGAAGTGGAGGACGAACTGATGGAAGACTCATCAGATGAGGGAGACCTTGATCACATTTCTGTTGTGCGAGGTTGGGGGGAGAGGACAGAGGAAGGAAGCATGATTGTTACCTCGCCACCAACACAACAGGGACTTGGTGCTCCTGGATGCGCAACACACATGAGTGCCTTCTTGCTGCACTACCTGCAACATGACCCTCGAATTGTGAGAATTAGAAATAATCCTGACTACTGGGTTGCCACACTGTTAGATCCCCGGTACAAAAGTAAATTTGCAGAAATTATTCCTGCCATAGAAAGGGATGCACGCATGCAGGAGTATCAGCAGAGACTGTTGCAGAATCTTACATGTGCTTTTCCACAAAATACCAGTGGTGCACGTAGTGAATCTCACAGTTCCAACTTGCCAACCGTGGGACCGTCAAGTGTTCAGCACTCAAACCGTAACAGAACCACAGTATCTGGTGGTAACATCAATTTTGCGGAATCATTTCACCACTTTTTTAGCCCATCCTTTGCAAGGCCACAGGAGACAAGAAGTCTGACACATAGTCAACGCCTAGAGACGATGGTACAGGAGTATCTCCAAGTAAACATTGAAGCCACGACTGTGTCACTGGACCCTTGCTCTTTTTGGGCTTCCAATCTGGATAAATGGCCAGAGCTAGCCACTTACGCCTTGGAGATCTTGTCATGCCCCGCAGCCAGCGTTCTGTCTGAACGTGTGTTCAGCGCTGCTGGTGGTGTGCTGACAGATAAGCGCACGCGGCTCTCCACTGATAATGTAGACAGACTCACGTTCATAAAGATGAACAAATCATGGATCCGAAACGACTTTTCTACCCCTGTGTCATCCTGGGGAGAGTAAAAGCTTGATGATTGGTTAAAATCACCCTACCAACCGTTTTAAGCTTTCAAATTACTAATCATGTTTATCTGTATCTTGACTGGAAAATAATTTGGGCTTTGTAGCAGTGTGCAGCACTGATCCTATTAGGCCATCTATAATAAGCTCCACCAGATTTAAAATTAAAAATAATTTTTAGCTGCATCTAGCCCGGAAAATAATTTTGGGGCTCCGAGATGCGCAAGACACATAAGTGCCTTCTTGCTGCACTACCTGCAGCATGACCCTCATATTGTCAGAATTCGAAGTAATCATGACTACTGGGTTGCCACACTCTTAGATCCCCCAAACTTTTCGATCAACCTTTTCATTTTAATAAAGACCAAAAAAATGGTCATTTTTGAAATTATAAGCATTAGCAGGTTGTTAGAAACTGAAATCAAACAGTTTTCAACTCAAAACTTTATTCTAGGTGATGTTACATTTTCACATAGGACCCCTTGTTCGAAAGGAGCTTCTGAACTCTCTCGTCCATTGAATTTGTCAGGTTTTGGATGGTTTCTGCTTCAATTGTTTTGCATGAGGACAGAATACCCTCCCAGAGCTGTTGCTTAGATGTGAACTGCCTCCCGCCATCATAGACACTCCTTTTAAATGATGCTCCAAAGGTTCTGAATGGGGTAGAGGTCAGGGGAGCATGGGGGTCACACCATAAGTTTGTCCCCTTTTATGCCCATATCAGCCAGAGATGCAGATGTTTTATGTGCAGCATGAGATGGTGCATTATCATGCAGAAAAATGATCTTGCTGTGAAATACACGGTTCTTCTTCTTGAACCATGGCAGGAAGTGCTGTTTGAGAAAATCCACATACATTATGGAGTTCATCTTTAGCGCCTTCAGGGATCCTAAAGGGGCCGACAATCTCTCTCCCCATGATTCCAGCCCAAAACATTACTCCACCTCCTCCTTGTTGGCGCTGTAGCCGTGTTTGCGTGGGGTGTCCATCAACCAGCCATCCTCCACTCCATCCATCTGGACCATCGAGCGCTGCACGGCACTCATCCGTGAACAAAACTGTTTTGAAATCAGTCTTCATGTAATGTTTGGCCCACTGGAGCCGTTTCTGCTTGTGTGAAGTGGATAGAGGAGGTCGACAGGATGGCGTATGCACAGCTGCAAACCTCTGAAGGACCCTGCATCTTGTTGTTCGGGGGACGTTGGAGGCACAAGCAGCTTCAAAAACTTGTCTGCTGCTATGACAAGGCTTTTTTGCCGCTGCTGTTTCAACCTGACGTAATTGCCTGTAGGAAAGAGTCCTCAATTTGCCCTTATCAGCACGCACACGTGTGTACTGTGAATCAGCTACATACTTCTTGATTGCCAAGACACTTCATCCTGATCATCGCACAATGTTGATTGTAGTCATGCCTTGACCTAAACACTCCACAATTTGTTGCTTCTCAGCAGCCGACACATCCTTTTTCTTTCCCATTTTGGCAGAAAATGTAGGCTGCTGAATAATGTGAGAGAGCCTTCTTAAGTAGTCTTGCCTTTCATTGGACACACCTGCCAAACTAATTAGCACAGGTGTCTGCAATTGCTTACAGTGATATAAAGAGCCCTGACACACATCACCATCAATGAGTTTAACTGACAAACAAACAAATTCTTCCCTTATCACTCCTAAACACTTTTTGCATAATAATTTGGAACGCAGTGTACATGTGCTTTTCCACAAAACACCAGTGGTTCACGTAGTGAATCTTACAGTTCTAACTTGCCAACCGTGGTCTGTATGGAGTTGTTCAATAAAGGGCCCAAAATTAAGATAACATAGATGGGAGAGGTCTCTATGAATAGGAATTCCTAAGTATTTGATACCCTGTGAGGGCCAGGCAAAGGGAAAGTTGGACTGGATGGAATCCTATATGGATTTGGGGAGGGAGACATCGAGGGCCTCAGACTTCGCTGCATTGATTTTAAAATTTGACCATGTAACAAAGTGATCTATTTCAGCCATAACAGCATGGATGGATATATGTGATTGAGTGATATATACTAGGACATCATCAGCAAATAGAGAGCACTTGTACTCGGTGCCTCCCACCTCAATCCACCTAATATTGGGGTTATGGCGAATTGATGAGAGCAGGTGCTCCGTCACTAGGATGTATAAGAGAGGGGACAGAGAACATCCCTGCCTTGTCCCATTGGTGATTGTGAAAGGTGATGAAAATGTTCTGACGCGCCCCCTGGGCCTTGGGACACCCGGAGCCGGACCCTTTTTGGTGGATGCTGGTGGTTGTAGTCTTCGTGGCGGCGATCCGGTTCCGTGGCTCAGGGCGGTCAAACCAGTGGCGGAACTATTTATGTGGTTTTGATGTTTAAATGTCCGACTACGCCACCCGTGGATTGCGGTCAGAGTGAACCGCCGCTACAGGGCAGACCGCTAAGGCTGGTGTTGTGGGTGCAGCAGAGCGTAGCATAACTCCCCACGGGAGGAGTATAGCCTCAGGGCAGTGTATGCGGAGGATGGGGGTGATGGTGCAGGGCAGCAGCAGTAACGACACGGAGTCAGTGATGCAGTTCAGGGCCTTTACTCACAGTTCTTATTATCCAGACCACGTCTGCAGGTAACAGCTGCCCACGTCGTACTGTGCTCACCAGGTGAGGGGCTCAGACAACTCCCAGATAACTTTGGAGCGCTTCACAGGACCCCCTTTGTGTGTCCTTTGTCTGGCCTTTCTTACCAACACTTCTGTCCGGCTGCCTCGGGCCTCCTCTTGGTAAACTTGGCGCCAGTTTCCCTGACCCTATGTGGTGCCTTCCTAGCGGGTGGAGCAAGGGGCTGCGCCACATAAAATGTCAGAGCCTCCGGTTTCTAGCTGAGGGTCGTTTCCTGCCTCCACTAGTTCGGGGACCGGTCTCCCCCTTTGGCCTGACCCCTCCACGCAGGTGGATTCGGGCGTGCGGTGGCGACTCGCCCGTCCGCACCCCTGGGATCCCTTCATTCCTCGTTCCTGGAGCCTTCTCCGCTCCTCTTCCTTCCTTTTCCCTCTTGCAGGCCTGGGCCTCTGTTACTAGGCCCACCTCCGGAGCAGAGCTCATGCAGAGCCCCTGCTCCCTGCCACTTCTGCTCAGACTTCTCTGCACTGAACTAAGATGGTGCCCACCTTTTATACTCCCTTCTCAATGCACCCAGGAACTGCTTCCTCCCTGCTCCTGCACTGCAGGGTTCCCCTTCCTCAGTGTTCCCTCCCCCCACTCCAGCCAGGGACAGGGACTGTCGTGCCCATCTCAGGGGCATATTGGTCGCCCTGCCCCACGGCAATGTGGTGTAATGCATGCAGGTTTCGGGTCCTGATCCACACTCCATCCTTATCTGAGAGTGAGATATCACACCTCTGGGTGAGGTGCAATACGTCTGTAGCAACCGAGCCCTCGGTGCTAAAGTTCCATTTATCTTCAGCCTAGGTGACGTATTGTGATACAGGGCCGTGATTTTGGCTATAAAAGGGTCCCCTAGACCCCTACCCCAAGCTTTTTAAGAGAATCATATATGGCGTGCCAGGAGACTCTATGGAATGCTTTCTCAGCATCCAACGAGAGTATCTACTTACAAATTTTTAACTGCATCTAGCCCAGGAAATACTTTGTGCCTAGTAGCAGTGTCTGCTAGTCAGCAGATTATCCCGGCTGTTAAGCAAGCTACACCACCTGTAGTTTGGACACTTAATTTTTTCAAAGGAAATGCTTCGGGACCACGGGATACTTAGTGAAGAGCATCAGGAGGCACCCCAAGGCATAGGGGCTGGGACTGGCACTAGGATGCCTTGCGGTGGACAGCCGAGCTCGATCCTTATAAAAGCTTTTTAACTGCAGCAGCTTTAGTGGACGCTACTGGAGCTGGAATTACGCGGCTGCTGGCATGAGACTTGCCCTCCAGTAGATCCTTGTAAATGGATTTAAAGTGTATTCATTCAAATTAGAGGGACAATTTAAATTAAAAAGCTTAGAGCTGCCTCCACCACAGGGGGGCTCTCTCGACCCACCAGCGGACAGGCACCAGTATTGGGAGAGGGGGGCTGGCCATCAGGGTTCACCGCGGCTCTGGCACAAACCCGGCGACACGGAGGTGGCACGGGCAGGAGCGGACTGGCCGTCTCGGCTTCTCACTTTTTGGATTTTAGAAGGGCATGACATGCCTATATCTGTGTCTCCCCCTCCTTTTACTCCTCCACCTCTTTTCTTTTCGCATGACTATATGTACTTGTCACTTTTCCATGTGTTAGTTGTGTCTTCTGAGCAGTTTGTCAGCTTTTGGACACCTTTGAAGGTGTTTTCTATGTGTTTCTATGTGTTTTTGTTTGCCTGCCATTGGTTTTAACGGTGTTCGAAGGTGTTCGACGAACAGTTCGACGAACAGTTCGGCGAACACACGGGTGTTCGACGAACCGAACCGAACTCGAACACTACGGGGGTGGCTCAACACTAATTATAATGCAAATTTTTTTTTTACAGTTTTTTAATCCCAAAAGTATTCTTCCCGTATTCTCACATCCCTCCTTTGCTTTGGCTTCCTGTGATTCCAAGGTGAATCTAAGTAGCCTAATATTATATAAAAAAAATTAAATAGCCCGAATCTGCATTTTTTATGATGCGATGCTGGTGAATCCAGCAAAATGGCTGCCAGATTTTAAAAAAAGTCCTATCCTCATCTCCTCAACCTTGTCCCGCCAGGATCAGACTAGATGGACACCCATAAACCTTAGGCAGGCACCCATAAATGTGTTGCCAGTTTACCAGTTGTCCTTTTCTGGAGCACTTTTGGTAGGCTCCAACCACTGTATGCCAGGAAGATCCCACAACACCTGCTATTTTAGAGATGCTCTGACCCAGTCTACTAGTCATTAAAGTTTGGCCCTTGCAAAAGTCGCTCAGGTCTTAATGCTTTCCCATTTTCCCTGCTTCTAACACATCAGTGTGAAGGACTTTTTTTTTTGATTTCTGCTAATTCTCAAACTTTTCACATTGTGGCACCTTGGATTTAGGTTAAAATAACTTGTAAGATTTTTTTTTATTCCCCAATATGTTTCCTTGTAAGCAGAAAACTCATCTGTCCAGGAATTCCAATTGGAAATGTATGCATAGTTGACCATATTATATGGTTACCCTAGGACATTTATTAATGGCATCTCTTCTGCACAGAGTGCTTTTGAAGTAATCACATGACATATAGGTTAGGGTTTTGCATTGAAATAGCATATGTAAGTTTTTCTCCATGTGTATATAACACAAATCATTTATACTACGTATATATTATAGAATACACTATATCACGCTGACTAAGCATATCCTATCTACTCACTGATTTTTATATTCTTATTCACCTTGAATCATGCAAAAGGTGCCTTGGGGATTACAAAAATATTAGAGTTACGATTCATACATTTGCTTCTATTGTTTCATTCATAAGGTTTTGTGCATTGAAATATGCGATCAAAATTCTTTGTTTGAAAGTGCAGGATTATTTAACCTTTTTGGGACCAGGAGGATTTTTACTATTCTGAATGCTTGCGATTAATTTTGTTATCAAGCTGTCTAGATTTTCTAATCGCAACAGATATTTAAGAGGTTCAAAGAGGCAAGGAGGGCGCAGATCATGTCTATTTTGCACCCTTTCCTTAATGGTTCTGTGTACACTAAGGCTACGTTCCCACAATGAGTATTTGGTGAGTTTTGGATGTTGAGAGTTTTCTGTAGCATTTCTGCACCTATTTGGTAAATTATGTTACTTGCAGGGTTTTTTTCATTGCGTTTTTATCACGGTTTTGACCAGCAGTTTATGTTATCTTGCTATGTCAAACTTTAAATATAGCTGCTTTGTTTTTGATACTACTTGGTACATGACTTTATTGATATAGTCATGTGCGGATTAGGGCTCATACCCATCTGCATTAATAAAATCGGTCCCATGTTGTTCCTGAAAAGTCGGACGAGTGTCATGCGAGTGTAACGCGATTTTTATCAAAAAGCATCAGTATAACATCCATCCCCAATCCTGGTAAGCATGGCACCCCATCCCTCATCCTGGTATGTATGGTACCCCTCATCCCTATCCTGGTATGTATGGTACCCCTCATCCTGGTATGCATGGCACCTCATCCCTCATCCTGGTATGCATGGTACCTCGCATCAGTATTCTGGTAAGTATGGTACCCCTCCTCCTGGTATACATGGCACCCCTCATCCCAATTCTGGTATGTATGGCACCCCTCATCCCTATCCTGGTATGTATGGCCTCCTCATCCCCCAATCCTGGTATGCATGGCACCCCATCCCTCATCCTGGTATGCATGGTACCCAGCATTCCTGTCCTGGTATGCATGGTACCCCTCATCCCTATTCTGGTATGTATGGTACCCCTCATCCCTATCCTGGTATATATGGTACCCCTCATTCCTATCCTTGTATGTATGGTACCCCACATCCTGGTATGCATGGCACCCCATCTCTCATTCTGGTATGCATGGTACCCCACATCCCTATTCTGGTATGTATGGTACCCCTCATCCTGCTATACATGGCACCCCTCATCCCAATTCTGGCATGTATGGCCTCCTCATCCCCCAATCCTGGTATGCATGGCACCCAATCTATCATCCTGGTATGCATGGCTCCCTCATCCCCAATACTGGTATGTATGGCCCCCTCATCCCTATCCTTGTATGCATGGCACTCCTCATCCCCCAATCCTGGTATGCATGTCACCCCATCCCTTATCCTGGTATGCATGGCACCCCTCATCCCTATTCTGGTATGCATGGTACCCCTCATCCCTATTCTGGTATGCATAGCACCCCTCTTCCTCATATGCATGGCACCCCATCCCTTATCCTGGTATGCATGGCACCCCTCATCCCTATTCTGGTATGCATGGCACCCCTCATCATAATCCTGGTATGTATGGCACCCCTCATCCCCCAAACCTGTTAGGTATGGTATCCAATCCCTCATCCAGGTATGCATGGCTTCTCATCCCCAATCCTGGTATGCATGGCACCCAATCCCTCATCCTGGTATACATCGCTTCCTCGTCTCCAATCCTGGTATGCATGGCACCCCATCCCTCATCCTGGTATGTATGGTACCCCTCATCCCTATCCTGGTATGTATGGTACCCCTTATTCTGGTATGCATGGCACCCCGCATCCCTATTCTGGTATGTATGGCACACCTCATCCCCCAATCCTGGTATGTATAGCACCCCTCATTCCCCAATCCTGGTATGTATGGCCTCCTCATCCCCCAATCCTGGTATGCATGGCACCCCATGCCTCATCCTAGTATGCATGGTACCCTGCATTCCTATCCTGGTATGCATGGTACCCCTCATCCCTATTCTAGTATATATGGTACCCCTCATCCCTATCCTGGTATGTATGGTACCCCTCATCCCTATCCTCGTATGTATGCTACCCCTCATCCTGGTATCCATGGCACCCCATCCCTCATTCTGGTATGCATGGTACCCCATATCCCTACTCTGGTATGTATGGTACCCCTCATCCTGGTATACATGGCACCCCTCATCCCAATTCTGGTATGTATGGCCTCCTTATCCCCCAATCCAGGTATGCATGGCACCTAATACCTCATCCTGGTATGCATGGCTCCCTCATCCCCAATCCTGGTATGTATGGCCTCCTCATCCCGATCCTGGTATGCATGGCACTCCTCATCCCCCAATCCTGGTATGCATGTCACCCCATCCCTTATCGTGGTATGCATGGCACCCCATCCCTTATCGTGGTATGCATGGCACCCCTCATCCCTATTCTGGTATGCATGGTTCCCCTCATCCCTATTCTGGTATGCATGGTACCCCTCATCCCCAATGCTGGTATGCATGGCACCCCTCACACCGCAATCCTGGTATGCATGGTCCCCTCACCCGCCCAATCCTGCTATGCATGGTCCCCTCACACTCCAATCCTGGTATGCATGGTCCCCTCACACCCTATCCTGGTATGCATGGTCCCCTCACCCCCAATCCTGGTATGCATGGTACCCCCTCATCCCTATCCTGGTATGCATGGTCCCCTCACCCCCCAATCCTGGTATGTGTGGTACCGCTCATCCTGGTATGCATGACACCCCATTCCTCATCCTGGTATGCATGGTCCCCTCACCCCCCAATCCTGGTATGCATGGTTCCCCCCTCATCCAACAATCCTGGTATGCATGGTCCCCTCACCCCCCAATCCTGGTATGCATGGTACGCCTCACCCCCCCAATCCTGGTTTGCATGGTACCCCTCATCCGTATCCGGGTATGCATGGTCCCCTCATCCCCAAATCCTGGTATGCATGGCACCCCGCATCCCCCAATCCTGGTATGCATGGCACCCTCATCCCCCAATCCTGGTATATATGGCCCCCTCACCCCCCAATCCTGGTATATAAGGCACCCCTCATCCCCCAATCCTGGTATATATGGCACCCCTCATCACCCAATCCTGGTATGCATGGCACCCTTCATCCCCCCAATCCTGGTATGCATGGCACCCCTCATCCCCCAATCCTGGTATGCATGGCACCCCTCATCCCCCAATTCTGGAATGTGTGGCCCCCTCACCCCCCAATTCTGGTATGTATGGCACCCCTCATCCCTATCACACATACAAAAAAATAAACACTTATACTCACCTTTCTTCCCTGTGCTTCAGAGCTGCTGCGTCCCATTCTGCCGGAGGCCGAGGGAGTAGTGCGGCGCTGGAGTACCTCGATTGCCCATATTGCGCTGTCTGGTGCCATTTTGCTGAAGACACACTGCAAATGTGTCTTCAGTAAAATGGCGCCAGATAGCACTATGCACATGCGCCGATACCGACACTTCACTCCTGCCCCAGTCTCCGGCGAGAAGAGAGGCGCCACGGCAATGCTCCTCCCGGTCACCTAAATTTGTAAATATGGCGCCGGAGATTGCGGTATGCGTTCAGTGTCTACGCATACCGTGATCCCCGGCGCCATACACACTCCCTCTTACCTGTAGCGGCTCCATGCGTTCTTCTGTCTGGAGCCAGACTGCGCAGGCGTGTCACGCTTGCGCAGTCTATAAAGGCTTCAGACAGATGTACGCATCTCTGGTTATATTATATATATATATATATATATATATATATATATATAGTGTGGGGGAGCGGTAGTGGTGGAGGAGCGGGGCACAGGAGGCAGCAGGTCGCCTGCTGCAGCTTATACTGTGCCCGCTGCTAAAGAAAATGAAAACTCACTGCTCCCCTGTTATGAACTGCTACAAGCACTAAGGAAGGAAAGGAAAACTGTCCCTACAATAGGACTAAGCTGATTCCCTACGATGCAGCGGGGGACCTGTTCCTTGTGAACAGACCCGCCTAAGTCCTCGGCTAGTCTGAACGCAGACCTATAGTTATAAGGGAGGGGTCCCTACAAGAACTAAGGACTGGGATATAGATGGACACCTCCTTGCAGAAATTGTAGCAGAGCAAAGACAAACAAACAAAAGTACTAGTGGATCAAGGACCAAGCAAACTACTGAGTTAGGTACAAGGCACCTGCCTAGCTTAAGAGTAAATGAAATCCAGCAAGGCCAGAAGGGCGGAGCTGGATTATATAGGCAGAAAGTCATGTGACCAACAAAATAGAAAAATAACTAACAGAAGGGTTCTAACAGTACCCCCTCTTCTATGATGATCCTCCGGATCCTTCAGGCCCAGGTCTATCAGGAAACCTCCTGTGAAACGCTCCGACAAGTCTAGGAGCAGAGACATCATCCGCCTTTACCCAGGAGTTATCCTCGGGACCGAAACCTTTCCAAGCGACGAGATACTGCAATCTCCCTCTATGCCATCTAGAATTAAGAATGCGAGAAATTTCATATTCACCGTCTTCCACCACCGGAGGAACAGAGATAGTGGCGTCCCTATCTGAAACATCACCTTTTTTCAATAAGGAAACATGAAACACCGGATTAATCTTCCAGGAGGTGGGAACCTCCAACCTAACAGCAGATTGGTTAACTACCTGAAGTACCTTAAACGGCCCTACAAATTTCGGGCCCAATTTCTTAGAAGGAATTCTCAACCGCAGATTCTTAGAGGACAACCAAACCATGTCACCAACCGTAAACAAAACCTCATGACGTTTCCTGTCAAAGTACCTCTTAGATTTTTTGTTAGCCTCTTGAAGGTTACAACGTACATCAGTCCAAAATCTCTCCAAATCACCGGATAAATTCTCCTCCTCCGGCACAGCCGATACCAATTTGGAGAATGACCCAAACGACGGATGTCTCCCAGTACAACAAAAAAAAGGAGAACATCCAGCAGAAGAGGATGTATGGTTGTTAAGAGCAAATTCAGCAAGTGGCAGAAACTCAGACCACCCCTCTTGATTGTCAGCCACAAAACAACGCAAAAACTGTTCAACATCCTGGTTCTTTCTTTCTGTCTGTCCATTAGACTCAGGAGGATATCCAGATGAAAATGACAAATGAACTCCCAACCTGTCACAAAAGGCACGCCAAAAACGAGCCACGAACTGAGGTCCACTATCGGAAACAATGTCGGTAGGAATGCCATGGAGTCTGACAATTTCCTTAACAAAAGACTTAGCGAGTGTCTTAGCGCAGGGCAGTTTGATGAAAGGAACCAAGTGACACATCTTCCTAAAACAGTCCAAGATGACAGTGAAACCCTCAGAGGCAGGAAGGTCAGTAATAAAATCCATAGCAAGATGCGTCCAAGGTGCACTACGAACCTCCAGAGGGCAAAGCAACCCGGCAGCAGGAGCATGTGAAGACTTAGATCTAGCACACACAGTACATTGACGCACCCACTTAATGACTTCCTTCTGCCACCCAGGCTACCAAAGACTGCGACCTACAAGTCTCTTAGTCTCAGAAATTCCTGGATGACCTGCCAACCGAGACTCATGACACTCCACAACAAACCTCTCCTAAAGTTCCTAGGCACAAACAACCTCCCATGGGGAGTGTTAGACGGGGCATCCTCCTGGGCTTTCAGAATCCCATCTTCCAAAACGGAGTCCAATGCTGCTATCACAACACCTTCCTGTAAAATGCTCTCCTCCTCCTCGATGCCAACCATGGGAGAAAAGCTGCGAGATAAAGCATCAGCTTTTACATTCTTGGTACCCGGGATGTAAGTAACAGAAAAGTTAAACCTAGCCTGACGGGCATTCAAGCGCTTGGCAGCATCAAGATAGATCAGATTCTTATGATCAGTGAAAACCTGAATGGGAAATTTAGCACCTTCCAAGAGATGACGCCAATGTTCAAATGCGAGTTTAATAGCCAGCAATTCCCGATTACCAACATCGTAATTAAGTTCGGTCTCAGAAAATTTTTTTGAAAAAAAAGCACAGGGATGTACTCCATCCTTGTTTTCCTGAGACAAAACAGCACCGACCCCCACCGAAGAAGCATCAACCTCGACCAAAAAAGGCTTGGCCTCATCAGGCTGCATAAGGATGGGGGCAGAACTGAACCTCTCCTTGAGATACACAATAGCTTCAATGGCCTCAGTAGTCCACTGGACGGTATTCGCACCTTTCCTGGTGAGATCGGTCAGCGGCTTAACAATTATAGAAAAATTCTTAATGAATTTTCTGTAATAATTGGCGAAACCCAAAAATCTCTGTATTGATTTCAAACCAATAGGCCTAGGCCATTCCTGCACCGCCTGAACCTTCACCGGGTGCATCTCAAAGTCCTCGCTGGAGATAATGTAGCCCAAAAAACTAATTCTCTGCACAGCGAACTCACATTTCTCCAGCTTAGGAAAAAGTGAATTGTCACTTAACAACTGCAATACCTCACGTATGCTCTGCCAATGAGACTCCAGATCCGGCGAATAAATCAAAATGTTATCCAAATACACAACCACATTCTTACCAATCAAAGGTCTCAGGATGTCATTAATAAGGTTCTGAAAAAATGCTGGTGCATTGGTAAGACCAAAAGGCATAACCAGATTCTCACAATGACCCACCGGAGTGTTAAAAGCAGTTTTCCATTCATCACCTTCCTTCATACGTAACAAATTGTATGCCCCCTGGAGATCAATTTTAGAGAACCACTTGGCCCCCACTAACTGGTTGAACAAGTCAGGAATTAATGGCAGTGGGTAGGAATTGCGTACAGTAATTTTATTAATTTCGCGAAAATCCAGACATGGACGTAAACCGCCGTCCTTTTTTTTTACAAAAAAAAATCCAACAGCCACAGGAGACTTAGAAGGTCTAATGTGACCGGCGGCCAAGCTTGTCTGCATGTATTCCTCCAAGGCCTTTTTCTCAGGGATGGTCAGATTAAATAGGCGACTCTTGGGAAGAGTAGCTCCAGGGACAAACTCAATGGTGCAATCATAGTCCCTATGAGGAGGCAAAACTTGCGACTCCTCCTCAGAAAAAACCTTCCAAAAATCCTGAATAGGTACAGGTAATTCCCCTTTTTCCACAGCAGCAATGCGACCGTTACAACATTTATCATGACACTTAGGTCTCCAAGACTTAATTTCATGGGTAGACCAGTCCAGTACAGGATTGTGCAATTTTAACCAAGGTAACCCCAAAACCACTGGAGAAGGCAAATTATTGAATACCGCCAAATCCAAATTCTCTTGCTGAATACCATTAATGGTGAGGGGAAACTCAAAAACCTTGTGAGTAATACATTTCAAAGGAGAGCCATCAACAGCAACCACAGAAATAGGAGATGACAAAAGTTTGGATTCTAATTTAAATTTTTCCAAAAATCCCTTATCAATCACATTGAGTACAGAACCACAATCCACAAATACCCGAAATTCAATCAACTCCTCCTGAAATGAGGTGCTCCCTGAAAGAAATACTCCCTTAGTGTTTAAACAAGCTATACGGGCGTAACTGACCTTTTTTTTTTCTTTGTTCAAACGAAGCACACAACTCTTAATAAAGTGGTCAGATTTACCGCAATAAAAACATAATCCCTTAGCAAACCTGCGGTCTTTTTCCTGAGAATGGGGTGACGTCGCTGTAGCGCCGGCATCCCTGCCCTCTGCTAGGCAGGGACGCTGTTCCCCTCACCTCTCTGCTCCGTGCCCGGCGTCCTCCTCCCGCTCTGCTGGCAGCGCGCGCTCCTTCCCGGCCACTGTGCTTAGGGCGCGCGCGCTCTCCCTCCCTCTTAAAGGGGCCGCGCGTGCCGTCCTAAGGAGTCCCCGGCCAATGGCCGGAGGACTTCACCATATATAAGGCACCTCCTCCAAAATGGAGGTGCCCGAGCAATGTTGTTGCACTGTTCACTACTCTGCTTCAGCCCTCAGGTCCCGTTGCCAGTTACCTGCCAGATACCTGCCAGATTCCTGCCAGCTTGCTGTCTTATTCCTGCCTGATTATCTGCTACCTGCCTGCTAGTCTGAGGTCCGACGGTCTGCCTTACTACTCCTGTCAGTCTGTCTAAGGACCAGCCTGTCCGCTCACCTGGGAGCGCACTTCAGCCACCTGCCTGCTTGCCTGAGGTCCGACGGTCTGCCTTCCAACTCCTGTCAGTCTGTCTATGGACCAGCTTGCCTGCTCACCTGGGAGCACACATCTGCTACCTGCCTGCTAGCCTACCTGGAGGCTCCGCCGTCACGTGCTGTGACCACCTGCCTGTCCAGTGACTCCTGCCCGCTCACCTGGGAGCGCTCATCTGCTGCCTGTCTGCTAGCCTACCTGGAGGCTCTGCCGTCATGTGCTGTGACAACCGCCTGTCCAAGACTTCTGCCCGCTCACCTGGGAGCGCTCATCTGCCGCCTGTCTGTTGGTCTTCCTGGAGGCTCCGCCGTCACATGCTGTGACCACCCGTTCATCCAGAGACTCTCGCCTGCTCACCTGGGAGCTCACGTCTATCATCAGCCGCCACAGGTCGTACCAACCCTTTACCCAGAGACTGCCCCGGTCACTTGCCGTGACCTCCAGCCCGTTCACTCAGAGACTGTCCCGGTCACCTGCTGTGACTTCCTGCCCGTCTTCCCTGGTCGCCACCTGCTCCCTTACAAGGACCGCCCCCTTGTATAGTAGCTCAGAGGTTCCGCCTCCCAGACCCGTTACAGTTTGCTCGGGCCATGGAACCCGGTGGCACCCAAGCTCCCTCGCTCTCGGACCTGTGTCATGAACTGTCCCGTCAAAGGTCCCAACAGGAGTCCATCCTGGGTCACCTGCGGAATGTCAATACTCGCCTGGACACTCTGACTGCTCCACCAGCAACCTCCGCCAGTGCCATGTCTCGCAATCCGGCAGCTCCGCTGCCCACTAATACCATGGTATCCTACCCCGGACCCTGGCTTTCTGCACCTCCTCGCTTCGGAGGCGACTCCGCCCAGGCTCGGGGCTTCATAAATCAGTGCACCCTGCACTTTGAACTATTGTCCCACCAGTTTAACTCCGACCGAGCCAAAATTGCATTCATCATGTCCCATCTCACCGGGGAGGCCCTGGCCTGGCTAAATCCTCTATGGGAGAGAGGAGACCCCCTGGTGTCCAACTTGCCTGCTTTTCTCACGGCTTTCCGGAAAGTCTTCGACGAACCCGGACGGAAGACCTCATCCGCATCAGCACTGCTACGCCTCCGTCAGGGAAGTCTCACCGTGGGCCAATATGCCATACGGTTCCGTACCCTTGCCTCGGAGCTGGCCTGGGATAACGACGCTCTGGTATCCGTCTTCTGGGAGGGTCTGTCCGGCCGTATTAAAGATGAACTTGCCGGTCGGGACATCCCTACCACTCTCGATGACCTAATAACTCTTGCCACCCGGATTGACCTACGGTTCCAGGAGCGTGCCAAAGAGGTCACCCGTGAGAGGAGGTTACCACGTCTAGCTCCTACTTTTCAGAAACCCGTCACTCCCTCCGTCTCTACCCAGGTACACTCTCCTGAGCCTATGCAGGTCGACCAGACCAAGATGGTCAAAACCCGTCAGGACTTACGCCGTGCCGAGGGGAGCTGCTTCTACTGTGGCAGTAAGGAGCACCGGATCCGTACCTGCCCGGAGAGGTCGGGAAACGCCTGTGTCTAGGTTCGCTCAGAGAGGTCGACCTAGACAAGAATAAATCCTCTCCATCTCTGCTGTTGTCAGTCTCAATCGTCTGCGGGGAGAACCGTTTTTCCAACTAGCCCAACTTGACTCTGGAGCAGCCGGGAATCTTATTTCACAGTCCCTGGTAGAGAAATACCGCATCCCCACCAAACCTCTGGCTGTACTCTTGCCTGTTGCTGCCGTGGATGGGGGTCTCTTACCACGCCCCATCCAACTCATCACCGAATCCATTACTCTGCAGGTGGGAATGCTGCATTCTGAGAGTATCTCCTTTCATGTTCTGCCTGGACTCTCCCACGCCCTCTTGCTAGGCCTACCTTGGCTCCAGAGACATGCACCCGTGCTTGACTGGCAGACCAGAGAAGTCCTTCGCTGGGGACAGGACTGCCTTAAGACCTGTCTGGTTCCCGTCCATCCCGTCCGTCCTTCTCCTACCCCAGCTAATCTACCTGGACTTCCGATTCCTTATTGGTCTTATGCTGATGTCTTTAATAAAAAGGAAGCAGAGACACTACCCCCTCATAGACCATACGACTGCCCTATCGACCTGTTACCTGGTACTACTCCTCCCCGTGGGCGTATTTATCCATTATCCGCTGCTGAGACCCGGTCGATGTCCGAATATATTGAGGAGAATCTGGCCAGGGGATTCATCCGGAAATCTACCTCCCCGGCGGGAGCAGGCTTCTTTTTCGTCAAAAAGAAGGACGGCTCTCTCCGTCCCTGTATAGACTATAGAGGCCTTAACCAGATCACGGTGAAGAATAAGTACCCCCTTCCGCTCATTCCGGAGTTATTTGATCGTCTGAGGGGGGCTAGAATCTTCACCAAACTGGACCTCCGTGGGGCGTACAACGTGGTTCGTATCCGTCAGGGGGATGAATGGAAGACGGCATTCAACACCCGGGACGGCCACTATGAATATCTGGTAATGCCCTTTGGTCTCTGTAACGCTCCTGCTGTCTTTCAAGAGTTGGTCAATGACATCTTCCGGGACCTTCTCTACTCCTGCGTAGTGGTGTACCTGGACGACATCTTGGTCTTCTCTCTGGATCTCCAGACTCACCGGAGGGACGTTCGTCAGGTCCTGCTCAGGCTCAGGCAGAATCACCTCTTCGCTAAATACGAGAAGTGCCTCTTTGAGCAGACCTCGCTTCCGTTTTTGGGCTACATTATTTCTCAGACCGGCCTACGAATGGATCCAGAGAAACTGTCTGCCATCGAGAAATGGCCTCGACCGGAGGGGTTGAAGGCCATTCAGCGATTCCTGGGCTTCGCTAACTACTACCGCCTCTTCATACCACACTTCTCTTCCCGGACTGCCCCAATTTCCGCGCTCACCCGTAAGGGTACTAATCCCAAAGAGTGGCCGCCCGAAGCAGAGGAGGCCTTTCTTTCCCTAAAACAGGCCTTCTCTTCCGCCCCGGTGCTGCATCGCCCGGACGGCAACAAGCAGTTCTTCCTGGAAGTTGACGCCTCCTCCTCTGGAGCCGGAGCGGTACTTACTCAAAAATCATCTTCCGGGAGAATGGTAACTTGTGGCTTCTTCTCCAAACTCTTCTCCTCTTCTGAGCGCAACTATTCCATAGGAGACCGAGAGTTATTGGCCATCAAGCTGGCGTTGGAGGAGTGGCGTTACCTACTCGAGGGGGCTCTTCACCCGGTAATAATTTACACTGACCACAAGAACTTGGCTTACCTCCAGCATGCCCAGAGACTTAACCCGCGCCAAGCCCGGTGGTCCTTGTTTTTTGCTCGCTTTGATTTTGTTCTTCATTTTCGCCCGGCTGACAAAAACGTCAAAGCAGACGCCTTGTCCCGATCCTTTCTGGTGTCCGATCTCGAGGAAGAACCTAAACATATCATCGATCCCGCCAGAGTAATGCAGGTGGCTCCCGTGAGTCTAAATCGTCTCCCTCCCGGTAAGACGTTTGTTTCAGTACCTGATCGGAAGAAGATCCTACACTGGGGCCATTCGTCTAAACTAGCTGGCCACGCCGGTCAGAAAAAGACCCTCCAGCTTATTGCCCGGCACTACTGGTGGCCTACCCTGCACAAGGACGTAATAGACTTTGTTTCTGCCTGTGTGTCCTGCGCCCGCAACAAAGTCCCGAGACACCTGCCAGCCGGTCGCCTCCTTCCGCTTCCTGTGCCTGCTGCCCCCTGGCAGCATATTGCTATGGACTTCATAACTGATCTCCCCGTCTCCGCCTGTTGTACGGTCATTTGGGTGGTCGCTGATCGCTTTTCCAAGATGGCTCACTTTATTCCCCTGCCAGCCCTCCCGTCTGCACCCGAGCTGGCTAAAAACTTTATCCGCCACATCTTCCGTCTTCATGGCCTGCCCCTCCACATCGTGTCGGATCGTGGGGTACAGTTCACCTCACGTTTCTGGAGAGCCACTTGTAAACTGCTAGACGTCACCCTGGACTTCTCTTCCGCTTACCACCCACAGTCCAATGGTCAAGTGGAGCGGATCAATCAGAACCTGACCAGTTACCTCCGGCACTTCATTAATGCCCATCATTCAGACTGGGTGGATCTCCTACCATGGGCCGAGTTCTCTTATAACAATCACGAGAGCGAATCCTCCTCCAAATCCCCGTTTTTTGTAGTCTTCGGTCAGCATCCTCGGATTCCTTTTCCTGTCTCCACCTCTGTGGACAACCCGGCTGCGGAATCTCTCGTTAGCAAATTTTCCTCCATTTGGGAGAGTACCCGATCCGCACTCCTTCAGTCGTCCGAACGGATGAAAAGACACGCTGACAAAAAACGCCTGGATCCTCCACAATTTCGTCCTGGAGATAAAGTCTGACTCTCATCTAAATATGTCCGACTCAAGATACCTTCTTACAAGTTAGGGCCTCGGTTCATCGGTCCTCTGGAGGTCATCAGTCAGATCAACCCGGTGGCCTATAAATTGAAACTCCCGGCCAACTTACGGATCCCTAACTCCTTCCATGTATCTCTCCTCAAACCTGTGGTACTTAACTCTTTTTCCAAGTCTACAGGTACGCCTCCTGCTCCGGTTTCTGCTGAGGACGAGTTTGAGGTAGAGAACATTCTTGCCACCAAAGGGGTAAGAGGAAAGACCTTTTTTCTAGTAGATTGGAAGGGGTTTGGTCCTGAGGAGAGAACGTGGGAGCCCCGGGAGAACATCCATGCCCCTCTTATCCTAGCTAAATTTCTGTCTGGCCTAAAAAAGGGGGGGCCTAAAGGGGGGGGTACTGTAGCGCCGGCGTCCCTGCCCTCTGCTAGGCAGGGACGCTGTTCCCCTCACCTCTCTGCTCCGTGCCCGGCATCCTCCTCCCGCTCTGCTGGCAGCGCGCGCTCCTTCCCGGCCACTGTGCTTAGGGCGCGCGCTCTCCCTCCCTCTTAAAGGGGCCGCGCGCGCCGTCCTAAGGAGTCCCCGGCCAATGGCCGGAGGACTTCACCATATATAAGGCACCTCCTCCAAAATGGAGGTGCCCGAGCAATGTTGTTGCACTGTTCACTACTCTGCTTCAGCCCTCAGGTCCCGTTGCCAGTTACCTGCCAGATACCTGCCAGATTCCTGCCAGCTTGCTGTCTTATTCCTGCCTGATTATCTGCTACCTGCCTGCTAGTCTGAGGTCTGACGGTCTGCCTTACTACTCCTGTCAGTCTGTCTAAGGACCAGCCTGTCCGCTCACCTGGGAGCGCACTTCAGCCACCTGCCTGCTTGCCTGAGGTCCGACGGTCTGCCTTCCAACTCCTGTCAGTCTGTCTATGGACCAGCTTGCCTGCTCACCTGGGAGCACACATCTGCTACCTGCCTGCTAGCCTACCTGGAGGCTCCGCCGTCACGTGCTGTGACCACCTGCCTGTCCAGTGACTCCTGCCCGCTCACCTGGGAGCGCTCATCTGCTGCCTGTCTGCTAGCCTACCTGGAGGCTCTGCCGTCACGTGCTGTGACCACCCGCCTGTCCAGAGACTTCTGCCCGCTCACCTGGGAGCGCTCATCTGCCGCCTGTCTGTTGGTCTTCCTAGAGGCTCCGCCGTCACATGCTGTGACCACCCGTTCATCCAGAGACTCTCGCCTGCTCACCTGGGAGCTCACGTCTATCATCAGCCGCCACAGGTCGTACCAACCCTTTACCCAGAGACTGCCCCGGTCACTTGCCGTGACCTCCAGCCCGTTCACTCAGAGACTGTCCCGGTCACCTGCTGTGACTTCCTGCCCATCTTCCCTGGTCGCCACCCGCTCCCTTACAAGGACCGCCCCCTTGTATAGTAGCTCAGAGGTTCCGCCTCCCAGACCCGTTACAGTCGCCCCAATCTCCATCGGTTCTCCACCTTCCGAGCAGACCCTCTGAAAACTAGGAGCTGCCATAGCAGTAGATTTCTCTTCATTAACCCTAACACGCAGTCTCCTGTCCACACGTATAGCTAATTGCATTGTCTCCTGCAAGGTTCCAGGTGTTGGGAAGGCAATCAGCAGATCCTTAACTCTTTCACTTAGACCAGCAAGAAACAGACATTTTAATGCTGAGTCATTCCATTCCACTTCGGCCGACCATCTTCTGAAGTATGTACAATAATTTTCCACATCACCTGATCCCTGCTTCAAACGTTTTAATTCAGTTTCAGCAGATGAGACTCGATCAGGATCGTCACACAACAACCCCATAGCAGAAAAAAAATCTTCCACTGATCTAAAACACGGATCATTAGGTTGGAGAGAAAAGGCCCATCCCTGTGGTTCTTTGCGCAAAAGTGACATTATAAACCCAATGCGCTGTGATTCATTCCCAGAGGATCTGGGTCTTAAACGAAAATACAATAAACAAGCGTTTTTAAAGGAAAAAAAATCTTGCTGTTTACCATTAAAAAAATCTGGCAGTCCTACCTTCGGTTCCACAAAATGCGCTCCAGGACAGCTACTCACGTGTTGCTGGAGCTCGGCCACCTCCAAAGACAGTCCATGTAGGCGTTGAGCCAACTCCTGAACCGACACCATGCTGATATCTGGATTTCTTTCCTAAGAGTGTTTTATTTTTGTTTTGGGCTGGACTTACTGTTATGAACTGCTACAAGCACTAAGGAAAGAGAGGAAAACTGTCCCTACAATAGGACTAAGCTGATTCCCTACGATGCAGCGGGGGACCTGTTCCTTGTGAACAGACCCGCCTAAGTCCTCGGCTAGTCTGAACGCAGACCTATAGATATAAGGGAGGGGTCCTTACAAGAACTAAGGACTGGGATACAGATGGACACCTCCTAGCAGAAATTGTAGCAGAGCAAAGACAAGCAAACAAAAGTACTAGTGGATCAAGGACCAAGCAAACTACTGAGTTAGGTACAAGGCACCTGGCTAGCTTAAGAGTAAATGAAACACTGAAGTCCAGCAAGGCCAGAAGGGCGGAGCTGGATGATATAGGCAGAAAGTCATGTGACCAACAAAATAGAAAAAGAACTAACAGAAGGGTTCTAACATCCCCACGCTCATATTCATTCTCCTTAATAGCCAGCACACAGTGTAGCTGCAGCGCGGCTCCTGCTGCGGCTGGGCAATCGCGTGTGCCCACAATTAAAGGGCATGAATATTCACCCCTCTCCACGCCCATGGGAATGGAGAGGGGTGAATATCCATGCTCTTTAATAGCCCTCCAACAGTTTTGGATGGATCTATCCACTGTGGGTTAGTGTCAGACCAATAGTGGTGGTTTTGTTTGTTAGCTTCACCATTCACAAAAAAGTTTCCTCATCACTGAACATAATGTTCTGTGTAAACTGAGGGTCCAGTTCCAATTTTTGTTTTGCCCATTCTGCAAATTCAGTGCGCCGATCTGGGTTATCCTCGTTGAGATGCTGTAGCAGCTGGATTTTGTAAGGGTGCCATGTGAGTAGCTAATATCCACCGACATGCGGTGAGGGCTACGCTGGTGGGCTCTTGCTGAATGAAGCTAGGACAGCCATTGATGTTTCTTCATTAGTTTTCTTGCGTCCACATTTTGGCAAATCCAACACTGAAGCTGTTTCACGAAATTTGGCAAGCAGTTTGCTAACTGTAGCATGGAAGATGGGTGGTCTCATAGGCTGTCTTGCATTGAAATCTGCTGCAATGACCCGGGTATTGCGTTCACCAGACATCAACACAATTTCTATCCGCTCCTCACGTGTTAACCTCTGCGACATGTCAATGGCTGTAAACAAAGAGAAACTTGTAAATAACTCATGAAAGAATAAAGACGTTAAAACCAAGCACATCATTGTTTTTCTTATGAAATTCTCAATACGTTAGATGTGTCACATGACCCTCTTCCCATTGAAAAAAATAAAGTTGGATTCAAAATGGCCAACTTCAAAATGGCCACCAGGGTCACCACCCATCTGAAAAAGTTTTCCCCTCCCATATAATAATATGCCACAAGCAGGAAGCTGATATCACCAACCATTCCCATTTAACCCCTTTACCCTCGAGGGTGGTTTGCACGTTAATGACCAGGCCAATTTTTACAATTCTGACCACTGTCACTTTATGAGGTAATTACTCTGGAACGCTTCAACAGATCCCCCTGATTCTGAGATTGTTTTTTCGTGACATATTATACTTCATGATTGTGGTAAAATTTCTACGATATCACTTGTGTTTATTTGTGAAAAAAATGGAAATTTGGCAAAAACTTTGAAAATTTTGCAATTTTCAAAATTTAAATTTTTATGCCCTTAAATCAGAGAGATATGTGACACTAAATAGTTAATAAATAACATTTCCCACATGTTTACTTTACATCAGCACAATTTTGGAACCCAAATTTTTTTTTGTTAGGGAGCTATAAGGGTTAAAAATTGACCAGCGATTTCTCATTTTTCCAACAAAATTTACAAAACCATTTTTTTAGGGACCACGTCACATTTAAAGTCACTTTGAGAGGTGTTTATGACAGAAAATACCCAAAAGTGACACCATTCTAAAAACTGCACCCCTCAAGGTGCTCAAAACCACATTCAAGAAGTTTATTAACCCCTCAGGTGCTTCACAGGAATTTTTGGAATGTGGAAGAAAAAAATGAACATTTAACTTTTTTCACAAAAATGTAACTTTAGACCCAATTTTTTTTATTTTCGCAGGGGTAACAAGAAAAAATGGACCCCAAAATTTGTTGTGCAATTTCCTCTGGGCACACAGATACCCCATATATGGGGAAAAAACACTGTTTGGGCACACGGCAGGGCTCGGAAGGGAAGGAGCGCCATTTGACTTTTTGGTTGTAAAAAATTAATACATAAAAATGAAAAAGTGGAAAAAAAAACACTTTTTTATTTTTACGGATTAATTTGTGAAGCACCTGGAGGTTCCAAGTGCTCACTATGCATCTAGATAGGTGCCTTGGGGGGTCTAGTTTCCAAAATGGGGTCACTTGTGGGGAGCTCCAATGTTTAGGCACACAGGGGTCTCCAAACGCGACGTGGTGTCCGCTAACAAATTGAATGGAAAATCGGCTCAAATTGTTAGCGGACACCATGTCGCGTTTGGAAAGCCCCTGTGTGCCTAAACATTGGAGCTCCCCCACAAGTAACCCCATTTTAGAAACTAGACCCCCCCAAGGCACCTATCTAGATGCAGAGTGAGCACTTGGAACCCCCAGGTGCTTCACAAATTGATTCGTAAAAATGAAAAAGTGGAAGAAAAAACACTTTTTTATTTTTACGGATTAATTTGTGAAGCACCTGGGGGTTCCAAGTGCTCACTATGCATCTAGATAGGTGCCTTGGGGGGTCTAGTTTCCAAAATGGGGTCGCTTGTGGGGGAGCTCCAATGTTTAGGCACACAGGGGCTCTCCAAACGCAACATGGTGTCCGCTAACAATTTGAGCCGATTTTCCATTCAATTTGTTAGCGCACACCATGTCGCATTTGGAGTGCCCCTGAGTGCCTAAACATTGGAGCTCCCCCACAAGTGACCCCATTTTGGAAACTAGACCCCCCAAGGCATCTATTTAGATGCATAGTGAGCACTTTGAACCCCAAGGTGCTTCACAAATTAATCCGTAAAAATGAAAAAGGTTTTTTTTTTCCACTTTTTCATTTTTACGAATCAATTTGTGAAGCACCTGGGGGTTCCAAGTGGTCACTATGCACTAGATAGGTGCCTTAGGTGGTCTAGTTTCCAAAATGGGGTCACTTGTGGGGGAGCTCCAATGTTTAGGCACACAGGGGTTCTGCAAACGCAACATGGTGTCCACTAACAATTTGAGCCGATTTTCCATTCAATTTGTTAGCGGACACCATGTCGCATTTGGAGAGCCCCTGTGTGCCTTAACATTGGAGCTCCCCCACAAGTGACCCCATTTTGGAAACTAGAACCCCCAAGGCACCTATCTAGATGCATAGTGAGCACTTTAAACGCCCAGGTGCTTCACAAATTAATCCGCAAAAATGAAAACGTTTTTTTTTTCCACTTTTTCATTTTTACGAATCAATTTGTGAAGCACCTGGGGGTTCCAAGTGCTCACTATGCATCTTGATAGGTGCCTTGGGTGGTCAAGTTTCCAAAATGGAGTAACTTGTGGGGGAGCTCCAATGTTTAGGCACACAGGGGCTCTCCAAACGCAACATGGTGTCCGCTAACAATTTGAGCCGATTTTCCATTCAATTTTTTAGCGGACACCATGTCGCGTTTGGAGAGCCCCTGATGTGCCTAAACAGTGGAAACCCCCCACAAGTGACCCCATTTTGGAAACTAGACCCCTCAAGGATTTTATCAAGGGGTATAGTGAACATTTTGAACCCAGAGGTACGACACAGAATTTGATAACATTTGGTCATCATACTTGAGTTTGCATCGGGTACTCAGGTATGCACCATGTATTGCGTGTGCTCAAGTGACATGCTCGAGTCCCTGCCCCGCATGTTTCACGGTTATTAGACACCCAAAAAAAAGCACGCGGGGATCGCTCGTGCATGGCAGCCAATCCCCGCAAAGATTTTTTGGCCGCGAAGCATATGGGGCGGAGACTCGAGCATGTCACTCAAATACCCACGATACTCAATGCATACCCAAGCACGCGATGCAAACTCAAGTAGTGAGCACTTGCACTCAACACTAGTCGCCATATCGTCATCTTTTTTTCTTACTTTTGAAAAAAATCCCAACCCCATCACAACCCTAACCCCAACCCTAACCCAAACCCCAGCCCTAACCCTAACCCGAGATTTTATTTTTTACGCCGTTCCTCGTGCGGTATAAGTGATTAGATGACTTTATTCTTCGGGTCGGTGCGACTACAGCGATACCAGAATCATATGGGGTTTTTATGATTGACAGCTTCACACACTAAAAGACGCATTTTTTGTAAAATCTAGTTTTTGCATCGCCATATTTTGAGAGCTATAATTTTTCCAGATTTTGGCAGACAGAGTCATATGACGGCTTGTTTTTTGCGGGATGAGTTGACGCTTTTATTGGTGCCATTTTCAGGCACGTGACATTTTTTGATCGCTTTCTATTCAGATTTTTGGGAGGCAGAATAAACAAAAACCAACAATTCAGGATTTTTTTTTTTCTATTCTGTTCCGTGTGTGCTAAAATTGAAAAGGTAGCTTTATTCTTTCGGTTAGTACTTTTACAGCGGTACCACTTTTATATAGTTTTTCTATGTTTTGCACTTTTACATAATAAAAGCTATTTTATGGAAAAAATTATTTTTTAGCATCGCTTTATTCTGAGAGCTATAACTTTTTTATTTTTTGGCTGATGGAGCTGTATGGCAGCTTCTTTTTTGCGGGACGAGATGACGTTTTCAGCAGTAACATTTTTATTTATATTTGTCTTTTTGATCGCGTGTTATTCCATTTTTTGCTTGGTGGTATGGTGATAAAGCATTGTTTTTTGCATCGTTTTTTATTTATTTTGTTTACTGTGTTGACTGAAGGGGTTAACTAGAGGGACAGTTTTATAGGTCAGGTCGTTCCGGACGCGGCGATACCAAATATGTGTACTTTTATTGTTTTTTTGTTTTTTTTTCATAATAATATTTATTGATGGGTACATTATATTTTTATTTTTGGTGGATTATTTTTTTTTTTTTTCACTTTCTGACAGTTTTTTTACTTTGTCCCACTATGGGACTTTCACTTTTTTTTCTCTGATCGCCTGCATAGCATAGGGATGGAGCACCATCCCTGTGCTATGCAGGCTGCCAGCGCTGGACAGGGAGAAGATAGTTTGGAAATGCACTGCGCAAGTCCAAAAAATCTTCCTGCTGTCTGGTGACCCGGATGTTGTCATGAGGACATCGGCTAGTCATGGCAGCATCCAGGAAGCCGTGGCAGACAGCGCTGGAAGCCGGAAGAGGAGGTGAGTACGCCGATCACCTCCCCTTAGCCACCGCAATGCTGCGATCAACTGAGATCGACTTCGATCGCAGCATTGCGGGGGTTAATGTTCCGGGAGCGGTGCGGGACCGCTCCCTGCACATAGCCCCTGGTGTTAGCTGTGACAATCAGCTGACACTCGGCGGCGGTCGCGCCCGCACAGCCTGTGTGCGGGCAAAATCGCCAGGGCATATTAATATGTATCTGGTCCAAAAGGCCCAGGGCACAGATACGTATTAATATGCCCTATGTCGTAAAGGGGTTAATATAGGTGTATCCATATAACTGGCCCACCCTGTATATATATATATATATGTATATATATATATATATATTTTGCAGAGGGGCCGTGTGTGTGTGATTATATATTTTGCATAGGGGCAGTGTGTGTGTGTACGCACGTGGTCTAAACTGTTGGTACCCCTCGTTTAATGAAAGAAAAACCTACAATGGTCACAGAAATAACTTGAATCTGACAAAAGTAATAATAAATTAAAAATCTATGAAAATGAACAAATGAAAGTCAGATATTGCTTTTCAACCCTAAACTCATGAAATAGGCCTGGACAGAAATGATGGCACTCTTAACTTAATATTTTGTTGAACAACCTTTTGAGGCAATCACTGCAATCAAACGATTCCTGTAACTGTCAATGAGACTTCTGCACCTCTCGACAGGTATTTTGGCACACTCGTCATGAGCAAACTGCTCCAGTTGTCTCATGTTTGAAGGTTGCCTTTTCCTGACGGCAGGTTTCAGCTCTTTCCAAAGATGCTCAATAGGATTTAGGTCACGGCTCATAGAAGGCCACTTCAGAATAGTCCAATGTTTTCCTCTTAGCCATTCTTGAATGTTTTTAGCTGTGTGTTTTGGGTCATTATCCTGTTGCAAGACCCATGACCTGCGACTGAGACACATTTCTCTCTAGAATCCCTTGATAGTCTTGAGATTTCATTGTACCCGGCACAGATTCAGGACACCCTGTGCCAGATGCAGCAAAGCAGCCCCAGAACATAACCGAGCCTCCTCCATGTTTCATAGTAGGGACAGTGTTCTTTTCTTGATAGGCTTCATTTTTCCATCTGTGAACATAGAGCTGATGTGCCTTGCCAAAAACTTCCATTTCTGTCTCATCTGTCCATAGGACATTCTCCCAGAAGCTTTGTGGCTTGTCAACATGTAGTTTGGCAAATTCCAGTCTGGCTTTTTTATGATTTTTTTAAACAATGGTGTTCTCCTTGGTCGTCTCCCATGAAATCCACTTTGGATCAAACAACGACGGATGGTACGATCTGACACTGATGTTCCTTGAGCTTGAAGTTCACCTTTAACCTCTTTAGAAGTTATCCTGGGCTCTTTTGTTACCATTCGTATTATCCGTCTCTGTCATCAATTTTTCTCCTGCGGCCACATCCAGGGAGGTGGGCTATAGTCCCATGGATCTTAAATTTCTGAATAATATGTGCAACTGTAGTCACAGGAACATCAAGCTGCTTGGAGATGGTCTTATAACCTATAAAGAAGTCAGGAGAAGTATGACGGAGCCGGAGCTGTGCGGCTGCGGAGCTCCGGGAAAGCACACAGCGCCGCTGCCATGAGACCACAAGCCGAGCTTCGCCTGCAGGTGATGGTAAGTATGATCAAAATTTTTTTTCCTTTTTCTTTCTAAAATGAATTAAGTAGGTGAGGGAGGAAGGCTGCAAGTGATGGAGTGAGGGGGGGCTGTAAATTATGGAGTGAGGGGGCTGTGAGTGAGGAGAAGCTATAAATTATGGAGTGGGGGGGCTATAAATTATGGAGTGAGGGGGCTGTAAGTGATGGAGTGAGGGGGGCTGTAAGTGATGGAGTGAGGGGGGGGCTGTAAATTATGGAGTGAGGGGGGACTGCAAATGATGAAGTGAGGGGGAGGCTGCAAATGATGGAGCGAGGGGGGCGGCAAATGATGGGGGAAGGGGATGCAAATGATGGAGTGAGGGGGGGACGGGGACTGCAAATGATGGAGTGAGGGGGGGACAAGGAACTGCAAATGATGGAGTGAGGGGGGAACAAGGGACTGCAAATGATGGAGTGAAGGGGAGCTGCAAATGATGGGGGAGTGTGAGCTGCAAATGATGGAGCAAGGGGGGGCTGCAAATGATGGAGCGAGGGTGGCTGCAAATGATGCAGGAAGGGGATGCAAATGATGGAGTAGGGGGGATGAAGGACTGCAAGTGATGGAGTGAGGGGGGACAAGGAACTGCAAATGATGGAGTGGGGGGAACGAGGGACTGCAAATGATGGAATGGAGGGGAATGCAAATGATGAAATGAGGGGGCTGCAAATGATGGAGTAACGGGGGGCTGCAAATGATGGAGCGAGGGGGGCTGCAAATGATGGGGGAAGGGGGATGCAAATGATGGAGTGAGGGGGACGGGGACTGCAATTGATGGAGTGAGGGGGGACAAGGAACTGCAAATGATGGAGCGAGGGGGGGAACGAGGGACTGCAAATGATGAAGTGAGGGGGAGCTGCAAATGATGGGGGAGTGGAAGCTGCAAATGATGGAGTGAGGAGGGAGCTGCAAATAACAGGGGGGCTGCAAATGATGGAGTGAGAGGGGAACGAGGGACTGAAAATGATGGAGTGAGCAGAACTGCACATGATGGAGAGAGGGGGAGGGTGACTGCAAATGATGAAGTGAGAGGGGGAGGGGGAATGCAAATGATGAAGTGAGGGGGGAGGGGGACTGCAAATGATGAAGTGAGAGGGGGAGGGGGACGGAAAATGATGAAGTGAGAGGGGGAGGGTGACTGCAAATGATGTAATGAGGGGGGACAGGGGAATGCAAATGATGAAGTGAGGGGGCACAGCTAATGATGAAGTGAGGGGCGAGGAGGATTGCAAATGATGACATGAGGGGAGTACTGCAAATGATGAAGTGAGGGGGGACTGCAAATGATGAAGTACAGAGTGAGGGCGTTGAGGTTGCAGGAGTGTCACTAATTTAATTGGTGGAAAGAGTATAGGTGCTAACTAATTTATATATTAGGTGGGGAAAGTGGCTATTTATAGTTAGTGGAAGCACAGTGGTGGATTACAATTTATATTTGGAATGGTGGGTTGCATAATAACTAATAATGATATATTAATGGTAGGTGCACGTCTGTATTCAGCTGAGTATAAGGGGAAAAAGTGGGGAATGTACTCTAGATAACTGTGTTATTTTATGCAGAGACGAGTCCTGGCTGGAAGAAGTGATAGCGGTCTGCACTGGATGAAAAAGAAAAGCGAAGATGAAGGTCTTCTTTTTGAGAAGTCACTAGTGAGTCAGCGTGTTACCTGTACACTTACGCTATACACTATATATATAGAGCTCCCGTGTATAATGTCACTGGTGATCCCTGTATTACCTGTACACTGACACTATACACTATATACTATGTTCAGAGCTCCTGTGTATAAAATCACTGGTGTTCACTGTATTGCCTGTACACTATACACAGAGCTCCTGTGTATTACCTGTACATTGTATAATATCACTGGTGTTCACTGTATTACCTGTACAGTATACACTATATACAGAGCTCCAGTGTATAATGGCACTTATGGTAATATTAGTATTGTGTTTTTTTATTAATAATAATCTTTATTTTTATATAGCACCAACACATTCCGCAGCGCTTTACATACATTATCATCACTGTCCCCAATGGGGCTCACAATCTAAATTCCCTAACAGTATGTATTTGGAGTGTGGGAGGAAACCGGAGAACCCGGAGGAAACCCATGCAAACATGGGGAGAATATACACACTCCTTGCAGATGTTGTCCTTGGTGGGATTTGAACCCAGGACCCCATCACTGCAAGGCTGCAGTGCTAACCACTGAGCCACCGTGCTGCCCTAATGATGAGTGTTGCAATATTCGGTCACTATGTGGGGGTAATATGTGGTCTGATGATGGTGTGGTGGAATTTGTTCCTTGTATGTGGTATTATTCAGCTACTGTGTGGTGGTAATATGTGATCTGGTCATGGTGTAGCGGTATTTTTTCCTTGTATGTGGTATTATTTGGTTACTATGTGGTGGTAATATGTGGTCTGGTCATGGTGTGGCAGTATTTGTTCCTTATATGTGGTATTATTGGGTCACTCTGTGATGGTAATATGTGGTCTGGTTATGGTGTGGCGGTATTCCTTGTATGTGGTATTATTCTTTCACTATGAGGTGGTAATATGTGGTCTGACCATGGTGTGACAGTATTTCTCTCTTGTTTGTGATATTATTGGTCATTTTAAAAAATGTACGTGACACATTCACTTAAAGAAAAATAAATAAAAATCTACCTAAAAAGAGTATTGGATATTTTAACAAATGTTTAATAGCTTACAGGCTCAGCCAGAAGAGTCTCCTTGTCGTGGTGGCAGTTTAAAGAATCTTTTGACCAAAACAAAAGCTGCTGGCTATGTATGTGATCTGGGGTTCAATGGGAACTGTTAGTGTGTGATTGGTGAAGATGTGGTGCAGAAGTGGAGTTTTTCCAAGAGTTAGGGGTGGGAATGTGGAAGCTTCGAGGTGTGGAGGCGGAGCTGGGGTGGAGCCTGGGGGGAGTCTCAAGGGGGCCCGAAAATTTTGCCAGTATGGGGCCCTAAAATTCCTGGTGGCTGCCCTGTATATATATTGCAGAGGAGCAGTGTGTGTGTGTGGGGGGGTATTTTGCAAGTCTCCTGTGATGTCTGAATAAGTCTCAGGTTAGGATGCCGTGTTGGCACTTTGTGACAAATAAGTGGGTTTTGAGTTGCCGTTTGGGCACTCAGTCTGTAATAGGTTTGCCATCACTGCTATATAGTGTGGTTGGTTAGGTGCAGAAGACCGCTTTCTCTCCTTCCGAGAAAATCAGTCCGGTTACGTGAGTCGCACTCTGATCAGAGTTTGATTAGAGTGGGATCCGATTTTCTCGGTGGTGGAAAGAAAAAAAAAGTTTCTCCTCCTCCATTATTTCAGTCCAAGAAAATCGGACCCATATGGGCGAGTACAGTAGCACATTGTGCATGCTAAGATTTGTTTCCTTGAATCACTTGGTCCGAGCAAAAACTCGGACATGTGCACAGCACCAGAGAACATCATGGGTACGAGTGCAATCCATCAAAATCACGGATAGCATTCGACCGATTTATACGGCCTGTGTGTGTGTTGCCCAAAAGCCCCTTTTTCCAAGGAAGATGCCAATATTATAAATTGCACATGGTAGGTGCGGCCCTGTGACAGATTTTGCACTAGGGTCCAAGAGCTTCAAGTTACTCCTCTGCCTGTCAAAAAATATTACTACTATTCAGGGTGCTGAAATTCAATTCAGCCTGGGCACAGCAGGGGCTGCTTCTTTAAGAGAGGTCATTTGAAGTGACTGAAGGACATGCAGAGTGATGAAAGGTCAACGCTCGCCCCTTCTATCTAATAGCAGCAGTGCCAGTGTATAGGGACAAGTCATCAATCACCGGCTCTGTTACTCCATTAGGGCCTGCGCACATGAGTTATATCCTTCTCTGAAAGCCTGCGCCGTACATCTCTAGTCTAGACACCTTCCTGTTGTGTGAAGATCAATGCAGCCTCCTCATGCATCATGTGCCTTCCAGGATCCCTCTCTGTAATAATCTTGTCTATTCTCCAGTCAGCGGTATAAATTATGGCAATATGAGAGTGCTATATTATTCAGGAGCCCGGCCGCTAATGGATGAGCTGTTTATTGGCCAATAATGTGCATTCATTTAGCTGACTTCTTATATATGACCTGTATTTCTGATACAATTCCCTCTCCCCTTTTGCAGAATCCTAAAATCAAAGCCAAGCAGAATCCCAGGGATTTACAACACTTAAAGCCGTGTTTATAAAAGTTACATTTATTTCCAACCTGTCAAGCCGCTTACATACAGTGAGGCGTCCACTTTGGGGCCTAGAAAATTCTTCTAAGAAATCTAAGTTTATTTTTTAGTTTTAATTTATCAGGATTTAATAACATGACTGAGGCACCAAACACCCGTCTTCAGGGCTCAAGAACATAGATGCATCTTGTCCGCAGCTAGAATTCCTGGAAAGACCATAAAGTCCAAAAAGTAAGGCTATGTTCACATGATGCGTTTTTGCTGTGTTTTTTTATGTAAATTAAAAGCTGCTTTTTACAATACCAGCAAAAGTTTTGGGAAACAGAAATCTCCTGTACACGCTTGTTTTTTTTTATTCCTAACCAAATTTTAGAAATTTGCAGCGTGTCATGTCTTTAAGCATTTTTGCAGCGTTTTTTTACACATAGAAAGTAATGTGAAAGTGCAATAAAGCTTTATGAAACATGTCCTGTAGACAAATCACACAAGTAATCCGCACCAAAAAACACGACAAAAAAGCCACAAAAACGCAGTGAAAATGCTGAAAAACTGGTGTATTGAACTTTTACTGTCAAGAGAGCAGGCTTTGGCTGCAGAAAAATAAGATACAAAAATGCAACGTGTGAACATAGCCTAAGGGGATGAGTTCATCATTGAAAAATAGTGGCCTCCTCTCAGAAATGCAAACAACATAACATCTACTCATTACACAGTACAGTACGAGGGTGCAATGTGGATGTTATCAGTGTGGTGTCTGAGTTTTTCAAGGACAATGTGCAATTTTGATCCGGGAGTCAAAATCAGACATGTCTCTTTTTTAACTGACACATTGGCTCTGATTCATCAAAGCTTTGATGGCAGAATTTTGACATAAAAAACTACAGAAAATTTTTGCTCGACACGAGGCTGCGTAAAAATGTTGCAGCTTTTGCCATTTTCCCGCCATATTTTCCCAGCTCTGACAAAGCAGGCAGAGCTGGGATAAAGCATGGGCACCATGAGGTATGATGAGCAGTGGCGTTGCTTATGCCATAATCTTACTCCAGTCACTAGCTGGAGTAGGATTTGTGGCGAGACACACATGAAGCCACACACCACTTCACGTCTCACCTGATTCATTAAGAGGGAGTACTCCTCTTAATGAATCAGACGCCTCATACTCTTGATGAATCAGGCCCTCACAGCCCGATCCTCCATCAAGAAATGTTTGTCGGATTTCTGGCATAAAACTGTTTGAAATGTCTTCAAATATTTATGAACATTGAAGTTGCACTAAAATTTTGTGACTTTAGCCATTTTTACGCCAGCTCTGCTAAAATTTAGAAAAGTGATGGTAGCCGAAACAAGAGGCAGACACATTGGACAATGTCTTCATAATTTATGCCATAAATGTACAAGCGCCCTGGCTTGTGTACATTTCTGGCAGTGGAGCACGGCTGCTGAAAGATGTGTCAAATTCATTAAAGATCAAGGGAAAAAAGGTCCAGATCCAATTGGAGACGTTGCGAACTCCAAATGTTCTTAATCTAGGATTAAAACCATTTGGCATTCCAAACTTGTAGGTTTCATGGAGGGTTCCCCCTTCATTTATTTTATTTTTGCAATGTGTATATTTTATTACTGAATTGTCAATAAAATGAAGATTATATCTACAATTGGATCTGGAAGCTGGACTTTTCATTCCTTGAACTTGCATCGACAAATGCTGGCCGGTGGCCTCGTGCTTTGTCACTATTCTGAAAAGGAAGGGTGAGCCGGTGTTTTTTTTTTAATTCATTAACCCCTTCCCGACATATGACATACAGATACGTCATATGTCCAGTCCCTGACTTTGATGCAGGCTTGCATGCCGAGCCCACATTTTTCCCAGCAGATGATGGCTGTGTTACTCAGGCATCAATCTCTGACAGCGGCATTTAATGCACACAAGCTGGAGGGCTCATCATCCTGTGTGCCCATTGGCACACCCCAGGCGTGATTGCGGGGCGCCGATGGGTTGCAATGACAGCCGTGGGACTGCTGAAGACCCCTGTGCCTGTTATTACAGCACTCCTGTGAATGCCATCTTGTGGCTGGCGTTGAAAGGAGACTGTGATTTTCACTATACACAGCAGTGCTATAGAACTATCTATGAAAACCACGGATAGATCATGTAATTGAATCCTGGATGTCTGAATGAGGCCTAAGGCTTTTTGACCATCCCCTGTTAAAGCACCACTCCAGCATGTTTTTTTTTTCAGCGCTGGAGTGGCACTTTAAATGTAAGCCCCCGGCCTCCAATCTTATACTCACCATCTGGTGACTTCACCTTTTACCGACACCGCTCTCAGCGCCCTCTTGTGACTGTAGCTTCTTCCTGGCTGGAAGTCAGAAGTTACATCACACGCTCTCAATGAACATCTATGACAGCCAGAACAAGGCCAGAACGAGGTGTTGAAAAGTGACCTCTGACGCGCTCCGGTGTCTGCTGGCAGGGCACTTATCGCCAGAGATGGACCAGAGTGACGCTGGAAAACAATGAAGGGAACGACAGGCGAGTATGAGACAGAGGACAGGGGACTTACATTTAAAGCACCACTCCAGTGGTGCAAAAAAAAAAACCGCTGGAGTAGTGCTTTAACCATTGCTGATATCTGAGCCAAGTGAAGTTCCTGACTCTGGTCACTCAGTGTCCAGAGTTTATTACATTCCCAGTAGGTGCTATGCACTGTTTTCACTTATCACTAGAGGACCCCTTTAAAAAACACAAACGCTAAAGCATGAAGACACCACATAAATAGCAGCATCGATTCATAATGAATTTTTTTTTTACGAAAAAAAGACAGAAATTGTGTAAAATCCAAGAAAGCATAAGACGCTATAGAGCAATAAATTCTTTTTTATGTTACATCGATACTTGAAAAAGTGTTCTGCAATTAATGACCTTCCAAAGACATTTCCATTACGGCTCCTCGTCCATGCTGCAATATGTGACAAGCAGCTTTCAGTGTAAAACTGTCTGGTGGGTTGTAGATAAATCAGGTGGCAGCGCAGCGTGCCTCCCCGGTAAACATCTACTCCTGTCTGAATACATTTCCTTGCCTATAACAGCAGATCTATAGGCATTTCTGGATCTATCTCAGCCGTACATCCACAACAAACTCTCCTAGAGCGGCGTCAGGTAGCGTTCACCAGGATTGATATAGGACTTGTGCATATGACACCTGCAGAAATCTCCCAGGTAGTTTTTTTATTGGGTCTAATCAGCAAGATAATTGTCTCAGGCACTTTGTCACGGTGAAATGAAAAGGGGGCACTGTACGGTGAGGCCATCATAAATCACCCGGTAGAGACAGAGCGAGGAAGAGAGTGTGAAGATAGTGACTTCATTAAGGATTATGTATTGTGTCATTACACGGCTGCAGGGGTCACCTTTAGTGTCAAGGACTCAGATTCTGATGTATTGCCTGTGCCTGCTGCTGACAAAATTAAAAAACAGGTAGGAAGGGTGAGCAGCAGTCTCCGTACACAAGGTATATGATTATGGGAAAAGGATAAGGAACCCAATATACTGATACCATTGATTGTTGGTTACAACTAAATGGGCAGTTGGCCAAGGACAAAAAATGTGACCAAAAAATAAATGAGGGCTCAAAAGGACAATTAAAGAGGACCTGTCGCAAGGTCAAAAAATGTACATTTTTTTCTCTCTTATTTTATTCTTGGTGTTCCCCTGAGTTGTCCGCTTTTTTATTTTTTTTAAATTCACCATACAGTTCCTGAGATATGGGGCCTTTTAATTTAGTGCTACTTTTTATGGCCTTTACCAAGGGGTGTGGCTCACAGGGTAATAATGAAGAGCAACCTAAAGACACGTCCCAGAGGATCGCATGAGTCACACCCCTTGGTAGAGACTATAAAAATTAGCACTGAATGAAAAAGCCCATATCTTTGTGGTGTCACCCTTATATCAACCATATTAGCAATGCTTTGCTATGAATTGTGAATCAGGGCCATGGAAAAAAGAGCTTACAATCTCATCTTTCCCTTTGCTCAACAACCCCTTGCTGAGCAGAGGCTCTGTGATGCAGACACCTCCTGGGAAATGGTCAGTATGAATATGAAACAACAGGTTTGTGAGACACTTTTCTATCCCTTTGTAATTAGACCTTCCTGACTGCAAAGCAATACGGCCAAATGTCCCAGACTTTTTGGAACCACATACCAGATATGAAAATTGGGTTTTTAGTGACAGGTGTAGGTTCTATAGATTTGGGAGACATATTTTCGGCATTGTGACGCAATGCCGAATCCAACATAATCACTTGCATTGCTGTGCGGTCTGCCTATTAGGCTCAAATTAATATTGACCAGGAGGATAAAGTTTTATATGCCATTTCTTATATGTATAGAAAGCTATAATTGTGATAGGAAATATGGCGTTAATATCTCCCGCCTGGGACCTCAAGAGGGAGATATATTTAAGATCAGGGATCTCATCAATTTTGGTACGTTTGCCGGCCCTCATCTGAGGTCACCAGGGGAGGTAAGTGGAAGTGGCTGGTACCTGGTAAAAGCAGGATCTGACCTAGAAGCCATGTTCAATGCTGGAAGATACAGCTTTCTGTAAAGACTGTGCCATTTTCTAAACCGAGTGCTTCCCTTCAAAAGATCTGCGCTACTCCTATGACAACAGGTCTAGTAACTTTCTTCTTTCTTTTAACATTTTTTTATTTTTTTACGTGACTATATGTACTGTATTGTCTTGTCCCCTTTAATATTTCTTGTATATTTTTATAACCACTACCTAATTGTTGGATTAAATGTATAAAATCTAATAGCTTACTTATATTTCTTACTCTATAAACCGTACCCCTGAAGCCTCATGAAGCTCACCGTTACCAGTAAGAGGCGTCCAATCGGCCTGTAATAAATGATTGGTGATGGCAGCTAGTTTTTCTTTGGTTATTGCGATGCTTGGCGGTGACTGTACCAAAGTATATACCGTATTATTTATACTATACGACGCACCGGACCATAAGACGCATCTAGGATTTAGAGGGGGAAAATAATAAAAAAAAAATTTGACGTAAAAAATGTGGTAAAATATTTAATACCATGTCTGCTGACTCTGTTATGGGGAGATCTGTTGCTGGAGGGCACAACCTGTGTGGCTCTGCATTTGTTGCCAAACTACAGCTCCCATGAACCCAACCTGTCCAACCATGATGGGAGTTGTAATTTTGCAACAGCTGCAGGGCCACTTTGACATGGGGCCCTGCAGTGGAATTTTAACTCCTTTACAACCCAAGGTGGTTTGCACGTTAATGGCCTGGCCAATTTTTACAATTCTGACCACTGTCACTTTATGAGGTAATTACTCTGGAACACTTCAACAGATCCCCCTGATTCTGAGGTTGTTTTTTCGTGACATATTGTACTTCATGATTGTGGTAAAATTTCTTCACTATCACTTGTGTTTATTTGTGAAAAAAAGGGAAATTTGGTGAAAATGTTGAAAATTTTGCAATTTTCAAAATTTGAATTTTTATGTCCTTAAATCACAGAGATATGTCACACAAAAAAGTTAATAAATAACATTTCCCACATGTCTACTTTACATCAGCACAATTTTGGAACCAAATTTTTTTTTTTATTAGGGAGCTATAAGGGTTAAAAGTTGACCAGCGATTTCTCATTTTTTCAACAAAATTTACAAAACCATTTTTTTAGGGACCACATCACATTTAAAGTCACTTTGAGGGGTCTTTATGACAGAAAATACCCCAAAGTGATACCATTCTAAAAACTGCACCCCTCAAGGTGCTCAAAACCACATTCAAGAACTTTATTAACCCTTCAGGTGCTTCACAGGAAATCGCAAAAAAATGACCATTTAACTTTTTTCACAAAAATGTTACTTTAGACCCAATTTTTTTTATTTTCGCAAGGGTAACAGGAAAAAATGGACCCCAAAAAGTGTTGTGCAATTTCCCCTGAGCACGCAGATACCCCATATGTGGGGAAAAAGCACTGTTTGGGCGCACGGCAGGGTTCGGAAGGAAGGAGTGCCAATTGACTTTTTGAATGTAAAATTTGCTTGAATAAGTAGTGGACGCCATGTTGCGTTTGGGGAGCCCCTGATGTGCCTAAACAGTGGAAACCACCCACAAGTGACACAATCTTGGAAACTAGACCGCCTCAGGGAACTTATCTAGATGTGTGGTGAGCACCTTGAACCCCCAGGTTCTTCACAGAAGATTATAACATTGAGCCGTAAAAATAAAATTTTCACATTTTTCCCACAAAAATGTTTTTCAGCCCCCAATTTTGCATTTTCATAAAGGTAACAGTAGAAATTGCAACATGCAATTTGTTGGGCAATTTCTCCGGAGTAAGCAGATACCCCATATGTGGGGGAAAACCACTGTTTGGGCATACGGCAGGGTTCGGAAGGGAAGGAGCGCCATTTGACTTTTTGAATGTAAAATTTGCTTGAATAATTAGCGATGTGCCTAAACAGTGAAAACCCCCCACAAGTGACACCATTTTGGAAACTAGACCCCTTATCTAGATGTGTGGTGAGCACCCTGAACCTGCAAGTGCTTTACAGAAGTTTATAACATGGAGCCGTGAAAATAAAAAAATCAAACTTTTTCCGCAAAAAATATATTTTAGCCCCAATTTTTTCATTTTCACAAGGGTAAGAGGAGAAAATGGACCCCAAAAACTAAAACTTTTGTGCAATTTCTCCTAAGTACGCCAATACCCCATTTGTGGGGAAAATACAGTGTTTGGGCGCAAAATTGTCTGGAATCGAGAGCGGACGCCATGTTTCGTTTGGAGAGCCCCTGATGTGCCTAAATAGTGGAAACCCCCACAAGTGACCCCATTTTGGAAACAACACCCCTCAAGGATTTTATCAAGGGGTATAGTGAACATTTTGAACCCAGAGGTACGACACAGAATTTGATAACATTAGGTCACCATATTGAATAAGTTGTCATTAGTCTTGAGCGCAAGTGATCGCTACTTGAGTTTGCATCGGGTACTCAGGTATGCACCATGTATCGTGGGTGCTCGAGTGACATGCTCGAGTCCCCGCCCTCATGTTTCACGGTTATTAGACACCCAAAAAAAAACGTGCAGTGATCGCTCGTGCATGGCAGGCAAAACGACGAGCCGAGATCTCAATCTGTGCAGGTGCCAGCAGTGCTATTTTGTTGGAGACCACCACAAGCTTTCTGCAGTGGCGACCCTACTCCTGCTTCCTGCATCCCCGCTCCACCACCGCCGCCTCCCCTACACAGCGAGCCAGGTAAGCTACATTCGGACTATAAGACGCACTCCCATTTTCCTCCCAAATTTGGAGGAAAAAAAATGTGTCTTATAGTCCAAAAAATACAGTATATATATGAGGTCTAAGGGGTAAAGTTTCTCCTTGTGGAGAGTGACACACCGGCTCTGGCATGCCAAAGTAAGGAGGCTTATTCGGCGTGCAATGCTCCTCTGGGAAATTTAATATGCAAATTGCCTCTTCAGAGATAAAGAGGACTTGAACTCTACAGCGCCACCTATTGGAAGCAGCAATCCTACAAGTCACAATCAACCCTTTAACGAGTCGTGCAATATGACTTAGGATATATACAGTATGTATATCCTTGTGTTGCATTTTCACTGGAAAGGTGCTGGTTAAGGGTGGAGCTGGATGCGTATATATATTACACATTCATGGTGAAAGCGCCCAATAACCTGCCTAGTAGCAATAGTAGCCATTGCCTGGTCTATCAATCAGCAGTCCATTGTGGGATAGTCCTATCAATTGATGGCAGCAGTGGCAAATCTTCCAGCTCCTCTTTAAGGGCTTATACACATAAGAATTTTTTAGCTACACAATTTGGCACTAACAGACCTATAGGTGAACCTGGCACATTGAATATGAACCCGTAATAAGACAGCGTACGGAGCCACAAGAACCCACATATTATCACAGCCTCCTATAGACGACTGCTGTGTACATGAGGCCTAAAGTGACGTTTTTAAGGATATAATTGGGTATAAAACTAAAAAAAACACAATTTTTTTTACAAACCTGTTAGATATATAAAACAGTAGCCAAGTGATATATAGTCATTAGGGCTCTATAGTTTTTCTTTAGTAAGAAATTCCAGTTATTAGAATTTAACTTAGATAGGTAAGGGTCCCTTTATGGGGAATCTCATCATTCTCTTAATTGAAATGAGTCCCAGTAGTCAGAGGGATAGTTAAATATTTCCATTATGTCTGTATTACAGCTACTCACAAATCTAATGAATTTATTATAGTCACTGTGCCACCCTCTTGCATGCACTGTGTTATTTTGTCTGACTGGGTATAATGTGAAGGAGTTAAAGTGGCTGTGTACCTTTGGAAACAATTATTTTTTTCTTACTTAACTGCATGTACTTTTGGCTAAAAATCATTTTTGTAGTTGGGTTTCAATAAAAATTTTGCACTGTTTGCCTTCTATAACTTCTGTGTTGCACTGTCTATTGCTGGCTGCAGAATGGGTTAACTGAGAATCCGTCAGTGAGCTTTCTGATGGTCTAATTTTGCAACTCTTTTGCTTTGTTGTCTGTTTACCTGGAGCCAGCTCAGAGAGGTCACGTAACACTCCTGCCAACTAGTTCAGCTGCTCTAAGTCAGCAGAGCAGCTCTTCTTCTTTGGGGCTGCTCTGTTGATGAGGCTTGACTACCAATGTCATGCTGATTGACAGCCAGCTCCCCTCAGTTAGGCAGCAAAAAGCCGGCTGTCAGTCAGCATGACATCAGCAGTCATGCCCCGTTGACAGAGCAGAGCGGAAGAGAAGCCGCTGCTCTGTCGATGTGACATTAGCGGAAGCCGTTGATCATTAATGTGATCATTAACATGATCACTCAGTCACTATGCAGTTTGCATAATGTTGACAGGAAATCCACAGGAAGATGTGATGCCGACATCAATGACTTTTAGTCTCACATAAAAGATTCAACCTACAAAGTAGCATTTTTCTCTTTCGATAATTGATCCAGTGCCGGCTCCAGGTTTTTGTGGGCCCCGGGCGAAAGAGTCTCAGTGGCCCCTTTAACACATACCACGATTCATAATGCACAGATACCACAGAGAAATATATTTATAGCACAATGCAAAGATTTCACTTCTTCCATTAGTACAGAAACCGACGAATCGCTCCACACAGTATACTGGCCCCCATAAAATGCTCCATACAGAATACTGGCCCCCATAAAATGCTCCATATGGAATACTGGCACCAATATAACGCTCAATATGGAATACTGGCCCCCATATAACGCTCCATACAGAATACTGGCCCCCATATAACGCTCCATACAGAATACTGGCCCCCATAAAACGCTCCGTACAGGATACTGACCCCCATATAACGCTCTGTACAGGATACTGGTCCCCTTATAGCGCTCCATACAGGATACTGGCCCCCATATAATGATCCATGCAGGCTGTTCCCCCCACATAATGCCCTATGCAGGCTGTTCCCCCTTATAGTGCCCCATGCAGGATGTCACCCCCCATATAATGCCCCATGCAGGATGTCACTCCCCCCCATATAATGCCCCATGCAAGATATCACTTCTCCACCCCCATTTAATGCCCCATGCAGGATGTCACCCCCCATATAATGCCCCATGCAGGATGTCACCCCTCATATAATGCCCCATGCAGGATGTCACTTCTCCCCCCCATATAATGCCCTATGCAGGATGTCCCTTCCCCCCATATAATGCACCATGCAGGATCTCCCTTCCCCCTATATAATGCCCCATGCAGGATGTCACCCCTCATATAATGCCCCATGCAGGATGTCCTCCCCCCATATAATGCCCCATGCAGGATGTCACCCCTCATATAATGCCCCATGCCGGATGTCCTTTCCCCCCCATATAATGCCCCATGCAGGATGTCACCCCCCATATAATGCCCCATGCCTCCGTACATGAAAAAAAAAAAATCAAATACTCACTGTGACGGGAGCTAGTTACCCCATCCGCAGATGTCCAATCTTCTTCTGCAGGCCCCTGACATGGAAAGGCTTCTCTTACACTGGGATATATAAAATATGACTATCGCACAGTGTCTCCAAGATGAACTTAACTTTTATTCTCACAAGCAGGTTTTATAGAGAATCACACAGGCTATTTTTAGCACCCATTGTTCTCACCAAATAATACCCACAGTAGGCTCCCAGACAGCAGTTATGCAACAACCCATTAATCAGCACATTGTCTGATTGCCACTGCTAAGTGAGCACAGGATGGTGGGGGCCAGGAGTGCTTCGGTCACATCACAGCATGTCCAACAATATGCGATCCACAATATTCACCCCACTTTATAACATTATGTCCCATTAGCTGCATAGGTGCTACGACGACCCCCATGTGGCAAAATCTTGGAGTATGGGGTTGATCCGTCACAATGCTCCCCCTTCCTGGACAGGATCGGCCTACCCAGTCTGCTCCCCGACGGATCAGCTGGAGGAGGTCCACGATTTATAAGGTTGGTAACAGGTCAGTTTGTCGGCTTAGTCCATTGGCGTTACCATTTTGCTTGCCGGGTCTATAGTGGATGGTGAAGTCTAACGATTGTAGCACCAAACTCCACCATAGTAGTCTGGCATTGTCCCCGGAGACCCGATTAACCCATACCAGGGGGTTATGGTCCGTTATGAGGGAAAACTGTCTTCCATACAAATATGGTTGGAGCTTTTTCAAGGTCCTTCAACGTATTCCTCTTTAGCTTCTGGTAGATGTCTTCCATTCAGTCCTTGGTTCCTGAAGAAGATGGACCGTATCCCACCGCTGCCACCAGTGTGACGGGAGCTAGTTACCCCATCCGCAGATATCCAATCTTCTTCTGCAGGAACCTGACATGGAAAGGCTTCTCTTACACTGGGATATATAAAATATGACTATCGCACAGTGTCTCCAAGATGTACTTAACTATTATTCTCACAAGCAGGTTTTATAGAGAATCACACAGGCTATTTTTAGCACCCATTGTTCTCACCAAATAATACCCACAGTAGGCTCCCAGACAGCAGTTATGCAACAACCCATTAATCAGCACATTGTCTGTTTGCCACTGCTAAGTGAGCACAGGAAGGTGGGGGCCAGGAGTGCTTCGGTCACATCACAGCATGTCCAACAATATGCGATCTACAATATTCACCCCACTTTATAACATTATGTCCCATTAGCTGCATAGGCGCTACGACAACCCCCATGTGGCAAAATCCTGGAGTACGGGGTTGATCCGTCACACTCACCTCACTCCTCCTCACCTGCTGCTGCTGCTCAGGTCCGGACTCCAGCGTTGCCGCTCTGTGCTGCCTGTGACGGCTCAGGGGAGGGCACGGTGGAAAGATGTCACCGCACCCTCTTACCTGAGATGTCACAGGGAGCGCACAGCAAGAAGACAGCGGATCTGCGGAGGCACGGGGAGAGGTAAGTATCCGGCTGCCGGGGCCCTAAGCAGCGGGGTGCCCGACCGTGAGTGGGCCCCCCGCCTGCTCAGGACCCCGGCACTTGCCCGGGTGCACTGGGTGCTGATGTCGGCCCTGAATTGATCGGTCACATATTTACACAGGCCAAGAATTGAGCCATGTAAAGAGACCTTAAATTGTCATAATTTAAATAAACTGCGTAAATCAATAGTACAAGCAAATATTTGTATTATTTCTTATAAGAAAACCAAGCCACTTCTTCACCCCATGCCACCTTAACTCATCATTCACTTACACAGCTGAAAACTGACTTGCTCAAAAATTAGTGGGACTAACATTCAACTGAGAGATCATATTGCAGGTGCCAATTAAAGCCTATTGAGAAGGGAGAGAGAGGTGCAATGTGAAAGAAAGAGATACAGGCACATACAGACCAAGCTGCATTCACCCCAAAGCTGCATTCACATCTACACCACTCAGTACCGCTGTATAATGGCCTCCATGCTGCTGCTGCTTCTGAACATGTGCTACTTAGAGAAATGAGAGGAAGAATCCCTCATGACTGTGTGTGCTGAGTATAGGAGACATTACAGCAGCCACTCTCCACTCACTAGCTCAGAAACATCTGAAAATTAGAGATAGTCTGCAGAGGGGAAAACTGATGAAAAATATAGACTCTATCACATGATTTTCCAGAAATATTATTATTCCTCATGAACACACACATAACTGATTCTGAAAAGTCACCTTAAAATAACAGATACATTTTTATATCAAGGCAGTTGTATTTGTTCTTATAAAGCTTAGTAGGGCATGACAAGTCCATAAGCTGTAAACTATTGCTGGACAGCAAGACTGAAGATGGTGACAGATATTAACTACACAGTAACTTACTCAATGATATCAAGTACATCAAATAATTAAAGGGGTTGTCCACTAATTATACAACCCCTTCTCACTCCTTATGTTTGCCCCCAGTAAAATGACAACACTTATACTCACCTACTGTGCCGGCGCCATTCCTGGGGTGTCAGCACTGGCTTTCCCGGAGATTTTATGACATCATATCATGCGATCCCTGCGTCTAATCAGCGGTGGCTTCACTCTTCTTTGGATTAAACAAACATCGAAAGGAAGCCAAAGCTGTGGCTGGCCGCTCACTTCCTTTTGATTTCTGGTACGTCTGAAAGTGAGGAGAGTGAAGCTACCACTGATCGGCCCCCGGGATCACATGACATAACAATGTGACGCGAGCCCTGGGAGAGTCAGTGCTAACACCACTGGTACGGCGCTGGCACTGGAGGTGAATATAATTGTTATGTTACTGGGGGCAAACATGCTGATTGAGATGGAGTTGTCCGAGTGGACATTCCCATTAAGTTATAAAACAGTGACAGTAAGTAAGTGACAGTCTGCTTACCTTGCACCGCTTTGTGATTCTTACAACGAACTGATCGAAGATTGATGAACAAGATCATGACACTGGGAAATGTATACATCAGGGTAAATGATACCCTCCAGCACAATGTGGATTTTTCTGAAAATCTGCAGTGAACTTGGAATGGTTGCTGTATGCATCATATTATTGAGCGTCTAGCTTGGGATTGTAGGTAGCTTTGCATTACATTACTCACTTTGCCCAAGTACTTCTGTTTGTATTCTTATTGTAATGGGATTTGGGAACTCGGTAGAAGCCATAGATTGCTTAACAATTGTAGGTTTTATGTGCGTTTCTAGTGGAAAGTAATAGTCAGTGTCCCGGTGGAGAACAAACATCCAGGGAAGAGAAAACCAAATTACACAGCATAATAGCACGACTGCCAAATCTGCAGGCAAACGTCAAACTCTACAAACTCGTACAAGTTAGGTGAGATAGATTTTATCTAGATATATAGTATAGATTGTGTCAGTCTTTGCCCTGGCTTACTAGATTATTCTCATTACTCATTATCTGTTAATTATATAGTCCCAATATATTCCACAGGCTTTTATCACAGAGTTATCTCATTTGTCCCACCTAAGCTTATGTGCGCATGAAGTCTTTTTGCTGAGTTTTTATAGCAGAAGCTGAGCAGAAACTCAAACGTTTTGAGGAGTTTTGAGATTTGGAGGAGGATTTGTAGAGTTTCCAGTCTGTTTCTGCACCAATAACTACTGAAAACACTTTTTGTGCACATCGCCCATGACCAGTTTCATGCGTCCGACAATCACAGTCCAAGTACAGACCCTAATGTCTAGATCAGCCATGAGTCTCCTGTCCCAAACCTGAAAGCTTCAGTATGAGGCTGAGGAGTTTGGGCCAGAACACCCACAGCCTGTTTGAACATCAGTCTGTACTCAGACCTTAAATATTGGACATCTGAAGCTGGCTTTGGAAGTACGTAGTAACCCTCATGCATACAGCAAAATTGTGGATATGTGGCACCCCAGGAGTCCGGTTGCCACAGTGGCATTGCCTCCCTCACAAGAGGTGATGCCATGCCTGGAAGCAAGGAGGGGTCCCCTAATCAGGTTTTACTAAGCATGCAACACTTTCCTGGCTCCAGACCAGCAAGGGCAGCTCCTCCCCTTAGCAACTGGGATCTGGAGGCGGGGTTAGTTAGTGTGAGGAGAGCAGACAGGAGTTGAAGTCAGGACGTCGATGATGAAAGACCCAGGGAGTGGAGCGGCACCGTAGTTCACCCCAGAGGGAAGCGCAGAAGAACCGGACACCAGAGTCCAAGGTTGTGGGGCACCGAAAGCCCAGCAGCAGAAACTGGAGGGCAGGAGACTGTAGGTCTCCTGGCCCCATCAGACGCCCGGAGGCTCAGCAGCATCATAGGGCCCAGCACCGCCACGTGGGAGCGACACTCAAGGAAGGCCCGAGCTGCCTGCCATACGGGTGAGCACAAAGACGTTTTACTCAGGGACAAGGGCCACAGCATAGCTTGCTTCCAGGCCGCCCAGACCTCTACTACCAGCTAGTACTCGTGCCCCAGTCTGCCTAACCACCGCAAGTAAAGATAAGAGGAAACCGCCATTAAGTTGTGAACTGATTATTAATTGTGCCATCCTCTGCACTACACCGCACAGCAACATCTGTAAAATCACTACTTCCTGCCCCGGAGCTAAGCTCTGCCTGTGGAGAGCTGAACCAGCTCTGCTGCACTAACAATGGCTCCAGAGTTTCTGCACCACAGCGGCGGCTCCATATAGCCGCATACCACAGGTGGCGTCACGAACTGTATATAAAAACTATAAATCCCCTGTAAATATCTCCTTTTATTGACCGCCCTGGGTCACGGACCGGGTCACCGCCACTGTGACATCTCCCCCAGCAACGACCGGCCCGACTACCGAGTACCCCACGGCTCAGGGGGCGCGTCATTTTGGGGTCAGGAACAGGATTCACGAAGCCCGGTATAACCGGGTCCTGTGTGCCATAGACTGTACTGAACTGTGTTATCACGTCATTTACCGTCAGCCGAGGGGAAGCAGAAGGCCCCGATTCGGAACCGCCGGGTAAGAGATCCTTCCGCCTGCAGAGCAGCATACTGGTACATCAGCAGACGCCCAGGACCTGGCTGAGGTTCACTAGGGGGGGAGAAGGATGTGACGTGCCCCCTGGGCCGTGTGTGGGGGAATACCCGGAGCCGGGTCTCTGTGTAATGCTGGGGGTTTGTAGTCTCCGTGGCGGCGACCCGGTCCCGTGGCTCAGGGTGGTCAAACCAGTGGCGGATCTGTTTATTTGGTTTTTAATGTTTAAATGTCCCACTACGCCACCCGTGGATTGCGGTCACTGAGAACCGCCACTGCGGGGCAGACCGCTGAGGCTGATGTTGGGTGCGCAGCAGAGGGTAGTATAACTCCCCACAGGAGGAGTATAGCCTCTGGGCAGCGTGTGTAGATTGTGAGGGTTGTGCTGCATGGGCGCAGCAGAAATGACTCCGTGCAGTGCAGTTCAGGGTTTTTACTGTTGGTAATGAAGAAGGCCCTGCCGGGAGTACTGGCTAACATTAGAGGCCGGGTCAGTCTGTGAGCGAACAAGAGTCCCCCTGGCCAGGTGGAGGTGTAGGCCTTCCCGTCTGACTGCACTCTTCCTGGCTACCTTGCTGTAGTCGTGTAGTAGCCCACGTCCCTGAGTGTACCGTGTGGTGCTCACCCGTATGGCTGGTGACTTGTGGCCTTTGGTACCTTCCGCTCCTCGATGGCGGTGCCGGTCCCTTGCGTGTGACTGAACCTCCAGGCTTTCTATGGCCAGAGGACCTGAAATCCCCTGCCAGGTGGTTTCTGCTGTTGGATGTGGATATCGTCACAGCCTCGGACTCCTGTGTCCGGTTCTCTGCGTCTTCGGGCAGGACGAGCTCTGCTAGCTCCAGTCCCTGGCCTTCAGCTCCTGTCTCCTACAGAGCTCCTTGATGCTCCTCTGTCCCTTCCTCTGGACTAGAACTCGACTCCACTAACCCCGCCCCAGATCTAGTTTATAAAGGGCAGGTTCCTCCCCTCCCTGGACTGGGGCAGGAGGCGTTGCATGCAGAAGTGCTCCTGACCAGGAAAACCCATGCTCGCTCTCAGACATGGTATTTCTACCACTGTGGCAACCCGACCCCTGGGGTGCCACATTCCCCCCTAGTAAATTTTAGTACTCCGGGACTAAACATAACTTTCATGAAAACACAACATAACAGGGTATAAGCATCAACATTTCAACATATGTACAAGGAGTTCAATCTTTATAGGTCACGGCGCTTCCGTAACCAGGTGTCCCTGTCACCCAAGATGTATTTTGAGGGACCCGTCCCAAACCCTTCACGTAGGCCCTGGGGTGGCTACAGGGTATCAATGATCCGGCATTGGACCACGTCTTCAGCCACCTCCACGGGTTTTTATTCCGTGGTCTGGACAAAAGGGGCACTTAACAGGTGCAACTATTTACAAGGTACAGTTCCGGTTATTCATTGTCCATAACCTGTCAGTCCATAAACCCTGTCGGGTAACTTGAGAAACATAATGATTATTCATGCAACAAACATAAAACATTTCAACATTTGCAATATACAGGTATATATCTTTTTTTTTTTCTTTAGATTCTCCAGCGAGCGTCTGACCTCTTGTTCTCCTGGTGGACCTAAGTAACACACTATCTGGTGGTGTTCTTTCTGGGTCTCCTGTTTCCACCCCTTGTTTAGTGGGCTCGCTAGTGTCTGCACTACAGGTGTTTGGAGATGTTACGGGTAGGTTGGGCAGCTTTCTGCGTACTCTTTGGCTTACCACGGGCACGGCAGGCTCACTACTAGCAGAGGGTTGATTCTCCTGGGCTGCTGGTATGGAATCTTCTGCCTCCGGGGCCGGTTGCTCTTCCAACACTACTTGCTCTTCTATAGGCCCTTGAGGGGCTGGCTGGAGAAAGGTAAGGACGGGTACCACAATAGCGTTGTTAATTTGTGTCCAGGACCAGGGAAATTCTCCGAGTACTGTACTGACCATTTCTTCCCTTTCCTCTGTGGGTTGAGGGCTATCTTGGTCTTCATCAGTGCTTTGCAGCTGCTCGGGACACTCATTCAGGTGGTCTCTGGAGACAGTGGCTGTGGTCTCTCCTCCATCCTTACTGATAATGCATACTTTCGGATTTTCATGGCTTGAGGGCAGTACTGTGTGCGGGTCTTTCTCCCACTGGTCATCCAACTTATGGAGCCGCCTCTTCCTCTTCAAGACCTGCTCTCCGGGTGCCAGGGGAACAGCGGGAGCATGCTGGTTGTAAGTACTCTCTTGCCTTTCTCTTGCTTTAGAGAGACTTCTCTCAACACTCTCCTGCACTTTCCGGTACTGCTGCTGCCGTTCTGTATCCCAGTCTGCCTCTGGCGAGTGTCCTCGGATGTCAGGACTCCCATATCCAGGTCAATAGGCAGCTTACCAGGTCTTGCTCTCATTAGGTAAGCCGGGTGCAGTTGGTGGAATTTACTGGGATGTGGTTATACAAGTCCACCAGATCAGGCAGTTTTTCAGGCCACAGACTGCGTTCTTCCAGGGGCAATGTTTTCAGCAAGTCTATCACCACCTGGTTCATCTTCTCGCACAATCCGTTGGTTTGGGGGTGATAGGGCATTGTCCTTATCTTCTTGCAGCCATACAGGTTGCAGAACTCCTGCAAGACCTCCGCTTCGAAGGCTGGACCTTGGTCAGTCAACACTTGCTCCGGATACCCGTGTGGACGGCAGAAGTGCTGCTGGAAGGCTCTAGCTGCCGTCTGAGCCATTAATTCTTTGACAGAGACCACCACGAGGAACCGGGAGAAGTGGTCTACGATGGTGAGGGCATAGACGTACCCGACCTACTTGGAGCCAGCTTCACATGGTCCAGGGCTACCAGTTCTAGTGGCTGCTTGGTGATGATGGGCTGCAGGGGAGTCTTCTGGCTGGCACGGTCCTTTCTTCTCAGGTTGCACGGGCCGCAGTCTCTGCACCATCTCTCAATGGCCTCTCTCATGCCTACCCAGAAGAACCGTTCACGCAACAGGAACTCCAACTTCTTCTATCCAAAATGCCCTGCTCCGTCGTGGTATGCCTCCAGGACCATAGCCGCGTCTCGTCTCGGGACCACTACCTGCCAGGTAAGCTCATGTGTCCGGGAGTTGACAATTCTCCGGCACAGCTTCCCCTTGTAGAGAAACAGTTTACTCTTCTGCTTCCACAGCTGTTTGGTCTCTTCCGGAGCGTCTGGGTCAAGGCGGGCATCAGCCTGTGTCAGCATCTCTTTTACCAGGGGGACGGCTGGGTCACTGTCTTGCGTCTCCACCCAGCTGTAGTGGGGTAAGGGATTAAATGTAGCAGAGTGCTTGTCCCTTACACAGTGGGAACACTGGGTAATCCCATGACGGTGGAACGTAGGGAGTTCAATCTCTTCCAGTTCTTCTGGATCTTCCGCTCCATCCGGCAAGTTCGGCATCCTGGACAGGGCGTCTGCGTGGGCATTTGTGCGTCCCGCCCGGTATTTGATGGTAAACTCATAGGTGGACAGCCGGGCCATCCATCTTTGCTCCAAGGCACCAAGTCTTGAAGTGTCCAGGTGTGTCAACGGGTTGTTGTCCGTGTACACAGTGAACTTGGCAGAGGCAAGGTAATGTTTGAAACGTTCCGTCACTGCCCACATCACTGCCAGGAACTCTAGCTTAAAGGAGCTATAATTCTCAGGGTTTCTCTCTGTTGGCCGTAGTTTTCGGCTGGCGTAAGCAATTACCCGCTCTCTGCCCTGCTGGATCTGGGATAGTACAGCTCCCAGCCCAACATTACTGGGGTCCGTGTGGAGGATGAAAGGCTGGCCGTAATCAGGGAAAGCCAGGATTTCATCCCCCGCGAGCGCCATCTTCAGCTGGCGGAAAGACTCCTCTTCCAGCTTGTCCCACCTGAAGGGCGGCTTCTGATTCTTGGTCTTTGATTGACCTAACAGGAGGTCTTGCTTGGGGCTGCCATTTTGGTGAACCCGGGGATGAATCTGCGGTAGTAGCCTACCAACCCGAGGAACTGCCGCACTTCCTTTATGCTGGAGGGTCTTAGCCAGTCCTTAATCACTGTGATCTTATCAGGGTCTGGAGCTACTCCGTCAGCACTCACCACGTGTCCCAGGTACTGTACCTTTGGTTTCAGTATATGACACTTGGAGGGTTTCACCTTTAGGCCGTAGCCTGCCAGGGCATCAAACACCTCTGCCAGGTGTTTCAGATGGTCCTCATATGTTTTGGAATACACGATGATATCGTCCAGGTATAGCAGGACCGTCTCGAAATTCCTGTGCCCCAGACAGCACTCCATCAACCGCTGGAAGGTTCCTGGTGCGTTGCAGAGCCCGAAAGGCATACAGTTGAATTCGCTGAGACCCATCGGGGTGGTGAACGCGGTCTTCTCCTTGTCTGCCTCTGCTACAGGAACCTGCCAGTACCCACTAGTAAGATCCAAAGTGGAGAAGAAGTTAGCAGACTTTAATGCAGCTAAAGATTCCTCTATCCTAGGTAACGGGTACGCATCTGTGTGTGTGATACGGTTGACCTTTCTGTAATCTACACACATTCTTATGGATGGTGCCATCTTTCTTTTTCACAAGAACTAGTGGAGCTGCCCATTGGCTACAGCTGTCCCTGATTACCCCAGCCTTCTTCATTTCTCGCAACATTCCCTTGGCATTCTGATAGTGTGCAGGTGGTACAGGTCGGTATCTTTCCTTTATGGGTGGATGGTCTCCCGTGGGGATGTAGTGTTCTACCCCCTTTACTTGCCCAAAGTCTAGCGGGTGTTTGGTAAAGACTCTTTCGTACTCCTCAACCACCCGGTAGACTCCCTGCTTTTGGTGTGAGGGAGTGGAGTCGGTGCCCACATGCAGCTTCTGACACCAGTCCTCCATCTGTTTCTTGGAGCCGTTACCCTCCTCTGGTTGAGATGGAGGCAAGGGTTCCACGGCCTTTACAGAGTTTTGGTTAACGGTGAACAATTTGGCTAGAGTGGCATACCGGGGCAAGTATACTTCTCGTTCCCCAATGTTTAGGATGCGGACGGGTACCCTCCCATGGCGTACATCGACCACCCCCCGTGCTGTCAAAATGGTGGGCCTACTGTCTGAGTAGACGGGTTCTACCACGGCTTGGTAGTCCCTTCCTCTTAACCTGATTGCAGTCTGGCACCAGATCATCATCTCACTTTTTGGGGGCATGGCGATAGGGAACGGGTCACTCATTCTGCCGACTACGCCAAAGTTGACGCGCCCCCCTGGGCCGTGTGTGGGGGAATACCCGGAGCTGGGTCTCTGTGTAATGCTGGGGGTTTGTAGTCTCCGTGGTGGTGACCCGGTCCCGTGGCTCAGAGTGGTTAAACCAGTGGCGGATCTGTTTATTTGGTTTTTAATGTTTAAATGTCCGACTACGCCACCCGTGGATTGCGGTCACTGAGAACCGCCACTGCGGGGCAGACCGCTGAGGCTGATGTTGGGTGCGCAGCAGATGGTAGTATAACTCCCCACGGGAGGAGTATAGCCTCAGGGCAGCGTGTGTAGATGTTGAGGGTTGTGGTGCATGGGCGCAGCAGAAATGACTCAGAGTCCGTGCAGTGCAGTTCAGGGTCTTTACTGTTGGTAATGAAGAAAGCCCTGCCGGGAGTACTGGCTAATATTAGAGGCCTGGTCAGTCTGTGAGCGAACAAGAGTTCCCCTGGCCAGGTGGAGGTGTAGGCCTTCCCGTCTGACTGCCCTCTTCCTGGCTACCTTGCTGTAGTCGTGTAGTAGCCCACGTCCCTGTGTGTACCGTGTGGTGCTCACCCGTATGGCTGGTGACTTGGGGCCTTTGGTACCTTCCGCTCCTCGATGGCGGTGCCGGTCCCTTGCGTGTGACTGAGCCTCCAGGCTTTCCTCACAGCCTCGGACTCCTGTGTCCGGTTCTCTGCATCTTCGGCCAGTACGAGCTCTGCTAGCTCCAGTCCCTGGCCTTCAGCTCCTGTCTCCTACAGAGCTCCTTGATGCTCCTCTGTCCCTTCCTCTGGACTAGAACTCGACTCCTCTAACCCCGCCCCAGATCCAGTTTATGAAGGGCAGGTTCCTCCCCTCCCTGGACTGGGGCAGGAGGCTTTGCATGCAAAAGTGCTCCTGACCAGGAAAACCCATGCTCGCTCTCAGACATGGTATTTCTACCACTGTGGCAACCAGACCCTTGGGGTGCCACAGATGCCCAACCAAGTAGAGGATTCAGCCGCCGCTGCGGCCGCCGCCACTGTAATGCCGTCATCGATGCCGTGTATACCAGGGACGGCGTGGTTGCCCCAGTACTCAGGGGAGTCGCACACCCTGAATGACTTTGAGGAGAGACTGCGCAGTTTGTTTAAAGTGTACCCCCTGTCTGAGGAGCAAAAAGTCAGCATCCTCATAGGCCAGCTAATTGGTGCCGCCCAGAGGGAGGTGAAGTCCTGGCCGGGCAGGGACAAAGGCATTGTCAAGGAAATACTGGCCCGGTTGAAGGATACCTTTGACACCCGCACCGCAGCAGAAATTAAAATGAAGTTCTACGGGTGCAAACAAAGGGTGCAGGACAGTATACGGGACTATGCTCTAAACCTGCAGGAGGCACTGCGAGCTATCAAACAGGTAGACCCCGACAGTGTGCGAGATGAGGACAGATTGCTAACTGAGCAGTTTATTGAGGGGCTCCTGTCTAACGCTCACCAGACACAGCTGCGCATTATGGCTGTTATGTTCTGCTACCAGAGCTAAGGAAAGAGAGGAGATCTGTCCCTACGATAGAACTCAGCTGAATCCCTACGATGTAACAGGGAACCTGATCCTGCGATCAGACCTGCTAAAGTCCTAAGCTAGTCTGTACGGAGACCTATAGATGTGGGGAAGGAATCCCTACAAGTACTGAGGACTGGGAGGAAAATGGGACACCTCCTAACAGAAATAGTAGCAGACAGACGAACAAACAAAATATATAGAACATAGAGGTCCGTAGACCAAGCAAACTAACAGCGTTAGATACAGAGCACAGGCTAGCTAGAAAGTAGTTATACAATGAAGTCCAGCAAAGCCAGAAGGGCGGAGCAGGATTAAATAGGCCAACAAGGTCATGTGACCAGCAAAGGAAAAAACCTAAGAGCAAGGTTCTAACAGTACCCCCCCTTCTAAGAGGATCCTCCGGATCCCCTAGGACCAGGCTTATCAGGAAATCTCCTGTGAAACGCTCTGATAAGTCTGGACGCGGAAACATCATCTGACCTCACCCAAGAGTTATCCTCGGGTCCGAAACCTTTCCAGGCCACAAGATACTGCAAACTACCTCTATACCGTCTAGAGTTAAGGATGCGAGAAATTTCATATTCCCCGTCCTCCACCACCGGAGGAACAGAGGCAGAGGCGTCACCATCCGACACAACAGCTTTTTTTAACAGAGAGACATGAAATACCGGATTAATTCTCCAGGAGGTAGGAACCTCCAACCTAACAGCAGATTGGTTGACAACCTGAAGCACCTTAAAGGGCCCTACAAACTTGGGACCCAATTTCTTAGAAGGAATCCTCAACCGCAGATTCCTAGAGGACAACCAAACCATGTCACCAACAGCGAACAAAACCTCCTGTCGTTTCCTATCAAAGTAGTCTTTAGATTTTCTGTTGGCCTCCTGAAGATTACCACGCACATCCGTCCAAACTCTCTCCAAATCACCGGAAAAATTCTCCTCCTCAGGCACGGCAGATCCCAACTTGGAGAACGACCCAAACGACGGATGTCTCCCAGAACAACAAAAAAAGGCGAACAACCAGCAGAAGAAGATGTATGATTGTTCAGAGCAAATTCAGCAAGTGGCAGAAACTCAGACCACCCCTCTTGATTGTCTGCCACAAAACAACGCAAGAACTGCTCAACATCCTGGTTTTTCCTTTCTGTCTGGCCATTAGATTCAGGATGATATCCGGACGAGAACGACAAATGAACTCCCAACCTGACACAAAAGGCACGCCAAAAACGAGCCACGAACTGAGGACCCCTATCAGAAACAATGTCAGTAGGAACGCCATGAAGTCTGACAATTTCCTTGACAAAGGCCTTAGCGAGAGTTTTAGCGCAGGGCAGTTTGACAAAGGGAACCAAGTGACACATCTTGCTAAAACGGTCCACGACCACCCAGATAACAGTAAAACCCTCAGAGGGGGGAAGGTCAGTTATAAAGTCCATAGCCAAATGTGTCCAAGGAGCACTGGGAACCTCCAAAGGACAAAGCAACCCCGCAGCAGGAGTATGTGAGGACTTAGATCTAGCACATATAGTACATTGACGCACCCACTTAATGACCTCCTTCTGCCATCCAGGCCACCAAAAACTGCGACCCACCAGTCTCTTGGTCTCAGAGATTCCGGGATGACCTGCCAACCGAGACTCGTGACACTCAACAAACAAATCTCTCCTAAAGGTCCCAGGCACAAACAACCTCCCATGAGGAGTGTTAGATGGGGCATTCTCCTGTGCTTTAAGAATCTCATCTTCCAAAACGGAGTCCAAAGCAGCTATCACAACACCTTCTTGTAAAATGTTCTCCTCTTTCTCAGCACCGACTATGGGAGAAAAACTGCGAGACAAGGCATCCGCCTTAACATTCTTAGTACCAGGGATGTAAGTAACAGAGAAATTAAACCGCGAGAAAAACAGTGCCCACCTAGCCTGACGGGCATTCAGGCGCTTGGCAGCATCAAGAAATATCAGATTTTTATGATCCGTAAGAACCTGAACGGGAAATTCCGCACCTTCCAAGAAGTGGCGCCAGTGTTCAAATTCGAGTTTAATAGCCAGCAATTCCCGATTACCAATATCGTAATTCAGTTCAGTCTCCGAAAAATTTTTTGAAAAAAAGGCACAGGGATGTAATCCATCCCCGTTATCCTGAGACAATACTGCGCCAACCCCCACAGAGGAAGCATCAACCTCAACCAAAAACGGCTTAGTCACATCAGGCTGCATAAGGATGGGAGCAGAGGTGAACCTCTCCTTGAGATACACAAAAGCTTCAATGGCCTCAGAAGACCACTGAACCGCATCAGCACCTTTCCTGGTGAGATCGGTCAGAGGTTTGACAATACTAGAAAATTTTTTTATGAATTTTCTGTAATAATTGGCGAAACCTAAAAACCTCTGTATCGATTTCAAACCAATAGGCCTAGGCCATTCCTGTACAGCTTGAACTTTAACCGGGTCCATCTCAAAACCATCGCTGGAGATAATGTAACCCAAAAAACTAATTCTCTGTACAGCGAACTCACATTTCTCCAGCTTAGCAAAAAGCGAATTGTCCATTAATAACTGTAATACCTCACGTACGCTCCGCCAATGAGACTCCAGATCCGGTGAATAAATCAAAATGTCATCCAAATACACAACCACATTTTTGCCGATCAAAGGTCTAAGGATGTCATTAATAAGATTCTGAAAAAATGCAGGAGCATTAGTAAGACCAAAAGGCATAACCAGATTCTCAAAATGACCCACAGGAGTGTTAAAAGCAGTCTTCCATTCGTCACCCTCCTTCATGCGCAACAGATTGTATGCCCCCTTAAGGTCAATTTTAGAGAACCACTTGGCCCCCATTAACTGGTTAAACAGATCAGGAATCAATGGCAGTGGGTAAGGATTGCGTACAGTAATTTTGTTAATCTCACGAAAATCCAGACAAGGACGTAAACAGCCGTCCTTTTTTTTTACAAAAAAAAATCCAACCGCCACAGGAGACTTAGAAGGCCTAATGTGACCGGCGGCCAAACTTGTCTGTATGTATTCCTCCAAAGCCTTCCTCTCAGGAATAGTAAGGTTAAATAAATGACTTTTAGGAAGAGTCGCTCCAGGGACAAATTCAATAGAACAATCATAGTCTCTATGGGGAGGCAAAACCTGCGATTCCTTCTCAGAAAAAACTCTCCAAAAATCCTGAATAGGAACAGGCAATTCTCCCCTATCCAAAGCTGCAATACGCCCGTTACAACACTTGTCATAACATTTATGGCTCCAGGATTTAATTTCACTGGTAGACCAATCCAGTACAGGATTGTGAAATTTTAACCAGGGCAATCCCAATATTACTGGAGAAGGCAAGTTATTCAAAACTACCAAATCCAATTTCTCATGGTGAACACCATTAATAGTGAGGGGAAATTCACAGACCTTGAGAGTAACATTCTTCAAAGGGGAGCCATCCACAGAAACCACAGCAATGGGGGATGACAAAGGTTCGGGTTTTAAATTGAGTCTTTCCAAGAATCCCCCATCAATTACATTCAGAGTAGACCCGCAATCAACAAACACCCGAAATTCCATTAATTTTTCCTGAGCAATCGTGGAAGCAGCTAAAAATACACCCTTGGAATTTAAACAGGCAATACGGGCATGACTGACCATTTTTTTTTCTTTCTTCATACGAAGCTCACAGCCTTTAATCAAATGACCAGATTTTCCGCAATAGAAACACAAGCCTTCAAAAAATCTACGGTCTTTTTCTTGAGAGCGAGGTGCCACCGATCCAATCTCCATCGGTTCACCACTGTTAGTACACACATTCTCATAACCAGAAACTGATATAGCAGAGGATTTGCTCTCATTAACCCTTGCACGCAGTCTCCTATCCACCCGTATAGCTAATTGCATAGCCTGTTGTAAATCTTCAGGTGTAGGATAAGCAATTAGCAGGTCTTTATCCCTTTCACTGAGCCCAGCAAGAAATAGACTTTTCAGAGCAGAATCGTTCCACCCTGTTTGAGTAGACCAACGACGGAAATGAGTACAATATTTTTCCACATTACCTGATCCCTGTTTCAAACGTCTCAACTCAGTCTCAGCTGATGCGACACGGTCAGGATCATCATATAATAGTCCCAAAGCAGAAAAAAAACTATCCACTGATCTGAAGCATGTATCACTAGGTTGCAAAGAAAAGGCCCACTCCTGAGGCTCTTTGCGCAAAAGTGACATTATGAACCCTATGCGCTGGGATTCATCCCCAGAGGACTTGGGTCTCAAACGAAAATACAATAAGCAAGCATTTTTAAATGAAAAAAATTCTCGGTGTTCACCAAAAAATAAATCCGGCAAACATACCTTAGGCTCCAAGAAATGTGCTCCAGGACAGTTACTCACGTGCTGACGGAGCTCGGCCACCTCCAGAGAGAGTCCCTGCAGGCGATGAGCCAAATCCTGAACCGACACCATGATGGAACAGAAAAATCTTTCCTTAGAGAATTTGCAGGCTGGACTTACTGTTATGTTCTGCTACCAGAGCTAAGGAAAGAGAGGACATCTGTCCCTACGATAGAACTCAGCTGAATCCCTACGATGTAACAGGGAACCTGATCCTGCGATCAGACCTGCTAAAGTCCTAAGCTAGTCTGTACGGAGACCTATAGATGTGGGGAAGGAATCCCTACAAGTACTAAGGACTGGGAGGAAAATGGGACACCTCCTAACAGAAATAGTATCAGACAGACGAACAAACAAAATATATAGAACATAGAGGTCCGTAGACCAAGCAAACTAACAGCGTTAGATACAGAGCACAGGCTAGCTAGAAAGTAGTTATACAATGAAGTCCAGCAAAGCCAGAAGGGCGGAGCAGGATTAAATAGGCCAACAAGGTCATGTGACCAGCAAAGGAAAAAACCTAAGAGCAAGGTTCTAACAATGGCTCTGCAAAACCCTGATCTGGACTTTGTGCAATTTAAAGACCGAGCCATCTGGGTGCTGCGAGAACCAACCCCAGGCGGCACTGCATCCCTCCGGCGTCCAGCTATCACATACCACCAGGAGGTGGCGTCCTTTCCCCCAGCACCTGTGGAGGCTGACGCGCAGACTCTAGACAATGACCCGTCTGCAGACCTACGCCTTCAGGTCCAGGAGCTGACCAACAGTGTGGCTACACTAACTAAAACCGTGCAGGCAATGAAAGTGGGGAGAAACAGCGATCGCTACGACCAGAACGGACAACCCATCTGTCGTCGCTGTCAAAAGGCGGGGCACCTCGCAAGATTCTGCAATTTAAAATGGGCAACCCCTAGGGCAGAGGGCCAACCCCCAGGAGTAAGATGACGAGGCCCACAAAGCTGGCGAGACAAATATGTGGGAGGACGACCGGTCTTGCCTGTTGTGCTTGATGGCATCCCGATGAACGCACTGCTGGACACTGGGTGCCAGGTGACAACGATGCCATATATCCTCTATAAACAATACTGGACTGATTCAGACATTACCCGCCATCCAGATGTACAGTATCTATGGAAGTAATTGTCAGCCGTTGACTCAGGTGGGGTATAAAGAGGTGACCATAAAAGTTGGCCGAGTAGAACTGCCATCACAAGGAATGATTATTGTTGATATAGATCGCCTAGAAAGTCATCCTATGATAACTATAGGCACCAATGTGATAGAGAATTGTCTTGGGGAAATTATTCTTTTGTTGCAGCAGGTCGCAGAGACTGCCAGTTCCAGTCAGCAGCGAGTTCTGCAGAAGGAGATCAGAGCCCTGATGAAAAGAAAACAGGTAGAGCTGTCTGGAGGAGAAGTCGGCAGTGTCAGGATGAGTGATCCATTCCTCATTGCAATGCCCCCTAGGAGTGAAATGTTAATATGGTGTCGGGCAGCAATTGGTCTCAGGGGTCAAGATTATCAGGCCCTGGTAGAACCCGTGTACTCTTATAGTAGGCCCACCATCTTGACAGCCAGGGGGCTAGTCGATGTCCGCAAGGGGAGAGTACCTATACGCATCCTGAATTATGGGGAGAAAGAGGTCCATTTACCCCGGTATGCTAATTTTGCTAAGCTGTTCACTGTCAGTAACAATGCAATAAAGGCAGTGGAACCATTGCCTCCATTCAAACCGGCGGAGGATAACGGCTCAAAGGGGCAGATGGAGGATTGGTGTCAGAAGCTACAAATAGGCACTGACTCCACCCCTTTGCACCACAAGCATGGAGTATACTGGGTGGTCCAAGAATATGAGCGACTCTTCAGCAAACACTCACTAGACTTTGGGCAGGTAAAAGGGGTCCAACATCATATCCCCATGGGAGATCATCCGCCAATTAAAGAGAGGTACCGGCCTGTACCCCCAGCTCACTATCAATGTGCCAAAGGAAAGTTACGGGAGATGAAGGAGGCTGGGGGGATCAGAGATAGTTGTAGCCCCTGGGCAGCTCCATTAGTTCTCATCAGAAAGAAAGATGGTAAAATGAGGATGTGTGTTGATTACAGGCAGATTAACCACATTACACATAAGGATGCCTACCCATTACCCAGAATTGAGGAATCATTGGCTGCACTAAGATCTGCTAATTATTTCCCCACTTTGGATCTCACCAGTGGGTACTGGCAGGTTCCTGTGTTAGAGGCAGACAGAGAAAAAACCGCGTTTACAACACCAATGGGCATCAGCGAATTCAACTGCATGCCATTCGGGCTCTGCAACGCCCCAGGAACCTTCCAGCGGTTAATGGAGTGTTGCCTAGGACAAAAAAACTTCGAAACTGTCCTGCTGTACCTAGATGATGTAATTGTCTACTCAAAGACATATGAAAACCACCTGGAGCACCTGGCCAACGTGTACGAAGCCCTATCTGGTTATGGCCTGAAAGTAAAGCCGTCCAAGTGCCACCTGTTGAAGTCCAAGGTGCAGTATCTAGGTCATGTGGAAAGCGCCGAAGGTGTAGCACCAGACCCTGAAAAAGTCACCGTGATCAAGGACTGGCCAAGACCCTCCGCTATCAAGGAAGTGCGGCAGTTCCTCGGGCTGGTGGGCTACTACAGGAGATTCATCAAGGGTTTCACCAAGATAGCGGCACCCATGCAGGACCTCTTAGTGGGCCAGTCCAAGAAGGTCAAGAACCCGAAACCTCCCTTGAAATGGGGTAAACCGGGAGACAAATCTTTTACTCAACTGAAAATAGCTCTTACTGGAGACGAAGTCCTGCCCTACCCTGACTATGGCCAACCATTTGTACTCCATACGGATGCCAGCAACGTGGGATCGGGAGCAGTGCTGTCCCAGGTACAGCAAGACAGAGAGAGAGTGATTGCCTACGCCAGCAGGAAGCTCCGTCCTACGGAAAGGAACCCCGACAACTATAGTTCCTTCAAGTTGGAGTTTTTAGCCATAGTCTGGGCTGTAACAGAGCGCTTCAAACACTACCTCGCCTCCTCCAGATTTACAGTCTTCAGAGACAACAACCCGCTGACGCACCTGGAGACTGCGAAGCTTGGTGCCCTAGAGCAACGATGGATGGCCTGACTGTTTAACTATGAGTTTACCATCAAGTATCGGGCGGGGCATAAGAGCACCAATGCTGATGCGCTGTCCAGGATGCCCAACTTGCCAGATGGGGGAGAAGACCCAGAAGATCTGGAGGAGATAGAGCTACCCGCTTTCCTTCGTCACGGGGTGACCCAGTGCTCCCACTCGCCAACAGAGAGGCCACGTTCAACCCATTGCCCCATCATGGATGGGTAGAGATGCAGGATAGCGACTCGGCTGTCCGCCTGGTAAAGGAGTTGATGACACAAGCTGACTCGCACCCTGATCCAGATGCTCCACAGGAGACCCAACAGTTGTGGAAGGAGAAGGGCAAACTGTTCATCTACGAGGGAAAGCTGTGTTGAAGAAGTATCAACTCCCGGACACACGAACTGGTCTGGCAGGTGGTAGTCCCGAGGCGGGATGCGCCAAAGGTCTTAGAAGCGTACCATGATGGAGCAGGACACTTCAGGTGGAAGAAGTTGGAGGTCTTGCTACGTGAGTGATTCTTCTGGGTTGGCATGAGGAAACCAATCGAGAGATGGTGTCGAGAATGTGGTCCATGCAACCTGAGACGGAAAGACTGTGACAGCCAGAGGGTTCCCCTGCAACCCATAATCACCAAACAACCACTTGAACTGGTAGCCTTGGACCACGTGAAGCTAGCCCCAAGCCGGTCAGGCTATGTCTACGCTCTCACCATAGTAGACCACTACTCCCGATTCCTTGTAGTAATGCCAGTGAAAGATCAGACGGCTCAGACGGCAGCCAAAGCGTTTCAACAACACTTTTGTCGCCCGCACAGTTACCCTGAACGAGTGCTTACCGACCAAGGTCCAGCCTTCGAAGCAGAGGTGTTCCAGGAATTCTGTAACTTGTACGGCTGCAAGAAAATCAGGACGACGCTGTATCATCCCCAGATCAACGGGTTGTGCGAGAAAATGAACCAGGTGGTAATAGACCTGTTGAAGACGTTGCCCCTTGAAGAACGTAGCCTGTGGCCAGAGAAGTTACCAGATTTGGTGGACCTATAAAACCACATCCCGGTGAACTCCACCAACTGTACACCCGCTTACCTGATGAGAGCAAGACCTGGTAAGCTACCCATCGACTTATACATGGGATTCTTAACACCAGAGACGACATCACCAGATGCAGATTGGGATACAGAGCGGCAGCAACAATACCGCAAGGTGCAAGAATGTGTGGAAAGAAGTTTGTCCCAGGCGAGACAGAAGCAGGAGAAAACTTGCAATCAGCACGCACCTGCAGTTCCCTTGTCACCTGGAGAACAGGTACTTAAGAGACGAGTCCATAAATTAGATGACCAGTGGGAGGATGAGCCATACACCGTCCTACCCTCGAATTACGATAACACTAAAGTGTGCCTCATCAGTAAAGATGGAGGGGAAACTTCAGCGGCAGTCTCAAGAGACCAGTTGAAGATATGTCCTGAACAGCTGAAACACAAAGATGAAGACCAAGACAGCCCTCAGCCCACAGGAAAGGTGGAAGAAATGGTCCAGACAGTCCTTGGAGGATTTCCCCGGTCTTGGACGCAGGTGAACAGAGCAATTGTGGTACCGGTCCTGACCTTTCTCCAAGCGGCCTCACCGGAAGCTGCAGAGGCTCCAGAACATCTGGAAGACCAGTCGACCCCAGAGACAGATGTTTCATCAGCAGCAGATCAGGAGAATCTACCCTCTGTTTGCAGTGAACCTGTCGCACCCAGGGTGAGTCAAAGAATTCGTAGGAGATTACCCAGCCTACCGGTGTTACCTCAGACTACCTGTAGTGTAGTTCACACTGAACCCACCACACCGGGGGTAGACAATAGGGACCAGGGAAGGTCAGTGACAACAAATGTACTACGTAGGTCGACCCAGAGTACTAAAGGTCAGCTCCCTGCCCGCTGGAGGAACTAAAGTGTAAGAGAACTAAAGAGTATGTTATAAATAGTTGTAATCGTTAAATAATGCTAGATATATATATTTGTTAAATTTATGGACAATTGGACCACAGGACTAGGTGTAGTCAGGAAAATGTTGGATATAGTTACTAATTGGCCTAGAAAATAAACTGCAGGCGTGGCTGAAGACCAGGCCTATCGAAAGAGTGCCCTGAAGCCACGCCCAGGGACGATACACAAAGTGGGTGGATGCGGTTCCCACCAGCCAAATTTCAGTTACCCGGATTGTGGCGTAAAGACTAAGCGCCGCAGTGACTGCTGTACGTTTTTGCTTGGGTTTTTGTAGCTTTTGTTTTTTAAGATTTTGTAAACTGTTTGTAATGTGAATTGTTATGTTGATTGTTAATTTTAAAAAGGTATCCTCAGTCCAGGAGTACTGAAGTTAACTAGGGGGGAATGTGGCACCCCAGGAGTCCGGTTGCCTCAGTCACATTGCCTCCCTCACAAGAGGTGATGCCATACCTGGAAGCAAGCAGGGGTCCCCTAATCAGGTTTTGCTAGCATGCAACACTTTCCTGGCTCCAGACCAGCAAGGGGAGCTCCTCCCCTTAGCAACTGGGATCTGGAGGCGGGGTTAGTTAGTGTAAGGAGAGCAGACAGGAGTTGAAGTCAGGACGTCGACGAGGAAAGACCCAGGGAGTGGAGCTGCACGGCAGTTCACCCCAGAAGGAAGCGCAGAAGAACCGGACACTGGAGTCCGAGGTTGTGGGGCACCGAAAGCCCAGCAGCAGAAACCGGAGGGCAGGAGACTGCAGGTCTCCTGGCCCCATCAGACGCCAGGAGGCTCAGCAGCATCATAGGGCCCAGCACCGCCATGTGGGAGCGACACTCCAGGAAGGCCCAGGCTGCCTACCATACGGGTGAGCACAAATACGTTTTACTCAGGGACTAGGGCCGCAGCATAGCTATACGTAGCAGGGCCAAAGAGGTAGCACAAAGGGAAGGCCTACAACTCCACCAGGCTAGGTGGATCCCCCAACTTGCTTCCAAGCCGCCCGGACCTCTACTACCAGCAAGTAAAGATAAGAGGAAACTACCATTAAGTTGTGGACTGATTATTAATTGCGCCATCCTCTGCACTACGCCGCACAGCAACATCTATAAAATCACTACTTCCTGCCCTGGAGCTAAGCTCTGCCTGTGGAGAGCTGAACCAACTCTGCTGCACTTACAACGGCTCCAGAGTTTCTGCACCGCAGCGGAGGCTCCATATAGCCGCATACCACAGGTGGCGTCACGAACTGTATATAAAAACTATAAATCCCCTGTAAATATCTCCTTTTATTGACTGCCCTGGGTCACGGACAGGGTCACCTCCACTGTGACATCTCCCCCAGCAACGCCCGGCCCGGCACCGAGTACCCCATGGCTCAGGGGGCGCGTCAGATACATATCATACTAAATGTTGTAGGCCCATGTTGTATCCGCTTGCCTCTGATCTCATAGAGAAACATTCTCATTCCCCACTGAATCAGCGAAAACACATATACACAGCACTGCGTAAAATTTCCATGTTATGAAGGGATTTTTTTCCTTCAAATATTGTAGGAGAGAATACATTGGCTCATGGAGGGACCACAGGACTGCACAAAGAACGCCTTAATATATAATGCAGATCTGTAGGGACTTCTTGTGCTCTATGCATACAGCTTTTCTGTATTCATGAACCCTAAAGTCAATGTCTTGAAAAATTAATTTCCCTGCTAAGACTGTGGGAGAAAACTGAAGAACAACACTCATACGCTCCATAAAGATAAGACATAAAATGGTAGTAATCTAAAAAGGTTGGTTAAAATTGAACTCAAGACACCATTGCTGGTATCACAATTATTCTCTCTATATATTTAACTTAAGAAAATGTATACATTCCTCAACGTTGAAATTGCAAAACTAAGAAGGAAACTCCAGGAATTATGGAAATCACAGGATTGATAGAAATGTAAATGATGAAAAAATGGAAACAAAATTTGAAAACATCTCGATTTATTCAATATTGAGTATGAGAAGCCACATACAGAAATACATGCCAAGCTGTTAGTGTACATGGAATAAAAACTAGAGGGGTCTGGCTACAGTATAACATCCCACACCATGAGAAGGCATCTGCATGACACTGGACTATGAGCCAGGTGTCCAGTTACAGGTGTTTCATTTACCTCATGCCACCATTCCCAAAGGCTATCATGGCGCAAAACAAGACAACAATGAAGGCTGGAATGGTGATCTATCTTCTTCAGCAAGGAGTCCTCCTTTTGTCAATGATAGGCGAAGACTGGTCTGGAGATTACGTGGGTCACTACCGTGTATTAGATCACCCCACACCATGAGAAGACATCTGCATGACACTGAGGTATGAACTAGACATCCTGCTACAGGTGTTTCATTGACTTCATGCCACTGCTCTCAAAGGCTATCATGGTGCAAAGCAGGCTTGAATGGAAGTCTATCCTCTATAGAAATGAGTCCTGATTTTGTCTTGGATGTAATGATAGCCGGAGATTGGTCTGGAGACCACATGGCCAACATCATCATGACAAGGCAATTGCAAGGGAATGGTCCTACTCCTGGGTGGGTAGGAATAATATATGGCAACCAGATCCCTCTAGGCCTTATTCCAGGTTCACAAACAACTCGATTTTACATTGATTTGGTTGTGGAACCAGTGGTACGGCCATTTCTCCCAAAAATGTCACAAAGGTCGAGCACATCTGGAACATCATTTTTCAGCATTTGCAAAGGGAGCTGCCAGCAGAGGATCTTGATGATTGGTTTATCAATGTGCATTTAGCATGGCAAAAATATTTCTCACACAACCATTAATAATGTATTCATAGCAGTCAAGGCATGTAAGAGCATGTATTTCCGCACGTAGTGCTCATACTTGATACTGAATTAATCGAGATGTTTAGAGAATTTGTTTCGATTTTTTTCACAATTTGCATATCAATGATATGTTTAGGAGTTTAATATTATCAGTAATGTGTTCCCCATCTCAGCTTTCCAAGTTTTGTAATAGAATTTGTATTTATCAACTCTAGAAGATTATGGCCCCATTCATCATTTTCGATTGCTTTTAAATCACTTTTCTTCTTTTGTCTTTTCTGCTACTCGCAGATGATTTTTGTGCCAGATTCATCAAAATGTCGCACACAGTTTTTGAATTTTGTACAAGATTGAAACTGCTAAAAAGTTTTGTTTTCAACCTATTTTGCAAATTCTAATTCAAAAAGTCGCATTTTCCAGCAAAGTCTCCACCAAAGCTACAGGCATAGATAAAATCACTGGAGCTGTCCCCTATGCTGGGACAGTTAGGTCATTTTCACACATAGCATAAATTCTGTGTTTTTTTTATTGGATTATTTTGCGCAGAAAATCGGCTACGATTAGCTGTCCAAGCATAATGCTTGTAATGCTTGTGAAAAAAAAGCATGTAAGCAAATGAATGTAACAAAGTTGCTTTGAGCTTTTAAGAGCAGAATCAAAGCTTTTCTGTACTATAAAAAAAACACATTCAAAAGCTGCTTCAAATCTGCATAAATACAGTATAAAAAAAGGTGAAAAAGCATTTAAAAATGCAGAAAAAATGCAATAATCAGAGAAGATTGTTATTGTGTGGTTTGGTGCGGACACCTGCAAAAATCGTGCAGATAATAAGCAGCAAAAAGGATGCAGCAGTTACTCTAAAAATATGTTGGGTAAAATGGCACTTAAAGAAAATACAGCTCTTCTCACAAAAAACATATCCTCACATAGTGAAGCTTACTTAAAAATAAAAAAGTTATGGCTTCTACAACTATTAATGAATGAGTAAAACTAAAACTACTGGTCCTAACCTTCACGGATACAGAGGGTTTCAGTCCTGGATTTGGTTTACACCCTGCTGCCCTTGGCAGTCTGCTAAATGTCCCTCACTGCCACCGTGCAACCCACCATAACACATCTGCCACAGTAGATAGAAATGTTATATGTTTGTAGCTAGAGATTGTGATTAAGGACGCTGGAAAAAATTTGTATCTTTTTCTCTTGTTTAAAAAATATGAGGTATGCCTTATTGATGTGCAGGTCTTGGTTGCTTTCTCTCTTGCCCTGCACTGATCAGAGAGATGAATGTTAGGCTGGTGGAGAGAGAACTGTGCCAGTCTCAAGACTATAAGATGCATACACTTTTTACCAAGGCTTTTTCTTGCTAAAAAGTGCATCTCATAGTTCAGAAAATAAGGTAAGTGGTTCTCTAGAATTGGATCCTCAAGGTTATGACTTCATCACCTGTATTGAGTAATGTCACAAACCACCTAGTCATCTATAGATACTGTATGTGTTCTTATATCTAGCACAGGAGTCAGCAACCTTTGGCATGTCTGCAGTGCTGGTACAAGGGTCATGTTTGCTTGGCACTCTGGATAGTGTGCACATAAAACTATGAGGCATTGTGCTGATTTTAAAAACCACATAGTCTGATTGCTCCTGTGGTCAAAATCCTGGCTACCTGTGGCTATCGAATGACTGCACAATTTAGAAAATGTAACCTACACCCATTGACCTGTCTTGGGTAAGTAGGGATTTTTGCCTCAGGAATAGCCAAACTAAGATGGCAACTTTTACCAGTAGAAATATCAGGTGGGTGTAATATCAGGTTGGCAAGGTGCAAACTGCCCAAATAAGTTTAATACCGTAGAGGAATTCAAAGATATTGAGGAAATGTGGTAGAGGGTATGCTGGTACAGTGTGGAGACAAAGCATGAAGGGACACTGTCTGACATCATGGTTGGCACTGAATGCTACCTTGCTTTTTACATACCAAGTAACTACATATTTGTTTGCCCTGGTGACAAATTTCATGTAAAACATTATGTTATTTAAATCAAATGGCACAAGGTCTTTCATGTGTCTAAATTATAGGAAACAGCAATGACATAATTACCAACATAACCACAACACAAGTAGGACAGCTGGCCCAATATTGCAACGCGCAAGTCCCTTAGAAGTGTTTTATGGCTGTCATATTGCATGGCACACTGACTACTTCATCTCTCTTTTTTTATTAAATTGGCACTCCATACAAAAAAGGTGGCCGACCTGTGATCTAGCAGATGGAGTGTGTACATTGGATGACTCCATGTGGGTGATGAGACTTTCATATACCAAAAAAAAAAGAAAAACCGAATGACTCCATAGCTGGGGTTGGTGAGTATGTGAAGTATTAAGAAAAGAGAGATTCGATCACACTGGATAACAATTACATTCTATGCTTAGTTATTTCATAAGATGAAAAAGAAGACATTTAAAGGAAAATAATTGATTCTTCATAATATCCCATGACAGAAATTTCTTTCTCTAAGTATATACATTATATCATTTAGCTGCCACGTATCCCTGCAGGCTGACATTAAAATGGTGCTGTCTATGACTTCATGCATTTTCATATAGTTACTCTGACTGCAGGCAAGGTCATACATCATATACTTATGTTTGATTGGTGACATGTTAATTTTAAGTGTTTCAAAAAGTAGAGCTATATAAGAACAGATCCAAAACGCATTAGTGTTACAATATATATGTTATTGGTGCATGAGAAAGTAGAATTATAGGTTTCTATTTAGACTCTATGTAAAAGTTTTTGATTAATAGCTATACATGATACAAGTATTTGATAGATTGTAATGCACAGTACTTACTCATTTTATATGTGCATTCAGTGTTAATAATAATCAATTAGAAAAAGAAATAACATCCTACCCTCCAAAAACTGGAAAATACAGATCCCAAGGTTCAATTTGCTATGTACTTAGAAATACCCCACATAAACACAGAACTTACATTAAAGGCACAACTCTCCACCCTCCATGAACAAACACTTTACTCTATGACTGAAAATATCCGGTCCAGTGTAATGCAGTCAAAGTGAATGAGAAGGCTGTGACGCACTGCATTATTAATGCATGTGCCGGTGGTCATGTTGGGATCTGCTACATCTGTATCTCTTGTGGGTACAATTTCAGAGTAAAGAAAGATTAGCATGTTCGATTTTACTATACCACACCCAAATTAAAGGGAACCTGTCACCAGATTTTCCGAATATAAAGTACAGCTACCACCTTTAAGGCCTCTTTTACAGTATTCTAGTAAGCTGTAAGTCTCCCATCCCCCTCTGCAAAGCACAAAAAAGCCCTTTTATTATACCCACATACTGTGCGGTCCAGTCTAATGGGCGTCTCTGGTCTTGTTGCCTTCTGTCTTGCCACAAGCGCCATCCTCCGCCTCTGCTTCATATGGATGACGCGTCTTATGTCATCCACACAGTGTTTTTAAATTGTCATCCTGCTCAGTCGCACTCCTCTCTGCCCTGCCAAAGGCAGAGCAAAGTACTGTAATGCGCATGCTTACTCTTTGGCCTTTCCCAGCGCATGCGCACTACAGTACATTGCTCTGCACTCGGCAGGGCAAAGAGAAGTGCGCCTCCGAAGGAACGTGATGGGGGATACTGTGTGGATGAAGTAGGAAGCTGTAAAAGAGGTCGTACTTTATCTTTGGAAAACCTGGTGACAGGTTTCTTTAGAAAATAAAGAGTACCAGGGAGATATAAGTTGTACCCCTATACAGTGTTATTGGCAGACTAGTATGTACTAATATTGTATCAGGCATCAAAAGTTACCATACACACTAATTGAGTAATTTGTCAATTTAATTCCTGGGATTTTTCCTGTCCATTTTGTTTCCACTAGTGATGAGCGAACATGCTCGCCACTATTCGATACTCGGCCCAGCATCTCAGTGCTTGAGATGCTCGGTGCTTGGCGATTATTTCTGAAAATGCTGGGCCCTATATGTTTAGCACTGTTTAGACAGCTAATTAACATGCAGGAATTGTGTGCCAGTTGCTGTAATGCCGCAGCCATGTTGATAGTGTCATCGGGTCTATATAAAACCTGGCGCCACCGTGCTCATCACAGTCTACAGATCAGACAGGCAGAGTAGGGAGAGGTGCTGCTGCGTGAGGGAGAGAATTGGCGTTTATTCTAGTGAGGTATTCCACACTATTATAAATCGAAACTAACAGTCCTTCTAAGGACTAATTCTGATGCATATTAATCCCGGTGATAGCAGAAGTTATGCAGCAGAGTTTGTGGAGAGAGTATACAACAGAATAGGGTCCATTGCACGTTCTTCCTGCTGCTGTTACTCATATCCATAGCCCTAGATATCAGGGCTAATAATCTTTTTGCTCTTAATCCTGATTATTTTGTTGAAAAGCAATATAATACACCATTTTTACTGATCCATTTGCCTGTTAGCAGCATACAGCCAGATTTGGTAGATTTCAATAGCATTGCTGTATTGTGGAAGTAGAGAAACTTGTCCATCATCTCAGGTGGTCAAATATTACTGCGGTAATAGACGAAGTAGCAAAAAATAACGAGGTGATTATTATGGGGGACTTCAACTACCCCGATATAGACTGGGAAACCGAAAGCTGTAGATCTCAGAAAGGAAACAGGTTTCTGTCAATTATCAAAGACAATTATCTGTCACAACTTGTGCAGGAACCAACTAGAGGGACGGCCCTTTTAGACTTAATATTAACTAACAGGCCAGACAGAATAACTGGGGTGCAGGTCGGGGGGCACCTGGGAAATAGTGACCACAACATTATACAATTCCACATGTGCTTCAGTAGGGTGCCCAGCAAGGGAGTCACAAAAACACTGAACTTCAGGAGGGCAAAGTTTGATCAGCTAAGAGATGCCCTTCACCTTATAGACTGGGATAGTATCTTTAGTAATAGGAGCATGGATAGAAAATGGGAAATTTTCAAAACAGTACTACATAGTCACTGTAGAAGGTACATACCTTATGGGAATAAAAGGGCTAGGAATAGGAGGAAGCCAATGTGGCTAAATAAGGAAGTCAAGAGGGCAATGAAAAACAAAAAAAGGGCTTTCGGTAAACTTAAACAAGAAGGCAGCGAGGAAGCGCTAATATCTTATAGGGAAAAAAACAAAATCTGTAAGAAACAAAAAAGAATAGCAAAAGAGGAGACAGAGAGACTAATTGCCAGGGAAAGTAAAACAAATCCCAAACTGTTCTTTAACTATATAAACAGTAAAAGGATTAAAACTGATGGAGTTGGCCCATTGAAAAATAACCTGGGTAAAATCATAGAGGGCGATGAAGGTAAAGCAAACCTACTCAATAGCTTCTTCTCCACTGTTTTCACAAAAGAAAACAATTTATCGGAGGAAATGCAGAGTGATAAAGTAAACCCTCCGCTAAATATCACCCACCTAACCCAGGAGGAAGTTCAGAAACGCCTAAATAATATCAAAATAGACAAGTCACCAGGCCCAGATGGCATACACCCCCGGGTACTAAAAGAATTAAGTAATGTGATAGACAGACCGCTGTATCTTATATTCAAGCACTCTTTATGGACAGGGACTGTCCCACTAGACTGGCGCCAAGCAAATGTGGTACCAATATTCAAAAAGGGGTCTAAAAGTGACCCTGGGAACTATAGACCAGTCAGCTTAACGTCTGTTGTGGGTAAATTGTTTGAAGGATTTCTTAGAGATGCTATTGTAGAATATCTTAATGATAATAACTGTCTAACTCCATATCAACATGGATTCATGAGGGATCGCTCCTGCCAAACAAACCTGATCGCCTTCTACGAGGAGGTGAGCTCACAGCTGGACCGGGGAGAGTCAGTGGATGTTGTATACCTTGACTTCTCCAAAGCGTTTGATACCGTGCCACACAAAAGGTTGGTATATAAAATGAGAATGCTTGGTCTAGGGGATAATGTGTGCAAGTGGGTAAATAGCTGGCTGAGTGATAGAAAGCAGAGGGTGGTTATCAATGGAGTAAGCTCAGGGTGTGTCAGGGTTACTAGCGGGGTGCCTCAAGGGTCTGTCTTGGGCCCTATATTATTTAATATATTTATTAATGATCTAGTGGAAGGGTTGCATAGTAAAATAGCAATATTTGCAGATGATACTTAACTTTGTAAAGTAGTTAATACAGATGAGGATAGGGCACAGCTACAGGAGGATTTAGATAAATTGGGGAGTTGGGCCAAAAAATGGCAAATGGGGTTCAATGCCGATAAATGTAAGGTCATGCACATGGGAAAGAAAAACAGCAGTCACCCATACATATTAAATGGGAAACCGTTGGGGAAATCTGACATGGAGAAGGACCTGGGCGTCTTGGTTAATAGCAAATTAAATTGGAGTGCCCAGTGTCAGGCAGCAGCTGCGAAGGCAAATAGAGTCATGGCATGCATCAGAAGAGGAATAGGGGCATATGATGAGAACATTGTTCTTCCTCTGTATAAAGCGCTGGTAAGGCCGCACTTAGAATATTGTGCACAGTTCTGGGCTCCGGTGCTCAGGAAAGACATATTGGAGCTAGAGAGGGTACAAAGGAGAGCGACTAAGGTAATAAAGGGAATGGAGGAACTAGAATACCCAGAGAGGTTGTCAAAATTAGGCCTATTTACGTTGGAAAAGAGAAGGCTTAGGGGAGACCTCATAAACATGTATAAATACATCAGGGGGCAGTACAGAGATCTCTCCCATGACCTGTTTATACCAAGGATGGTGACAAAGACGAGGGGGCACACTATGCGTCTGGAGGAAAGGAGGTTCCTGCACCATCATAGAAGGGGATTCTTTATGGTCAGAGCCGTGAGACTCTGGAACTCTCTGGGAGAGGAAGTGGTGATGTCCAACTCACTTAATGAGTTCAAGAGAGGCCTGGACGTCTTTCTTGAGAACAATAAAATTACATCTTATGCTTAGTTAATTAATCCAGGGATTTAATCTGACTGCCAGATTGGAGTCGGGAAGTGAATTTTTCCTCAATGATGTAAATTGGCCTATACTGCATGTTTTTTTTTTGCCTTCCCCTGGATCAACGCTGCGGAATAACTGCAGTGCACAAGAAATAGGCTGAACTGGATGGACGCTTGTCTTTTTTCGGCCTTATAAACTATGTAACTATGTAATAATCCTGACATTTTTGGGAATGTGACAAATATTATACTCCATTTAAAGTCTGCCATTTGTGTGTTCAAACCTATTCACACTTGGTCACGGACCAATACCATATCTATTAAGCCACTGCCTAAAACCATGGTCATCAGACGTGATCCTGTATTACTGCGGTAATAATACAGATATTTTTTGGAATGTGACAAATATTATACTCCATTTAAAGTCTGCCAGTTGTGTGTTCAAACCTATTCTCACCTAGTTGCTGACCAATACCATATCTATTAGACCACTGCCTAAAACCGTGGTTATCAGACGTGATCCTATATTACTGCAGTAATAATGCAGACATTTTTGGGAACATGATAAATATTATACTCCATTTAAAATGGGCAAGGCGCATGGCAAGGGACGGGGAAGTAGACCATGGTGATGGTGCACGCAGAGGCCGAGGCCATGGGCAAGCTGAAATCATGCCTGCTGAGGTAGCACAACAAGCACCCAGATCATGTCTCCCTACCTTCCTGTCCCACTTTCTAGGGGACCTCAGAACACTACTCTTGAAGCCAGACCAGTGTGAAATGGTTGTTGGTTGGATAGCAGAGAATGCTTCCAGTCAGTTTGCCACCACCACCACACTGTCTTCCACACGGTCCAGCCTCAGTAGCCGTGAGTCTGGACCACATATTCCTCACTCTGATACTCCTTCCTCCCACAGGCGATGGTGGGAAAGTGCAATTACTGTTGCAAGAGGTGGATGATGATGATGAGACACAAATGCCAGCAAGTCAGGAGGAGGCCTAGGGTGCGTACGTAGAAGACGAGGTGGCGGACGACGAAGTCACTGACCAAACCTGACAAGGTGACATGCATAGTGAGTACACCAGCATAGAAGGGGAGGGAGCCATAGCACCACAACAGGCAGGAAGAAGCAGTGGGGTGGTCACAGACACAAGGCGGGCAACTGTTCCACAAAACACCAACACAAGGGAAATTGCCAGTCCAACTGTTAGGTCTTCCCAAGTCTGGCTCATTTTTAAAGACTGTCCAGTTAACCCCAAAAAGGCCATTTTCAACATCTGCCATGCCAGCATCAGTAGGGCAGCAAAACTACTAACCTGACCACCACCAGCATGCTCAGGCACGTGACAGCAAAGCACTCGACTAGTTGGGCCGAACTCCAGGGTCCAGAAACAGTGTCTGTGGGTGATACCACTACCTATTCCGCTGTTGTGCGTTCACGCCAATCCCCTGTCCATGGCTCAGGCGAAGATGTCTCCCACTCTGCACCTGTCATTGCACACTTGCAACCACCACCATCAGCAACCACGTCCACGTCCTTTTCCCAGTGCAGCGTTCAGTTGTCCCTACCCCAGTCCTTTGAATGCAAGCGCAAATACGCAGCCAACCACCCACAGGCCACAATACTAAACTGCCACATTTCATGACTGCTTGCACTCGAAATTTTGCCTTTTAGGCTCGTGGAGACGGAAGCTTTTGGCAGCATGATGGCGGCGGCCATCCCTCGGTACTCGGTCCTCAGCCGCCACTATTTTCCCGGTGTGGCGTCCCTGCCTTACATAAGAACGTGTCCCACAACATTTCCTGTGCCCTCACCAACGCAGTTACTGGGAAGGTCCACCTAACTACATACACATGGACAAGTGCTTGTGGCCAGGGACGGTACATCTCACTGACAGCACACTGGGTTAATATTGTGGAAGCCGGGACCCAGTCAGACCTTGGGACGGAACACATCCTCTCGACGCTGAGGAATGCGGGCCCTGGGTCAGTCCGGGCTGTCCCCACATTCCACAGCTCCTGCACCTCCTTCTCTTCAGCCTCTATCTCTGAAATGACCCCATCAGTCGGAAGCTGGAAACACTGCAGCACTGCCTTGGCCAAGCGGCAACAGCCTGTGCTGACGCTAATATGCTTAGGTGACAAACCGCACACTGCTGTAGACATGTTGAAAGCTGTAAAAGAGCAAACAGATCTGTGGCTCTCACCACTAAACCCTACAGCCAGGCATGGTCGTGTGTGATAACGGCCGGAACCTGGTGGCGAATCTGAGGCTTGGCAACCTTGCACACGTACCATGCCTGGCCCTTGTGCTCAGCTTAGTGGTTTAGCGGTTTCTCAAAACCTACCTGGATCTGCCTGACCTGCTTGTGAAAGTACCCCACGTGTGTGCCCATTTCAGAAAGTCACCTACAGCTTCTGCTGCCCTCACCATGCTTCAGCAGTGTTTGCAGCTTCCAGCTAACCGACTGGTGTGCAATGTCACCACGCATTGGAACTCAACGTTACATATGTTAGGAAGGATTTGTGAGCAGCAGTGGGCAGTTGTTGAGTACCAACTTCAACACGCCCATCTGTATTCCGGTCAGCCTCCTCACATAAGAGCTGATGAGAGGGCATGGATGTCTGACATCTTTGCCGTTCTCCAAAACTTTGAGGACTCCACCAAGATGCTGAGCGGTGATAACACCATAATTAGCATCACTATCCCGCTTCTCTGCTTACTGAAATGCTCGCTGCTCACAATTAAAGAGATGGAGCAAGGAACTATACAGGGTGATGCTACACAGCCTCATCTCATCTCAATGCAGATTGGGTGATAATGAGGAGGAGGAGGAAGAGGAGGAGGAGGAACAGGAGCTGGTTTCTTGGCTACAGATGGTACTACCAACACAACATTCATACCGTCTGTTCAGCGTGGATGGCCTGAGGAGAGGGAGAATGAGGAGGAGGACCAGAAGAAGGATGAGGAGGAGAGCATGGACAGTCGTCCTCTTGGTCAGGACAGGGAAGTCTTGGCTGTTGACAGTCTGGCACCCATGGCTGACTTTATGTTCCGCTGCCTTTCCCGTGACCCTAACGTTGTACGCATTTTGGGCGGCAGTAATTACTGGTTGTTCACACTTCTAGACCCACGCTAAAAGGAGAATTTTCTATCTCTCCTTCCCATGACGGAGAGGTCTAATAAAATGTTGCAGTACCAGAAGGCCCTTGTTGAAGAATTATTTAAAAAATTGCCATCTGAAAATGCTGTCGGCAGAGGTCACAGTTTGTTGGACAACCAAGGAGTACAGGAGAGGGAGACACAAAGCAGATGCAGCAGAGGCAGGGGAACAATGTCAAAGGTCTGGGACAGTTTTCTCAGACCCTCCCAGTGCCCAGGCCCTGACGCACAGGGTACTCTAACAAGGAGGTAAAAGTTTTGGAAGATGCTGAAGGAGTATCTTGCAGACCGTACCAGCATCCTCCGTGATTCCTCTGTGCCTTATAATTATTGAGTATCCAAGCTGGACACGTGGCATGAACTGTCTCTCTACGCCTTTAAGGTCCTGGCCTGCCCTGACGCTAGCGTTTTGTCAGAGCGCGTTTTTAGTACTGCCGATGGTATTGTAATTGAAAATGCTGAAAGGGCTGGATTGGACCAGACTTCTCAACACCACCGGATGATAGCAGCGGAGCAAATCAAAGTCAAATCCAGTGTTTTTTTTGGGGGGGGGGGTTTATTCCGATGCACCCCTTCACATCCAGATATGGGTATACACTTCATAATTTTGTCTATTTTATGTCACCTTCCTCCTTCTCCTCCTCACCCTCCACCACCATATCAACAGGGTGACCATCATGCAAAACCCACATACATTTTTTTAAGGGTGTTTATGATGCCTGTAGGAACTATTTTTAGAGGCCTGCCTCTAACATTCTGTAGGTTATACAGTATGTTCATGTATATCCCCCCAGGGATTATACTGCCTTATACAGCTTGATGCTGCAACAAACCAAAAAAAAAAAAAAACCTATTCTATTCCCTATTGATACCGCTGTTAGCTGCATTTAGAATAGGGACAGGTGCTAGGTATCATCAGCTGGAAATGAGTGTTCATTCTGATCACATACATAACTTCCACAGTGCATAACTTGAATTATTTTTTCCATGCACTCATTGACCAATTCATAATTTTTAATGGTGATCTGTACTCAGAAATTCATCAAAGCAGACAGGGTTGCTTGCGTTTGTTCACAGTTTGGTGCTACCACGTACCCCAAAAAACCCTTCAGGACCGCTTAAAATCAATTTTTACTGCACAATATTACCTCTCTTATCTGCGATTCGTGTACCGGTGAGCTATAGCAGTAGAGATAGTGTCTTACAGCCATCTAGTCAGGGATTATTGTATTATACTGCGTGCTGCAAAAAAAATAATAATTCTATTCCCTATTGACAGCTATTAGCTGCATTTAGAATAGAGACAATTGCTAGGTATCATTAACTGGAAATGAGTGTTCATTCTGGTCACATACATATCTTCCACAGTGCATAACTTGATAGATTTTTTCCATGAACTCATTGAACAATTCATAATTTTTATGGTGATCTGTACTCTGAAATTAATAAAAGTTGACAGAAATTTATCATAGTTGACAGAAATTCATCGAAGTTGGCAGAAATATTTCAAATTTGACAGAAATTATTCAGAGTTGAAAAAAAATTCTGATTTAATGTGTCCATTCGTAGTTTCTCATCTGTACCCAAGATGCCTTCTGGCCCTCTAAAAATAGTGGAGGCGGCCTGCTGGCACTCTATAAATTGTGAGGGCCGCCTGCTGGATATCCAAATTTCAAACTTTATAGACTATATACGAAAAAGAAAATTTGACCACCTGAGATGAATGTTATATTGCAGTAGCAATGTACGCCTATGCAAAGCATAGCTGGCTGATGGCCTTCTAACAATAGTGAGAGATGACTGCTGGCCCTCTAACAATAGTAAGGGCCGCCTGATGGCCTTGTAAAAATAGGCTTTGTGACTTTCAGAGTCCCTCTTTCATAAATAAATCAGGATGTGTCTGATATGTCTGACACACCACATGGCCAGATAAGGTAGTAAAATGTTAAAATTACATTTACTGGTGAATGTATTTTTTACTGTTGAAAGCAATGCAAAAGTGCAAAAACGCATCAAAAACGCCACATGTGAACATATCCCAAGGAATGGAGGAGCATTTTTGTTTTTGGTTATTTATTTTGCCTTATATACAAGTTACTCAAATTACCCTGGAAAGAATGTTCCTTAACATGTTTTCCAGGAAAATCCATTTTGGCTTCGTTTTTGTATGTTTTATTGTCAGTCCATAAAAGAGGCGTAATACTCTGACAACGTTGTTCACAGCAGTGATCTGGAAGTCAGAGATGCTTCCAGAGGTCTTCCCCATGCTGTTCCCATGTAGTTTGAGCACTGATTCCATCAATTTAACTTAATTTTAGGCCCCCTCCAGACCTCCGGGGGGTAGGGGGGAAACAGGAAAAATGCTTCAGTTTTCCATTGGCTTACATTGGGCTCATTACTCGTGTCGAGCACCCGAGCATTACGATTTGCTCGAACCGAGCAATGAGCACCTGGGCATTTTAGTGCACATATCAGGTGACCAGCAAATATTAATGGAGTTGAAAGAATTTCTGAATGACCCACCTTCACTAGAGGAGCAGAACAGTCTCTCAGGTGTGCATTAAATAATGTTGGTTATACCTGAGCATGTGCAGAGGCATGTATGTACCCAGTAGAATACCTTGGGCCTGCACACTGCTCTGCACATGCTCTTTAGGCTAAAAACTTCTACCTCTTGGTTTGAGTAGTTGGGGGTCAGCATGAGTTCTGAGAAAACACTGATGAACAGGACTGCTATATATATATATATATATATATATATTTATATATATATATATATATATATAAAGTATCAAAAAATGTAGTCTAAAGTCTCCAATTACTTTACATATTAGACAGATTAATATTTATGAGGAATGACTCTAAAAATGCTTCTAGAATTTCTCTTATTATTTGTTAAAAAGGATATTCCTATCTTGTAATGGTATGGCATATTGCTACGATATACCATAGTATTAAAATCTGTGGGGGTCTGATCTGCCGATCCTAAAAACCATGGTCCCTGTCAAATGTCACATGCATAGTGACACTCCAAGACACTTGCTATGCATGGGAATTATAGCACAGCACCATTCTAAGTGATAGGAAATCACTTTCTAAGATGGGAAAAATCATTTAAAGCACCACTCTAGCGCTTTTTATTTTATTTTACCGCAGGAGTGGTGCCACTACTGTAAGTTCCCTGCACCTAATCGTATACTTAGCAATATCTTCATCTGTTATTGCCATCACTGTAGTCTTCTTCTGCAGGTTGGACTTGCTGGATTGCTCCATTGTTTGCTGGACAAACCGGGACTCACTACTCAATGTAAGTCTATGAGAGCTAGAAAGAGACTCTCATAGACTTACATTGAGAGCTAGTGACCGTTACCTCTGACTGTTGCATTAATTGACATGACATCCTATGTGTTTGAAAAAGAGAAATTTAATTGTAAGCCCACATTGGACATGTGTAATGGAGGTTAGGTTTGCAAAATATGCCTACATTATTCTATTATTCTATTTTTATTTTTTTCTTACATTTTTGAATTTTAATTTTTTACAAAAAAAAAGATGATTGTAAATGTTTTCTGGCTTTTTTATTTTTATTGAACATGGTAAGCCATGCTGATAAAAGAATAAAAAAAGCTATACTGACCCCTGGAATACACTCACTTCTCTAGCATTACTGCTCTGGCAGTCTCGACCAACAGTCTCCTGAGTGGTCACAGCAGTCAGGTAACTGGTGGCCGTGCCATCATCACTGACAGTTCGGCAGACACAGTCAACCGAACTGGAGCAGGGATTGGGATCCAGCGGTGAGTATAGCTACTTTTCTTCTTTTATCAGCATGGTTCAATGCTGTGAATTTTTTAAAAAAGGATGACAAGAACCTTTAAAAAATAAATAAATCCAGACGCATTATACATCACCTAATCCTATCAAGACCAGTGACAACCACTTTACATAAGAAATATTATATACACACATGTCGTCCTTCCCTGAATCCCTGTCTAATTTCCTTGATAAGCAATTGAAGTGAATGATTTAAGAAAAAGCAACGTAAGACAAGGTCGTTGAAAAGGGATTTGGTGAGAACATTTCAAATTTCCCAAATTGGTGGATGTGTCTGGTTTAATTTCTAACAGCAGCTGAAATGAAATAGGAAGAAAGATGGAAAACGCTGAAAAAAAAAGGAACTAATTTGAAACAGATGTCCAAAAAGCAAACTTCCTGTCCACAGCTTCTAACGGCACAAAACAGAACCAGTATGACCAAATAAGTCAGGCCATTTCAGGAACGATCAAAAGCAATTGGCTTTGGTGGAAATAATAACTTCTAATTGCACCCTGCAATGACACCCTTGGGATGCGTGTTTGATGGTCAAATGGTCTGTAACGTTTTTCATGAGTGGTTCCCAGGCCTTATGTCAGATTTTCCATAAAACTTGTGCCCGATTCCCGAAGGTAATTACTAGTTCTTTTGAAGGAGTGCGGTTTATTTGGAAATAACTTCCACAGACATGTCAGGAGTACAAGTTTGCATCAAACTCCTGCCAAGGACTGCGGGGAGTTTCCACTCTGAAGAGCGCAGAAGAGAAGACTTCTTTTTCATAGTTAAATTTTTTACAGCTCATAAGCAAGATTTGTGCTACTCGCTCAGTAAACTCATTAAGTTGCTGAGAAACCATAGTGGAACCGTTAACCTTTGAGTAATAATTGGGCATGGTCAGGCCCACACTGTGGATATGGTAATATCTGAAATCTGCTGGTTTTTGAAAGAAAATACTGAAATGCGTTGTAATTCTTGCAACAGGTTGATTCATTCATACTCAATTTAGTAATTTGAGTAACATTGTAAAGCTATTACACTTTTTATCTTGTATTGGTCCTAAATCACTGACTGAGTTATGCTCCAATGCTCCAAAGCAGGGGCGGACACAGACTGTAGTGGGCCCCTGTGCAAGAATTTTTTTGGGGCCCCCCCCTGCCCTTCATAGGGGGCATGAAGGCCCCCCCCCCGTGCATCTCTCATTCCCCCGTGCATCTCTGATTCACCCCACTCCTAGTTAATTAATTGTATTTAAAAAAAATAAAACTTGTTATAGTTACCCCCAGGGCCGGCTCCAGGTTTTTGTGGGCCCTGGGCGACAGAGTTTCAGTGGCCCCTTTAACACATACCATGATTCATGATGCAAAGATACCGCAGAGAAATATATATATATATAGTACAAGGCCAAGGATTTCACTTACTACATTACATGAGTGATATCTATTGTAAATTCTACAGTAGCTCAGAAACCGGCGAATCCTCACAGCGCACAGTGCAGACCGGACAGTATAGTCCTCCATACAGTATTATGGGCACCATATAATGCTCCATACAGGATACTGACCCCCTTATAATGCTCCATACAGGATACTGGTCCCCATATAACGCTCCATACAGGATACTGGTCCCCATATAACACTGCATTCAGAATACTGGCCCCCATATAACGCTCCATACAGAATACTGTCCCCCATATAACGCTCCATACAGAATACTGTCCCCCATATAACGCTCCATACAGAATACTGTCCCCCATATGACGCTCCATACAGAATACTGACCCCAATATAACGCTCCATACAGAATATTGGCCCCCATGTAACGCTCCATGCAGGCTGTTCCCCCCTTATAATGCCCCATGCAGGATGACACCCCCCTTTTAATGCCGTATGCAGGATGTCACCTCTACCCCCCATAAAATGCCCCATGCAGGATGTCACCTCTCCCCCCCATATAATGCCCCTTGCAGGATGTCACTCCCCCCCTTTTCAATGCCCCATGCAGTATGTCAGACCAACCCCTCCCTTATAATGCCCCATGCAGGAGGTCACCCCCCCCCTCCTTATAATGCCCCATGCAGTATGTCACACACCCACCCTCCTTATAATGCCCCATGCAGGATGTCAATTCCCCCCTCCCCCTCTTATAATGCCCCATGCAGGATGTCACACCCCCCCTCCCTTATAATGCCCCATGCAGGATGTCACTTCCCCCCTCCCCCTCCCCCATATAATGCCCCTTGCAGGATGTCAATTCCCCCCTTTCCCTCTTATAATGCCCCATGCAGGATATCACACCCCCTCCCTTATAATGCCCCATGCAGGACGTCACTTCCCCCCTTCCCCTCTTATAATGCCCCATGCAGTATTTCACCCCCCCATATAATGCCCCATGCAGTATGTCACCCCCCCCTCCCTTATAATGCCCCATGCAGGATGTCACCTCTCCCCCCATATAATGCCCCATGCATGATGTCACCCCCCGAATATAATGCCCCATGCGGGATGTAAAACCAACTCTCCCCCTACCATACAATGCCCCATGCCCCCATACATAAAAAAAAAAATCAAATACTCACCTCACTTCTCACCTGATGCTGATCCGGACTCCAGCATCGCCCGCGTCTTCGCGCTGTGACAGCTCAGGAGAGATCGCACGCGGTGTAAACATATCACCGCGCCCTCTGACCTGAGACGTCAGAGGACGCGGAAGATGCTGCGGAGGCACAGGGAGGGGTAAGTATTTTGCCGGCAGCCGTCACATGACGGAGATGTCCCTGTGCTCAGCATGGAGCCGGGGGCCCGTGCTGAGCGCAGGGACATCTCCGGTCATGTGACGGCGGGGGGTCCTGCAGGGGGGGCCCCATGAGGAGACGCGCAAGAGGGGGGCCCCAACGGGGCTCCGAGGGGGCCCCGACCGGCCGGGCCCCATGCTGGAGTCAGGGCATGACTGCCCTGATGGCGGCCCTGCTGGAGGCTGGAGGGGCCCCCTCTACCTCAGGGGCCCCCGTTCAATGAACTGGCTGCACGGGCGGTAGGTCCGCCACTGCTCCAAAGCTGGAATCACAGTTCTATTGATGGCAAGTTGGAGCTATTTCAAAAACTTGTCAACACTAGAGATAAGTAGATCGATCTGAAGAGGATCGAGTTTGAGTAGAATTTCATGAAATTTGTCATTTCACGCAAATTCGATTCACAGTTCACAACAAAATAAAAACTTGACCATCACTATTTGCCACACTGCTAACCCGTTTACCCCGAAGGCTGTTTGCACATTAATGACCAGGCCAATTTTTACAATTCTGACCAGTGTCACTTTATGAGGTAATAACTCTGGAACGCTTCAATGGATCCCACTGATTCTGAGATTGTTTTTTCATGACATATAGTACTTCTTGATAGTGGTAAAATGTATTTGATATTACTGGTGTTTATTTGTGAAATAATCCAAAATTTGGCGAACATTTAGAAAATTTTGCAATTTTCAAACTTTGAATTTTCATACCCTTAAATCAGAGAGATATGTTTCACAAAATAGTTAATAAATAACATTTCCCACATGTCTACTTTACATCAACACAATTTTGGAACCAACATTTTTTTATAGGAAGTTCTAAGGATTAAAAGTTGACCAGCGATTTCTCATTTTTCCAATAAAATTTACAAAACAATTTTTTAGGGACCACATCACATTTGAAGAGACTTTAAAGGACCTATATGACAGAAAATACCCAAAAGTAAAATCATTCTAAAATCTTCACCCCTCAAGGTGCTCGAAACCACCTTCAAGAAGTTTATTAACCCTTCACAGGAATTTTTGGAACGTGGAAAGAAAAAATGAACATTTAACTTTTTTTTCACAAAAATGTTACTTTAGGAAAAAATAGACACAAAAAATTGTTGTACAATTTCTGCTGAGCACGCCGATATCTCACTTGGGGGAAAACCATTGTTTGGGCGCACAGCATGGCTCGGAAGGGAAGGAGCACCATTTGACTTTTTGAATGTAAAGTTTGCTTGAATAATTAGCGGACACCATGTTGTGTTTGGAGAGTCCATGATGTGCCTAAACAGTGTAAATGTGGCACCCCAGGGGTCTGGTTGCCACAGTAATAGAAATATTATGTCTGAGAGCAAGTGGGAGGTTTCTCTGGTCAGGAGCCCTAAGCATGCAACACTGCCCGCCCAGACCTGGGAGGGGAGGAATCTGCGCTTATAAACTGGGTCTGGGGCGGGATTAGGTAGTGAAGTCCCAGACAGAGTCAGAGTCTGGGAGTCAGAGCCTGGAGAGGGAAAGCAAGAACTAGGAGCTCTGTAGGAGCAGGAGCGAGTGCCAGAGGCTGAAAGCTAGAAAGCTCGCCTTGGCTGAAGACACTAAACCCGGACACGGAGTCCGAGGCTGTGGGGACAGCAAGGTCCAGCAGCAGAATCCAACCGGCAGGGGATTCCATGTCCTCTGGCCATAGAAGCCCGGAGGCATGGTCACAAGCAAGGGACCAGCACCGCCATCGTGAAGCGGAGGCTAACGGAAGGCCCCAAGTCACCGGCCATACGGGTGAGCACCACACGGTATACTCAGGGACGTGGGCTACTTCTACCCGCATAGAGCAAGGTAGCCAGGAAAGAGTGCAGATAGTCGGGGAGGCCTACAACTCCACCTGGCCAGGGGAGATCCTACTTGCTTACAGACTGACCAGGCCCCTACTGCTAACCAGTACTCCCGGGAGGGTCTGCGTTATTCCATCAGTAAAGACCCTGAACTGCACCACACGTCTCTGTGTTTCATCGCCGCACCAGCACCATCAGTACTGGGACGCTCACACCATCACTCCCATCATCCACACTAGCTGCCCTGAGGCAATACTTCTCCCGTGGGGAGTTTTCCCATACTTGGCTGCACATACAACATCAGCCTCAGCGGTCTGCAGCGCAGCGGCAGTCCCCACTGACCGCAATCCACGGGTGGCGTTGTCGGACATTTGTTATCACACTCAGACTGCCACTGGTTTGACCGCCCTGGGCACGGACCGGGTCACAGCCACGGAGGACTACAACCCCCAGCGATCCGGCTCCGGGTATCCCCTGCACAGCACAGGCCCAGGGGGCGCGTCATAAACCCTCCACAAGTGACACCATTTTGGAAACTAGACCCCTCAGGGAACTTATCTAGATGAGTGGTGAATATGTTGAACCCCCAAGTGCTTCACAGAAGTTTATAACATTGAGCCGTAACAATTAAATTTTCAAATTTTTCCCACAAAAATGTTTTTTTTAGCCCCAAATTTTGCATTTTCATAGAGATAACAGGAGAAATTTCACCATACCATTTGTTGTACAATTTCTCCTGAGTAAGCCGCTACCCCATATGTGGGGGAAAACCACTGTTTGGGCGCACGGCAGGGCTCAGAAGGGAAGGAGCACCATTTGACTTTTTGAATGTAAAATTTGCTTGAATAATTAGCGGATGTGCCCCTGATGTGCCTAAACAGTGGAAACCCCACAAAAGTGACCACATTTTGGAACCTAGACCCCCCAGGGAACTTATCTAGATGTGTGGTGAGCACTTTGAACCCCCAAGTGTTTTACAAAAGTTTATAACATAGAGCCGTGAAAATAAAAAATCACTTTTTTTTCTCAAAAATGATTTTTAGCCCCAATTCTTTTATTTTCACAAGGGTATCAGGAGAAATTGGACCCCAAAATTTGTTGTGCAATTTCTGCTGAGCTCGCAGATCCCCAAAGCTCAGAAGGGAAGAAGCACCATATTGGAGTTCATATTTTGCTGGCCTGGTTTGACGGTGGCATGTCACATTGGCAGAGCCCCTTAGGTGCCAGAACAGCAGACCCCCCATTTTACAAACTACAGTTCTCAATGAATTCATATAGGGGTACAGTGAGCATGTTGACACCACATGTGCCTCACACATCATTGGGCGGTGAAGAAATAATAATTACATTTTTACCACCAAAGTTTTGTTTTAGCCCCAGATTTTATATCTTCACACTTGGAAATGGGTAAAAATGGCACCAACATTTGACACACAATTTTTGCTGAATTTAGAAATACCCCATATGTGTCTGTACAGTACTGCTTAGCAACACGGCGAGACTCTGGAGGGTTGGAGCGCTATTTGCCTCCTGGAGCGCAGATTTTCCTCGAATAATATGCAGACTCCATATACATAGTTCCTAAGTGGTAAAAGGGCAGAATGCCCCCTCAAGTGACTTTATTTTGGAAATTATACCCCTTTGGGAATTTATCTACAGGTGTGGTGAGGATTTTAACTACATGGGTGTTTTCCAGAAACAAGCACCAGTGGATGCTGCTGTGTGAAAATTGCAAACTGCCTTTGTAGTGACCAGTACGTTATGCCACACTCGTGCTTCTGGAGACATGCACCCGTAAATTAGGCAGGCTCTCATCACTACAGAAATATCAAACATGTGGACGCTAACTGTGGTTTAGGCACACTGTGGGGCTCAAAAGGGAGGTGGGCATTTGTATTTGGGAGCACAGAATTTGCTGAGTTTCTCTTGGGAGGCAAGGGCCATTTTGTTTTTCCAGAGCCTTTGTGCTACTGGTAACGTTGAAGCCCCCTATATTTCCGTTAACAGATGACCGACCTGAGTGGGGACTTGCATTTTTTGTGGATTAAGTCAAAGCTTTTATTGTGATCCAAAATGTTATGTACAATGTTCCCATTTATCCTGTGCTCTACACTGAGCACTGATATTGGGGTTTCAATTTAAATCTCCGTGTGACGTAGTTCAGATGAAACCCCCGATGGATCCATTCACTATAATGAGGTAGCAGAGTTAGGCCTCTTTCACACGTCAGTGTGTCCGGTACGTGTGGTGACAGTTTCCACACGTACCGGAGACACATACACACGCAAACCCATTCAAATGAATGGTTCTGTGCACATGTCAGTGTGTTTTTATGGACCATGTGTCCGTGGGCAAAACAAGTTGACATGTCCATTTTTTTTGTGCTGCACTGGCCGCAAAACGTCCCACACTGATGACATACGGATGACATCTGTGTGTCATCAGTGTGACACGTACCGGCGCCTGGGAATCAGTGTACAGTTAGTGCTGTTCCCAAGAGCCGGGTGCTGAACGCTGCCCTCATCATTGTCCCCTGCTTGCACTGCGATTAGCGCGAGCAAGGGACAATGATGAGAGTAGTAATCTGCTCCCACTGTGTCCTGGTGTAAAATTAAGAATAAAATAAAAAAATCCTTATACTCACCTGTCCGAAAATGTCCCCCGCTGTAATCCACCTGAATGCTCACACAGAGGAGCTGGGGAGAATAAATCACAGGCCAGATAGCGTCCACGGTGCCTCCATTTTGCAGGGAATCTTCAATCGGCGGTTTTGTCTGAAGCACATATTTCAGAGATTTACACAAAAACCTCAGACTAAGCGTTCAGCGCAGAGCACAGGGTAAACGTGAGCCAAGCCTTACTGCGATCTTTGGGAGGCAGAATGAACAAATTAGCAGCAGGTGAAGAATTGATTTTATTTATTTTTTACACCGTTCCTCATACGGTATAAGTGATTGGACTTCTTTATTCTTTGGGTCGGTGCGATTACAGCGATACCAGATTTATATAGGGTTTTTATGTTTGGCAGCTGTCACACATTAAAAAACATTTTTTTTTTTTGCAAAGACTAGTTTTTGCATCGCCATATTTTGAGAGCTAGAATTTTTCCATATTTCGGCCAACAGTCATGTAAGGGCTTGTTTTTTGCGCAATAAGTTAACATTTTTATTGGTGCCATATTCGGGCACGTGACATTTTTTGATCGCTTTCTATTCCGATTTTTGGGAGGCAGAATAAACAAAAACCAACAATTCAGGAATTGTTTTTTGTTTTTTTTAATGCTGTTCCACGTGTGGTGAAATTGATAAGACAGCTTTATTGTTCAGGTCAGTACATTTACAGCGATACTATATTTATATTTTTTTAATGTTTTGGTGCTTTTACACACTGAAAACTATTTTATAGAAAAAAATATTTTTTTTGCATCGCTTTATTCTGAGAGCTATAACTTTTTTATTTTTTGGCTGATGGAGCTGCATGACTTGTTTTTTGCAGGACAAGATGACGTTTTCAACAGTACCATTTTTATTTACATTCATCTTTTTTATCGCGTTTTATTCTACTTTTCAAACTATCTTGCTAGTGCCTCATGACCCGAATGTCGTCACGACGACATCGGGTCACCATGACAACGATCTGGTCTCCGATCCAAGAGCAGAGGGGCTTTTGTCCCTCTGCTGGCTCACTAAATGCTTTGATCGCAGTGATCACAGCATTTAGGGGGTTAAAGTGCCGGGAGCGGTGCGGGCACTGCTCCTGGCACTGAGTACTGGGTGTCATCTATCAGAATCATAGGCTGTGCTGGTGCAATCGCTGAGGTGTGATAATACGTACCTGGTCAATAAAGCCCAGGGCACAGGGACGTATTATTACGGCTCAAGTCAGAAAATGGCTAAAGCATTAGAGAGCAGTCAAACGTCATTTTGCTTTGCCGCGTGCGCCTCCCCATAATGCCATGCGGCTTTGACATCTTACGGATTGACATACCCTGTACAGTGGAGGTCAGTCCCTGGGCCATCACAGATCAGCAGTTCTCAGTGGAGCACAGTTTGTACTGCATCACTGGGTAAGTCTCTCTCCTTTAGAGTGTTACCTGTTATGGTCAGCAGGATCCTCTCTCTCTTTATCTCCTGTAGAGAGTAAGCCTTTATGATCAGATAGATCGTCTCTCTCTTCTGTAGAGTAGAGTGTAAGCTCTTATGGCCCGTGGAGTCCTCTCTCTCTTTCTCTCTTCTGTAGAGTGTAAGCTCTTATGGTCAGCAAGGTTTTCTCTTTTCTCCACCATGTGTATTTTGCTTGCAAATACAAGCTTCCCAGTTTTGAGATTTGCGCAAATTTATTCACCACAAACTTAATTTTTTGGAAAAATTTGGCGAAGTTAGCGAATTCGAATTTCAAAAGATCTGCCCATCTCTAGTCAACACTCATATCCTAACAATTTAACTTCTAGTTGTGAAACAGTTTTTTCCTGTAAAAGAAAACTCTAAAGTCTCTGGGGAATTTTCACAGAATTCACAGCACCAGAACAAGATTTCTAAACATATTTGGGAAGTAGAAATGGAAAGGGAATTCATATCTGAAGCTTGCAAAATCGTGAATCCAGCTCTTTAAAGTAATACAGGCTATAAAAGCCCATACACATTAGTGTAAAGTCAAGCAAAACCACTGATAATGACAAGATCAGCCAACAGTCTAATGTGTAAGAGGTATCAAAAAGGAATAGTCGGCACTCCGTATAGCTAGGGTGGTGCACGTGGAAAACAATGTCTGTAGGAAAAGAAAATCCCGGCACTCACGTGTTGATAATCAGTTGATTTATTCCACAACTCACACAAGACGTTTCAGCCTGTTGATTTATTCCACAACTCACACAAGACGTTTCAGCCTGTCCAAGGCTTTTTTCAGTTGAAAAAAGCCTTGGACAGGCTGAAACGTCTTGTGTGAGTTGTGGAATAAATCAACTGATTATCAACACGTGAGTGCCGGGATTTTCTTTTCCTAATGTGTAAGAGGGGCCTCCTGGCTCTCCCCTGATAGATGATGTTGTGGGGGGGGGAGGAACCAGCACATCAGATTTTGAACAGCTGATACTTTTCTTCTCGGGATGACAAGCTGCTGCCAGAATAGTCTGGCAGCAGCTCTCACATACAGAACAGAGGAGAGCTTGACCGAGCTAAGCATTGCTGTGCATGGGGGAGTTGAGAGAAATGGCTGTCGGCCAAATGATCGTTCAGACGACAATTACTTAATTTATATGGGGGGGCTTTTGTTATGATCATTACTGGAAAATGCATACAATGTAATTGTAATTCATACTGACTTTGTATGTACTGTAGATACATTAATTAATGACCTAAGCAATTGAATAAACTGTAAAATGGTCTCATAAAACGATTGCCCAGATTAGTAAACACAATTTAATATACCCCATTAGGCAGTTCTGAGTTAAAGAGGCTAGTTCATGAGTTTGAGTTTGTTAAACTGACAACATCATGGAATAATGGCTGCATGGATGAATAAAATGTAGATTTTATTTTTTAATTTGTCTTCCCTGTTGCAAAGAAATTAGCTTGTAGAGTTTAGGTTATAATTTATAAGTTCAATGGGACGTTTCCAGAGATTTGTCAGTGGGGTCATGTACTTTTTCCCCTATATGATGTTGACCAATCATAGGCATGAGGTGTCATGCAGGAGAAAAAGAGAACACATTGCCAGAGGTGAGACGTGTAATGACAGGCAGCTCTGCTCCCAGTGCTGATCTCTGTAGCTACTGTGTAGACTAGAGCAGAGATGAGTGTGATTGCAAAAACCTTGTAGCTTTCATGTCATTGTAGTCAGTGTCGGGGAGGTGCAGAGCTGACAGCGTTGTGAGATTGCAGCTGCAGCTGCCGACGTGATCATAGTGACATTCAGCTTTGCTGTGGATCCTCATCTCTTCGACAAAATTAACAGCAGTTACAAAAAGTGTCTCTCATTCTGGAGGACCTTTCTTGTATTACACAGACAACTTTTTGATTTGAATGGATCTTGTGTAATTCTTCATTATTTCAGTAGTGGCACTACAGGTCAATTTGTAATACTCATTTCAAAGTTTTCCCACATGTAACAACTGACAATTAGAGGTCCCAAGAGAGGAAATTTTTGGAATCCAAATATTTTTGTTATCTGTGTATTGACAATAAACGATTCTCCTAAATGAAAAACCTCCTTATTACTATGAAACTGAACACTTGAAATTGTGGCATTGGTGGCCCTGCATAGTAGAAATTATGAGGAGAAGGATATTTGGGAAGATATATTCTTCTAACTGCTTCCGACTGGTTGGATTTCCTTTTAATTTAACAGTGATTAGAACTGTGTAAACCTCCATGATGAAGACACCCTACTGTTTATTTCATTAAATTTACTATGTTTTGTCCAGTGCCACTGATCCCAGTTTCCACCGTATCTGTATAGTTTGTTAGTTCATCTTTTGATTACATTATCACGTACCTACTTATGGTCGCGTGGAACCCAGCAGAAACATTGCAGAACACCATGGTGCAATAGCAAGCATAGTGCCAGCGGTCACACATTATGTGTCACGCAAGGTGTGGGAAAGACTAAGTGCAACACAAAGGGAAGAGGGGAAGGGAGCCCAGACTCTTGGGAAAGGGGGAAGTGGAGACCTCCTAGGCTGATCTGATATCACCCTGTCTCCCCTAACAGTCCCTATATTGGTTCCTCACCAATCGCCGCACAGGAACCTAGACCCTGTATTTCCCTAGCTCTGGGCCCTGGATTGGGAAGGGGGGATGAGTACTAGTCGATCCACACTAACAATTGAAGACAACAAGGGAGACAAACAAGAGGAAAAGTAACTTAGGTTTAGCCGACTTCAGAGAGATAACTCAAAACGTCCTCCTAGCACCACAGAGGAAGTTAGCAGTCTGAGAGCTCCAACCAATCACAAGGAAATATGTGAGTATCACTGGCACCTAGCTGCTGCAAAGTGAAACTATTATACACCCAAGCCTGGGTGTCAATTAGAGCAGGAGGGAGGTAGCCACTGGTTCCTAGCGTGAGACAGATTAGAAAGGTGTCTGCAAAGCCAAACGAAGAGATCTCCTGCAACCAACTGCATGGTGACTGTCTGTCACATCTGACACACCTGTGACATTATGGCATCATGCACACGTTCAGTATTTGGTCAGCATTTTTAAGCCAAAACCAAGAGTTGGTGAAAAATGCAGACGTGGTGACATGTTTCTATTATATCTTTCCTCTGATTGTTCTTCTCCTGGTTTTGGCTCACACATTCTAATGTAAAATACTGACCGAATCTGAACGTGTGAACGTGGCCTATGACATGTTATTTTGTCGTATACCCATTCTAATGATCAGCAATCACATTAAAATACTATCTAGATATATGAAGGTTTATAATAAAATACCTATGTAACCATTAAACACTGTCATAGGGCTGAAATGTAATGTGTTCACTAAACATATAACTGCTGATTCTGTCTCCTTGTAAAAAGTTACAAAACAGCTTGAGTACAGTATGTTGCCTATATATAGTACTGTACAACATTAATCTATATCATATGTATCTGTCTGCCACATCTGTAACACATATGCTCCAAACCAAAAATAATTTATAGTACGATATATTGTATTCAGGGCTACAGCTGTACATTGGGGTCTTTTATCATTCCAGCCATTATTATGATTGAGCTGTTAATGTCTTTGTCATCAAGTGATACCATTCCATGATTAGAACAAACTATGTGATAAAGTTGATATACAGATATAACAAACTTTACCTTAAAAAAGCACTTGGCTATCACGGCATATAAAAGTTTAAATCGTCATCTAACTTTGTATTGTAGCGGCTGACCCACAAACAAAGTACAATTTAATCAATAGATTTTGGAATAAAAATAAGTTCTACAATTGGATGTGTTAAAAAAAATGTTCCTGTGCTGAGATAATCTTATAAATGTGCCCCTGCTGTGTACTGTGCAATGGCTGTGTCTGATCATACCACAGCTCCTGGGGAAAGGAGGAAAAGTCCTTTAAGTTATCTAAATCTTCTAAAAGGAGTATTCTTTAGTTTGGAAGTTATTTCTTATCCACGTGATAGGGGATAAATTCCTGATCTCTGGGGATCTGACTGATAGAGACCTCACTGATCCCGAGAATTGGGACTCTGAAGGTGGTTGATCATGCTCAATGCTGCCCCATTCATTCATATGAGAGTTCCAGAGCTAGCTGAGCACTGCACTTGACTGGTCTTCGGCACTTCCATTACAACATACTGCCAATGGGACATTGTGAGTGGTTGCAATGCTGAGCATATACAATCCCTGGTAAAAATTATGGAATCACCGGGCCCGGAGGATGTTCATTCAGTTGTTTAATGTTGTTGAAAAAAAAACAGATCACAGACATGGCACAAAACTAAAGTCATTTCAAATGGCAATTTTAGGGCTTTAAGAAACACAAAAAGAAATCAGGATTAAAAATGTGGTACTCAGTAAGGGTAATTTTTTTCAGACCAAGCAGAGGGAAAAAATTATGGAATCACTCCGAAGTTAGCGGTCGCGTGACCCGCCACAGGACTAAATGACGTCACCGCAGGTCCTTTAGTCTACCGCGAGCTGCCGGCAAGCCAGAACAAGGACACCGGGGGACATCAGAAAGTAGGTATAATGTATATTTTGGGCGGCACGGTGGCGCAGTGGTTAGCACTGCAGCCTTGCAGCACTGGGGTCCTGGGTTCAAATCCCACCAAGGACAACATCTACAAGGAGTTTGTATGTTCTCCCCATGTTTGCGTGGGTTTCCTCCCACACTCCAAAGACATACTGATAAGGAATCTAGATTGTGAGCCCCGATGGGGACAGCGACGATAATGTATGTAAAGCGCTGCTGAATATGTTAGTGCTATATAAAAATAAAGATTATTATTATTTTATTCTTTTTTTTACAGGTACTATGGTACCCGGGTCCGGAGGAGAGTCTCCTCTTCTCCAAACCCGGATACCATCCGCACATTGAACCGCATGTTATCCGCATGTACAGATGCAGTGATGCATAATCCATGTGGTCCAATGCAAGTCAATGGCGGCGAAAGCACCGCGATTCCGCAAAATAATTGGTAGTGCTGCGGATTTTTCCGCAATGATAATCTGCAGCGGAAATTTCCGCAGCATGTGCACAGCAGATGCGGATTATCATTGGGGAACATGGCAGGCCTTCTACCAAGCATCTTTTAAGCGTTTCTGCAGCGGAATTGCCGCTGTGGAAATGCTTAAAAAATGCATAGTGGGCACACAGCCTAAGGGGATATCTGGCTGACATTTTTGTGGCTATGTGAATGCCACTGTTATAGGGGCACTGTTAATTGGTAAGTGACAATAACTTTTAAGATGACTTATAGCTTGCACTTTTAGTTGAGCACCATGACTGGTCATGACAGGCCATGTGGCAGGCGAGTGGGGGATACTTATATTAGGATAAGACTATAGTCACACTATCATCAGTATTTTTTCAGTATTTCACATTAGTATTTGTAAGCCAAAACCAGGAGTGGGGTAAAAATGCAGAAGTGGAGCACAAGTTTCTATTATAGTTTCCCTCTGATTGTTCCACTCCTGCTTTTGGCTTACAAATACTGATGTAAAATACTGAACAAATACTGATGATAGTGTGACTGTAGCCAATGCAGATTATGGCTGTACTATTGTTTTGCAGGTACCATCACCCACAGTAGGAGGAACATATGATGTACATTAGTGTAGCTTGTTAATTTCAATGCTGTTAAAAACATATGCTAGATCTAAGTGTTGTAATTGAGTTTGATGTTGAATGGATAAGCCATCATATATGAGGGGTCAGCGGAGCTCTGAATGCAGTCAGTTACAATTTTTTTTTATTTAATACCTGGACTTTGTCTAATACACAGTTGTAATTTCAGTGGGACGTTGCTTGGTCAGCCATGGTCATATATAGTGAAGCCTACGTCCACTGAAACGCAGCATATGTGAAACATTAAAGTAAATTCCTTATTGTGAAGCAAGGATAACATTCAGTAAAGTCAGCAGTGTTCACGTGTATGGTAGATACATATTAAATCTCTGGTTAGAATTACCGCAATATGTGTCAAACCAGTGTTTCCATGATTCTCTAGGTACTAGGTCACCTCTTTTCTACTGTTTTTTTCAGGACCCTCGTGTGCCAGAGTTTTCCTCCCCAAATTGACATCACCTTTTTTCAAATCTCAAGGGCAGTTTTTTCCAAAATCTGCTATTCATGAGGCGTGTGTGGTACAACTCTTGTGTGATTGTAACCCCCAAAAAGTCTACAAGGTCGAAAATAGCCTCACTGTGGCACTACATCCAAATGAACGAAGTGACTCCTCAGAGAGGCCAGCACATCTAGATTGTGTGGTTGACTCTAACGGTCCGTGTTACCCAGACAGACCACGACTGCGGATCGGTAAACGTTTACTGATTCGTGTTCCTTTAATTGTCTGTATACAGAGGCGGACTAAAGTAAACTGATCAGTAAAAGATCATTCAGTGCGCATAGGCTGCCTTGTTTCTCGGCAGCATGAGTTCTGTTTACACAGGATGATGTACCTCCGAGAACGATGATCTTTGCCCTGCAGAAAAGATCATTTCACCCAATGAATGAACGTTTTGCCCGTTCATCGGGTGATCGTCAGCCTATTTACACTAAAAGGTTATCATGAATGAGGGTTCTTAAGAGTGATCTTTCTCTATAATAATTCAGTGTAAATGCAGCTGAAGTTTGTAACTATTAACTCATTAAGTGAATCTGTTGGTAATCTGACTGCATGAGCTTGTTTTAAGCCAATGGACAAAGAGTGTCAACAATTCTGGGAGAAATCAGCAATGTTCTTCAACCTCATTCACCCACTTTCATGAGGGAAATTAGATTTGGACCGATTTTCTTAATGTAACGGGAAGATTTGATTCATATTTAATGATTATGGACTAATTGTATTTACCAGAAAGGGGTTAAAAAAATAAACTATAATACTCAACTCTCCTGACCATCTGTGGTGGCTCCAGCCTCCCTTTACAGTCCTCCAATCTGCTCCTCTTCCTTCTTCTTTACCCTCCAGGCACCAACACTGTTGACTAAGCCCCACTCTGTCACGTCAGGGTCATTGGCATGTGTCGAACATCGCGTGACAATGTGGGGCCTAGTCAGCAGTGGAGGTGCCTGCTTAAATACAGAAGATGAAAAGTAGGATGAGGGGCCAATCAGAAGACTGGACAAGGAGCAATGCTGAGGCATGAGGGCCGAAGTGAGTGGAACAATTTATTATTTTTTAACCCCTTTAGAATCCTGACATTTTTCTGTAATCATAAGAAGCGAACCACCCACAATTCCAATTCACTTGAATCCACAATTTTTTGGCAATTCCAAATGAATTTGATTAATTTAGAATCGATTTGCTCATCTTTAATGGGCGCTAATGCCTTTATTTAATATCAGCCAAAAGACAGACTTTCGAAAAGACAAACACATCTGTGGCACCCCAGGGGTCTGGTTTCCACAGTAACAGCAATGTTATGTCTGAGAGCAGGTGGGAGGTCTCTTGGTCAGGGATCCTGTGCATGCCACACCTCCTGCCCAGTCCTGGGAGGGGAAGAACTTCCCCTATATAAACCTAGGACTGAGGCAGGGTTAGGGAGTAGAGAAGAAGTAGAGACAGAGAAGAGAAGCAGATATAGGAAAAGAACATCAGGAGCTCTGTGGGAGCAGTGCTATAAGGAGTCAGGGGCTGGCAGCTGCAGAGCTCGCCCTGACTGAGAAGCTATCACCGGACCCGGAGTCCGAGGCTGTGGGGACTAATCTTTACCCAGCAGCAGAAACCGCCCGGCAGGGGATTTCAGGTCCTCTGGCCAAGAAACCCGAAGGCACGGTCACACGCGTGGGACCAGCACCGCCGTCGTGGAGCGGACGCCACTAGAAGGCCCCAAGTCACCAGCCATACGGGTGAGCACCACACGGTACACTCAGGGACGTGGGCTACTTATACCCGCCTCTAGCAAGGTAGCCAGAAGAGTACAGTCAGTTTGGGAGGCCTACAACTCCGCCTGGCCAGGGGAGATCCCATCTGCTCAAGGACTGACCAGGCCCCGATCGCTAGCCAGTACTCCGGGAGGGTCTATCTTTATCACCAGTAAAGACCCTGAATTACACCGCATCGTCTCTGAGTGATTCCTGCTACCCCATCATCCACGTCGGCTGCCCTGAGGCCATACCCCTCCCGTTGGGGGTGATACTATCACGCTGCACAATCCTACCACCGGCCTCAGCGGTCTGCTCTGCAGCGGCAGCTCCTTCGCTGCATTCAACGGGTGGCGTAGTCGTCCAACATCTACCGCTAATACAGCGCCACTTAGTCTGACTCCCTGGGCACGGACCGGGTCACCGCCACGAGACTACAACCCTCAACAGATCCGGCTCCGGGTAAGCTCCCGCGTGCGCAACGCTGCGCGACACAGGCCCAGGGGTGCGTCAACTTTTGGCGTAGTCGGCAGGATCTCGTGCCCGCAACCACCGGGTACTGCGTGCCTGAAAAAGACTGTTCAAACTTACCAGTGGTGAAGATTCCCGCCATCCGGCGCCATCTTCCGCTTCCTTCCCGCCATCGGTGGAGTTTTCCCGCCATCCGGCGCCATCTTCAGCCTTCTTCGCGCCACACGTGGAGTTTTCCCGCCATTGGACGCCATCTTGAGGACGCCGCGCGGGAAGAAGAGGGTCGTGGACTCCGAAAGCGCGCGAGAACTGAAGCCCCGCCTCACGTCCGGACGTTGCGTCAGGTCCTGGAAGGAGCCCAGCAGACGCCGACGTCACAGGAGCGCGACGGAAGGTCCTCAACCCTGACGATCCACTGCGGAGCCGCGGCCTACGGAAGAGGATCATCGCAAGGTAGGTCACGGTCCACTAGGGGGGAGAAGGATGTCGGATACGGAGGAGAGGTTCACCGCTCCAACCCCCGCCAGCGCCACCGCTGTTGCGGTCATGCCTTTCACCATGCCCTATATCCCGGGGGCAGCCTGGCTACCCCAGTACTCAGGGGAGTCACATACCCTGCAGGACTTTAGAGAAAAGCTGGATAGCCTCTTCCAGGTGTACCCCCTCACAGAAGAGCAAAAAGTGAGCATCCTGGTGGCCCAATTAACCGGGGCAGCCCGAAGGGAGGTAAAGTCCTGGCCACCTGGGGGGAGGACTGTCGCAGGGATACTAACCCGGCTGAGGGACACCTTTGATACCCGCACCTCAGCCGAGATCAAGCTTAGATTCTACGGGTGCAAACAGCGGGCACATGAGAGTATAAGGGACTATGCCCTGAACCTACAAGAGGCCCTGAGAGCCGTTAAGCAGACCGACCCTGACGGCGTGGGAGACGAGGACAGGCTGTTGACTGAACAATTTATAGAGGGTTTATATTGCAATGCCCACCGAACCCAGTTGCGGGCAATGGCCTTACAGGACCCTCATCTGGGATTTGCACAGTTCAAGGACAGAGCCATCCGGGTGCTCCGAGAACCGGCACCGGGTGGCGTTGTGACCCACAGGCGCCCAGCTATCACTTACCACCAGGAGGCGGCGCCCTTGTCGGCAGGGCCTGTGGGGGCTGATGCGCAGGCTTTGAACAATGACCCGGCCCTAGACCTGCACCATCAGGTCCAAGAGCTAGCTAAAAGCGTTGCTGCGCTAACCCGAACTGTGCAGTCTTTACAGGTTTCTACTCCAGGGAAGATCCAGCTGGCATCCGGACCGGAGGACATCCCGTGGCGTCGACCAAGGAGGACCCCACCGGCCAGAGGAAGACCCAGTGACCGATACGACGAGGACGGACGACCCATCTGCCACCGCTGCAATCAACCCGGACATATGGCAAGGTACTGTCCTTTAAACTGGCACAACCTGGGAGTAGAGGGCCAACCCCCAGGAAAAAGATCACCAGGCCCATCGAACTGGCGCGACAAATATGTGGGAGGACGTCCAGTCTTGCCTGTGGTACTGGATGGCATTCCTATGAGTGCCCTACTGGACACCGGGTCACAGGTCACCACCATCCCGTACGTGCTCTTCAAGCAGTACTGGAATGACTCGGATATTACCCGCTACCCTGACGACGACTTGAGTATCATCGCCAGCAATGGTCAGCCCGTGCCACAGATCGGATTTAAAGAGGTGACCATTAAAATCGGTAGAGTCGAACTGGCAGCACAGGGACTGATCATTGTAGACATTGATAAACACGAGAGTCACCCAAAGATAGCTCTAGGAACTAATGTAATTGAAAATTGTCTTGCAGAGGTGATTTTCCTTTTACAACAGGTTGCCAAGAACGCCAGCTCCGGCCAGCAGCGAGTGCTCCAGAAAGAGATCCGGGCACTGATGCGACGGCAACAGATAGAACTCTCCGGTGGTGAGATTGGTAGCGTAAGAATGTGTGACCCTTTCCCTATTGCCATGCCCCCAAAAAGTGAAATGATGATTTGGTGCCGGGCAGCTATTGGTCTGAGAGGTAGAGATTACCAGGCAATGGTAGAACCAGTTTACTCAGACAGTAGGCCCACCATTTTGACAGCACGGGGGGTGGTCAATGTACGCCATGGGAGGGTGCCCGTTCGCATAATAAATATCGGGAAGAGGGAAGTGTACCTGCCCCGGTATGCCACGCTAGCCAAATTGTATACCATCAATCAAAATTCCATACAGTCCGTAGAACCCTTGCCTCCATCTTCCCCGGAGGAAGGTAACGGCTCTAAGGAAACAATGGAGGACTGGTGTCAGCAACTACATTTGGGTACTGACTCCACTCCCTCACACCAGAAACAGGGAGTCTATCGGGTGGTTCAAGAGTACGAGAGAGTGTTTAGTAAACACCCGTTAGACTTCGGGCGAGTCAAGGGGGTAGAACACCACATCCCCACGGGAGACCATATTCCTATAAAAGAGAGGTATCGACCCGTACCCCCTGCACACTACCAACACGCCAAGGGGATGCTTAGGGACATGAAGGAGGCTGGGGTGATCAGGGATAGCTGTAGCCCCTGGGCAGCTCCACTAGTCTTAGTCAAAAAGAAAGACAACACCATGAGGATGTGTGTAGATTACCGGAAAATTAACCGTATCACACACAAGGATGCGTACCCCTTACCAAGGATAGAGGAGTCTTTGGCTGCTTTAAGATCTGCTAACTTCTTCTCTACCTTGGATCTCACTAGCGGGTACTGGCAGGTTCCTGTAGCAGAGGCGGACCGGGAGAAGACCGCATTCACCACCCCGATGGGACTTAGCGAGTTTACCTGTATGCCGTTCGGACTCTGCAACGCACCGGGAACCTTCCAACGATTAATGGAGTGCTGTCTGGGCCACAGAAACTTCGAGACGGTCCTGTTGTACCTGGACGATGTCATCGTATATTCCAAGACTTATGAGGACCACCTGAAACACCTGGCGGAAGTGTTCGAAGCTCTGGCAAGCTACGGCTTAAAGGTAAAACCCTCCAAGTGTCACCTCTTGAAACCAAAGGTGCAGTACCTGGGACACGTGGTGAGCGCTGACGGAGTGGCTCCCGACCCTGATAAGATCACCGCAATTAAGGAATGGCCAAGTCCCTCCAGTGTAAAGGAAGTGCGGCAGTTCCTCGGGTTGGTAGGCTATTACCGCAGATTCATCCCCGGTTTCACCAAAAAGGCAGCTCCTATGCAGGACCTCCTGATAGGCCAGTCCCGGAAGGCCAAGAACCAGAAGCCGCCCTTCAAATGGGAGAAGTTAGAAAAAGAGTCCTTCCGCCAGCTGAAGATGGCCCTCACGGGGGATGAAATCCTGGCGTACCCTGATTACAGCCAGCCCTTTATCCTCTACACCGACGCAAGTAACATCGGGCTAGGAGCCGTACTGTCCCAGATCCAGCAGGGGAAAGAACGAGTAATTGCTTATGCTAGCCGAAAACTGCGACCCACCAAAAGAAACCCTGAGAATTACAGCTCATTTAAGCTAGAGTTCCTGGCAGTGGTGTGGGCAGTCACCGAACGCTTTAAGCACTACCTCGCTTCTTCCCGGTTCACCGTGTACACGTATAACAACCCGTTGACACACCTGGACATGGCAAGACTCGGTGCCCTAGAGCAGAGATGGATGGCCCGTCTGTCCAACTACGAGTTCACAATCAAATACCGGGCAGGACGCTCCAATACCAACGCGGACGCCCTGTCCAGGATGCCAAACCTACCGGACGTAGGAGAAGATCCAGAGGGACTGGAAGAAGTCGAACTCCCCGCGTTCCACCGTCATGGGACTATCCAGTATTCCCATCGGGTAAGGAGTAAGCAAGCCGCTACGTTTAACCCCTTGCCTCACTACAACTGGGAGGAAACGCAAGACAGTGACCCTGCCGTCCGGCTGGTGAAGGAGATGCTGACTCGGCCAGAGGCTCGCCTTGACCCAGACGCTCCGGAGGAAGCCAAGCAACTGTGGGCTGAGAAGAGTCGACTGTTCCTTTACAAGGGGAAGTTGTGCCGCAGAATGGTTAACTCCCGGACGCATGAACTAATCTGGCAAGTAGTGGTGCCATGGAGAGACGCAGCCATGGTGATGGAAGCATACCACGACGGGGCTGGACACTTCGGATGGAAGAAGCTGGAGTTCCTGCTGCGTGGGCGGTTCCACTGGGTAGGCATGAGGGGAACCATCGAGAGGTGGTGCAGAGACTGTGGCCCGTGCAACCTAAGAAGGAAGGACCGTGCCAGCCAGAAGACTCCCCTGCAGTCCATCGTCACCCGGCAGCCGTTGGAACTGGTAGCCTTGGATCATGTAAAACTGACCCCAAGCAGAAGTGGCTACGTCTACGCGTTAACCATTGTGGTTCATTACTCCCGGTTCTTGGTTGACGTCCCCGTTAAGGACTTAACGGCTCAAACAGCAGCTAGAGCCTTCCAGCAGCACTTCTGCCGCCCACACGGGTACCCGGACCAAGTGCTGACGGACCAGGGACCTGCCTTTGAAGCGGAGGTCTTCCAGGAATTCTGCAATCTGTATGGCTGCCGGAAGATAAGGACGACACCCTATCATCCGCAAACTAATGGACTTTGTGAGAAAATGAACCAGGTGGTAATGGATCTCCTGAAAACGTTGCCCCTGGAAGAACGCAGTCTGTGGCCTGAGAAGCTGCCCGATCTGGTGGACCTATACAACCACATCCCGGTAGGTTCCACCAACTGTACCCCGGCTTACCTAATGAGGGCGAGACCTGGTAAGTTACCTGTTGACCTGGAAATGGGAGTCCTGACACCCGAGGACACTTCACCAGAGGCAGACTGGGACACAGAGAGGCAGCAGCAGTACCAGAAAGTACAGGAGAGCGTGGAGCGAAGTCTCTGTCAGGCTAGGGAAAGACAAGAGAAAACTTACAACCAGTATGCTCCCGCTGTTCCCCTGGTACCCGGAGAGCAGGTCTTGAAGAGGAAAAGACGGCTCCACAAGTTGGACGACCAGTGGGAGAAGGACCCGTACACCGTACTGCCCTCAAGCCACGAGAACTCGAAAGTCTGTGCCATCAGTAAAGACGGAGGGGAGACCATAGCCATTGTATCCCGGGATCACCTGAAGAAGTGTCCTGAACAGCTACGGAACCCTGAAGAGGAACAAGAAGACCATCGACCCGTAGAGGAAAGGGAGGATATGGTTAGTACTGTGCTCGGAGACTTCCCTCGGTCCTGGACTCAAGTCAATGGTGCAGTTGTGGTACCCGTCCTCACGTTCCTCCAACCAGCATCCCAAGTGCCTACGGAGCAACAGGTAGAGCTCGAAGAGCAGCCGGTCCAGGAGGCAGAAGACTCCACACAAGCAGAACAGGAGGATCAACCCTCTGCTTATAGTGAGCCTGCCGTACCCCTAGTGAGCCAAAGAGCCGGTAGACAGCTGCCCAGTTTACCCTTGACAGCTCCTACACCCTGTAGTTCAGGGCTAGACAGTCAGCTCCGTAGGTACACTAGGGCCACTAGAGGCCAGTTACCCGCACGTTGGAGGATTTGAAGTGTATAAATTGTTTTATTTGTGGTTACCTGTTTTTCTTGTTTCTTGTGTATAATTATGTGTTTCTAGTTATTTATAGGAGTCCTTGGTGGATTTACCGGGAATCCTTGTACATGGTTGGAGCGTAACCTAGGAATGGACTAAAGACTGTTAAGGACTCGGGGCAGGACAGACCCCTACCTGGTTACGTCTCCCTGTTTTGGTGAAATGGACACCTTGCTTTTCTTCAAAAACTGCACCCGGTTGCGGACACGCCGTGACCATCTTTATATGTTTTTCTTATTGTACTATTATTGTTTATACCTTGTTATGTTTAAAAATATGTTTAGTCCCGGAGTACTAAATTTCACTAGGGGGGAATGTGGCACCCCAGGGGTCTGGTTTCCACAGTAACAGCAATGTTATGTCTGAGAGCAGGTGGGAGGTCTCTTGGTCAGGGATCCTGTGCATGCCACACCTCCTGCCCAGTCCTGGGAGGGGAAGAACTTCCCCTATATAAACCTAGGGCTGAGGCAGGGTTAGGGAGTAGAGAAGAAGTAGAGACAGAGAAGAGAAGCAGATATAGGAAAAGAACATCAGGAGCTCTGTGGGAGCAGTGCTATAAGGAGTCAGGGGCTGGCAGCTGCAGAGCTCGCCCTGACTGAGAAGCTATCACCGGACCCGGAGTCCGAGGCTGTGAGGACTAATCTTTACCCAGCAGCAGAAACCGCCCGGCAGGGGATTTCAGGTCCTCTGGCCAAGAAACCCGAAGGCACGGTCACACGCGTGGGACCAGCACCGCCGTCGTGGAGCGGACGCCACTATAAGGCCCCGAGTCACCGGCCATACGGGTGAGCACGACACGGTACACTCAGGGACGTGGGCTACTTATACCCGCCTCTAGCAAGGTAGCCAGAAGAGTACAGTCAGTTTGGGAGGCCTACAACTCCGCCTGGCCAGGGGAGATCCCATCTGCTCAAGGACTGACCAGGCCCCGATCGCTAGCCAGTACTCCGGGAGGGTCTATCTTTATCACCAGTAAAGACCCTGAATTACACCGCATCGTCTCTGAGTGATTCCTGCTACCCCATCATCCACGTCGGCTGCCCTGAGGCCATACCCCTCCCGTTGGGGGTGATACTATCACGCTGCACAATCCTACCACCGGCCTCAGCGGTCTGCCCTGCAGCGGCAGCTCCTTCGCTGCATTCAACGGGTGGCGTAGTCGTCCAACATCTACCGCTAATACAGCGCCACTTAGTCTGACTCCCTGGGCACGGACCGGGTCACCGCCACGAGACTACAACCCTCAACAGATCCGGCTCCGGGTAAGCTCCCGCGTGCGCAACGCTGCGCGACACAGGCCCAGGGGTGCGTCACATCCAATATGAATACTGCATGCATTATATGATACTCCCACCTTCCAGGGAACCTTAGACAATGGGCAAGCATGGAGTCTATCAAGAAAGTCAAATCTAATATAAAAACTTGGTGAAAGATGCGTGACCAGGTGCGGAATGGCATTATTCAACTGGCATGTGTTTTATCACATTAAGCAGAATTTTAGAGAATGATTTAGAAATACCTGAGGGATGTTTTTGAGTGGTAGCAGGAGCGTGACAGGAGATAAGATCACACCTTGTAGTAGATGACATGTATGATGAGCACTAGTATTTCTACACACCAGCTTTCACGTTCTGCAAATGAATATAATTTACTCCAAAACTCTGCATCTCACAGGGAAGTGAACATCTGATAGGAGAGGAGCTGTCATCAGGTAATCTCAGCCAGAAGTAAGACTCCCATTATTCATGATTGTTCTTCCCCTTGGAGAAAACACTGGTCAAGTAGGAAATAAGCAGAATGAACCTGTCAACACTTTTGCTTGTGCTTCTCAACCTTTGCTATGCAACCAGCAAATGAAGAAAAATGTACGAGTGCTTGTCTACCATTCTCATTTCCCTTCACTGTTTTTATACCTACCCGATATTAACCTCTGCCATCCTTTCATATCAGGCGAGCAGTCATGTATTTACTCTACAGTGTAGAATCATTGGTTGGAATTAGTGGTGGAAGGCGGATTCTGACTCGGAGTTACATGATGATTTCGATATTGATGTCTATTGGAAATAGTCATAACAAATTGGCTACTGAAAATGAATTTGGTGATCTTTTCGCAATCCAGCCAAGGTGATTGTCTGGATTGCAACCAGATCAGTTAACCCCTTCACGCTGGGGCCAATTTCTGTTTTTTTGTTTTCATTTTTTACTCCCCTTCTTCCAAAAGGCATTACTTGCAAGCTGGCATCTAAGTATGTGACTCAACTTATGACATAACTGTATGTCATATGTCGGGAAGAGGTTAAAGAAACACTCCCATCAAAGTTTTTATCCTCTTAATATATTGCAATCATATTATATATCACTGTGTACTTACAATTGCTCATTTTGCCTTTCTACCCAGATAATTATTCTGTTTTCTCTGCTCTATGCAGAAACAGGAATTATCTAGTCCCTACATAATTCACCGCCCTCTTCAACTCCTGACTCAGAACTTGATCACAGCTGATTCTTTTTGTGAGGTAAAACATTTCTCTGCCTATTTTTAAGCAATGTTTTACCTCATAGAAAGAACCAGCTGTGATCCCATGGTGCAATGTCTGTATAGTCTTTTGCTCCCCCCCCTATCCAGGAGATATGGTATGATCAGACCACTTTCCTGCATGGTCAGACACAGCCATTACACAGTACACAGCAGGGGCACATTTATAACATTATCTCAGCACAGGAATATATTTTTTAAAGACATCCAATTGTGGATCTCACTGCAGAACTGGTGGTTATAAGAGCAGGTATTGCCCATTCCTCTGTAACAGAGGAATGGATTGGCCATGTAAAGTTATTAAAGGCGCTACATGTGCATATAAATAGATTTTTTTTTGAGGGGGGTGAAATCCTGCTAACAAATTCCCTTTAACCCCTTCATGACATCTGCTGTACATGTACGGCGCAAGTTGGAAGCGGGTGTATGGAGCGGGTCCAAGGGGTGAGCCCACCCCATACCCAGGCAGGTCATGGCTGTGTGTTACAACCAGGACCTGCCTCTAACAATTGCAAGTGGACCAGTGCTCTGCCCGCGATTGTTAAACTGTTAAATATCATTGTCAAACTCTGACTGCAGAATTAAGCACGTGCCAGCATGGGGGCGCATCACTACATCCGCCCATCGGCGCGTTCATTACCTAGCTCCCCGGAAATCCTGCCTGTGGCGGGGCTTCAAAGGAGACTGTGATTTTTACTTTATATAGGAATGATTTGGCATCGATGTATATAGCACAAGCTAACAAACGATCACATCTTCAAGTCCCCTAAGGGGACTAACAAGAACTCTGAAAAGTAAAAACAAAAGTTTTTAAAAAAATGAAAACAAAAAAACCCATAAAATTACAAATCACCCACTTTTCCCCCTCATTAAAATAAAGATATTAAAAAAAAATACACAAATGTGGTATCGCTAAGCTCAGAAACGTCCGATCTATCAAAATATAAAAATACATAACCCAATTAGTGAACATCGTAAATAAAAAAAAGCAAGAACCCCAAAATTACATTTTTTTGGTTGCTGCAATTCCACAAAAAATGCAGTAACAAGCAATCAAAACATCACATCTCTCCAAAAAATGGTAATAACAAAAACATCCCTCAAAAAAAAGCCATCACACAGCTCCATCGACCAAAAAATAAAATCATTACGTGTCTCAGGAAAATGGCAACACAACCCAAAACATTTTCAGATTTTTTTTTCACCACTAAAATAATAAAAAAAACTGGACATGTTTAGTATCAGTGTAATCGTAATGATGGGCAGAATCATTTTGCGAGGTCATTTGTACCACAAAATTTACACTGTAAAAACTTTGAATTGTGTGTTTTTTTTTCACAATTTCACCTCACTTGGATTTTTTTTCGCATTTTCCAGTACGCTATCTGGTAAAATGACTGGTGTCATTCAAAAGTACAACTCGTCCCGCAAAAAAACAAGCCCTCATATGTATATATGGACAGAAAAAAAAAAGTTCTGGCTTTGGGAAGAAGGGAAGGAAAAAATGAAAACACAAAAACAGAAATTGGCCATGTCGTGAAGCAAAGAAAATGTCAATAAAATAACAATAGAAATATAGGCTAATTTTAATAAAAGTAGAACACTATCCTTAATTATATTCATGTTTTTCTTGTACTTAGTACAAAACAGCAATGGATAGATATTAAAAGATCAAATTAGACTTTCTGTCATGTAATGTAATTTTTACTGATAGAACATATAGATGTCCATTTGTAATCAGAGTTATGAATCAAAATTACCCATACAAGTCTATGGGTCCATGAAAACCATCCATGATGGACATTTTAATGAATCGGAGAAGCTTTGTGATTTATGTATTTATTTTTCCATACATGAAAATCCATGATGAAACATCAATGGTAGAAATAGACCAAACACTGATGAAACTTGGATCTAAAACACTGATGACACTAGTTTTTTTCGCACATGAAAAATCACAGATGTCTGAATGAGGCGTAATGTTGGTTCTCAGTGGTAGGGCATTGTCCAATAATATTGTAGAGAAACCATGGCACGATAATTCTTGTAATTTAGGTGAACATATATGTGAAGAAACAGCTTCTAATCTTAATCAATCAGACGTCTAGATATGTTAGGCCAACAGAAATGCACTATTGTGTTTGTGTTGACTTTAGAACTTGTGTGTATTTCTATGGCTGGTCAAGAAAGACAGACCAGTATTTCTATAACCCTGATTGTTGTTTTTTCTTGCTTCTGAAACAATGATGTTTGTTACTATGCTAATTCCATATTGTATTAAAGCCAGCTAGATGTTAATTTACAAGAGCCCCCTACTATACCAACTATGTAAATTGATTAAATCTGTGCGTTAAGAAAATCGCATCATGTACTAGTTTCTTATGTATGTCGGATGAGACTCACCTATCCAAGTCTATGGGTACACAAAAAAATGGGATCCCATAAAGATCAACCACGTAGTATCAAACTTTTTATGGATACATTGCCATCATAAATAGAGGAAAGTGTGTTTGGTCTTGCAAGTGTTATTTACTAAAACACGGATTGTCCATTTTTTCTGGATGAAACGCAGATGATTTTTTTATATGCTTAGCCTTTTCGTAAGGGATTGCCACGGGTAGCTACGGGTTACTGCTTTTTAATTTTGTTCGTATACTTGTTCCACTGGATGAAACATTGTTAATCAGCAACATCTTGAAAAATTAGATCCCAAAGTACCACTTCTGAGAGGCCAATACGACAGGTAGCCATGCTGACCAACATATTAAATACATATGTGTCTTCATTGCATCCTACATTGTGTCATTCAGCACAATAACGACATTCTCTCCTTCCAAAGCAATTTTTCTGAACTGTAATAAATATCCATTTAAGTGACGGCTTTACTTTCCCGGGACACTGGAAAAAAAAGGAACAATTCATCACTATGTTAGTTAATTCTTAATGTGTGATTGATTATGCAAAATGCTTGTATTCTGTGTTCATAGTTATAAAACAGATGTCTCCAGGCTAGAAGGAGATGTGGTTCCCAACTCAAAAAAAATCCCTCTCTTGTGAAAGATTGAAGAGGTTTGTGTCCAGCTGAGAAAAGCCAGAATCCATGTGATGTAAGAACATTAGCAGTGTCGGAGACAAGATCCAGTGTGCGCCAAGTTTACAAGAAATGGACAAAACAGCTGTTCAGCCAGTGGCTCATTCATTAATCGCAACGTATGTGCCGTCCAAAAAAGCAACCATAATGTAATCACTGTGTGTCTTGCTGCCTTCCTATGATGTTTTATGTACTTAACACTAGTTTAATGCATCTCCGAGCTCTAGTGATGTGAATTTCTTGTTCAAAAGAGCTGACAGTCTAATTTGCTGCATCAAATTGAATGCAGATGGTTGAGCGAAGTAGAGACACTTTCAATAAAATGGGAAAACAGTTATCATAAATGTGTATGGTCCATAAAGGCTCATTCAGCCTATGTGTGAAAAGCCATTCAAGAGAACAGACGTTTGACCTGGGCTCTCAATAAAAAGGCCTCGAAATAATAATATAGATGATTGCTCATATGGCTGTAGCTACAGACAGAGAAAGTAACAGCTGGTGGCTATCCAATATCTACACGTATAAATAAATATAGGTATAGCTCTTTCTCTCTCTATATATATACACAAGTATGTGTATCTAGATCAATAGATGGGTATGTGTATATATGGAAATATATGTATATAAGTTTCCGGTTTTGCCATGCAATGCTGACTAGCGATGAGCGAACATGCTCGGTTAAGGGGTTATCTGAGCATGCTCGGGTGCTAACCGAGTATCTTCAGCGTGCTCGAAAAATAGGTTCGAGCCGCTGCAGCTGCATGACTCGCGGCTGTTTGACAGCCGCAAAACGTGCATGGATTGACTAACATACAGGCAATCCATGCATGTGTTGCGGCTGTCGAAAAGCCTCGAAACATGCAGCTGAGGTGACTTAAACCTATTTTTCGAGCACGCTGAAGATGTTCAGTTAGCACCCAAGCATGCTCGAATATCTCCTTATCTGAGCACGTTCGCTCATCACTAATGCTGACGCATTTTAGCATCTATATTACAGCTCCAGCACTTGGTCTAATTTCTGTTCACCTGAACTATGGTTATTCTGGGTCTTGTCGTCATAAAATGGATTTTAAAATATGGCTACATTATCTGAACGAGGCCTTACTCTTTCAATTTCATTCGCCTTTGCTTGCAACGAATAAAAACGTGAATGGGTCTATAATCAATGCACCATCATTTCCTGGGATGTTGAAGGTCCTGCCTCTAGCATTTCTGTTAAGGACATGTATACTATAGAGGGAGAGGGGTATCTAAACACTGTTTAATCTTGGTACTTTCTACCTCATGATTCTACTGTTCTGATCAGAATCTTCCCTTAAAGCCAATCTGTTACCAGGGTTTTGCTACCTCATTTGAGACCAGCATAATGTAGGAATAGAGACCCTGATTCCAGCGATGTGCCACTTGCTGGATGCAGCCGTTGTGACACAATCAGAGTTGTAGATGTAGCATGTAGCAGAGCTCAGATAGCTGTCCACTCCTCGCCCACATCACAGCCTGTTTGCATTGTCTATTGATAGTGAGCTGATTATCAGAGGTGGGGGCATGGCCGGACCAGGGCTCAGATGAGTTGTAGTCCAGGCAGTGATAATGTTCTGCAGATAAAACATTTTTTGCATGGAAACAGCAGCACACAGCCTAATAAGTGACACATCCCTGGATTCTGTGTTTCATCCCCTATCTCTTGCTGTTTTCAGATTACATAGCATGAACCTGGTGACAGATTCTCTTTAAGGTGTAGCAATTGTTCTAGCTGACTTGTGAGAATAAGCTGTCATGTGTTTACTTGAATAATAACATTATTTCTGGCCATTATATGACATATCCTATATTTATCCAGTTTCTCTCTGCAGACATATCTCTATGTTTCTGTTGTCACTGAGCTAATGGGTACAGATTAGTTGCTATGGTGGCTCCTATTTACAGTACATACATATATATAGGATTCCTGCTCCCTTTTATCTTTGCAGTACATGTTCTGAAGCTGCATGAAGGACATAATACAGCAATACTGAGCAGTGTAGCTGTGATTCCAGCTCTGGGGTGAGGGAAACACTTGAAAGCCAGAACTAGAAAGCAGTAGCACCAGATCTGCATGTGTCTCTCTGCTTCTCTTTCACTCTGCCCCTTGCTCTGCTTCTCCGTCTTCCCACCTCATAGACTTCCATAGGCAGCAGTAACCTGATCTTCATTGTCTGTCTTGTCTTGAGTGAAACAAATTTAACACTTTGTGTGTGAGAATGATGTTTTCAGGGAGCAGGTGGAGGAGAAATGTCTCATAAGTGGGGAAAGTAGTGCTTTGATAAGATACATTAAAAAGTTTATTTTATTTGCTTGTTCTATAAATTTATGCAAACTTTGTTAAAGTGACCCTTTTATTCATCCGGCCTTTGCTGTGCTTTACAAGTACAACCACTGTAGAAAGAAAAAAAAAACGAGAGAGGAAGTTGCCCTCATTAACGAGCTAACCTCCATAAAATCTGTTACTAGCTTATTGTGACATAAAATCCCATTTCATCCTGAAACATATTTCCATTTATGATCAGGACACGGAAACAATGTGCCTCTTCACCATTAAGAAGATCAAAGTCCTATATCATGTGATGTAAAGCACCAAGCCGGGACACATGACTCCTTTCATCCATGATTCCATATTGTTCATGCATTTTACAATCTAGAAATAGTTTAAAGGTGAAGAAATGATTACATGATAATCCACTTCCCTGTTCAGCAATACAGAATGTTTCCACAGCTAATATTTACAATTTCAGGCTTTTCTCTCCCTCTGGTGACCTTCACTCCCACATCTCTGGCCTATTCCTGTACCCATCTGTCAGAGATTTCCACTTTACAGTAGTGCACATTAATCACAGCCTGGCCTTTCTGCACCCTCAATTCATTGCTGTTTTCCTTTTTAACCCTTCCGGTGGGGCGAGGGTTAAAGAAAGAACCTGACCTGGTAACAAAGCCACATCCGTCAAGGGAGCAAAGCCGAGTTTTTCTACGCTTGGAAAGATCTATTCATCAATGTTCTCCAAAAATATGTGGTTTTCTGGCTGCGCAGTTACTGCCCGATCAATCTCCTCCGACCGATCAATAAAACTCACTTCTGTAATCTTATTTTTTTTTCCCCTTCTTCCTTGGATATTGTTGATTTGCTACAGTGTTCACGGATAAGAAAGCCAACTGCTAACGCAACCGCTCTTAGAAAAAAAAAAACACTGCTTAAAAATAAAGTTTTTTCTCTCTTTTTTTTTTCCTTTCTCTTAAAACTCTTTCTCCCCATCGCAAATAATGGCGGATGCCTGACAGCTAAATTATTATTATTATGCTGTGCTTATGTACAGAATAAATCATGGTGCTGCATACTGGAACCATAACAAACATAGAGGACTGGATACAGGAACCATACGAACGGCTTCCTCCGGATGTCAGAATGTATATAGTGATGTCTTGGCATATTTTTCCTTTATTGTATTATGGTGATTTGTGTTTAGGTATAATTGTTATTACAAATGCAAATGGATTTTAACAACAGGTTCCGGGAAATAAATGTTACTCACATAAATCATGAAGTTTGCTTTGTGTATACTTTATACTTTATCCTATAATCCCTTTTGCGTTACAAATCACAAACTCATAATCCTATTTAGTTAGTTGCAGTGGAAATCATAGCCTGCGATAGTCCATGCAGCCTACATCTAGTAACAGCCACTTATGGAGCTTTCTACAAAGCAGAAAAAATCCATCCGTATAAGCAGCGGGGCATAAAACCTACTACCCGGCTTACAATAATAGCGGGATATGCTCCTACATCTTCAACCGTTTACAGAATATGTAGACATGAAGATTTGGTAGTGAGATAAGTATGGTAAAAGTGAATCTGACAGCTGATACAAGCTGCCCAAACCACGGGCAGAAAGTATCAGACAGTGGCTGCAGGATTCCCGCCATATATGCTTAACTCTGAAACACTGCAGAGTTTCGGAGAAAAGCAGACTGTAATAGCCACTGGAGATTGCCCTTTAGACTAGTCAGACAGGCGGGTCCCCTGCGGCTTCTCTCCACCCGATGCCCTGCATCGACAGGTCTCTGCCTATACGCTCATGTAGGCAGAGACCTATCAATCCAGTGCAGTAGGCGGGGAGTCGACTAGTTTGTCGTGCGGTTCGGTCTTCGGTAGCTATTAGGAGTATGTTTTTCTCTGAGACGCCGCAGCATTTCAGAGTCAGACATGGCTGACTGAGATGATACAGCCGGTGCCTGATAAATGTTGCCCACAGATTTGTCAGCTGTCATGTTCTTTTTAAGCTGATGGAGAAAATACAGTAGGAGGACAATTTTTGTCCAAGGAACCAATAAAAGGCTTCAGTGGTCAACTGAGTATTTCTGTATAATACAAACATATCCATGATGGGCCTGCATAAAAATATGTATATGAATTACCTACGGCCATAAAATATAAGAGCTTATTAGAGAATATTTAGTTTGTTATACAATTGACCATATTGTTTTTATCTGTTTACGTCCTAGGCCAATAGGCACTATCATTGCAGGGCCAAATTAAATGAAAGGCTCTGTCCACCTTCATAACTAATATTTTTACTGCTCCCATATAACTAAAATGAAAACTGAAGCAATTTTACACTTAATACAATTAGAGTTGATCAAATTGTTCCAACAGATCCTGGTCCAGTGGCCATATTGGTAGTTCGTAGCTGTTGGACCAGAACCCTGCAAACCTTCTCCCAACTCTTGGCATCCTTGTTGCCCCTTTTCATTAAGATGACCAGTGCATTGTCATCATAAATTATCTTTGGCAATTCTTACACCAGGTGACCTTTTTTTTAACGGATGAAGACTCGATGTGCCATTATATTTGCTGCTTGCACTGTCCTCATACAGATACTCCCTTGTCTAAAGTCACAATTTGGATTTATAGTGCGACCTTGACTTGTGCAAATATCCTTTTCATAGAGGAAGAGGACTTGAAATCTAGCGTCACCAATTGGATGTAGCAATCCTAAAAGTCAGCATTGACCCTTTAACATGCCTTGCTACAGGACTTAGGAAAACAAGTCAAACGAGACAATCGATTGCAAGACACGTCTTTTGGAGTGCAAAGCAGGAGATCTGATTTGGCTAAATGAGATGCCTCTCACTGGATGTCTAAGAGGAAACGTTTCACCTCTTGGAAATTGCCTCTTCAGAGAGGAAGAGGGCTTGATCTCTATAATCATTATTATTATTATTATTAATGTCATCTATTGGAAGTAGCCATCCTAAAAGTAAATATCGACTCTTTAATGAACCTTGCCACAAGACTTAGGATAAGACATGACTTGTGGTTATGCTCTGCTCTCTTGCCTGCCTTATTTCTGCTTGCGGGAGACTTGCCACCTCCTCCTCACTATGCTCCGCTCTATAGGCCTCAAGGATAACGTTCTCTCCTGGTTCTCCTCCTACCTCTCTGACCACTCCTTCACTGTATCTTTTGCCTGCTCCTCTTCCTCCCCTTGTGCCCTTGCTATCGGCATTCCTCAGGGCTCAGTCCTAGGCCCCCTCCTCTTCTCTCTATGCACTGCCCCTATTGGACAGACAATCAGCAGATTTGGGTTCCAGTATCATCTCTATGCTGACGACACCCAATTATACACTTCTTCCCCTGACATCACCCACACTCTAATACAAAATATAAAGGATTGTCTGTCTGCTGTCTCTAACATCATGTCCTCCCTCTATCTTAAACTGAATTTCTCCAAAACTGAACTTCTTGTGTTTCTCCTCTCTACTAACCTAACTCTACCTAACATCGAAATTACCTTGGAGGGTTCAACCATAACTCCCAAGCAGCATGCCCGCTGCCTTGGGGTCATATTCAACACTAATCTTTTCTTTACTCCCTATATCCGATGACTCACTTGCTCTTGTCACCTGCATCTTAAAAACATCTCCAGAATCCGACCTTTTCTCACCTTTGAAAATGCTAAAACACTTATTGTCGCTCTTATTCACTCTCGTCTGGGCTACTGCAACTCTCTTCTGATCAGTCTCTTCTCCTCCCCAATCCGTCCTGTATGCAGCAGCCAGGGTCGTATTTCTGTCCAGCCGCTTCACCAATGCCTCCATCTTGTGTCAGTCATTACACTGGTTGCCCATTCGCTACAGGGTCCAATATAAATGTTAGAACTCTCCTGTTAGGTTTTTTTTAGTTTGCTGGTCACATGACCATTTTTGCCTATTTAATCTGGCTACGCCCTCCTGGCCTTGCTGGACTTCATTGTATTTACTACTCTTGAGCTAGCTTGGTGCTCTGTTGCCATTCTCTGTTAGTTTTGCTAGGTCTTCTGACCTCTATGCTTTTTGTTGTGTGTTTGTCTTTGACTGCTACTATTTCTGCTAGGAGGTGCCCAACTTATCCCAGTCCCTAGTTCTTGTAGGGATCCCTCCCTCACATCTATAGGTCTTCGTACAGACTAGCCGAGGACTTTAGCGGGTCTGATCGCAGGATCAGGTTCCCCGTTACATCGTAGGGATCTAGTTTAGTTCTATTGTAGGGACAGATCTCCTGTCTTTCCTTAGTCCCTGTAGCAGATCATAACAGTAAGTCCAGCCCTAAAAGAAAAAAAAAAAAAAACAAGTTCTCTAAGGAAAGACCTCCAGTTTTCCATCATGGTCTCTGTTCAAGATTTGGCTCAACGCTTGCAGGGACTCTCTCTGGAGGTGGCCAAGCTCCAACAACACGTGAGTAGCTGTTCTGGAGCACATTTTGTGGAACCAAAGGTACGTCTGCCTGATTTATTTTTTGGTGAACAACAAGATTTTTTTTCTTTTAAAAATGCTTGTTTATTGTATTTTCGTTTGAGACCCAGATCCTCTGGTGATGAATCACAGCGCATAGGGTTCATAATGTCACTTTTGCGCAAAGATCCTCAGGGATGGGCCTTCTCTCTCCAACCTAGTGATCCGTGCTTTAGATCAGTGGATAGATTTTTTTCTGCTTTGGGTTTGTTGTACGATGATCCTGATCGTGTCTCATCTGCTGAGTCTGAATTGAGACGTTTGAGGCAGGGATCAGGTAATGTGGAAAAATATTGTTCTCACTTCCGTCGGTGGTCTGCCCAGGTGGGGTGGAACGATTCAGGTTTGAAAAGCTTGTTTCTTGCAGGGCTAGGTGAAAGGGTTAAGGATTTACTGATTGCTTATCCCACACCTGGAAACTTGCAGGAGGCAATGCAATTAGCTATACGGGTGGACAGGAGACTGCGTGCAAGGGTTAATGAGAGCAAATCCTCTGCTATGTCAGCTCCGAGTCCTGAGAGGGTCTGTGCTGACAATGGAGAGCCGATGGAGATTGGGGCAATGGCACCCCGCTCTCAGGAAAAAGACCGCAGGCTTTCTGAAGGCTTGTGCTTCTATTGCGGAAATTCTGGTCATTTTATTAAGAACTGTGTGCTTCGTATGAAGAAAGAAAAAAAATGGTCAGTCATGCACGTATTGCCTGTTTAAATTCTAAGGGAGTATTCCTATCTGCTACTACCGCTGCTCAGGATGAATTAATTGAATTTTGGGTATTTGTGGATTGTGGTTCTACTCTGAATGTGATTGATGGGGGATTCTTGGAAAAACTTAGATTAGAACCTAAAACTTTGTCATCCCCTATTGCTGTGGTTTCTGTTGATGGCTCTCCCTTGAAGAGTGTTACTCATAAGGTCTGTGAATTTCCCCTCACTATTAATGGTATTCATCAAGATAATTTGGATTTGGTGGTAATGGATAATTTGCCTTCTCCAGTAATATTGGGGTTACCCTGGTTAAAATTGCACAATCCTGTACTGGATTGGTCTACCAATGAAATTAAGTCCTGGAGCCCTAAGTGTTATGACAAGTGTTGTAACGGACGTATTGCTGCGGTGGAAAAAGGGGAATTACCTGTACCTATTCAGGATTTTTGGAGAGTTTTTTCTGAGGAGGAGTCACAAATTTTGCCTCCCCATAGAGACTATGATTGTACCATTGAACTTGTCCCTGGAGCGACTCTTCCTAAAAGTCGTTTATTTAATCTTACTATTCCTGAGAGAGAGGCTTTGAAGGAATACATGCAGACAAGCTTTGCCGCCGGTCACATTAGGCCTTCCAAGTCTCCTGTGGCTGTTGGATTTTTTTTTGTAAAAAAAAAGATGGCGGTTTACGTCCTTGTCTGGACTTTCGTGAGATTAATAAAATTACTGTACGCAATCCTTACCCACTGCCATTGATTCCTGATTTATTTAACCAGTTAGTGGGGGCCAAGTGGTTCTCTAAAATTGATCTCCGGGGGGCATACAATTTGTTGCACATGAAAGAGGGTGATGAATGGAAGACTGCTTTTAACACTCCTGTGGGTCATTTTGAGAATCTGGTGATGCCTTTTGGTCTTACCAATGCTCCTGCATTTTTTCAGAATCTTATTAATAACATCCTTAGACCTTTAATCGGCAAAAATGTGGTTGTGTATTTGGATGACATTCTGATTTATTCGCCTGATCTGGAGTCTCATTGGCGGAGCGTACGTGAGGTATTACAGTTATTAATGGACAATTCGCTTTTTGCTAAGCTGGAGAAATGTGAGTTCGCTGTACAGAGAATTAGTTTTTTGGGCTACATTATCTCCAGTGAAGGTTTTGAGATGGACCCGGTTAAAGTTCAAGCTGTGCAGGAATGGCCTAGGCCTATTGGTTTGAAATTGATACAGAGGTTTTTGGGTTTCGCCAATTATTACAGAAAATTCATAAAAATTTTTTCTATTATTGTCAAACCGCTGACCGATCTCACCAGGAAAGGTGCTAATGCGGTTCAGTGGACTTCTGAGGCCATTGAAGCTTTTGTGTTTCTAAAGGAGAGGTTCACCTCTGCTCCCATCCTTATGCAGCCTGATGTGACTAAGCCGTTTTTGGTTGAGGTTGATGCTTCTTCGGTGGGGGTCGGTGCGGTGTTGTCTCAGGAAAACAAGGATGGAGTACATCCCTGTGCCTTTTTTTCAAAAAAATTTTCTGAGACTGAACTTAATTACGATATTGGTAATCGGGAATTGCTGGCGATTAAACTCGCATTTGAACACTGGCGTCACCTCTTGGAAGGTGCTGAATTTCCCATTCAGGTTTTCACTGATCATAAAAATCTGATCTATCTTGATGCTGCCAAGCGCTTGAATGCCCGTCAGGCTAGGTGGGCACTTTTTTTCTCGCGGTTTAATTTTTCCGTTACTTACATCCCGGGTACCAAGAATGTTAAAGCGGATGCTTTGTCTCGCAGCTTTTCTCCCATGGTCGGTGTTGAGGAGGAAGAGGAGAGCATTTTACAAGAAGGTGTTGTGATTGCTGCTTTGGACTCCGTTTTGGAGGATGAGATTCTTAAAGCTCAGGAGAATGCCCCATCTAACACTCCCCATGGGAGGTTGTTTGTTCCTAGGACCTTTAGGAGAGATTTGTTTGTTGAGTGTCATGAGTCTCGGTTGGCAGGTCATCCAGGAATTTCTGAGACCAAGAGATTTGTGGGTCGCAGTTTTTGGTGGCCTGGATGGCAGAAGGAAGTCATTAAGTGGGTGCGCCAATGTACTGTGTGTGCTAGATCCAAGTCTTCGCATGCTCCTGCTGCGGGGTTGCTTTGCCCTCTGGAGGTTCCTAGTGCACCTTGGACACATCTGGCTATGGACTTTATTACTGACCTTCCCCCCTCTGAAGGTTTCACGGTCATCTGGGTGGTCGTGGACCGTTTTAGCAAGATGTGTCACTTGGTTCCCTTCATCAAACTGCCTTGCGCTAAGACACTCGCTAAGGCCTTTGTCAAGGAAATTGTCAGACTACATGGTGTTCCTACTGACATTGTTTCTGATAGGGGACCTCAGTTCGTGGCTCGTTTTTGGTGTGCCTTTTGTGACAGGTTGGGAGTTCATTTGTCATTTTCATCCGGATATCATCCTGAGTCTAATGGCCAGACAGAAAGGAAGAACCAGGATGTTGAGCAGTTCTTGCGTTGTTTTGTGGCAGACAATCAAGGGGTGGTCTGAGTTTCTGCCACTTGCTGAATTTGCTCTTAACAACTATACATCCTCTTCTGCTGGGTGTTTGCCTTTTTTTTGTTGTTCTGGGAGACATCCGTCTTTTGGGTCATTCTCCAAATTGGTTTCGGCTGTGCCTGAGGAGGAGAGTTTTTCCGGTGATTTGGAGAGAGTTTGGACGGATGTGCGTGGTAATCTTCAGGAGGCTAACAAAAAATCTAAGAGGTACTTTGATAGGAAACGGCAAGAGGTTTTGTTTGCTGTTGGTGACATGGTTTGGTTGTCCTCTAAGAATCTGCGATTGAGGATTCCTTCTAAAAAATTGGGTCCCAAGTTCGTAGGGCCCTTTAAGGTGCTTCAGATAGTTAACCAATCTGCTGTTAGGTTGGAGGTTCCTACGTCCTGGAAGATTAACCCGGTGTTTCATGTTTCTCTGTTGAAAAAAGCTGATGTGTCGGATGGTGACGCCTCTGCCACTGTTCCTCCGGTGGTGGAGGACGGGGAATGTGAAATTTCCCGCATCCTAAATTCTAGACGGTATAGAGGGAGTTTGCAGTATCTCGTCGCTTGGAAAGGTTTCGGACCTGAGGATAACTCATAGGTGAGGGCGGATGATGTTTCTGCTTCCAGACTTGTCAGAGCGTTTCACAGGAGGTTTCCTGGTAAGCCTGGGCCTAGGGGATCCGGAGGATCCTCTTAGAAGAGGGGGTACTGTTAGAACTCTCCTGTTAGGTTTCTTTTAGTTTGCTGGTCACATGACCATTTTTGCCTATTTAATCCGGCTCCGCACTCCTGGCCTTGCTGGACTTCATTGCATTTACTACTCTTGAGCTAGCTTGGTGCTCTGTTGCCGTTCTCTGTTAGTTTTGCTAGGTCTTCTGACCTCTATGCTTTTTGTTGTGTGTTTGTCTTTGACTGCTACTATTTCTGCTAGGAGGTGTCCAACTTATCCCAGTCCCTAGTTCTTGTAGGGATCCCTCCCTCACATCTATAGGTCTTCGTACAGACTAGCCGAGGACTTTAGCGGGTCTGATCGCAGGATCAGGTTCCCCATTACATCGTAGGGATCTAGTTTAGTTCTATTGTAGGGACAGATCTCCTGTCTTTCCTTAGTTCCTGTAGCAGATCATAACAATAAACTCATCGCTCTCACCCATAAAGCTCCCCACAGTTCTGCACCACCTTATATCTCCTCTCTCATCTCTGGCTCGCCCTACACGTGCCCTCCGTTCTACAAATGACATAAGACTAACATCCCCCATAATCTGAACCTTGCACCTCCGTCTCTCTCGTGCTGCGCCAGTTCTCTGGAATGCACTACCCCAGACGATTCGACTGATGCCTAGCCCCAAGTCTTCAGGCGCACTTTAAAAACCTATGTCTTTAAACAAACCTACCAACTTAACTACTCAGTAAACTAACTTTCCCCTGTCACCTTCTTCTAAATATTATTCATAATCTGCTCCCTACTATTCATCTGTCTCCACACCCTCCATGCACACGATAACGCAATCGATACTTGAGTATTGCACTTAAACATACGGGCTGATGACCGGATCATACAGCTTTATATGAAAATCCCTATTTATTATAATTGCCAGACCTGAAATAACAAGCACTTTTCACCTATTGTGTCCCCCCCATTTCCTTGTAGAATGTAAGCTTGCGAGCAGGGACCTCACTCCTAATGTAACTGTTTAAACTGAAGTCATTGTCTGTACATGTCTTAGCTTAATTGTAAAGTGCTGTGGAATATGTTGGCACTATAGAAATAAAAATTATTATTATTATAGGAATCACTCAGTGGCTGAAGCTCTCCACCACAATCATCTAACTCCTCCTAAGTCTCTGCACAGCACTAAAGTTGTATGTCTCTCTGCCACAGTTTTGCATCCCTCTGCTGGGCCCTGCAGATACACCAGAGTTGTGTGCTGTAACAAGGTACCTCTGCACTGCAAGCACAGCACTTTATCTTTGTGGCATCGACAGGACAGTGCACAAACATAAAACATGTAGGTTTCGCCAAGTTCTTGATGCATCACAGGTGCAACTGCTCTTCCTGTGCATTACGGAAAAATGTAGACGTTAAGAAAAAAATTTTAAATTGCTACATGCAATGTTTTAAATGCTTTATAACAGTAGAAAATATGGTTGCAAAGATATACAGATTCTAATGCTTTAAACAATTAATTTACTGGGCACAATGACTGCAGGGGAAATGGCTGGTTGATCACCTCAAGGCTATCTATTTGATAAGGGATGAGAAAACCCCAATACATGATGGCATATCCTTCCATTATTCTTTAATATTCTAATGATGGGAAATTCCCTGTGCTGTGTGAAAAACTGTGACCTATTCTGTGATCCAGGATGTGGAGCACTGCGGAATCATTTAGTAATATTTTATGATGGACTACAGACATTACACTACAGATCTGAAGTCCGAGTATCCATTTAGGCATTTGCTAGTGCTCCAGTATGTGTTGCCTCCTTCTTTAAGGAATGGCATTGGAGACTATTATTGGGTGATCACTACGCTCTCAGCTCCATGTTTATGCCCGCAGCGTAAAGATTGTTGGACCATGCAGAATGGCAGCCAGCTATTTTTCTTCATTGCTTACACTATAAATACTTCATAAGTGTACATTTATAGCCATTAGAAATTACCGTAATTCTTGTCTCACAGTGATTTTGATTTACAGACTTCCACTAGTTTTATGTACAGCAATTTCCTTATAAAAACCTTGCAGGAAGATGACATCACAGACACATTTTAATGTGACTACCTCACCGCACCAGAGGTTCCATTTTCCACTTCAACATTTCGCAGGTAAACAGATCCGTTTGGAAAAACAGCTGCAGCAGCCCCGCTCCATCCGAGATCAGCTGCCACAGCTAAACTCCAACAGGCCGGCACACAGTTCGAGACAAGTCAATAACCGCACGGAAATATTTTCTAACGGAACCTTACATCAGCACGGCCATAAAAGGTCAGCACAAGACCCAACTCCAATAGATCCTCTCTTTCTGCTGTCCTAATGTTATTAGCAATGACTGTTTCCTGCTCAATCACACTCCCAAAGGATTTCCAATAAAGTTTTTATGTGCCATAACTGTTACATTAAATAAAGCTGAAAAGTATCGAGCCGAACTCTGAGTAAATCACTTTCCAAGCCCGGCAATTGAGTTAGAAGCGAGGATTATAGATCAGAGGAAGCCGTTTTGTTTTTTTTATTTGCTCTTTTTAATAAATATATATAAAATGGCCACTGAACATCCCATTTTCTGGAGTTTTTTAAATATCTGTAATGGATTAGACTATTATCTGTTAGATGATGAATTAGTAGCTATGGATTTTAAGCTTAAGAATCAAGAACTTTTTTTTAGACAATCAGGTTGGGTCGGGGTGTACTGCCATGTGGTCTTCTCTCCAGGTACAAACAGTACAGAATGGAAGTCATAGACGTAATGTATGTAAAAAGCAATATAAGAATGGATTTACGAGCAAGATCAGTTGTTCATGTATGCTTAGTGACTGGGTGACCAAAGAAAATTGCCCAGAGGTTACAACATGGCTGACAATGAATGTAGAAAATAATCTGGATTTTTTTTCCTCTAGAGAAAGGGGAGCCTTCATCATAGTTTATGAAGGACCCCTTGATAGAACACCCTACTTTAGGCAGCAGGTTATTACATCTGTGCTTTATTCTTTATTTAAAGTGCACCTGTCAGCAGGATTGTGCTCAGTAAACTACATACACTGTCAGGTGGGCGACATTACCTGATTAAAATGATACCTTGGTTGATGAAATCTGTCCTGTGGTTCTTGTGTAATCTTTACTTTCAGTTTGGAAATAATGATATGCTTGTGCTTCAGGGCGTCCTGTAGGGGGGCACTCTATCTGGTGCTCTGCTTACTTATTCATCTGTATGCTCTTATGACAACTCACTGTGCCTTCACTGACCTTCCTTCTATTTTATATAATGCATCTAGTAGTGCCCGGCTAGGTAAAATAGGAAGCAGGTAAGTGAACGATTAGTGAGCTGTCATAAGAGCATACAGATGAATAAGTAAGCAGAGAACCAGATAGAGCGCCTCCCACAGGCCGCCCCGAAACACGAGCATATCATTATCTCCAATCTGAAAGTAACGATTACACAGGAACCACAGGACAGATTTCATCAACCAATGTATCATTTTAAACAGTGTAATGTCGCCCACCTGACAGTGTATGTAGTTTACTGAGCACAATCCTGCTGAAAGGTGCACTTTAAGACATGCATAGCTAGTTATAGTATAGTTGTACTATGGAGCCACAGGAACTGTGTATGACTAGTATTGTGCTCTGTGCTGAACTATTTTTTGAGGAAAAATACCTTTATAAAAAAGCATAGAGAATGCCACAAATTTTTTTTCATCTGATTTGCATGTAGCTGAAATCTGGCATCAGATTTTACAGTAAGGGTGCTTTCAGACTACGTTCTGGCATTCGTTTGTTGGTCCTGTTGGGGCTTAAGTCCGAACCCACCTGCAAAACGGGATTCGGATATAGACTATAATGGTGCTGACAGAGTGAATGTGTGCTCTTTCGTACATAATTTTTGGGCGTGTATGCCTACTGGAGATGGGCACCGAGACACAGTCTACCTACATCTGAGTGTCCTGCTCCAGCATGAGATTTGATTCTTTAAGGAAGGTGGGATTTTCCATCAGCCCGAAGAAATGTGCCATGAGAATGGAAGAAGCTAAGTACTTGGGTTATGTCGTAGGCAGAGGCGAAAACAAACCCCAAGTGAATAAGCTTGATGCAATCCAGAATTGGCTACAACCGCTTTCAAAGAAGCATGTCAGTTTGTTTCTAGACATCGGGGGCTACGACCATTGGTTCATCCCTAACTTTGCCATGATAGAGGCACCTTTGACCGACCTCTGTAAGGGTACGAAGTCGGTTATGGCCAAGTGGTCTCCAGAAGCTGAGACAGTATTCCAGGAACTGAAGCTAGCCCTGTATAAACAGCCAGTGTTGGTGGCTCCAGACATCTCCAAGGAGTTTGTGGTCCAGACAGATGCATATGATGTTGGATTAGGTGCCGTCTTGTCTCAGGAAGTGAACGGAAGAGAACACTCGATAATGTACCTGAGTCAGAAGCTGTCTTGTTGCGAGAAAAACTACTCCATAGTGGAGAAGGAATGTTTGGCCATCAAGTGGGTGTTGGACACTCTAAGGTAATACCTCTTGGTGGATGCTAGAGAAGAAGGGGAACCATGCCAAAGTGACCAGGTGGTTCTAAGCACTTCAGGATTTTAGCTTCTAGGTAGAGCATAGGTCCGGGAAACTACATTGTAATGCTGATGCTCAGTCGAGGGTCCACTATTTGAATGCGGAAGATTCCAAGCCCTCCTGCTTTGGGCAAAGGTGTGGGTATGTAAGATGGCTGTCGAATAGGTCCTCGAGGGGAGATGTGTATCACTGAGGTTGGTTGCCTTGGTGTGTAAGTCCGGAAAAGCTGGCTCCAGCCATGTAGAGTTCTGAGAGAGTTAATAGGGAGTGTCAAGCGAGCAGTCAGAGAGATAGGTGGGACTTGCTTCTCACATTTTCTCACCCTGGGGCATAGTGCAGCAGATATAAGGGTCCAGCTGTATTATGGGAGGACTGTGAGTGGAGATGTGCAGACCTCGAGTGTTGTCAGTAGTGCTGAGCCACCCTCGTAGTGTTCGGGTTCGGTTCGGTTCGTCGAACACTGGGATGTTCGTGGAACTGTTCGTGTAACAACTTAGAACACCGTCGAACACCATCGAACACCGTTAAAACCAATGGCAGACAAACAAAAACACATAGAAAACACCTTCAAAGGTGTCCAAAAGCTTACAAACTGCTCAGAATACACTCTCTTTAAAAAAGCCGGCCGGCAATTCAGCAGCGGCATACACCGGTACCCGACAATTTAGAACAGAAAGAATAGAGCATCACACGTAGATTAGATAGATAGAAACATGTCAGTCACATGTAAAAGAAGTACAGTGACAGAGTTGCTTACTGTACTTGTCATTTAGTGTTAAACTATTTATTAAAAAAAAATGATAGTGTTTTCATGCACCCCTCTCTTTAAAAAAGCCGCCGGCAATTCAGCATCGGTATGACAATTTAGAATAGAAAGAATAGAGCATCACACATAGATTAGATAGATAGAAACATGTCAGTCACATATATAATAAGTACAGTGACAGTGTTGATTACTGTACTTGTCATTTAGTGTTAAAATAAAGGATTTATTAAAAAAAAAATTGGCGTGGGGTTCTCCGTAATTTTAGTCTCTAGCGGAGGTTAAGCAGATGGCTGGGGCAGATGTTTGAAGCCTGGGAAGGGGGTAATACCCACGGAGCTTCCCAGGCTACTAATATCAGCCCCCAGCTGAATACCTAGCCTTTACTAGCTATTAAAATGGGGGACCCCCAAAAAAATGATGTGGGGTTCCCCCTATTTTAATAGCTAGCAAAGGCTAGGCAGACAGCTGGGGGCTGATATTAATAGCCCAGAAAGGGTGCCATGAATATTGGCCCCCTCCCAGGCTAGAAACACCAGCCGTCAGCCACCCCCGAAATGGCGCATCCATAGGATGCACCAATTCGGGCACTTAGCCTCGCTCTTCCCACTGCCCTGTAGCGGTGGCAGTGGGGTAATAGGGCTGGGGTTGATGTCAGCTTATAATGCCAGCTGACATCAAGCCCAGGTTAGTAATGGAGAGGCGTCTATAAGACACCCCCATTACTAACCCCATAGTCAAAGTTAAAAAAAAACACAAACACCCAGAATAAAGTCCTTTAATTGAAATAAACACACAATTCTTTATTGTTCTAAATTAAACCATACTTACCATCACGCCCATTCCAGCTGAAGCCAACGATCTCCTGCAATAAAAATAAAATAACAAACCAACATCATCCTTACCTTTCCATGGTTCCCACGATGGCTCCAGCTCTGCTACATTCACATGACAGGCTGTATCGCAGCCGAAAGCTGCCATCCAGCTTGCCATGCCTCAGACACTGAGAAGCGCAGGCATGCTTGCGCTCCTCAGTGTCTGACTGTGACGGCATAAAGATGAGCCGAGGTCATGTCCAATGAACTCAGCTCACCTCATGCACGTCACTGACAGCGTGGGAGAATTCTCCTGCGCTCAGCACTTCAGCAGGAGAGTTCTCCCACGCTGGGATGGCATTGAGATGACAGGCTGGATCGCAGCTGAATGCTGCCATCCCGCTTGTTATCCTTCAGAGACACTGCAGAGCGCAAGCATGCCTGCGCTCTGCAGTGTCTATGAAGGATGGCATGCTGGATGGCAGCGCTCAGCTGCGATCCAGCCTGTCATCTCAATGCCATCCCAGCGTGGGAAAATTCTCCTGCTGAAGCGCTGAGCGCAGGAGAATTTTCCCACGCTGTCAGTGACGTGCATGAGGTGAGCTGAGTTCATTGGACATGACCTCGGCTCATCTTTATGCCGTCACAGTCAGACACTGAGGAGCGCAAGCATGCCTGCGCTTCTCAGTGTCTGCGGCATGGCAAGCTGGATGGCAGCTTTCGGCTGCGATCCAGCCTGTCATGTGAATGTAGCAGAGCTGGAGCCATCGTGGGAACCATGGAAAGGTAAGGATGATGTTGGCTTGTTATTTTATTTTTATTGCAGGAGATCGTTGGCTTCAGCTGGAATGGGCGTGATGGTAAGCATGGTTTAATTTAGAACAATAAAGAATTGTGTGTTTATTTCAATTAAAGGACTTTATTCTGGGTGTTTGTGTTTTTTTTTAACTTTGACTATGGGGTTAGTAATGGGGGTGTCTTATAGACGCCTCTCCATTACTAACCTGGGCTTGATGTCAGCTGGCATTATAAGCTGACATCAACCCCAACCCTATTACCCCACTGTCACCGCTACACGGCAGTGGGAAGAGTGAGGCTAAGTGCCCGAATTGGCAGATCCTATAGATGCGCCATTTCTGGGGTGGCTGACGGCTGGTGTTTCTAGCCTGGGAGGGGGCCAATATTCATGGCACCCTTCCTGGGCTATTAATATCAGCCCCCAGCTGTCTGCCTAGCCTTTGCTAGTTATTAAAATAGGGGGGACCCCACGTCATTTTTTTGGGGGTCCTCCATTTTAATAGCTAGTAAAGGCTAGGTATTCAGCTGGGGGCTGATATTAGTAGCCTGGGAAGCTCCGTGGGTATTACCCCCTTCCCAGGCTTCAAACATCTGCCCCAGCCGTCTGCTTAACCTTCGCTAGAGACTAAAATTACGGGGAACCCCACGCCAATTTTTTTTTAAATAAATCCATTATTTTAACACTAAATGACAAGTACAGTAATCAACACTCTCACTGTACTTCTTATATATGTGACTGACATGTTTTTATGTATCTAATCTATGTGTGATGCTCTTTTCTTTCTATTCTAAATTGTCGGGTACCGATGCTGAATTGCCTGCCGGCTTTTTTAAAGAGACGGTGCATGAAAACACTATTATTTTTTTTTAATAAATCCTTTAACACTAACTGACAAGTACAGTAATCAGCACTATCACTGTACTTATTATATATGTGACTGACATGTTTCTATCTATCTAATCTATGTGTGATGCTCTATTCTTTCTGTTCTAAATTGTCGGGTACTGATGTATGCCGCTGCTGAATTGCCGGCTTTTCATGTTTCACTGTGAGCACTGTCCCCAGCGATTTGGGCAATCACTGTAATGCCACAACCACCATGGCTGTGACATTACAGTGAGTGGCAGACAATCCCTGCATGATTGGTGCTCTAAATAGCGCCAGACATGCAGGACACGCTTTTGGTGCACGAACAGTTATCGAACATAACCTCGAACAGCCGAATTTTTTGCAAATCGTTTGCGTTGGTCCAACGACTCGAACACCGCCCAAAACAGCTTGAATTTGAGATTGGCCAACAGTTCTAGTCGAACACCGCTCATCTCTAGTTGTCAGTCTCCTGCCAGAGACTTCAAGCTGGACACATTGTTCTGTTCCGGTGAGCCCGCACTGTCACGTAGGTGCCTATTTACACGGATTATTTATTTTATTTTGCTTATACCGAGAGACTGCATTTATGCTTGTTTTGTGGAACATTTATGAAGTTTTAATAAACCATACTGTATGAATAAAGAACTTTCTGCTGGTGAATACCTCAAGCGCTGTGAGTGAGTGGAATATTTACACTATATACAGCAGGAAAAAGAGAAGAATTAGCTGGGTAGAAGGACAAAATGAGCAAATGTAAGCACACAGTGTTATATTATATGATGATTGCAACATATTAAGAGGATAAAAACTTTGATGGGGATGCTTTTTCAAATTGAATATTGTTTCTGATAACTTTGATCCAACTGTGACATTAAAGGTGTAACATCCCTGGCGGTGTGCTTGCATAGTGCACCACCTCCCACTATGCAAGACCGCAATCTTACCCATCAGTCCAGCCTACAAACCTTGCTCCAGTTCATGCTGTGTGCATGTCTCTTGTCTGATTGCTTAGGGCGGCGGCCCGGTTACTTCCTGATTCTTATAGCTGCTGTGGGCGTGCTCCTAATGCGTCCCCAGCCTATTGCTGTTAGGCACTGGATATTTAAAATCCCTCCACCCAGAAGGAGGTGCCTGAGCACCACCTTCACTCATTTTGTCTTTGCAACTGAATTGCCAGGTCCTGTCCTGTATCTTGTCTGTTTCCGCCACTCTGGGGGCTGCATACCCAGACCTGTTATCTCTGACTTCTTGTCTTTTTCCGCCACTCTGGGGGCTGCATACCCAGACCTGTTACCTGTGACTTCTAATCTGTTTCTGCCACTCTAGGGGCTGCATACCCAGACCTGTTACCTGTGACTTCTAATCTGTTTCTGCCACTCTAGGGGCTGCATACCCAGACCTGTTATCTCTGACTTCTAGTCTGTTTCTGCCACCCTGGGGGTTGAATACCCAGGCTCGTTCTTGTATCTCGTTGCAGTACCAGTTCCTGTCTGAACTGTCTCCTAGCCTGTTACCTGTTTGTCTCTATGTCCGTACCTTCCCTTTCCTGCAGTGTCTGAATCTGCACATAACTCCAACTCGTTGTCTCTGTACTTCTGCTTGTGAGTTTTGTGTCCACTCGCTACTTCATAGTAAGTACCTTGTGTGTATCTGGTTCTGCTTGTCCCTTTTCCCTTCCTCCGTATCTACCTCCTGTGTTCTAGCCATCTTCCTGTATTTTCCAGTCTGTTCCATGTGAACAGAGTCCTGTCCTCTCTGCCTGCACCTTCAGCCCTGTTCGGCTCTGCTTGCTCACCGTGCCAGCGGTTTCCCTCTGCTCTGCCTTGCCCACCGCTCAGGCGATTCCGCTCTGCTCTGCCTTATCCACCGCACCTGCGGTTTCGCTCTGCTCTGCCTTGTCCACAGCACCTGCGGTTTCACTCTGCTCTGCCTTGTCCACCGCACTTGCGGTTTCACTCTGCTCTGCCTTGTCCACCACACCGGCGGTTTCGCTATGCTCTGCCTTGTCCACCACTCTGACGGTTCCTCTCTGCTCTGCCTTGACCACCGCTCTGGCAGTTCCTCTCTGTTCTGCCTTGTCCACCGCTCCGGCGGTTCCGCTCTGCTCTGCCTTGCCCACCGCACCGGCGGTTCCTCTCTGCTCTGCCTTGTCCTCCGCTCCGGCGGTTTCGCTTTACTCGGCTTGTCTACCGCATCTGCGGCTCTGTTCCTGTCTCCCAGTCTGTACTGGACCCTATCCAGCCTGCGCTCCAACCTGCTAGTACCTCCCTGTCTGCACTCCAGCCGTGCTTGCCAGTATCTCCCTGTCTGCATACCAGCCGTGCCTGCCAATACCCACCTGTCTGTATGCCAGTCTAACATGCCTGTTCCTGCATTCTCCGGTGTGGGTCAACAGCTGTGACCGGGGTCTGACCTGGAGTAGCACCTGGTCCCTCTGCTCGGTTCCTCCTTGGTTCACGGAGTCGACTGAGCTGCCGTGCGACCTTGGTCGGATCGGGTTGATACTTAGTTACGCCTCTCCAGGCACTCCTCGGTTCATGTTACAGTGGGATCACTAATCACGCTCACGCCAGTCAGTCTAGGCGCGAACGCAACAGTTTGCTCAGGCCATGGTTCCCGTTGAGCCCCACGGCCTTTCGCTCTTATAGACATTTTGAATCCTTGTCTGGCGAATACGTGCACGAAGAAAAATTTTTTTCTCAAGCTATGGCCCAGGCGATTTACGCACCAGCCAAATGAATCTATCAGCACTCGTTCCTGCGGATCCACCACGGTACTATGGGGATCCAAAACGAAGCCATGCATTTGTGGAGCAATGCATGCTGCATTTCACGTTCTATGCTCACTATTTTCCTACCAATCAGGTTAAAGTGGCATTTATGATGTCCTACCTAGCGGGTGACGCCTTGAAATGGATCACCCCCCTTTGGGAAGCATGGGATCCTATCGTCTTTGACCTGCAGGCCTTCTAATGGTCTTCGATGACCCTAATCCTGAAGCCTCTGCTAAAGCTTCCCTTCCCAATATCCCGGAGCAGCCCCGATGGGTAATGTGTGTAGGTAGCCTACCAGTCCTCCTGCCCGAAGAGACTGCTGCCCACCCAGAATACACACAGGATGACTATGCTCCACAGAATACTTCTCTTCCAAACCTCAAGAGGCAGTCCAGACATGCAAGGCGTAGAGGTAAACCGTCACGCCAGGTTCTGTCCTCCAAAAGACCTGCTGCCCCCCCTCCTGTAGAGGCAGCTTTCCGCACAGAATCCATGCAGGATGACTATGTTCGTCAGGCAAAGCAGAAGCCAGAACTCAGTCACAAAATCGGATTGCGGTCCCCCTGCGGTGGTTTGGGACCCCCTGACGTTCTTTGTCCAGCGAAGGTTGGAGAATCTTAAGACATTAGGCCTGTAGGAGAGGCTGCCCTTGGCGTTAGTGTTTCCTCTCCACAGATGACCATGACTGTCTCCGTGGCAAGTGAAGGCCTCGGATTAACCGGAAGTTTCGGGCTTAAAGCCTTGAAGAGTCTGTGTCTGATTCCCGTCCGACAACTCCAAAAGCCGGTTTTGGCATTGTCAGCAGAAGAACGAGCCCTACTCAGAAACAGTCAAAATATGTCTGTACAAATTAAGCTCCAGATTGGAGCATTATACAAGAAGAAGTTCACATTCCAGGTGCTGACTGGCTTACCCACAGGTCATCCAGATCTGAGAGATCTAGTGCCCGCTCAGGTCTGGAGATCCTGCATGGTGTATCCTGGGGGACTGCTAAGGTACAAGGGGTGTCCAGTCCCCATATCTTCAGGACAGTCAGCAGTTTCTTCTTCTTCTTCACCAGATCTGCTAGTCGCTGACTCGCTGTGCGCTGAAGTCTCCGAAGGAAGAGAAGCGGAGGCGATGTCCCCACACGGTATCGACGATTGTACCAATGATCTGGCTTCAGGTACCGTCCGGCCTTACAGACATGTCATCTCTGAAACCAGATTGAAGATGGTCCCAAAGCAAGGACCTTCCATCTCTAATAAATCTGGTCTTACGTCCATCAAGGTGGTGGTTACCCCCGAGTCTCTGCACCCCTCCAACCAGGCGGAGGACCTCCAGTTGTCTCCTGAATTTCCCGGGGTGCTACCTGATAAATGGAGAGAAACTTTCCTACAGCCGGTACCTGGTACACCGCCCACTTCATCCAGTAAGCTTGGCAAAGTGTACGTCAAGGCGGTGGTTACCCCTGAGTCTCTGCACCCCTCCAACCAGGCGGAGGACCTTCAGTTGTCTCCTGAATCCACCAGGGTGCTACCTGATAACAAATGGAGAGAGACTTTCCTGTGTGCTGTTCCTGGTACTTCACCCACTTCATCTGTTGCTGAGGATGGCTTGATAGGAGGAAGCATCCTAGTCACCAAGATGATGAGACCAGTTTTGTTTCCTCTAATGGACAGAAGAGGTAATCCTCTTGAAGAGAAGGATTGGCCTCCAAATTCTCTGCAGAAGACTCTTGCAGGCTTGAAGAAGAGGGGGCGTAAAGGGGGGTTACTGTAACATCCCTGGCGGTGTGCTTGCATAGTGCACCACCTCCCACTATGCAAGACCGCAATCTTACCCATCAGTCCAGCCTACAAACCTTGCTCCAGTTCATGCTGTGTGCATGTCTCTTGTCTGATTGCTTAGGGCGGTGGCCCGGTTACTTCCTGATTCTTATAGTTGCTGTGGGCGCGCTCCTAATGCGTCCCCAGCCTATTGCTGTGAGTCACTGGATATTTAAACCCCCTCCACCCAGAAGGAGGTGCCGGAGCAACACCTTCACTCAGTTTGTCTTTGCAACTGAATTGCCAGGTCCTGTCCTGTATCTTGTCTGTTTCCGCCACTCTGGGGGCTGCATACCCAGGCCTGTTATCTCTGACTTCTTGTCTGTTTCCGCCACTCTGGAGGCTGCATACCCAGACTAGTTATCTCTGACTTCTAGTCTGTTTCCACCACTCTGGGGGCTGCATACCCAGACCTGTTAACTGAGACTTCTAGTCTGTTTCGCCACCCTGGGGACTGCATACCCAGGCCTGTTATCTCTGAATTCTAGTCTGTTTCTAACACTGTGGGGGCTGCATACCCAGACCTGTTATCTCTGAATTCTAGTCTGTTTCCGCCACTCTGGGGGCTGTATACCCAGGCCTGTTACTGATATGATCTGCTACAAGCACTAAGGAAAGAAAGGAGATCTGTCCCTACAATAGAACTAAGCTAGATCCCTACGATGTAACGGGGAACCTGATCCTGCGATCAGACCCGCTAAAGTCCTCGGCTAGTCTGTACGAAGACCTATAGATGCAAGGGAGGGATCCCTACAAGAACTAGGGACAGGGATAAAGTTGGGCACCTCCTAGCAGAAATTGTAGCAGTAAAAGACAAACACACAACATAGAACATAAAGGTCCAAAGACCAAGCTAAACAGACTGAGAAAGGTAACTAAGCACCAGGCTAACTTAAGAGTAGAAATTACAATGAAATCCAGCAAGGCCAGGAGGGTGGAGCAGGATTAAATAGGCAAACAAGGTCATGTGACCAGCAAGATAGAAAAAACCTAACAGGAGAGTTCTAACAGTACCCCCTCTTCTATGAGGATCCTCCGCATCCCCTAGGCCCAGGCTTATCAGGAAACCTCTTGTGAAACTTTCTGACAAGTCTAGAAGCAGAAACATCATCCGCCCTCACCCATGAGTTATCCTCGGGTCCGAAACCTTTCCAAGCGACGAGATACTGCAAACTCCCTCTATACCGTCTAGAATTTAGGATGCGGGAAATTTCGTATTCCCCGTCCTCCACCACCGGAGGAACAGTGGCAGAGACGTCTCCATCCGACACACAAGCTCTTTTCAACAGAGAAACATGAAACACCGGATTAATCTTCCAGGAGGTAGGAACCTCCAACATAACAGCAGATTGGTTAACTATCTGAAGCACCTTAAAGGGCCCTACAAACTTGGGACCCAATTTTTTAGAAGGAATCCTCAACCGCAGATTCTTAGAGGACAACCAAACCATGTCACCAATAGCAAACAAAACCTCTTGCCGTTTCCTATCAAAGTACCTCTTAGATTTTTTGTTAGCCTCCTGAAGATTACCAAGCACATCCGTCCAAACTCTCTCCAAGTCACCGGAAAAACTCTCCTCCTCAGGCACAGCCGATACCAATTTGGAGAATGACCCAAAAGACGGATGTCTCCCAGAACAACAAAAAAAAAGGCGAACAACCAGCAGAAGAGGATGTATGGTTGTTAAGAGCAAACTCAGCAAGTGGCAGAAACTCAGACCACCCCTCCTGATTGTCTGCCACAAAACAACGCAAGAACTGCTCAACATCCTGATTATTCCTTTCTGTCTGGCCATTAGACTCAGGATGATATCCGGATGAAAACGACAAATGAACTCCCAACCTGTCACAAAAGCACGCCAAAAACGAGCCACGAACTGAGCTCCCCTATCCGAAACAATATCAGTAGGAACGCCATGTAGTCTGACAATTTCCTTGACAAAGGCCTTGGCGAGTGTCAGCGCAGGGCAGTTTAATGAAAGGACCAAGTGACACATCTTGCTAAAACGGTCCACGACCACCCAGATGACTGTGAAACCCTCAGAGGGGGGGAGGTCAGTAATAAAGTCCATAGCCAGATGTGTCCAAGGTGCACTAGGAACCTCCAGAGGGCAAAGCAACCCCGCTGCAGGAGTATGTGAAGACTTAGATCTAGCACACACAGTACATTGACGCACCCATTTAATGACTTCCTTCTGCCATCCAGGCCACCAAAAACTGCGACCCACAAGTCTCTTGGTCTCAGAAATTCCTGGATGACCTGCCAACCGAAACTCATGACACTCAACAAACAAATCTCTCCTAAAGGTCCTAGGCACAAACAACCTCCCATGGGGAGTGTTAGAAGGGGCATTCTCCTGTGCTTTAAGAATCTCATCTTCCAAAACGGAGTCCAATGCATCAATCACAACACCTTCTTGTAAAATGCTCCCCTCCTCCTCAGCACCGACCATGGGAGAAAAGCTGTGAGACAAAGCATCAGCTTTAACATTCTTGGTACCCGGGATGTAAGTAACGGAAAAATTAAACCGTGAGAAAAAAATTGCCCACCTAGCCTGATGGGCATTCAAGCGCTTGGCAGCATCAAGATAGATCAGATTTTTATGATCAGTGAAAACCTGAATGGGAAATTCAGCACCTTCCAAGAAATGACGCCAGTGTTCAAATGCGAGTTTAATAGCCAGCAATTCCTGATTACCAATATCGTAATTAAGTTCAGTCTCAGAAAAAATTTTTGAAAGAAAAAGCACAGGGATGTACTCCATCCTTGTTTTTCTGAGACAACACCGCACCCACCCCCACCGAAGAAGCATCAACCTCAACCAAAAACGGCTTAGTCACATCAGGCTGCATAAGGTTGGGAGCAGAGCTGAACCTCTCCTTCAGAAACACAAAAGCTTTAATGGCCTCAGTAGTCCACTGAACCGCATTAGCACCTTTCCTGGTGAGATCAGTCAGTGGTTTGACAATAATAGAAATTTTTTTAATGAATTTTCTGTAATAATTGGCGAAACCCAAAAACCTCTGTATTGATTTCAAACCAATAGGCCTAGGCCATTCCTGAACCACCTGAACCTTCACAGGGTCCATCTCAAAGCCTTCGCTGGAGATAATGTAGCCCAAAAAACTAATTCTCTGTACAGCAAACTCACATTTCTCCAGCTTAGCAAAAAGCGAATTGTCAATTAATAACTGTAATACCTCACGCACGCTCAGCCAATGAGACTCCAGATCAGGCGAATAAATCAAAATGTCATCCAAATACACAACTACATTTTTGCCGATCAAAGGTCTAAGGATGTCATTAATAAGATTCTGAAAAAATGCTGGAGCATTGGTAAGACCAAAAGGCATAACCAGGTTCTCAAAATGACCCACAGGAGTGTTAAAAGCAGTCTTCCATTCATCACCCTCCTTCATGCGCAACAAATTGTATGCCCCCCGGAGATCAATTTTAGAGAACCACTTGGCCCCCACTAACTGGTTAAACAAATAAGGAATCAATGGCAGTGGGTAAGGATTGCGTACAGTAATTTTATTAATCTCACGAAAATCCAGACAAGAACGTAAACCGCCGTCCTTTTTTTTAACAAAAAAAAATCCAACAGCCACAGGAGACTTGGAAGGCCTAATGTGACCGGCGGCCAAGCTTGTCTGTATGTATTCCTCCGAAGCCTTTCTCTTAGGAATAGTAAGATTAAATAAACGACTTTTAGTAAGAGACACTCCAGGGACAAATTCAATGGTACAATCATAGTCTCTATGGGGAGGCAATATTTGTGACTCCTCCTCAGAAAAAAATCTCCAAAAATCCTGAATAGGTACAGGTAATTCCCCTTTTTCCACCGCAGCAATATGTCCGTTACAACACTTGTCATAACACTTAGGACTCCAGGACTTAATTTCGTTGGTAGACCAATCCAGTACAGGATTGTGCAATTTTAACAAGGGGGACCCCAAAATTACTGGCGAAGGCAAATTATTTAATACCACCAAATCCAAATTTTCTTGGTGAACACCATTAATAGTGAGGGGAAATTCACAGACCTTGTGAGTAACACTCTTCAAGGGGGAGCCATCGACAGAAACCTCAGCAATAGGGGATGACAAAGGTTTGGGTTTTAATTTAAGTTTTTCCAAGAATCCCCCATCAATCACATTCAGAGTAGAACCACAATCCACAAATATCCGAAATTCAATTAATTCTTCCTGAGCAGCAGTAGTAGCAGAAAGAAATACCCCCTTAGATTTTAAACAGGCAATACGGGCGTAACTGACCTTTTTTTTTTCTTTGTTCATATGAAGTACACAGTTCTTAATAAAATGGTCAGATTTCCCGCAATAAAAGCACAAACCTTCAGAAGATCTGCAGTCTTTTTCCTGAGAGCGGGGTGCCTTCGCCCCGATCTCCATTGGCTCTCCAATGTCAGTACAGACCCTCTCAAGACTCGGAGCTGACATGGCAGAGGATTTACTTTCATTAACCCTTGCACGCAGTCTCCTGTCCACCCGTATAGCTAATTGCATAGCCTCCTGCAAGTTTCCAGGTGTGGGATAAGCAATCAGCAAATCCTTAACCCTTTCACCTAGCCCCGCAAGAAACAAACTTTTCAAAGCTGAATCGTTCCACCCCACCTGGGCAGACCACCGACGGATATTTTTCCACATTACCTGATCCCTGCCTCAAATGTCTTAATTCAGTCTCAGCTGATGAGACACGATCAGGATCATCATACAACAAACCCAAAGCAGAAAAAAAACTATCCACTGATCTTAAGCATGGATCACTAGGTTGGAGAGAAAAGGCCCATCCCTGAGGTTCTTTGCGCAAAAGTGACATTATGAACCCTATGCGCTGTGATTCATCACCAGAGGATATGGGTCTCAAACGAAAATACAATAAACAAGCATTTTTAAAGGCAAAAAATTCCTGTTGATCACCAAAGAATAAATCAGGCAAACGTACCTTTGGCTCCACAAAATGTGCTCCAGAACAACTACTCACGTGTTGTTGGAGCTCGGCCACCTCCAGAGAGAGTCCCTGCAGGCGTTGAGCCAAATCCTGAACCGACACCATGATGGAAACTGGAAGTCTTTCCTTAGAGATATTTTTGGGCTGGACTTACTGTTATGATCTGCTACAAGCACTAAGGAAAGAAAGGAGATCTGTCCCTACAATAGAACTAAGCTAGATCCCTACGATGTAACGGGGAACCTGATCCTGCGATCAGACCCACTAAAGTCCTCGGCTAGTCTGTACGAAGACCTATAGATGCAAGGGAGGGATCCCTACAGGAACTAGGGACTGGGATAAAGTTGGGCACCTCCTAGCAGAAATTGTAGCAGTAAAAGACAAACACACAACATAGAACATAAAGGTCTGAAGACCAAGCTAAACAGACTGAGAAAGGTAATTAAGCACCAGGCTAACTTAAGAGTAGAAATTACAATGAAGTCCAGCAAGGCCAGGAGGGTGGAGCAGGATTAAATAGGCAAACAAGGTCATGTAACCAGCAAGATAGAAAAAACCTAACAGGAGAGTTCTAACAGTTACCTGTGACTTCTAGTCTGTTTCTGCCACCCTGGGGGCTGTATACCCAGGCTTGTTCTTGTATCTCGTTGCAGTACCAGTTCCTGTCTGAACTGTCTCCTAGCCTGTTACCTGTTTGTCTCTATGTCCGTACCTTCCCTTTCCTGCAGTGTCTGAACCTGCACCTAACTCCAACTCGTTGTCTCTGTACTTCTGTTTGTAAGTTTTGTGTCCACTTGCTACTTCATAGTAAGTACCTTGTGTGTATCTGGTTCTGCTTGTCCCTTTTCCCTTCCTCCGTATCTACCTCCTGTGTTCTAGCCATCTTCCTCTATTTTCCAGTCTGTTCCATGTGAACAGAGTCCTGTCCTCTCTGCCTGCACCTTCAGCCCTGCACGGCTCTGCTTGCTCACCGCGCCAGTGGTTTCCCTCTGCTCTGCCTTGCCCACCGCTCCGGCCGTACTGCTCTGCTCTGCCTTGTCCACCGCACCTGTGGTTTCACTCTGCTCTGCCATGTCCACCGCACCTGCGGTTTCGCTCTGCTCTGCCTTGTCCACTGCACCTGCGGTTTCGCTCTGCTCTACCTTGTCCACCGCACCTGCGGTTTCGCTCTGCTCTGCCTTGTCCACCGCACCGGCGGTTTCGCTCTCCTTTGCCTTGTCCACTGCTCCGGTGGTTTCTCTCTGCTCTGCCTTGACCACCGCTCTGGCGGTTCCTCTCTGTTCTGCCTTGTCCACCGCTCCGGCGGTTCCGCTCTGCTCTGCCTTTCCCACCGCACCGCCGTTTCCTCTCTGCTCTGCCTTGTCCTCTGCTCCGGCGGTTTCGCTTTACTCTGCTTGTCTACTGCATCTGCAGCTCTGTTCCTGTCTCTCAGTCTGTACTGGACCCTATCCAGCCTGCGCTCCAACCTGCTAGTACCTCCCTGTCTGCACTCCAGCCGTGCTTGCCAGTATCTCCCTGTCTGCACTCCAGCCGTGTTTGCCAGTACCCACCTGTCTGCATACCAGCCGTGCTTGCCAGTGCCCACCTGTCTGCATACCAGCCATGCTTGCCAGTGCCCACCTGTCTGCATACCAGCCGTGCCTGCCAGTACCCAACTGTTTGCATACCAGCCGTACCTGCCAATACCCACCTGCCTGTATGCCAGTCTAACCTGCCTGTTCCTGCATTCCCCAGTGTGGGTCAACAGCTGTGACCAGGGTCTGACCTGGAGTAGCACCTGGTCCCTCTGCTCGGTTCCTCCTTGGTTCACGGAGTCAAATGAGCCGCCGTGTGACCTTGGTCGGATCGGGTTGATACTTAGTTATGCCCCTCCAGGCACTCCTCAGTTCATGATACAGTGGGATCACTAATCACGCTCACGCCAGTCAGTCCGGGCACGAGCGCAACAAAAGGATTATCCCTAAAATCACAATGTTGTTTCAAAAAAATATTTAATAATTTGTGGCAATAAAAATCATTTTTAAATCTGCCCTATTTTTCTCATCATCCACCTCCTCAAAGGATGTCCCTCCATGCTCTATTTATCTTCCTGCTGCCAATAGAATCGTTCTGCTGTAGTTTCAGTGCTCTTGGTTGATCATGTGCAGTGCAGTTTCTCTCAGCTGGTAACCTGCTCTGCTCTGGCTCCAGCACTGACATGGAGTGTATTCTACCATTAGAATATACTTTATGCCTCTGTACTATGCTCCTATGCAGTACCCAGCCTGACTGATTGTATGTCCTGCCATCTACATCAGCATAGCTGTCTGTGTGATTTTACATTGTTGTTACCTCATTTCTAGCAGCTCAACTCTCCTGCACTCCTCATCAACAGAGCTACAGTGCTTGTAATTAGTGTTGAGCCACCCCCGTAGTGTTCGAGTTCGGTTCGGTTCGTCGAACACCCGTGTGTTCGCCGAACTGTTCGTGGAACTGTTCGTCGAACACCTTCGAACACCGTTAAAACCAATGGCAGGCAAACAAAAACACATAGAAACACATAGAAAACACCTTCAAAGGTGTCCAAAAGCTGACAAACTGCTCAGAAGACACAACTAACACATGGATAAGTGACAAGTACATATAGTCATGCGAAAAGAAAAGAGGTGGAGGAGTAAAAGGAGGGGGAGACACAGATATAGGCATGTCATGCCCTTCTAAAATCCAAAAAGTGAGAAGCCGAGACGGCCAGTCCGCTCCTGCTCGTGCCACCTCCGTGTCGCCGGGTTTGTGCCAGAGCCGCGGTGAACCCTGACGGCCAGCCCCCCTCTCCCAATACTGGTGCCTGTCCGCTGGTGGGTCGAGAGAGCCCCCCTGTGGTGGAGGCAGCTCTAAGCTTTTTAATTTAAATTGTCCCTCTAATTTGAATGAATACACTTTAAATCCATTTACAAGGATCTATTGGAGGGCAAGTCTCATGCCAGCAGCCGCGTAATTCCAGCTCCAGTAGCGTCCACTAAAGCTGCTGCAGTTAAAAAGCTTTTATAAGGATCGAGCTCGGCTGTCCACCGCAAGGCATCCTACTGCCAGTCCCAGCCCCTATGCCTTGGGGTGCCTCCTGATGCTCTTCACTGAGTATCCCGTGGTCCCGAAGCATTTCCTTTGAAAAAATTAAGTGTCCAAACTACAGGTGGTGTAGCTTGCTTAACAGCCGGGATAATCCGCTGACTAGCAGACACTGCTACTAGGCACAAAGTATTTCCTGGGCTAGATGCAGTTAAAAATTTGTAAGTAGATACTCTCGTTGGATGCTGAGAAAGCATTCCATAGAGTCTCCTGGCACGCCATATATGATTCTCTTAAAAAGCTTGGGGTAGGGGTCTAGGGGACCCTTTTATAGCCAAAATCACGGCCCTGTATCACAATACGTCACCTAGGCTGAAGATAAATGGAACTGTAGCACCGAGGGCTCGGTTGCTACAGACCTATTGCACCTCACCCAGAGGTGTGATATCTCACTCTCAGATAAGGATGGAGTGTGGATCAGGACCCGACACCTGCATGCATTACACCACATTGCCGTGGGGCAGGGCGACCAATATGCCCCTGAGATGGGCACGACAGTCCCTGTCCCTGGCTGGAGTGGGGGGAGGGAACACTGAGGAAGGGGAACCCTGCAGTGCAGGAGCAGGGAGGAAGCAGTTCCTGGGTGCATTGAGAAGGGAGTATGAAAGGTGGGCACCATCTTAGTTCAGTGCAGAGAAGTCTGAGCAGAAGTGGCAGGGAGCAGGGGCTCTGCATGAGCTCTGCTCCGGAGGCGGGCCTAGTAACAGAGGCCCAGGCCTGCAAGAGGGAGAAGGAAGGAAGAGGAGCGGAGAAGGCTCCAGGAACGAGGAATGAAGGGATCCCAGGGGTGCGGACGGGCGAGTCGCCACCGCACGCCCGAATCCACCTGAGTGGAGGGGTCAGGCCAAAGGGGGAGACCGGTCCCCGAACTAGTGGAGGCAGGAAACGACCCTCAGCTAGAAACCGGAGGCTCTGACATTTTATGTGGCGCAGCCCCTTGCTCCACCCGCTAGGAAGGCACCACATAGGGTCAGGGAAACTGGCGCCAAGTTTACCAAGAGGAGGCCCGAGGCAGCCGGACAGAAGTGTTGGTAAGAAAGGCCAGACAAAGGACACACAAAGGGGGTCCTGTGAAGCGCTCCAAAGTTATCTGGGAGTTGTCTGAGCCCCTCACCTGGTGAGCACAGTACGACGTGGGCAGCCGTTACCTGCAGACGTGGTCTGGATAATAAGAACTGTGAGTAAAGGCCCTGAACTGCATCACTGACTCCATGTCGTTACTGCTGCTGCCCTGCACCATCACCCCCATCCTCCGCATACACTGCCCTGAGGCTATACTCCTCCCGTGGGGAGTTATGCTACGCTCTGCTGCACCCACAACACCAGCCTTAGCGGTCTGCCCTGTAGCGGCGGTTCACTCTGACCGCAATCCACGGGTGGCGTAGTCGGACATTTAAACATCAAAACCACATAAATAGTTCCGCCACTGGTTTGACCGCCCTGAGCCACGGAACCGGATCGCCGCCACGAAGACTACAACCACCAGCATCCACCAAAAAGGGTCCGGCTCCGGGTGTCTCAAGGCCCAGGGGGTGCGTCAGAACATTTTCATCACCTTTCACAATCACCAATGGGACAAGGCAGGGATGTCCTCTGTCCCCTCTCTTATACATCCTAGTGACGGAGCACCTGCTCTCATCAATTCGCCATAACCCCAATATTAGGTGGATTGAGGTGGGAGGCACCGAGTACAAGTGCTCTCTATTTGCTGATGATGTCCTAGTATATATCACTCAATCACATATATCCATCCCTGCTGTTATGGCTGAAATAGATCACTTTGTTACATGGTAAAATTTTAAAATCAATGCAGCGAAGTCTGAGGCCCTCGATGTCTCCCTCCCTAAATCCATATAGGATTCCATCCAGTCCAACTTTCCCTTTGCCTGGCCCTCACAGGGTATCAAATACTTAGGAATTCCTATTCATAGAGACCTCTCCCATCTATGTTATCTTAATTTTGGGCCCTTTATTGAACAATTCCATACAGACCACGGTTGGCAAGTTAGAACTGTAAGATTCACTACGTGAACCACTGGTGTTTTGTGGAAAAGCACATGTACACCGCGTTCCAAATTATTATGCAAAAAGTGTTTAGGAGTGATAAGGGAAGAATTTGTTTGTTTGTCAGTTAAACTCATTGATGGTGATGTGTGTCAGGGCTCTTTATATCACTGTAAGCAATTGCAGACACCTGTGCTAATTAGTTTGGCAGGTGTGTCCAATGAAAGGCAAGACTACTTAAGAAGGCTCTCTCACATTATTAAGCAGCCTACATTTTCTGCCAAAATGGGAAAGAAAAAGGATGTGTCGGCTGCTGAGAAGCAACAAATTGTGGAGTGTTTAGGTCAAGGCATGACTACAATCAACATTGTGCGATGATCAGGATGAAGTGTCTTGGCAATCAAGAAGTATGTAGCTGATTCACAGTACACACGTGTGCGTGCTGATAAGGGCAAATTGAGGACTCTTTCCTACAGGCAATTACGTCAGGTTGAAAGAGCAGCGGCAAAAAAGCCTTGTCATAGCAGCACACAAGTTTTTGAAGCTGCTTGTGCCTCCAACGTCCCCCGAACAACAAGATGCAGGGTCCTTCAGAGGTTTGCAGCTGTGCATACGCCATCCTGTCGACCTCCTCTATCCACTTCACACAAGCAGAAACGGCTCCAGTGGGCCAAACATTACATGAAGACTGATTTCAAAACTGTTTTGTTCACGGATGAGTGCCGTGCAGCGCTCGATGGTCCAGATGAATGGAGTGGAGGATGGCTGGTTGATGGACACCCCACGCAAACACGGCTACAGCGCCAACAAGGAGGAGGTGGAGTAATGTTTTGGGCTGGAATCATGGGGAGAGAGATTGTCGGCCCCTTTAGGATCCCTGAAGGCGCTAAAGATGAACTCCATAATGTATGTGGATTTTCTCAAACAGCACTTCCTGCCATGGTTCAAGAAGAAGAACCGTGTATTTCACAGCAAGATCATTTTTCTGCATGATAATGCACCATCTCATGCTGCACATAAAACATCTGCATCTCTGGCTGATATGGGCATAAAAGGGGACAAACTTATGGTGTGACCCCCATGCTCCCCTGACCTCTACCCCATTCAGAACCTTTGGAGCATCATTAAAAGGAGTGTCTATGATGGCGGGAGGCAGTTCACATCTAAGCAACAGCTCTGGGAGGGTATTCTGTCCTCATGCAAAACAATTGAAGCAGAAACCATCCAAAACCTGACAAATTCAATGGACGAGAGAGTTCAGAAGCTCCTTTCGAACAAGGGGTCCTATGTGAAAATGTAACATCACCTAGAATAAAGTTTTGAGTTGAAAACTGTTTGATTTCAGTTTCTAACAACCTGCTAATGCTTATAATTTCAAAAATGACCATTTTTTTGGTCTTTATTAAAATGAAAAGGTTGATCGAAAAGTTTGGGGGATCTAAGAGTGTGGCAACCCAGTAGTCATGATTACTTCGAATTCTGACAATATGAGGGTCATGCTGTAGGTAGTGCAGCAAGAAGGCACTTATGTGTCTTGCGCATCTCGGAGCCCCAAAATTATTTTCCGGGCTAGATGCAGCTAAAAATTATTTTTAATTTTAAATCTGGTGAAGCTTATTATAGATGGCCTAATAGGATCAGTGCTGCACACTGCTACAAAGCCCAAATTATTTTCCAGTCAAGATACAGATAAACATGATTAGTAATTTGAAAGCTTAAAACGGTTGGTAGGGTGATTTTAACCAATCATCAAGCTTTTACTCTCCCCAGGATGACACAGGGGTAGAAAAGTCGTTTCGGATCCATGATTTGTTCATCTTTATGAACGTGAGTCTATCTACATTATCAGTGGAGAGCCGCGTGCGCTTATCTGTCAGCACACCACCAGCAGCGCTGAACACACGTTCAGACAGAACGCTGGCTGCGGGGCATGACAAGATCTCCAAGGCGTAAGTGGCTAGCTCCGGCCATTTATCCAGATTTGAAGCCCAAAAAGAGCAAGGGTCCAGTGACACAGTCGTGGCTTCAATGTTTACTTGGAGATACTCCTGTACCATCGTCTCTAGGCGTTGACTATGTGTCAGACTTCTTGTCTCCTGTGGCCTTGCAAAGGATGGGCTAAAAAAGTGGTGAAATGATTCCGCAAAATTGATGTTACCAGCAGATACTGTGGTTCTGTTACGGTTTGAGTGCTGAACACTTGACGGTCCCACGGTTGGCAAGTTGGAACTGTGAGATTCACTACGTGCACAACTGGTATTTTGTGGAAAAGCACATGTAAGATTCTGCAACAGTCTCTGCTGATACTCCTGCATGCGTGCATCCCTTTCTATGGCAGGAATAATTTCTGCAAATTTACTTTTGTACCGGGGATCTAACAGTGTGGCAACCCAGTAGTCAGGATTATTTCTAATTCTCACAATTCGAGGGTCATGTTGCAGGTAGTGCAGCAAGAAGGCACTCATGTGTGTTGCGCATCCAGGAGCACCAAGTCCCTGTTGTGTTGGTGGCGAGGTAACAATCATGCTTCCTTCCTCTGTCCTCTCCCCCCAACCTCGCACAACAGAAATGTGATCAAGGTCTCCCTCATCTGATGAGTCTTCCATCAGTTCGTCCTCCACTTCTTCCTGGGCTCCTGCACCTTCCTCACTAGTTTGGCTGCTACCATGCGCCCTGGTAAAATCATCTCCCCCACCCTCACATGCCTGCCGCCTTGGTGCTGCCGACCGTCTGGACCTTGCAGATGTTAGCCCTTCCGCATACAACTCCTCCTCCTCTACTTCCTCCACCTCCTCTTGTGCCACCACCTGACTCCGAATTCTGTTTAACATGTGCTCCAGCATGTAAATCACCGGAATAGTCATGCTGATAATGGCATCGTCAGCACTAAACATCTTCGTCGCCATTTCAAAACTGTGCAGAAGGGTGCATAGGTCCCTGATCTGAGACCACTCCTCCAGCGTGATTTGCCCCACCTCTGAATCTCGTTGGCCCAGGCTATACGTCAGAACGTATTGCACCAGGGCTTGTCGGTGCTGCCACAGTCGCTGCAACATGTGCAGAGTTGAATTCCACCGGGTAGGCACATCGCATTTTAGCCGGTGAAGTGGCAGGCCCAACGACTTCTGTAGAGATGTAAGTCGCTGAGCTGCGGGATGCGAACGGCGGAAGTGAGCACACAGCGACCGTGCCCTCTGCAGAAGGCCATCTAGTCTGGGATAGTGGGCTAAAAATTGCTGGACAACCAGGTTCAACACGTGAGCCATACAAGGCACGTGTGTGACATTGCCCCGGCGAAGGGCCGCACCCAGGTTTGCAGCATTGTCGCACACGGCCTTCCCTGGTTTCAGGTCCAGTGGAGACAACCATTCATGAAATTGGTTCTCCAGAGCTGACCACAACTCCTCAGCTGTGTGACTCACATTTCCCAGACATTTCAATGTAAAAACCGCCTGATGACGTTGAGCCCTACTGCCAGCATAGTAAGGAGGTGTGCAGGATCCCTTCTGCGCAGTTAGAAAGCTTGTGGCATGACCAGACAGGCTTTGGGTGCAGGTGGAAGACCGAGAGGAGGTTGAGGAGGCAGAAGCAGTGGAGGAACTTTGACATAAAGAGGATTGACGCACAACTCGTGGGGACGGCAAGACTTGGACAGCAGCCCCTTGTCCTGCTGTCACCATAGTTACCCAGTGCCCAGTCAGCGATATGTAACGCCCCTGTCCATGCCTACTCGTCCAAGTGTCTGTGGTGAAATGCACCCTGTCACACACAGAGTTTCTCAAAGAAGCGGTGATGTTGTGTGCGACATGCTGGTGGAGCGCAGGCACACCTTTCTTTGAGAAGTAGTGCCGACTGGGCATCTGGTACTGGGGCACTGCGACGGACATAAGGTCTCGAAAATCCTCTGTGTCCACCAGGCGGAAAGGCAGCATTTCTGTAGCCAAGAGCTTGCAGATGGTGAAATTCAACCTCTTAGCTTTCTCATGGCTAGGAGGAAATGGTCTTTTACTTGTCCACATCTGAGGGACCGAGGGCTGGCTATTGTGCTTAGACGGGGTTGATAAGGGTGTCCCCGGCAAACTGCCGGTCTGTGAGGAAGATGCAGGCGGACATGTTAGGTTGCCTTGATCCAAAGGTGGTGCCATCGATGTCGGACAGCGCTCAAGACCAGCTGGTGTTACCACCTCCAAAGAAAATGATGACCTGCCAATCACGCTGGCTGTTGCGGGTAAAGAGGTGGCAGGTCTGCGCCCCAAAACAGGTGTGACTGCTGTCCCCCCAGTCACAGAGGATGAAGAGGCCGCGGATGCACAAGATATGGCAGATGGTGGTTGGCCCGGCCGGCTAGGCCGCATTGTAGCACACTGAGCTTCCCACTGTAACTTATGCTTCATGTCCATGTGCCGGTTCATGCATGAAGTACTCAAACTATGTATTTTTTGGCCTCTACTTAGCTTTTGCTGACAAATGTTACAGATAACACGAGTTGGGTCATCTTTATCGATCTGAAAAAATGCCCAGGCTATGCAAGGCTTAGCACCCATGCGATCTGAAGAGCCACCACGTCTTGTGGTGAGAGGCAGAGTTGTGTTTGAGGATGCAGTTGTTGACGTGCTTCCAGTACTACGTCTCTGTCCAGGAAGGCGCAACCTGACCTCGTCGTCACTAGCATCTTCCTCCACCTCCTCTGCTGACCTCATCTCTTGGCTGACTGTGGGTTGACAGTAAGTGGGATCTCCGACCTCATCATCATCACCCTGTGCGTTATCACACCCGTCGTCCTCAGAGCCAACCTGTTCCTGCCCTGACAAAAAACTAAAGTTGTCGCTCCAATCAGGTATTTGAGTCTTATCATCGTCTTCCTCATTGTCTCCACCAACAGGAGTTACAGTTTGGGAATGAGGGTCTACATTATGGTCAGAACCTTCTGCATCTGGTCCTGGATCCGACTCATAAAGATTCTGGGCATCAGTGCAGATCATTTCCTCGTCTGGATTCACAGAAGCGCTGGAGTCGACCTCTGATTCCCAGGCTATAGTATGAGTAAACAGCTCTGCAGACTCAACCATCTGTTCTACCTCATACTCAGACGGGCAGCTGGAGATTTGGGAGCTGTGAGGAAGCAAGTGCGATTTGGGTGACACCTTTGAGGACTGGAGTATTTGTGATGTTGAAGTTGATGTGGAGGAGAGCCCACTTAAAGGAGCACTTCATATCCGTTGAAGCACCTGCTGTTTTTGTGCCTCATCTGGAATTTGTAGCGATTGGCGTGGCCGTAAGAAAGGGATCTTATCACATTGACCGCTAAAAGAAGTAGACATTTTAGTTTGGCTGGAAGATGGTCTTTCTTCTGCACCTACCCCACGGACACAACCTTTTTTCCCCTTCCCAACACGCCTATTCCCCTTTCCACCAGCAGCAGGCCTTTTTCCACTCATTTTGGTGGTTAACTAATTCACAACTCTGGAGTTGTTTGCACAAAAAAACAATGGATGGTAACCGAGCAGAGCTGAGTGGCCAAACTGTGGTATTAGGCCAAAACTATTGGCTGGGTTAGATGCAGAAAAAAATTATTTTTAATTTGCAACCTGATGGAGGTCAGTATAGATGGACTAATAGACCAAGTCCCACACACCGCTAGAAGCCCAAATATTTTTTCAGAGCTAGATGCAGAAAATTTTTTTATTCAATTTGCAACCTGATGGAGGTCAGTATAGATGGACTAATAGACCAAGTCCCACACACTGCTAGAAGCCCAAATATTTTTTCAGAGCTAGATGCAGAAAAAAATTATTTTTAATTTGCAACCTGATGGAGGTCAGTATAGATGGACTAATAGACCAAGTCCCACACACCGCTAGAAGCCCAAATATTTTTTCAGAGCTAGATGCAGAAAAAAATTATATTCAATTTGCAACCTGCTGGAGGTCAGTATAGAAGGACTAATAGAACAAGTCCCACACACTGCTAGAAGCCCAAATATTTTTTCAGAGCTAAATGAAGAAAAAAATTATTTTTAATTTGCAACTTGATGGAGGTCAGTATAGATGGACTAATAGACCAAGTCCCACACACTGCTAGAAGCCCAAATATTTTTTCAGAGCTAGATGCAGAAAAAAATTATTTTTAATTTGCAACCTGATGGAGGTCAGTATAGATGGAATAATAGAACAAGTCCCACACGCTGCTAGAAGCCCAAATATTTTTTCAGAGATAAATGAAGAAAAAAATTATTTTTAATTTGCAACCTGATGGAGGTCAGTATAGATGGACTAATAGACCAAGTCCCACACTGCTAGAAGCCCAAATATTTTTTCAGAGCTAGATGCAGAAAAAAAATATTTTTAATTTGCAACCTGATGGAGGTCAGTATAGATGGACTAATAGACCAAGTCCCACACACCGCTAGAAGCCCAAATATTTTTTCAGAGCTAGATGCAGAAAAAAATTATATTCAATTTGCAACCTGATGGAGGTCAGTATAGAAGGACTAATAGAACAAGTCCCACACACTGCTAGAAGCCCAAATATTTTTTCAGAGCTAAATGAAGAAAAAAATTATTTTTAATTTGCAACCTGATGGAGGTCAGTATAGATGGACTAATAGACCAAGTCCCACACACTGCTAGAAGCCCAAATATTTTTTCAGAGCTAGATGCAGAAAAAAATTATTTTTAATTTGCAACCTGATGGAGGTCAGTATAGATGGACTAATAGACCAAGTCCCACACACCGCTAGAAGCCCAAATATTTTTTCAGAGCTAGATGCAGAAAAAAATTATTTTTAATTTGCAACCTGATGGAGGTCAGTATAGATGGACTAATAGACCAAGTCCCACACACTGCTAGAAGCCCAAATATTTTTTCAGAGCTAGATGCAGAAAAAAATTATTTTTAATTTGCAACCTGATGGAGGTCAGTATAGATGGACTAATAGAACAAGTCCCACACGCTGCTAGAAGCCCAAATATTTTTTCAGAGATAAATGAAGAAAAAAATTATTTTTAATTTGCAACCTGATGGAGGTCAGTATAGATGGACTAATAGACCAAGTCCCACACACTGCTAGAAGCCCAAATATTTTTTCAGAGCTAGATGCAGAAAAAAATTATTTTTAATTTGCAACCTGATGGAGGTCAGTATAGATGGACTAATAGAATGATGCTATGCCCAAAAGATTTTACTTCACTAGGTGCAGTAAAAAAATTGGTATTCTATACACAGGTGGTATATCTTGCAACACAGATAGGCTACTCCACTGACTAACACACTCTGCAATAGGCCAAAAAGGATTAGCTTTGCTAGATTCAGCCAAATGCTGTGAAAAAAACTTGCACAGCACTGGCACAGACCTGCCTGGCAAAAACTGATAGGAACTGATGTAACCTAGTCCTGAAAAGGACTCCAATTACAATTAGTCTTTACTCCCACAATCTATCTATTTAAGAGCACAGACCTGCTTGATAAAAGTCGTAGGAAATGCTGTAACCTAGTCCTTAAAAGGACTGCAATCACAACTATTCCCTACTCCCAAGCTATCTGTATATTTGTGCGAAAATTGGCTTGAAATTAACAAGGTATAGCGCACACAGCAACAGCGGTGCCGTCTAACACGCAGCTGCAGCAGTGAGAAAATGGTGGCGACGGGGAAAATGGCTTGGTCTTATAGGGCAAGGACATGTGACATACACTGCCAATCACACATGCCCTTGCTTGTGTGAAAAAAAGCACTTCGCTCCGTGTGTGCGCTGCTGATAGGCTGACAGATTGCACCTCCCCACTGCAAATGCGGGAAAGAGAAAAAAAAATGGAGATCTTCATTGTTCCTGCAGAGATCCATCCCCTGCCCCTCCCCCCGCCCCGCTGTACACTCAAACTGCGTATTAACATTAATTTTCATCATTACTGAGAAAAAATCCAGTTATGATTTTGGTGCACGAACAGTTATCGAACATAACCTCGAACAGCCGAATTTTTCTCAAATTGTTCATGTTCGCCGACCGGCTCGAACACCGCCCAAAACAGCTCGAATTTGAGATTGGCGAACAGTTCGAGTAGAACAACGCTCATCTCTACTTGTAATTACTAGCAAGTGCAGAGTTGAGCCGTGTTTGTTGCTTGCCGTTCAGAGCCAATTCTAGCATTTCTGCTGTTTGAGGCATACATTGAAATGGTGCCAACCCCCCAAAAAAATTATTTTGCAATGAATAAACAATACTCACAAATATTTATCAGTAGTGAAAAAATCATTTACATAAGTTATATAAGCATTCAGCAATGAAAAAAAGGTACACACAAATACATACCAGTAGGAAATAGTGAATAAATCACATACGTAATCGCAGTAAACATTGCAGTAATCATGCATCATTTTCCCCCAGATTATAATCACTGTAATTATTGCAGTAATCATCCATATCCCCACCATTCAGGTTTGTTAACATAGTAACAATCATTCACCATCCCCACTGCCCACCACTGTTTATTGTCACAGACAGTAACCATGATGAAACTCACTAATCAACGCTCACATGCTCTTATGGTGGATCTACACTACACAATTATCACTATCACAATATTCATATCTCACATAAAGTATTTCCATCTTGGGAATATAACCAATTTATGTGTTCCCCCTATCAGTAATAGTAAATTGATAAAAGGTAGGGTATCCCTATAACATTATATATCCAAAGACACAACCGCTGAAGTAGCCACAAACCACAAAAACTTATTAATTTATTGAAACATGATTGAAATTATGTACCTTGTACAATGGTCTTATCAGGAGGAAAAAAGTAATGGCAGAAATTTAATAGTAAAGATAGTTAAATCCAAATTATATTGGCATGATATAGTGTAGTTACATGGGAAATTTGTTACATCATATTACATAGTAAATGCTATTGTTCCACATAAATGCCCATATAATTCACAATAAAATGCAAAAAATTTATGTAATTGTACTGCTTACCCATAGTGTGTCAGGGATATTGAGTCCAACACGCTCCTCCCACGTTTTGCGTATTGCTTTTTCAAGGGGAAATGGAAAAGATTTTGTCCTGCTGGGGTTTATATAATACTACTGAGTGGTGCCAATTAAGCGGTGCATGTGCACCACGGTCCGTGCCATAGATATGGCCTCACTTACGGCCATCATCACACCGAGCTTTGGAGGTAAAAGGTAACCTGGTGACATAATTTACATGCGTGCTCCACTTTATTGATGCTTTAGGTGGATGGGCATGGCACCAAGTTTCAGTGCGCATGTACACCTTGGCTGCCATTTTTCAGAAGTCCAATGGATGCGGTCATATTTTTTAAGGAAAGCCAAGAACATAGAAAAGTAGACTTGTGAATTAAATATAACAGGTAGGTATTTATAGAGAACTATGTCCATGAATTAATATATACAACAGAGGAAGTTAAACAAAATAAGTTGCTATGTATAAAGATAAATTATGCACACATAGTTGGCCATTTTTGGTAGTCCAAAAGGGGCAGACATATTTGTAGAGATTTTTACCATAGTTTTAAATAAAAGAGTGGGGTTATCAATTAAGTATAATGACCTAACAAACAGTTATGTCCAAAGAAAAAAAGATCAGTGTACTTAAACTGTGATACTAATAAAGTTTAGTGCAAAATAAATAGTGATAAATAACTATTCTGACTCCATTACTAGGATGCAAGTGTGGGGTTCTTTAGACAGTGTTTCTATGGATTTCTCTATTGAACCAGTCCTTACACCAATAACTTCATCAAATAGCTGTAACTCGACTGCAGAGGCACGTATGACGATTCCAGAAGAAGTTTTATTCTCAGGCTGAATTATTGTATTAATGAGCAATGGTAACAGCAGCAGCTGCAACAGCTGCAGTAGCTGCAACAACAGCAGTAGGAAAAAGACAATTCTGAACCAGAGATGTACAGAAATTATTAACATCTCTGTACATCTCTGTACATTAGAAAGATGGCTGATTAACACTAACTGGGGAAGAAGGGAAGGGTTAAATACATCAGAGCTGGACTACAGAGAGAGAGACAGGATAAACTTCAAAAGTAAAACCTGATTGCATAGCAGTATAACAAGAAAAATACAATAAAAATATAATACTGTATGATTTCCAAGCCGTGGGACATGACAATAACCGTATCTCGTAAATGTTACTAATAAAGAATATTGCTTATAAAGTGTAGTTACAAATAAAAAATGAATAAATAAATAAAGTGAAATTAATAGTGAATAATAAAATGTATAATGTAAAAAGTATCAAATAATTATTCATAATAAAGATTGATATTATATACCCAATTGTAACCATATATATTTTATGTACCAATAATATAAGACATATTAATACCCCATCAAATAATGTATAAAATGATTATATAAACTAATCAACCATACTGTACACATAATCCCCCACTCATTCAACAGTTTTCTAGCTTATAAAAGTTGGTCAAAACTCTCATCCAATGGCTAATCAGGAAACAGTCAGACCATCAACCATGAAGAATATAAAACTAAAAGAAAGACAAATAAACAATAAGTTAAAATCAGAAAATTACAAAGAGAACATTTATACAGAAAGAAAGAAAAAAAAACACTTCAAAAACAAAGCTCAATTTCTCACTGAGGCCTAATGGTGACATTGTATTAAGTGTTACGATCCACCAACATTCAAGTTGAGCTACATCTTGTTTCACATTCCCCCCCTGATGCCACAGCGAACTTTATCAATACCTCTATTTTCAATCATAGAATCATAGAATCATAGAATGTAGAGTTGGAAGGGACCTCCTGGGTCATCTGGTCCAACCCCCTGCTCAAAGCAGGATTCACTAAATCATCTCAGACAGATGTCTGTCCAGCCTCTGTTTGAAGACGTCCATTGAAGGGGAACTCACCACCTCTCGTGGCAGCCTGTTCCACTCATTGATCACTCTCACTGTCAAAAAGTTTTTTCTAATATCTAATCTGTGTCTCCTCCCATTTAGTTTCATCCCATTGCTTCTAGTCTTTCCTTGTGCAAATGAGAATAAAGATGATCCTTCTACAATGTGACAGCCCTTGACATATTTGTAGACAGCTATTAAGCCTCCTCTCAGTCTTCTTTTTTGCAAGCTAAACATTCCCAAATCCTGCAACCGTTCCTCATAGGACATGGTTTGCAGACCAGTCACCATTCTGGTCGCTCTTCTCTGAACTTGCTCCAGTTTGTCTATGTCTTTTTTAAAATGTGGTGCCCAAAACTGTACACAGTATTCCAGATGAGGTCTGACCAAAGAGGAGTAAAGTCCGATAATGACTTCACGTGATCTAGACTGTATGCTTCTGTTAATACATCCCAGAATTGTATTTGCCTTTTTTGCTGCTCAATCCTCAAGGATCACAGTCATAGAGGATCTTAAAATGTCTCAGTATGGTCTTTAGCTTCCACGATGTCTCTAACATGTTCCGTTGTACAGATTTTCAATTCATGTAAGGTCAAACCAATGTATGTTTTTGAACATGGGCACGTGTCATAATATACCACATGTGTGGTGTTACATGAAATGTAATCATTAGTGATGAGCGGGCACTAAAATGCTCGGGTACTCGTTGCTCGGGTCGAGCATATTGGAATACTCGGGTGCTCGACCCGAGCAACGAGCCCAATGTAAGTCTATGGGAAACTCGAGCATTTTTCAGGCGGCTCCCCCAGGGGGTCTGCAGAGGGCCTAAAGATTGCCCAAATCGATGGGAACAGTGCTCAAATGACATGGGAACAGCATGGGGAAGACCCCTGGAAGCATCTCTGACTCCCAGATCACTGCTGTGGTCAGAGTATTACGCCACTTTTACAGACTCACAATAAAACATACAAAAACGAATCCAAAATGGATTTTCTTGGGAAATATGTTAAGGAACATCCTTTCCAGGGTAATGTCTTGTATATAAGGCAAAATAAATAACCAAAAACAAAAATACTCCTCCACAACTTGGGCTATGTTCACATGTAGAGTTTTTGATGTGTTTTTGCACTTTTGCATTGCTTTCAACCAAGACAAATGCATTCACCAAGAAATGTAATTTTAACATTTTACAACCTTATCTAGCCATGTGGTGTGTGACACATTATCAGACACATGCATACAGTGCTGAAAAGGCATGGGAACAGCATGGGGAAGACCTCTGGAAGCATCTCTGACTCCCAGGTCACTGCCTAAAAGTGTGCCCATCATAAGTGATCCTTGGCGCATGCGAAGATGCCTCCCGCCATGCACCTGTCGTTGCAGACTTGCAACAATCACCGTCCACGTCCTTGTCCCACTGCAGCGTTCAGTTGTTTCTACCCCATTCCTTGGAATGCAAGCGCAAGTATGCAGGCAGCCACCCACCCACCCACAAGCTGCAATACTATACTGCAAAATTTTTGACAGCTGCTTGCACTTGAAATGTGGCTTTTTAGGCTCGTGGAGTCCGAAGCTGTCCACAGTCTTATGGTGGCGGCGACCGGGTATCCATACTCGGTCCCCAGCAGCCTCTATTTGTCCCGGTGTAGTTTCCGCCTTCCACAAGCAAGGGTCCCACAACATTACCCATGCCCTCCCCAGTGAACTTACTGAGAAGGACCGCCTACCCACAAACATGTGGTCAAGTGAATGTGGCCAGGGACGGTACAGAGCCAGTCCATAGTTTTTTTTGCTGAGTTGTATTTCACCACAGCCATGTTGTTTAGCTTGGTGAAAGGACTTGGGAAACCATATCTACTCCAGCTGACATTTCTCCCAGGAAGTCCCCTAAAGCTGCTTTCACTTGAAATGTGGCCTTTTAGGCTCGTGGAGGCGTGAGCCTTTTACAACCTCATGCCGGCGGCGGCCGGGTGTCCATACTCGGTCTCCAGCTGCCACTGTTTCTCCCGGTATCGTCTCCGCCTTCCACAAGCACGGGTCCTACAACATTACCCGTGCCCTCCCCAGTGCACTTACTGGGAAGGACCGCCTAACCACAAACACGTGGACAGGTGAATGTGGCCAGGGACGGTACGGAAGCAGTCCACAGCTTTTTTTGCTAAGAGTTGTATTTCACCACAGCCTTATTCTTTAGCTCGGTGAAAGGACTGGCATAGAGGGAAACTGTATCTACTCTGGGTGTCATTTATCTCAGGAATTCCTCTAATGCAGCTTGTTGCAGAAGCAATGGTAGCCCGTCCAACATCAACTTGCACTTGTCGGTGGTGCTTTGACACACAAACATCTTTCTTTGTGCATTTAATTTCATGACTACAGAGTTGGGCAATGGCCTGATCTGCAATGCGGTTTGAGAAAATAACATGTATAAGCATGTCCGATCCACATTAGAAAAGCAGCCATAGAGTGTCCGGGAACCTTCCCCCACACTTTTCTTAGCCAGGGCTGCTTCTCGGCAGGGTTGGACGGGCCCACCAGAGAATACTCTGGTGTCCCTTAGAGTCTACCTCAGGAGAGTTCATGATAGCGCTAACTTTGCAGCTGCTATGGGGCTCTTGAGCGGGTAAGAAAAGTTATCCCTCAGAATCAAATCCTCTGGTGGGCCCAATGTTTTTCAATCTGACACAGCTTCTCATTGGGAGTTGTATTTCACCACAGCCATATTCTTTAGCTCGGTGAAAGGACTGGCATAGAGGGAAACCATATCTACCCCAGCTGTCATTTCTCCGTCACCAGGTTGCGCCCATTGTCACACAAGACCATGCCTGGCGGTGGAAGCCACAGATCAGGCTGCTGTGTTACAGCTTTCAACAACTCTGCAGCACTGGGCGGTTTGTCAATTAAGCATTAAGCATGTTATCTTTAGCACAGCCTGTTGCCGCTTGGCCAAGGCAGTGCTACAGTGCTGTCAGCTTGTGACTGATGTAGTCATTTCGGAGATGGAGGAGGAGGTGCATGAGCTGAACAATGTGATTACATTGAGGTTAAATTTGTGATGCTGTTTTTTATACTAAAGAAAGATCTTATTGTTTTGTTTTTTTTACTTTATTTTTTAAGACAAATGCATTCACCGGGAAATGTCATTTTAACATTTTACAACCTTATCTGGCAATGTGGTGTGTGACACATCATCAGACACATCCTGTTTTATTTATGATGGAGGGACTCTGAAAGTCATAAAGCCTATTTTTATAGGGCCATACTATTCTTAAAAGGCCAGTAGTGGGCCCTCGCTATTGTTAGAGAGCCATCAGCCGGTTATGCTTTGTTGTTCCCATTATTAACAAGTGGATCTCCTATACTGTTATTGCGTATCTAGTGACTGCAAGGGCTGCCAAAAATTTGGATGCAACCCAATACCCCTTTGAAGAGACATAGAGGAGGGTCTCAGCAAAAAAAAATGTTCCCATTATAAAGGAGAGGGTGGTAATGCCCATGCTGTAACTGCAAGGGCTGCCAAAATTTGGGGAAAACCCCACTAATAATTTAAAGACACAAAGAGCAGGGCCACAGTAAAAAGGTACGACATGTTCCCATTAGAAAGGTAGAAAGGAGAGGGTCTGCTATACAGTTATAGGGTATGCAGTGAGTCCAACGGCTGACTAAATTTAGGAAAAACCCCACTAAGAAATTAAATACACATAGAGCAGGGCCACAGTAAGGACAAATTCCCATTAGTAAGGAGAGGGCCTGCTATACTGTTATAGGGTATGCAGTGAGTCCAACGGCTGACCAATTTTAGGAAAAACCCCACTAAGAGTTTAAAGACACATAGAGCAGGGCCACAGTAATGACAAATTCCCATTAGAAAGAAGAGAGTCTCCCATAGTGTTGGCCTATGCAGTGAATGCAAGGGCTGACAAAAATTTGGAGGCACTTCAATGACCCTTGGAAGAGACGTGGAGGAGGGCCTTATAAAAAAATGTTCCCATTAGAAAGGAGTGGGCCTCCTATACTTGTAATGCCCATGCACTAAGTGTATGGGCTGAAAAACATTTACCCCTGGGGGGTATACATGAACATACCGTATAAAATTTTTTTTTTACGGGCATCATAAACACCCATTAAAAAAATTAGGTGGGTGTTGCATCATGGACCACGGTCACCCTGGTGATATGGTGGTGGAGGATGAGGAGAAGGAGGAGGACAAGAGCAAATAGCCAAAATCAGGAAGCGTATACCCATGTGTGGGTGTGAAAAGGTTCATGGGAATACATCTCCCAAGAAAAGACACTGGATTTGAGTTTATGTTACGCTGCTATCATTCGGTGGTGTTGAGAAGTCTGGCCCAATCCAGCCCTTGTTCATTTTTATAAGAGTCAGCCTGTCAGCATTTTCAGTTGACAAGCGGATGCGCTTATCAGTTATAATTCTACCAGCGGCACTAAAAACCCGCTCTGATAAAACGCTGGGCAGGCCAGGACCTCCAAGGCATAGAGAGCCTGTTCATTCCACGTATCCAGCTTGGATACCCAATAATTATAAGGCACAGCGGAATCACGGAGGATGTTGGTACGGTTGGCAAGGTACTCCCTCAGCATCTTCCCAAACTTTGCACTCCTTGTGAGAGTACCCTGCGCCTCAGGGCCTGTGCGATGGGAGGGTCTGAGAAAACTCTCCCAGAACTTTGACAGTGTTTCCCTGCCTCTGCTGGATTGAAGTTGTGTCTCTCTTGCATGTACTCCTTGGTTGTCCAACGAAGTGTGCCCTCTGCCAACAGCGTTTTCAGATGGGAATTTCTTTAATAGTTCCGCAACAAGGGCCTTCTGGTACAGCCCCATTTTTGTAGACCAGTCCGCCTCAGGAATAAGAGATAGAAAGTTCTCCATGTAGCGTGGGTCTAGAAGTGTCACCAACCAGTAATGACTGTCACCCAAAATTTTGAGAATGCGAGGGTCATGGGAAAGGCAGCGTAACATAAACTCAGCCATGCGTGTCAGACTACTAACAGGCAAGACTTCCGTGTCCTCACCAAAAAGATGACTGACCATGCTCTCCTCCTCCTCTCTGTCCCCAGGCCATCCACGCTGAACAGACGGTATGACAGCTGTGCAGTTAGTACCATCTATAGTGCATGAAACTAGCTCCTGTCCTTCCTCCTCCTCCTCCTCTTGCTCATTGTCACCCAATCCACGTTGGGATAAGATGAGGCTTGGCTGTGTGTAATCACCCTGTATGGTTCCTTGTTCCATATCATCGTGCTCTGCCAGCAATGCATCCTCTTTGATTGTGAGCAGAGAGCGTTTCAGAAGACAGAGAAGTGGGATGGTGACGCCAATTACGGCATCATCGCCACTCACCATCTTGGTGGAGTCCTCAAAGTTTTGGAGGATGGTACATATTTCTGACATTCATGTCCTCTCCTGAGGTCTTATGTGTGGAGTCTGAACTGAATACCGACGGCCTTGTTGATGCTGGTACTCAGCAACTGCCCTCTTCTGCTCACAAATCCTTCCCAACATCTGCAGTGTAGAGTTCCAACGCGTGGTGACATCACACACCAGTCTGTGAGCCGGAAGCTGCAAATGCTGCTGACGCACAGCAAGGGCGACGGAAGCTGTAGCTGACTTTCTAAAATGGGCACACAGGTGGCGTACTTTAACAAACAGATCCTGCAGCTCCGGGTAGGATTTGAAAAACCGCTGAGCCACGAGGTTAAGCACATGGGCCAGGCAAGGTACTTGTGTGAGCTTGCCTCGCCTCAGAGCCACCACCAGGTTCCGGCCATTGTCACACACGAACATGCCTGGCTGTAGGTTCAGCGGTGTGCGCCACAGATGTGCCTGCTCTTTCAGAGCTGTCCACAACTCTTCAGCATTGTGCATTTTTTCAGCTAAGCATATTAGCTTCAGCATAGCCTGTTGCCGCTTGGCCGAGGCAGTGCTGCAGTGCTTCCAGCTTGTGACTGATGTGGTCATTTCGGAGAGGCTGAAGAGGAGGAGGAGGCTGAGGAGGATGGGGTGCAGGAGCTCTAGACTGTGGGGGCAACCCTGATTGACCTAGGGCCCGCAATCCTTGGTGTCGGGAGGATGTGTTCCATCCTAAGGTCTGACTGGGCCCCGGCTTCCACTATGTTAACCCAGTGTGCCGTCCGCGAGATGTTCCGTCCCTGCCCACAAGCACTTGTCCACGTGTCCATGGTTAGGTGGACTTTACCGGTAACTGCGTTGTTGAGAGTACCGCTAATGTTTTGGGACACGTGCTTGTGTAATGCGGGGATGGCACACCAGGAGAAATAGTGACGGCTGGGGACCGAGTACCGATGGACGGCCGCCACCATCAGGTTGCGGAATGCTTCCGTCTCCACGAGCCTAAAAGGCAACATTTCAAGCGCAAGTAGTCGTCAAATGTGAGAATTTAGTAGTGTGGCCTGTGGGGCGTTGGCTGCATATTTTAGCTTGCGTTCCAAGTACTGGGGTATGGACAATGAACGCTGTGCTGGGACAAGGATATGGAATTGCTTCAGTGACACACTAAAGGAAATTTTTAATGGAGGCCAGAAATGGCAGTATTTTCTGACAACGTATATGTGATCCGTGTGACGGAGAAAACAGGGTTTTAAGTACCTGGCCTGTAGGTAAGTAGTTTGAACAGCAAACTGCGATGAATTGCTTCAGTGACACAAAAGGAAATTTTTAATGGAGGCCAGAAATGGCAGTATTTTCTGACAACGTATATGTGAGCCGTTTGACGGAAAAAACTGAGTTTTAAATACCTGGCCTGTAGGTAAGTAGTTTGAACAGCAAACTGCGGTGAATTGCTTCAGTGACACACTAAAGGACATTTTTAATGGAGGCCAGAAATGGCAGTATTTTCTGACAACGTATATGTGATCCGTTTGATGGAGAAAACAGAGTTTTAAATACCTGGCCTGTAGGTAAGTAGTTTGAACAGCAAACTGCGGTGAATTGCTTCAATGACACACTAGCGTAAATTTTTAATGAAGGCCAGAAATGGCAGTATTTTCTGACAACGTATATGTGATCCGTGTGATGGAGAAAACAGAGTTTTAAATACCTGGCCTCTAGGTAAGTAGTTTGAACAGCATACTGCGGTGAATTTCTTCAATGACACACGAAAGGAAATTTTTAATGGAGGCCAGAAATGGCAGTATTTTCTGACAATGTATATGTAATCCGTTTGACGGAGAAAACACAGTTTTAAATAGCTGGATTTCCAGTGCTCTAATATCGAAAGAACCTGGCTGTATTCTGCAGTGCCAACAAGCAAATGGCGCAGAAAAAATGGTGTTCTCTGGATTGCTTTTTAAGCAAATAATGAGGATTAAGATCCTAAGAAAAATATTCCTTGCCCCTGAGGCCTGGGCCTTTGTATAGAATTATCTAACAGCAGCAGAAGGCAGTATTGGAATGGAGCCTCTTGTGCTATATGCACTGCAGTCTGCTATATACACTGCCTGCCTATACACCCTGCCTGCCTGATATCTCTGCAGATAGATTAGTCCTCAGAAAGACTGTTTGTTAAGATGGATATGTGTAATGTACAGTTTTTCTCCCTATACTACCTAATACACAAGCAAATCTGTCCCTCACACAGCAGCACCTCTCCCTACACAAGCAAATGGCGCAGAAAAACAGTGTTCTCTGGATTGCTTTTTAAGCAAATAATGAGGGTTAAGATCCAAAGAAAAGTATTCCTGGCCCCTGAGACCTAGGTCTTTGTATAGAAATATCTAACAGCAGCAGAAGGCAGAATTGGATTGGAGCCTCTTGTACTATATGCACTGCAGTCTGCTATATACACTGCCTGCTATACACCCTGCCCGCCTGATATCTCTGCAGATTGATTAGTCCTCAGAAGGACTGTTTGTTAAGATGGATATGTATAATGTACGGTTTATCTCCCTACACTACCTAATACACGATCAAATCTCTCCCTGACTCAGCAGCAGCTCTCCCTACACTGTCTGATCCGGAGTGACTGTGACGAGCATGGCAGCGCCAGGTCTGATATAGACCTGATGACGCTGTGCGGCCAGCCAATCACTGTAATGCCCACAACCAACATGGCTACGGCATTACAGTGCATGGCAGGCAATCCCTGCATGTTTATTGGCTCTCTAAAGAGCGCCAAACATGCAGGGAGGGGACCCGAGTTCCCGCCCAAGCAACCTGGAAATACTCGGCGAGCGCCGAGCACCTCTAGCATTGAGATGCTCAGGCGAGCACCGAGCAGTAGCGTGCATGCTCGCTCATCACTAGTAATCATTAATTTGATATTGTTTGGATCCATCATATGAAGAAAAAGGGGGTAGTAGCCTCGCCTGGGTCCCTTTGTATTGAAGGCATAATAAATATGGCCATATCGCAGCTTTTTACTAAGTGATCTTTCAAACTTCTACCCCTTTTGGAGTAGGCAGCCAAGACATTATCAGTTATGAGTAGGGAAAATATATATTCTTGTACTGTGTTAGCCAGTAGATAGAAAAATATTTAGATTTGAGAGTCCTCAGTGGTTGATACCTTTTAATGGCTAACTGAAAAGATGGTAACAAATTGCAAGCTTTTGAGACTACGCAGGTCTATTCATCAGGCTAGTATACCACAAAATCTGAAGAGTCACATATTTATGCACAATAAGACACACAAAAAATACAAATGGGAAGACAGGTGATGGGAAACAGAGTTATTATGGAAGAGATAAACAGTTCTGGCTATAAATATTTTAGCAGTTAATAGATAAGGAGTGTGAAGGTTTTATTGTCCTGTGACTAGGTCCAGTGTTATGGCCTCACAAGTCTGAGGGGCACATTCCTTAGTTGATGTAGAATGACATAAATCCATGAGACACATTCATTCCTGCTCTGAAAGTGTTAAAGGTCACCATCAGTTTATATTCTGAGATTCTTCTTTCTCTTTGAAATTTGAAGTTACCTTTAATACCAGTAATTTCATTTCTTTTATGCTGTGATCAGGGCGAACAAAAATGCTTGGCTACAGGTAGATCTATTCTTTTTTCTTTTATTGTGTGGCGATGATGATTCATCCTTGTTCTAAGTTTTTGCCCTGTCTCCCCTACATAAAGACTGAACATTTGGTACATATAATTAGGTACACTACATTAGATGTGATACAGCTGAACGTACCAGGGATCTTATAGTCCTGATGTGAATTGGGAATCTTTATCTTGTCTGTGGTCATTATAAACGGACAGGTTTTACATTTTTTCTGGTTGCAAGGAAAGGTACCTGTAGCTGGTGGAGATGACAGGGAGCTTCTGACAATGATGCTTCTTAAATTTGGGGGCTGTCTGAAACACAGAAGTGGGGGGTCTGGAAATATGGATTATAATCGGGCATCTTTTTGTAGTTAGGGTTGTAGTTTCCGTGCAGCTCTTCTTAGCGCCTCCAGATTTGGATTGTAGGTGACTACTAGAGGCTGTAGTGAGCTGGCAGGCTCTGGCTGTTCTGTGATCATTGAAATAGAGTCTGTTACAGAAGTGATTTCGCAGGTTGATGTTGCCACCTTGTGGCCAGAGGTTGCACCTGCGCAGGGTGTGATGACAGAGAAAAAGACTGTGCCTCCTGTGTCCCGCCCTAGAGAGTCACGTGACCAAAATGGGAAGCAGAAAAAAGCGCGCGAAGAGTCTGCTGTGGTCTGTGAAAAGAGCCAGGACGGTGTGCAGGCCCTCGTGTGTGGCGCAGGAGAGACTCTCAACTTGATTTCTTCTATCTGACACCATATCCTCGGAGCCTTCCCCAGCTTCTGCACTGCTGAAGGACTCAGCTGTTATACTCCCTGCTACTGAATCATAGAATCATAGAATCATAGAATGGTAGAGTTGGAAGGGACCTCCTGGTGTCACGGGTGTGTCGCCACGAAGATCGTCACGATTACACAGCCTGACTTCTCGCAGCTGACTTTTTGGTGCTTTGTGTTTTTCGGCAGTGAGGGAGTTAATTCTCTCTCTCTCTGTGCTAGACGAGGTCCAGCCTCGCCCAGCTGCAATCAATGCTGCTGTAGTGAGACTCCTTCAAATGCCTGCTGGTCTGTTAGGGAAGTGTCGGTGAAAGCATTTCATGCAGACTAACAGAGCGGATCGTGGTATTTGGAGTTTCAGAGATAAGTGTATTCGGAGAGTTTTTTCCCTTCCTCGCTTTATCATTTATCTCCTTTCCCGTTGGTGTTCCCTCTGTTGTAGTTGTGTAGTTTTTGTATGCAAGGTGGTTTTGGTTTTTCCCTTGTACTGTCTCGTTCGTCTAAGTACTGTGTGTGGGCATATTATTACTTGTCCCCTTTTGTTGTGATCGGGGTCCTTCTCAGGACTAGATTACTTAGGTGCAGGGATCCTCAGGAGGTAGGGGTTACGCTGGCGGCCTGGACCTCTGTACCTTTAACAGTACCTCCAGGTTGAGGGATTAGTCAGGGCCCCAGCTTAGGGTCAGCTTAGGCCCCCTACCTCCAGTATACAGAGACAGCGTGACATTTTCACCGACCCCTTCGTTTTTCTCCAGCTACCATGGATCCAGTAGCCGGTCTAGCTCGGCAGTTGCAGAGTTTGTCCATGGAGCTGGCGGACGTTAGGTCCAAGGTTTTGTATCCTCAGGAGCAAGCCGGACCAGAACCTAAAGTAGCTCTCCCTGACAGGTTCACTGGGGGGGCGGGACAAGTTTTTTGTTTTCCGGGAGGCATGCAAGTTGTACTTTCGGCTGCGGCCTCGTTCATCGGGGAGTGAAGAACAAAGGGTGGGAATTGTCATCTCGCTCCTACAAGGGGACCCACAATCTTGGGCATTCTCTCTTCCCCCGGGCTCCCCGGCTCTCCAGTCAGTGGAGAGGTTTTTCGCTGCTCTGGGACTCGTATATGATGACCCAGATCGGATCTCCCTTGCTGAGTCTAAGTTACGTAGGATCCAGCAGGGAGATCGTCCGGCGGAGGAATTCTGTTCGGAGTTCCGTAGGTGGGCCACGGACACCCAGTGGAATGACCCGGCTCTTAGGAGCCAGTTTTGTCAAGGTTTATCCGACAAATTACAGGATGTGTTGGCACAGTATGACTCTCCTGCGTCACTGGAAGCCGCTATGGCCCTTGCTATTCGCGTTGACAGACGGCTTCGGGAGAGGTGCGGGATAACTCTACCCCCTGTGATGACTCCACCTCCTACAAGATCCTCTCATATGGTGGTTCCCCTGGTCAGTCCAGAGGAGCCTATGCAATTAGGAGGGACATCATTTCGGGGGAGGGGACCGGTGGTGCGCCATAAGACAGGAAGGTGTTTCTTCTGCGGGAGAAAGGGACATTTTATTGGGGGGTGTCCATCCCGTCCCTTGCAGAGTGAAGAGTCGTCGGAAAACTGTTGATCTCAGGTTGTGTGGTGGACGGCAATCTGGGAGTAGGTATTTCGTCCCTAGGTTCGTCTCAGTTTCTCGTACCGGCGGAGGTGGTGGTGGGTACGAGAACTGAGAGGATATCTGTTCTTCTGGATAGTGGGGCCGGGGCTAATCTGGTTGATGCTCGGTTTGCCCGGGTTCAAGGTATGCGATTGAGTGAGTTGGCTAAACCCATCCCCATATTCTCGATCGATGCCAGGCCTCTCGGTCAGGGAAGTTTTTTGCAAGCTGTGCATGACGTAAAACTTCAAGTGGGGGCGATACATAAAGAACTGTTGTCTTGCTACGTGTTGGAGGGTCTTCCCACTCCTATAGTGTTGGGCCTTCCTTGGTTAACTAAGCATAACCCGGTTATTAATTGGCAAACCAGAGAGATAAGCCAATGGAGTAAATTCTGTAATAAAAACTGCATGAACACGGTCATCGGTGCGGTTACTCCTTGGGTCTTACCTCCATTTCTGGCGGACTTTGAGGATGTATTCTCAGAGAAAGGGTGTCAGGAACTACCTCCTCATCGCGAGTATGACTGTTCTGTAAAACTGCTCCCTGAGGCCAAGTTACCTAAAGCTAGGTTGTATAACCTTTCTGGTCCTGAGAGGCAGGCCATGAAGGATTATATTTCAGAAAGTCTGGCTAAGGGGCATATTAGACCTTCATCTTCACCGGTGGCTGCAGGGTTCTTCTTTGTTAAGAAGAAAGATGGAGGCCTACGCCCTTGCCTGGATTTCCGTGAACTTAATCGGATTACGGTCCGAGATCCGTATCCGCTCCCACTTATTCCCGATCTCTTTAATCAGATCGTGGGCGCCAAATGGTTCTCTAAGTTGGATCTCAGGGGGGCGTACAATCTGATTAGGATGAAGGAGGGGGATGAGTGGAAGACGGCGTTTAACACTCCGGAGGGGCATTATGAGAACCTTGTCATGCCATTCGGTCTGACTAATGCCCCGGCGGTGTTCCAACACTTTGTTAATGACATTTTTCGCCGCCTGGTGGGACAGTTTGTTGTCATATATCTGGATGATATCTTAATTTACTCGCCGGATCTGGTGTCTCATCAGGAGCACGTTAGGCAGGTGTTACAGATCTTGCGGGATAATAAACTGTATGCCAAATGGGAAAAGTGTGTGTTCGCCGTACAGGAACTCCAGTTTTTAGGCTTCCTGGTTTCAGCGTCCGGTTTTCGTATGGACCCTGGGAAAGTGCGGGCAGTTCTTGAGTGGGATCGGCCAGAGAATCTTAAGGCACTACAACGTTTCCTGGGGTTTGCTAATTATTACCGGAAGTTCATTCGTAATTTCTCGTCCATGGTTAAGCCTCTCACAGACATGACTAAAAAGGGGACGGATTTTTCTAGGTGGTCTGACAAGGCTTGTCAAGCATTCTCCTCCTTGAAAAAATGTTTTGCCTCGGCACCCATACTCATTCAACCGGATGCGTCACAGCCATTCATTGTAGAGGTAGACGCTTCCGAGGTAGGGGTGGGAGCAGTATTGTCACAAGGTTCGTCCCCTGGTAAGTGGCATCCGTGCGCCTTTTTCTCTAAAAAATTGTCGTCCGCTGAGAGGAATTACTATGTCGGCAATAGGGAACTCTTGGCCATTAAGTTAGCTTTTGAGGAGTGGCGCCATTTTTTGGAGGGGGCAGTCCATCCGGTCACCGTCATCACCGATCACAAGAACCTGCTATATCTGGAGTCCGCGAAATGTCTGAATCCCAGACAAGCTAGGTGGTCATTGTTTTTTACCAGGTTTAATTTTGTCGTTACATATCGTCCTGGGTCAAAAAATGTAAAGGCGGATGCCTTATCTCGTAGTTTCCCTGGGGCCGGGAATACGGACGACCCGATTCCTATCCTTCAGGAGGGGGTGGTGGTTTCGGCAGTATGCTCTGAGCTGGAGGAGGAGGTATTGGAGGCTCAGGGGGATGCCCCTGTTGGACCTCCGGGGAGACTGTTTGTTCCAGATCAGTTGCGACAAAAGGTGATCGAGGCACACCATAACTCAGTTTTTGCAGGACACCCGGGGAGTAGAGCAACTGTGGATCTCCTCTCGCGTCGGTTTTGGTGGCCTAACTTACATAAGGAGGTGGTAACTTTTGTCGCGTCCTGTGGGGTTTGTGCGCGCTCTAAGACCTCACATACCCGTCCGTCTGGGGCCCTCTTACCTTTGAAGATCCCGGAGCGTCCTTGGACTCATCTGTCTATGGACTTTATTACGGACCTCCCTCCGTCTTCGGGTAAAACGGTCATACTCGTTGTAGTGGACAGGTTCAGCAAGATGGCACATTTTATCGCTCTTCCGGCTCTCCCTAATGCTAAAACTCTTGCGCAAGTGTTCATTGGGGAGATTGTGAGGCTTCACGGGGTACCCTCCGAGGTGGTGTCTGATCGGGGGTCTCAGTTTGTGTCCAAGTTCTGGAAGGCGTTTTGTGCACGGCGGGGTATGCATTTGTCGTTCTCATCGGCTTTTCATCCTCAGACCAATGGTCAGACGGAACGTATGAACCAGAGCTTGGAGACATATCTCCGGTGTTTTGTGTCAGAGAACCAGGAGGACTGGGCTTCTTTCTTACCTCTGGCAGAGTTTGCTCTTAATAATAGACGGAGCGAGTCCACTGGTAAGTCCCCGTTTTTTGGGGCATATGGTTTTCACCCCCAGTTTTGTACTTTCAGTAGGGGGGGCTCTTCGGGGGTTCCTGGGGAGGGACGATTTTCCTCTTCACTCGCTTCAGTATGGAGAGGGGTGCTGAAGAATCTGAATACTATGGGGAACCGATACAAACGTATGGCTGATAGGAGGAGAGTGTCTGGTCCGGACCTAAGTGTGAACGATCGGGTATGGTTGTCTACCAGGAATATAAAACTTAAGGTTCCCTCCTGGAAACTGGGTCCCAGGTTCATCGGGCCGTACAGAATCAGTTCTATTATTAATCCGGTGGCATTCCGTCTTGACCTCCCCCTTACGTTTAAAATTCACAACGTGTTCCACAGATCGTTGCTTAAGAGGTATGTGGCGCCAGTGGTACCGTCACCTTTACCTCCCCCTCCAGTGGTGGTCAAGGGTAACTTGGAGTTCCAGGTATCGAGGGTCATCGATTCACGCTTTAATCGCCGGTCCCTTCAGTACCTGGTTCATTGGAAAGGGTATGGTCCTGAGGAGAGGATGTGGGTTCCTGCGTCGGATATTAACGCAGACCGATTAGTTCGGGCCTTCCACACGACTCACCCGGATAAACCTGGCCCTGAGGGTCCGGAGGCCCCTCGCAGAAGGGGGGGTACTGTCACGGGTGTGTCGCCACGAAGATCGTCACGATTACACAGCCTGACTTCTCGCAGCTGACTTTTTGGTGCTTTGTGTTTTTCGGCAGTGAGGGAGTTAATTCTCTCTCTCTCTGTGCTAGACGAGGTCCAGCCTCGCCCAGCTGCAATCAATGCTGCTGTAGTGAGACTCCTTCAAATGCCTGCTGGTCTGTTAGGGAAGTGTCGGTGAAAGCATTTCATGCAGACTAACAGAGCGGATCGTGGTATTTGGAGTTTCAGAGATAAGTGTATTCGGAGAGTTTTTTCCCTTCCTCGCTTTATCATTTATCTCCTTACCCGTTGGTGTTCCCTCTGTTGTAGTTGTGTAGTTTTTGTATGCAAGGTGGTTTTGGTTTTTCCCTTGTACTGTCTCGTTCGTCTAAGTACTGTGTGTGGGCATATTATTACTTGTCCCCTTTTGTTGTGATCGGGGTCCTTCTCAGGACTAGATTACTTAGGTGCAGGGATCCTCAGGAGGTAGGGGTTACGCTGGCGGCCTGGACCTCTGTACCTTTAACAGTACCTCCAGGTTGAGGGATTAGTCAGGGCCCCAGCTTAGGGTCAGCTTAGGCCCCCTACCTCCAGTATACAGAGACAGCGTGACACCTGGGTCATCTGGTCCAACCCCCTGCTCAAAGCAGGATTCACTAAATCATCTCAGACAGATGTCTGTCCAGCCTCTGTTTGAAGACGTCCATTGAAGGGGAACTCACCACCTTTCGTGGCAGCCTGTTCCACTCATTAATCACCCTAACTGTCAAAAAGTTTTTTCTAATATCTAATCTGTGTCTCCTCCCATTTAGTTTCATCCCATTGCTTCTAGTCTTTCCTTGTGCAAATGAGAATAAAGATGATCCTTCTACAATGTGACAGCCCTTGACATATTTGTAGACAGCTATTAAGTCTCCTCTCAGTCTTCTTTTTTGCAAGCTAAACATTCCCAAATCCTGCAACCGTTCCTCATAGGACATGGTTTGCAGACCAGTCACCATTCTGGTCGCTCTTCTCTGAACTTGCTCCAGTTTGTCTATGTCTTTTTTAAAATGTGGTGCCCAAAACTGTACACAGTATTCCAGATGAGGTCTGACCAAAGAGGAGTAAAGACCGATAATGACTTCACGTGATCTAGACTGTATGCTTCTGTTAATACATCCCAGAATTGTATTTGCCTTTTTTGCTGCTGCATCACACTGTTGACTCATGTTCAGTCTATGATCTATTAGTATACCTAAGTCTTTTTCACATGTACTGTTGCTTAGCTCTATTCCTCCCATTCTGTATATGCTTTTTTCATTTTTATTGCCCAGATGTAGTACTTTGCATTTTTCCCTGTTAAAAACCATTCTGTTGGTTGCTGCCCACTGCTCCAGTTTATTTAGGTCTTTTTGAATCCTCTCTCTCTCTTCTCTAGTATTAGCTATCCCTCCTAGCTTTGTGTCATCAGCAAATTTAATCAGTTTACCCTCAATTCCTTCCTCTAAATCATTGATAAAGATGTTGAACAATACAGGTCCCAGGACAGAGCCCTGTGGTACCCCACTTGAGACATTCATCCAGCTGGATGTGAAGCCATTTGCAACCACCCTTTGAGTCCGATCACTAAGCCAGTTATGAATCCACCTAACAGTTGCCTGGTCCATTGCATACTTGGTCATTTTTTCAATAAGGATGGTGTGAGATACTTTGTCAAATGCTTTGCTGAAGTCAAGATATACTATATCTACAGCATTTCCCTGATCCACCCAGTCAGTGATTCTGTCATAGAAGGAAATTAAGTTAGTCTGACATGACTTGTTAGTTACAAACCCATGCTGACTCTGGTTACTGGAGTGTGGACTACATAAGGGGACCCACCAGAGCTTCTATCCGGATCAGAGAGACTGTAAGCGGGACCTCTGGCGAGAGGCCGAAGTATCCCTTCCTTTCTTTCCGCGAATTCTGCTGTTCCTGTTTTTTTTTCCGGCTGGGACGCCCTCCTGCAATGACAGACAGGCCTGCGACGGGGGACACATCCTTCTGGAGTAAAGGACTGGTAACGTGTGAGTAGGGACAGTGAGGGTCAGCTTATCAGTACACGTTATTACTGTGCATATTTACGGTTGTCATTTATTGTTTTTCTTTGCTGTGTTAAAAATGTATACGAGTAAAGATACGGTTATCAAGATAGAGTCTGTGTGTGGGGATCTTGCTGGGCCAGATTATAGATACCAATGCGCGGCCTTGCCCGCGGTCACTTCATCTGGCGTAGTCGACCAACAAGATTCCCACCCAGGCCACGTGTACAGTCAGAAACCCCCGCCGGTGTCTATTGTGAATCAGGTCAGGAAATTTGGCGGACGAAACTACCCTGTACCAGAGTGGGCGGAACAAGTCCGGATACTGGGGGAAATGTATAATATTGACCCTAAGACCTTGGCAGAAATGACGGTACTGACGCTAGAGGGGGAGGCATGGACGACAGTCAGACTGGAGACGGTCAGGGGCCAGCGTACAGTAGATGATTTGGTGCGGGTGCTGGAGAACACCTATGGGCCGACCACATACCAGGGAACACTGCGACACATGTTCTTTAGACGGACGCAGCTTGAATGGGAGGATATTCCCCAATATGCGAACGCCCTTCATGTACTCCTTGAACAAACCTGTGGAAAAGGGGAGCAACTAGCTGGTATGGCTTCTCGTGACCAGGTAGTGAGAGACCAATTTGTAATAGGACTGAGAGACCAGTATCTTAACCGCACGTTACAGGACTTGATCCGGATGATGCCGGCTCTTACTTTTGCTGAAGTCAAACAGGAAGCCATAGAACGTTCAAGGGGACCCGTCATGGATGTGGGGATTCAAGGTGCTGCGTGCAGATCCATATCTGACATTAAAAATCCGAACAATGACACGGAAGACCTGAAACAGATGGTAGCAGACTTACAGAAACAGATATTACAGTTAACATTAGACAGACAGGGAGACCAGCGAAGACAGCCTAGTCGTCCCGTGGGACAGTGTTGGTCATGCGATGATCCTCGCCATAGGGCAAATCGTTGTCCTCAACACTTCCCTCCGCAAAAATCTCCGTCGCACCAACGAACAAACCCTCAGTCACCCCAGTGAAGGGAATTTCGATCAGACCAGCGAATGGAACCCCAGCCATATCCACAAGCAGAGCTACCACGCCGGGCCTCACCACAATGGCCGCCGTTAAACTAGACACCCCTGCAGCTGAGGCTCGCGCAGCAGGGGAGGCCAAGGAGAGGGGTGTGGAAAAACAGAGCCAATGGCGGAGTGCTCTTGCCTCGAATAGCCCGACACTTGAAGTTGTCCTGGAAGGAATTGCCATACAGGGACTGATGGACACCGGGTCACAAGTGACCACGATCTCTGAACAGTTTTACGAAAATTACCTCAAACCAAGAACTGCTCGTGACCCAGACACCGCCATTAAGATTATTGCGGCTAATAATCTACCCATTCCGGTGACCGGAGTTGCTTGGATGGACACAAAGGCCTGCGGACAGGACTTAGGGAAACGAGGGATCGTCATCGTCAAGGAAGGTTTTGGCTCCGAGACCCCAGTGATAGTAGGAATGAACATCTTGAAAGACCTGGATCTTATGCTGTTGACAAGAAAAGGACCCAAATACTGGCAGAAGGTCACCAAACATAAGCCGACTCGTCTGGCATTCCAGCGCGTAATCCGGACCGTTGGACTTCAACAGATGGCAGAGGAACAACTACCCCTAGCCGCCATTACGGTGCCACGCCGTACTCGGATTACTTTGCCCGCTGAAAAAGAGATAGTCATTTCCTTACCCCTTAACACCCACCGACAACTTGAGGGGGTTGAAGTGTTGATCGAGCAGAAGACCCCAAGTGGGGGTAAGCTAAACCCACTAGTTGCTTGCACTCTAGCCGTCGTGAGGAACGGGAGAGTCCCTGTCAGGCTAAACAACACTGCGGACGTAGGCCTAGCCCTTGAAGCCGGCACTCAACTTGCCCAGGTATATGCTATACCCACGGAAGTGAATCCCATTGGACCCCTAGAATTCACCCCGTCTACAGAAGGCGACTGGACGGTAACCGTCTCAGCCATAAGCGCTCAAGTAGACGATGAAGACATTGGGCGAAAACTACGGGAAAAAGTGCAGCTAGACACGTCTCAGTACACCAAACAAGAAGTGTCTCAAGTGGAGGAACTCCTGCGGGAACACCAAGACTCCTTTGCAAAGCATGACACAGACTTTGGGTGTACCACCAGTATCCAGCACGAGATACCCACGGGCGATACCACCCCTATCCGCGAGAGGTACCGGCAGATACCACCTCAGCAGTACCAGGAGGTGAAAAGCCTGTTAGAATCTATGCTACACGCCGGAGTGGTACGTGAAAGCCAGAGCCCGTGGGCTGCACCCGTGGTGATAGTCAAAAAGAAAGATGGTTCCCTAAGGTTTTGCGTGGACTACCGTAGGCTGAACGCTTGCACTATCCGGGACTCATATCCACTTCCTCGGATCGAAGAGTCACTGACCGCCCTGAAGAAGGCCAAATATTTTTTGTCCCTAGACCTGGCCAGTGGATATTGGCAGGTTCCAATGAGTGAGAAGGACAGGGAAAAGACCGCCTTCATCCTTCCCATGGGCCTGTATGAGTTCGACCGGATGCCGTTCGGCTTGAATAACGCACCGGGGACCTTTCAGAGACTAATGGAACGCTGTACTTCAACTTTGAGTTTACGCTGATATACCTTGACGACATCGTGGTATATTCTGCCACCTTTGAGGATCATCTTCATAAGCTTGGCCAAGTGTTCCAGCGCTTGAGGAGACACGGCTTGAAGTTGAAGCCCAGCAAGTGCCGTCTGTTCCAGCAGGAAATCGACTACTTGGGCCACCGGATCTCGGCCGAAGGTGTCCAGCCCTCTCCGGAGAAGAGAGCAGCCGTTCAAGAGTGGCTGCAGCCAACTACCGTCAAAGAAGTCCGGGCTTTTCTGGGCCTGGCAGGCTACTACCATCGGTTTGTCAAGGACTTTGCTCGGCTTGCTGAACCACTGCATGAGGTTCTCCGAGGGACCGCGAACAGCCCCAGAGGACGACGCATCAGTTGGGGGCCTGACCGAGAAAAATCGTTTCAGGCACTTAAGGCTGCTCTAACATCACCCCCTGTTCTGGCATATGCAGACTACACATTACCGTTTCAGTTGCACACCGACGCCAGCCTTCAAGGTCTAGGGGCGGTCCTCTCTCAAGTTCAAGATAATAAAGAACGCGTGATAGCCTATGCCAGTAGGTCTCTCCGTGACACCGAAAAGAATCCCGTCAACTACAGCTCCTTCCGCTTGGAACTCTTGGCTCTGACTTGGGCTATGACGGAGAAATTTGCCGGCTATCTGACAGAAGCGGAGGTGCTGGTCATGACGGACAGCAATCCTCTTGCCCACCTAGAGAATGCCAAACTAGGGGCAATGGAACAGCGCTGGATGGCCAGGCTCTCTAGATTCCAGTACAAAATTAAATACAGAGCGGGGAACGAGAATCAGAATGCTGACAGCCTGTCTAGAGTGACGTCATCCCCGCCAGTGGGGGACCGGGATGAAGAGTTGGAGGAAGATGAGATGCCTGACTTTGCCCGGCTCGCAAAGCAAATAGAAGATAGCCGCCAGTATGCGGTAGGAGGGATTGAAGCCGTAGTGGGATCTCCCCTGTCCCAGCAAGAATGGGCCAAGCTTCAAGATCGAGATCCCGAGCACGTCTTACTGAAACAGTATGTGAATAAACAAGAGAAACCGCCCTCCGAAGTGAGAGCCCGACTATCGACCGGAGCCTTGGCTCTGCTTGCCCAGTGGGATCGGCTGATCGTGAAAGATGGAGTCCTGTGTCGCAGGGCCCTTTTATCCCATATGCTGGAGGAGTGTTTGCAGATTGTCGTCCCGGTGCAGTTGGCCCATGAGATGGTGGGCGATGCTCACAGGAGGAACGGCCACTTCGGCATAGACAAGACCCTCCGGTGGACCCAGCAGTTCATTTTTTGTCCGGGGCTCCGTAAGTTGGTTGAAAACGTCTGTCAAGCATGCCGTACCTGTGAATTCCACAAGTCCGCGGAGCAGCGTGCCCCCGTCCAGACTATTAAGACGTCGAGGCCCCTCGAGCTGTTGATGGTGGACTATCTGTTGATCGGAACGGCGAATAGTGGCTACCAGTACTGTCTGGTGATGGTGGACCACTTCACGAAATTCGCTGTCGCTGTTGCTACCAAGGATCAGACTGCAGAATCAGCTGCACAGGCTATCTGTCAGCAATTCGGGTCTACTGGTGTCCAGAGCGGCTACACTCTGATCAGGGGGCTTGTTTCGAAGGGCGAGTCATTGAAGAACTCCAACGGATGTATGGAATCAAGAAGTCCAGGACCACCCCTTACCATCCACAAGGGAATGGCGCGTGTGAACGCTTTAACCGGACCCTCTTACAACTGATCCGGACTTTGGCTGAAGACAAAAAGCCCGACTGGCCTCGATTCCTCCCAGAACTGCTGTGGGCCTATAATAATCAGGTCCATTCCGTCACCGGATACACCCCATACACCCTTCTTTTTGGCCGTCCAGGCAAAGACATCCATGAGTTGCAACTGTCTAGCTCCGAAGAAGATACCTGTGGTACCTATCCTTCCTGGCTACAAACATACCGCCAGAGAATGGAGACTGTCTACCGGCTAGTAGGCCGACAAATTCAGGATCAAGTGCACGCTGACCCACTTCCGGTACAAGAAGACCCACTGAATGTAGGTCAACTGGTCCTAGTCCGAATAAAGAAGCCGCAAGGGAAACTCCGGCCCAAGTGGGAGACCGAAGTCTATCGAGTAATTGGACAGCCGTACCCCGGCGGCCCCGTCTATCGAGTGCAGGGCGAAGACAGCGGCAGCATCCGAACTTTGCACCGTAATATGTTGTGCCCCTGCCGTTCCCAGCCTGACTCCCCTACTGTGATACCTAGAGAGATGGATATCACTAATACTGTCGGAGACACTGACCCCGCGGATGTAGAGACTGAATGCATGCCTAACCCTGTCCGTCCGACTGACGCACTTGAACCGATTACCTCCTCTACTGACATGTCGACTGGGAAAGAGAGTGGGGTGACTGATAGGAGAGAGGGGATCCAACCCGTTAGGCGGACAACAAGGACCACTGCAGGGGTACCTCCAAGACAGTCCTACAGAGACCAATATGTGTGGCCCTCTTCCCAGCCGCCCCCTGTCACATCCACAGCCATTGCCGCCCTGGAGCCGGTCGTTGACAGGGACTGCCAACCTTTGAGTGGGGGGGGCGTGTAGTGAGCTGGCAGGCTCTGGCTGTTCTGTGATCATTGAAATAGAGTCTGTTACAGAAGTGATTTCGCAGGTTGATGTTGCCACCTTGTGGCCAGAGGTTGCACCTGCGCAGGGTGTGATGACAGAGAAAAAGACTGTGCCTCCTGTGTCCCGCCCTAGAGAGTCACGTGACCAAAGTGGGAAGCAGAAAAAAGCGCGAAGTGTCTGCTGTGGTCTGTGAAAAGAGCCAGGACGGTGTGCAGGCCCTCGTGTGTGGCGCAGGAGAGACTCTCAACTTGATTTCTTCTATCTGACACCATATCCTTGGAGCCTTCCCCAGCTTCTGCACTGCTGAATGATTCAGCTGTTAAACTCCCTGCTACTGGAGTGTGGACTACATAAGGGGACCCACCAGAGCTTCTATCCGGATCAGAGAGACTGTAAGCGGGACCTCTGGCGAGAGGCCGAAGTATCCCTTCCTTTCTTTCCGCGAATTCTGCTGTTCCTGTTTTTTTTTTCCGGCTGTGACGCCCTCCTGCAAAGACAGACAGGCCTGCGACGGGGGACACATCCTTCTGGAGTAAAGGACTGGTAACGTGTGAGTAGGGACAGTGAGGGTCAGCTTATCAGTACACGTTATTACTGTGCATATTTACGGTTGTCATTTATTGTTTTTCTTTGCAGTGTTAAAAATGTATACGAGTAAAGATACGGTTATCAAGATAGAGTCTGTGTGTGGGGATCTTGCTGGGCCAGATTATAGATACCAATGCGCGGCCTTGCCCGCGGTCACTTCATCGGCAACCGGTTGTTTTCTTGTTTGGTTTTGTAATGTAGGAGATGATTCCTTGATATTCTGGTGGCTCTTGTAATCTGGTTCTCAATTGTTCTTGGATGGTAGCCCTGTTTCAAAAAGGTCTTTCTGAGGCCATCAAGGTGTTTGTCTCTATCCATAGGATTGGAACATATCCGATTGTATCTGATGGCTTGGCTGTAAGCAATAGAGTTTTTAATGTGATTTGGATGGAAACTGTCCCATTTAAGGTATGTAGGACGGTCGATTGGTTTCCGGTACAAGGATATCTCTATTTCATTGTTCTGTAGCTTGATTATGGTGTCCAAAAAGTTAATTTCAGTACAGTAGTTGAGTGTTAGGTTGATGGTGGGATGAAATCGATTAAAGTGTTCATGGAACGTCTTCAGCTGTTGCTCAGACCCCGTCCAGATGATTAAAATATCGTCATGAAACGATAGTAGGCCAGAGGCCTGATGGGACAAAACCAGGGGAGGAGTCCTGAGGAGATAATTTGCATATTCCCACTGCATTTTGGGGTAAGTGAAGAGTCTCCGCGAGCTCAAAGAACACTGGATTTTGGCTGTTGGAGCTGAAAAGAGGACATCGGTAAACCGCGCGCCTCCCGGCGTGCGCATTTTGAAGCTTTTTTCACTGTTTTCAGAACATTAACAGTAAGAACATGGAAGAGTCCAGGAGCCATTTGGTGAGCTACATATAATGCTACATGTTCACAGACTTGCCAGTGGAAAAGCCAAACTTCACATGCCAAAAATGCAAGCTTGTGTCCCTGTTGGAGGAAAAGTTGCAAAATCTAGAAGAGAGGTTAACTACCTTGATAATCATTAAGGAAGGTGAAGAGTTCTTAGACAGAGCAGAATTATCTCTTCATGATTCAGAAAGAGAAGAAATTCGAACTGCACCTGATGAAACAGAGGAATGGAAGCATGTGACCCACAGAAGCAGGAGGATCGAGAGGCAGTCAGCACCCATACTGCTCAGGAACCAGTACCAGGCTCTCACGCAGGAGAACCATGAAGAAATACCGCAAAATAAGACTTTGCCAGCAATGAATAACCTTGTAAGCCCTCAGAATCCTCCTGGATGGAGAAAGAAGAATGTTGTGAAGAAAAAACGGAGAGTGGTGGTCATGGGGGATTCCCTGCTAAGAGGAACAGAGGCCGCTATCTGCAGACCAGACATAACCTCAAGAGAAATGTGCTGTCTTCCAGGAGCAAAAATTAAAGATGTGTCTGACAGGATATCAAGACTCTTCAGACCTACAGATCACTACCCATTCCTGCTAATACATGTGGGGACAAATGACACCGCAAGAAAGGACCTGGAAACCATCTGCAGTGACTTTGAAGACTTAGGCAAGAAAGTGAAAGAATTGGGAGCGCAGGTGGTCTTCTCATCCATCCTCCCAGTGGATGGCCATGGAACAATGAGGTGGAATAAGATTCTACAGGTGAACAACTGGCTACGTCGATGGTGCCGTCAACAAGGATTTGGATTTCTGGATCACGGAATGAATTACCTATACGATGGACTACTTGCTAGAGATGGGGTGCACCTTACGAAGACTGGAAAACGTGTATTTGGAAGTCGCCTTGCTACACTCATCAGGAGAGCTTTAAACTAGAACAATGTGGGAAGGGAAGCAAAAGGCCAGAAAAAGCCATACAGCTGACAAATACTATTGAGATCTCTGCTACTGGAAGTGGAAAGGAAGAACAAAGACAAAACAATTTAAATAATAAAAATATGGGAGGAAGAGAAACCAATCACAAACTAAAATGTTTTTATACAAATGCACAAAGCATGGGCAACAAACAAGGAGAATTAGAACTACTAATGCAGGAAAAGGAATATGATGTCATTGGAATCACTGAAACTTGGTGGGACGATACACATGATTGGAATACAAGGCTAAAAGGATACAACTTATTTGCAAGAAACAGACTTGATAAACGAGGAGGAGGTGTCGCATTGTATGTTAGAAAAGCGTATATCTGCACAGAGATTGAAGCTTCAGAGACTGGGAGTTCTGTGGAAACTGTTTGGGTAAGAATACAAGGAGAGAACAACGGAAAGGACACCATTGTAGGCATTTACTACAGGCCACCTGGGCAAGCTGAAGATATGGATGAACTCTTTATGTATCAAATGACCAAGTTCTCCAAAAAATATGACGTAGTGGTCATGGGAGATTTCAACTATCCAGACATTTGTTGGGAATCTCTCTCAAGTAAAACTAACAGGTCAAGCAAATTCTTATCCTCTCTTGCTGACAACTTTATCTTCCAAAAGGTAGGGGAGAAAACAAGGGGATCTGCTACTTTGGATCTAATCCTTATAAACAGGGATGAAATGGTTGAGGAGGTAAAGGTGGCTGGGACCCTAGGAGGCAGCGATCATGCTATTATAGAATTTTGGATAACTAGAGGAGGAAGACATGTGAAGACTCAAACTTCAAGGTTAGATTTTAGAAAGGCAGATTTTAAGAGACTCAGAAAGAGAATAGGAGGGATCCAATGGCTGGATGTCCTTAAGGACAAAAATGTCCAGGAAGGATGGGAAATTTTTAAAAATGAGATTCTCAAAGCACAATCGTTAACAATCCCGAAAAGTAGGAAGAATGGGAAGCATTTAAAGAAACCAGGATGGATGAACACAGAACTTAAACACATGCTAAAAAGAAAGAAAGAAATGTTTATTAAATGGAAAGAGGAAGGCATATCTAAAGAAGATTATAATGCAGTCTGCAGATCCTGTAGGGCACGTATCAGGTTAGCTAAAGCTGACAATGAATTAAGGCTTGCAAGAGATGTCAAAAGCAATAAAAAAGGATTTTGGGGGTATGTCAAAAGTAAAAGAAAAGTCAAAGATGCTATAGGATTTTTACAGGATGAAAATGGAGAAATGGTAAGAGAGGATGTTGAGAAGGCCGAACTTTTTAACTCCTATTTTGCATCTGTTTTCTCTCAGAAAGAAAATGTAACATCAACTAATTTTCACTGTCCTTTTAAAGGAATAGAGGAATCCAAGTTATCTGTAAACAGAAAGATTGTGAGGGAATATTTAGCTAACATAAATGAGTTCAAGTCTCCAGGTCCAGATGAATTACACCCCAGAGTACTGAAGGAGATCGTAGAAGAAATTTTAGAACCACTCTCCATAATCTTTGAAAATTCTTGGAGAACAGGAGAAGTCCCAGAAGACTGGAGAAGAGCAAATGTTGTTCCTATCTTCAAAAAGGGGAAGAAGGTGGACCCAGGGAACTATAGGCCGGTGAGTCTGACTTCTATACCAGGAAAGATCTTTGAACAAATTATTAAACAACATGTATGTAAGTACCTGGATAAGAATGAAGTGATTAACCAGAGTCAGCATGGGTTTGTAACTAACAAGTCATGTCAGACTAACTTAATTTCCTTCTATGACAGAATCACTGACTGGGTGGATCAGGGAAATGCTGTAGATATAGTATATCTTGACTTCAGCAAAGCATTTGACAAAGTATCTCACACCATCCTTATTGAAAAAATGACCAAGTATGCAATGGACCAGGCAACTGTTAGGTGGATTCATAACTGGCTTAGTGATCGGACTCAAAGGGTGGTTGTAAATGGCTTCACATCCAGCTGGATGAATGTCTCAAGTGGGGTACCACAGGGCTCCGTCCTGGGACCTGTATTGTTCAACATCTTTATCAATGATTTAGATGAAGGAATTGAGGGTAAACTGATTAAATTTGCTGATGACACAAAGCAAGGAGGGATAGCTAATACTAGAGAAGAGAGAGGGAAGATTCAAAAAGACCTAAATAAACTGGAGCAGTGGGCAGCAACCAACAGAATGGTTTTTAACAGGGAAAAATGCAAAGTACTACATCTGGGCAATAAAAATGAAAAAAGCATATACAGAATGGGAGGAATAGAGCTAAGCAACAGTACATGTGAAAAAGACTTAGGTATACTAATAGATCATAGACTTAACATGAGTCAACAGTGTGATGCAGCAGCAAAAAAGGCAAATACAATTCTGGGATGTATTAACAGAAGCATACAGTCTAGATCACGTGAAGTCATTATCGGACTTTACTCCTCTTTGGTCAGACCTCATCTGGAATACTGTGTACAGTTTTGGGCACCACATTTTAAAAAAGACATAGACAAACTGGAGCAAGTTCAGAGAAGAGCGACCAGAATGGTGACTGGTCTGCAAACCATGTCCTATGAGGAACGGTTGCAGGATTTGGGAATGTTTAGCTTGCAAAAAAGAAGACTGAGAGGAGACTTAATAGCTGTCTACAAATATGTCAAGGGCTGTCACATTGTAGAAGGATCATCTTTATTCTCATTTGCACAAGGAAAGACTAGAAGCAATGGGATGAAACTAAATGGGAGGAGACACAGATTAGATATTAGAAAAAACTTTTTGACAGTTAGGGTGATTAATGAGTGGAACAGGCTGCCACGAGAGGTGGTGAGTTCCCCTTCAATGGACGTCTTCAAACAGAGGCTGGACAGACATCTGTCTGAGATGATTTAGTGAATCCTGCTTTGAGCAGGGGGTTGGACCAGATGACCCAGGAGGTCCCCTCCAACTCTACCATTCTATGATTCTATGATTCTATGACATGAGGACAAAAAGTCACTTTCTAGCTTGGCCATGAAAAGATTTGCGTACTGTGGAGCCATTTTACTTCCCATCGCTGTACCAGTTTCCAGTAGATATATGTTGTTATCAAATTCAAAGTAATTGTGGGTGAGGATGAATTCACACCACAGAATCAGCAACAATTCCTGTATTTTCTATGAAGATTTTGCAGGCATTTAATCCATCCTGGTGTGGGATATTAGAATACTAAGATTCCACATCCATGGTGGCCAGGATGGGGCCTTCTGGTAGAGGACCTATTGCAGCTAGTTTATTCAGTAGGTCTGTCGTGTCCTGAATGTAGCTGGGTGTAGTCTTTACCAGTGGTTTAAGAACACACTCTACCCATCCAGAAACTTGCTCAGTAAGGGTGCCCACACATGAAATAACTGATCTTCCTGGATTTCCAGATTTGTGGATTTTGGGGAGCATATAGAATGTCCCTACTCTTGGACTCTCTGGTATCAGGTCAACGGCTCTTATGGATTCGTCAGGCAGACAAGATACCAACTTGTTTAGTTCCTTGTAATAGTCCTGCGTAGGGTCAGACTCCAGTTTTTTGTAGTAGTGCGTGTCCATCAGTAGTCTGTTTGCTTCCTTCATGTAGTCTGATGTGTTCATCATCACTATTGCACCACCCTTGTCAGCAGGTTTAATGATGATTTCTTTGTTGGTTTTAAAAGATTGTATGGCCTTTCTCTCCTGGGCACTGATGTTGGATGCTTGTCTCCTGTTTGTGTCTAGGATGGTGAATTTTATCACATGTCTGAAGGAGTCTATAAATGTATCCAAACTAGATGGTGGCCCGATTCTAATGCATCGGGTATTCTAGAATAGGTATGCGGCCGACGGAGCGCAATTAGCAGAGCGGTGTTTAAATTTTACGCCAAAATCGCTGATTGGTTGTGTTCGGCAACCGCGACCAATCAGCAAAGCGGTGTTTAAATTTGGCGCCAATCTGGCTGATTGGTCGCGGATGGCGGCCGCGACCAATCAGCAGAGCGGTGTTTAAATTTGGCGCCAAAATCGCTGATTGGTCACGGCCGCGACCAATCAGCAGAGTGAGGTTTAAATTTGGCGCCAATACTGCTGATTGATCTCGGCCAGCGACCGCGATCAATCAGCAGAGCGTTGCTTAAATTTGGCGCCAATCTCGCTGATTCGACGCGTCTGGCGTCCGCGACCAATGAGCAGAGCGTTGTTTAAATTTGGCGCCAAGCTCGCTGATTGGTCGCGGCTGGCGTCCGCGACCAATTAGCACAGCAGTGTTTAAATGTCGCGGCAAGATCGGTGATTGGTCGCGGCCGCTATTTAAATGTGGCGCCCAAATCGGTGATTGGTCACGGTCAGCGTCCGTGACCAATCAGCACAACAGTGTTTAAATGTGGCGCTAAGATCTGTGATTGGTCGCGGCCGCTATTTAAATGTGGCGCCCAAATCAGTGATTGGTCACGGTCAGCGTCCGCGACCAATCAGCAGAGCGGTGTTTAACTTTAGCACCAAGATCACTGATTGGTCTTGTGCGGAGAGCGCGACCAATCAGCGAATCGTATTGGTGAGGAGCGGGGAGCGGAATCGTATTAGTGAGGAACGGGGAGCGCCGCTGCCTGTGCGGGTACTTCCACTGCGAGAACCCGGGACATGAGCGACTGGTCGCAGCAGAAGGATCCCGACCCGCAGCGCCGCTCCCCGGTCCTCCCTTCACACCCTAGCCGCTGATGTCTCCACAGTATCCGCATAGTGTTACAAAGGTCCGGATATTTGTGTGAAAAATCGCTGATTGGTCGCTGGCGCTGCCCGCGACCAATCACCGATTTGGCGCCAAATTTAAATATCGGCCGCGACCAATCACCGATCTTGGCTCCACATTTAAACACCGCTGTGCTGATTGGTCGCGGCCCGCTCACCAATATGATTCGCTGATTGGTCGCGTGCGGAGAGCGCGACCAATCAGTGATCTTGGCGCTAAAGTTAAACACCGCTGTGCTGATTGGTCGCCGACGCTGTGCGCGACCAATCACCGATTTGGGCGGCACATTTAAATAGCGGCCGCGACCAATCAGTACAGCGGTGTTTAAATGTGGAGCCAAGATCGGTGATTGGTCGTGGCCGATATTTAAATTTGGCACTGAAATCGGTAATTGGTCGCGGGCAGCGCCCGCGACCAATCAGCGTTTTTTAACACAAATGTCCGGACCTTTGTAACACCATGCAGATACTGTGGGGACATCAGCGGCTAGGGTGTGAAGGGAGGACCGGGGAGAGGCGCTGCGGGTCCGGATACTTCTGCTCCGAGCGCCCGCTCATGTTCCGGGTTCTCGGAGCGGAAGTATCCGCACAGGCAGCGCCGCTGACATCCATGCGGCTAGGGCGTGAAGGAAGGACCGGGGAGCGGCGCTGTGGGTCCAATTGGTCGCGGCCGCTATTTAAATGTGCCGCACAAATCGTTGATTGGTCGCGGACTTGGCCCGTGACCAATCACTGATCTTGCGGCCAAAGTTAAACACTACTGTGCTGATTGGTCGCGGACGCTGCCCGCGACCAATCACCGATTTGGGCGCCAAATTTAAATATCGGCCACGACCAATCACCGATCTTGGCTCCACATTTAAACACCGCTGTGCTGATTGGTCGCGGCCGATATTTAAATTCGGCGCCCAAATCGGTGATTGGTCGCGGGCTGCGCCAGCGACCAGTCAGCGATTTTTAACACAAATTTCCGGACCTTTGTAACACCATGCGGATACTGTGGGGAGATCAGCGGCTAGGGTGTGAAGGGAGGACCAGGGAGTGGCGCTGCGGGTCGGGATACTTCTGCTGCGAGCGCCCGCTCATGTCCCGGGTTCTTGCAGCGGAAGTATCCACACAGGCAGCGCCGCTGACATCCAATTGGTCACTGACGCTATTTAAAATTGCTGCACAAATCGGTGATTGGTCGCTGTCTTGGCCCGCGACCAATGACTGATCTTGGCGCCAAAGTTAAACACTATTGTGCTGATTGGTCGCGGACGCCGACCGCGACCAATCACCGATTTGGGCGCCAAATTTAAATATCGGCCGCGACCAATCACCGATTTGGGCGCCAAATTTAAATATCGGCCGCAACCAATCACCGATCTTGGCTCCACATTTAAACACCGCTGTGGTGATTGGTTCGGCCGATATTTAAATTTGACGCCCAAATCGGTGATTGGTCGCGGGCAGCGTCGGCGACCAATCAGCACAATAGTGTTTAAGTTTTGCGCTAAGATCAGTGATTGGTCGGGTCCGAAGACCGCGACCAATCATCGAATCGTCTTGGTGGTGCGCTGCCTGTGCGGGTACTTACGCTGCGAGAACCCGGGACATGAGCGGGCGCTCGCAGGAGAAGTATCCCGACCCGCAGCGCCGCTCCCCGATCCTCCCTTCCGCATGGAGGTCAGCGGCGCCGGCGGTCCTTCCGCTGCTATCGGCCGGGAGATGTGCGCCTCGCGGCGCTCATCTCCCGGCTGCATCTCCGTCCCGCAGATGAGTCCGGCGGTCGGGTTTTTTCTGCTGTTGCCGGCCGGGAGATGAGCGCCTCGCGCCGGTCATCTCCCGGCTGCATCGCCGCTCAGCTCCGTCCCACAGATGAGCCGCTAACAGCTGCCATCTTTTTTCTGAAATCCCCCGGCGCTGATTGGCCGCTGCCGGACCAATGAGCGACGCGGGATTTCCTGGACAGACAGACACACAGACACACAGACAGACAGACAGACAGATGGGATAAGACGATTATATATATAGATGAGGGAAGAATAGATCTACCTGTAGCCAAGCATTTTTGTTCCCCTGATCACAGCATAAAAGACATGAAATTTCTGGTATTAAAAGGTAACTTCAAATCTCAAAGAGAAAGAAGAATCTCAGAATATAAACTGATGGTGACCTTTAACACTTTCAGAGCAGGAATGAATGTGTCACATGGATTTATGTCATTCTACATCAACTAAGGAATGTGCACCTCAGAGTTGTGAGGCCATCATAACACTGGACCTAGTCACAGGACAATAAAACCTTCACACTCCTTATCTATTAAATGCTAAAATATTTATAGCCAGAACTGTTTATTAGTGTTGAGCCACCCCCGTCGTGTTCGAGTTCGGTTCGGTTCGTCGAACACCCGTGTGTTCGCCGAACTGTTCGTCGAACTGTTCGTCGAACACCTTCGAACACCGTTAAAACCAATGGCAGGCAAACAAAAACACATAGAAACACATAGAAAACAACTTCAAAGGTGTCCAAAAGCTGACAAACTGCTCAGAAGACACAACTAACACATGGAAAAGTGACAAGTACATATAGTCATGCGAATAGAAAAGAGGTGGAGGAGTAAAAGGAGGGGGAGACACAGATATAGGCATGTCATGCCCTTCTAAAATCCAAAAAGTGAGAAGCCGAGACGGCCAGTCCGCTCCTGCCCGTGCCACCTCCGTGTCGCCGGGTTTGTGCCAGAGCCGCGGTGAACCCTGACGGCCAGCCCCCCTCTCCCAATACTGGTGCCTGTCCGCTGGTGGGTCGAGAGAGCCCCCCTGTGGTGGAGGCAGCTCTAAGCTTTTTAATTTAAATTGTCCCTCTAATTTGAATGAATACACTTTAAATCCATTTACAAGGATCTATTGGAGGGCAAGTCTCATGCCAGCAGCCGCGTAATTCCAGCTCCAGTAGCGTCCACTAAAGCTGCTGCAGTTAAAAAGCTTTTATAAGGATCGAGCTCGGCTGTCCACCGCAAGGCATCCTAGTGCCAGTCCCAGCCCCTATGCCTTGGGGTGCCTCCTGATGCTCTTCACTGAGTATCCCGTGGTCCCGAAGCATTTCCTTTGAAAAAATTAAGTGTCCAAACTACAGGTGGTGTAGCTTGCTTAACAGCCGGGATAATCCGCTGACTAGCAGACACTGCTACTAGGCACAAAGTATTTCCTGGGCTAGATGCAGTTAAAAATTTGTAAGTAGATACTCTCGTTGGATGCTGAGAAAGCATTCCATAGAGTCTCCTGGCACGCCATATATGATTCTCTTAAAAAGCTTGGGGTAGGGGTCTAGGGGACCCTTTTATAGCCAAAATCACGGCCCTGTATCACAATACGTCACCTAGGCTGAAGATAAATGGAACTGTAGCACCGAGGGCTCGGTTGCTACAGACGTATTGCACCTCACCCAGAGGTGTGATATCTCACTCTCAGATAAGGATGGAGTGTGGATCAGGACCCGACACCTGCATGCATTACACCACATTGCCGTGGGGCAGGGCGACCAATATGCCCCTGAGATGGGCACGACAGTCCCTGTCCCTGGCTGGAGTGGGGGGAGGGAACACTGAGGAAGGGGAACCCTGCAGTGCAGGAGCAGGGAGGAAGCAGTTCCTGGGTGCATTGAGAAGGGAGTATAAAAGGTGGGCACCATCTTAGTTCAGTGCAGAGAAGTCTGAGCAGAAGTGGCAGGGAGCAGGGGCTCTGCATGAGCTCTGCTCCGGAGGCGGGCCTAGTAACAGAGGCCCAGGCCTGCAAGAGGGAGAAGGAAGGAAGAGGAGCGGAGAAGGCTCCAGGAACGAGGAATGAAGGGATCCCAGGGGTGCGGACGGGCGAGTCGCCACCGCACGCCCGAATCCACCTGCGTGGAGGGGTCAGGCCAAAGGGGGAGACCGGTCCCCGAACTAGTGGAGGCAGGAAACGACCCTCAGCTAGAAACCGGAGGCTCTGACATTTTATGTGGCGCAGCCCCTTGCTCCACCCGCTAGGAAGGCACCACATAGGGTCAGGGAAACTGGCGCCAAGTTTACCAAGAGGAGGCCCGAGGCAGCCGGACAGAAGTGTTGGTAAGAAAGGCCAGACAAAGGACACACAAAGGGGGTCCTGTGACGCGCTCCAAAGTTATCTGGGAGTTGTCTGAGCCCCTCACCTGGTGAGCACAGTACGACGTGGGCAGCCGTTACCTGCAGACGTGGTCTGGATAATAAGAACTGTGAGTAAAGGCCCTGAACTGCATCACTGACTCCGTGTCGTTACTGCTGCTGCCCTGCACCATCACCCCCATCCTCCGCATACACTGCCCTGAGGCTATACTCCTCCCGTGGGGAGTTATGCTACGCTCTGCTGCACCCACAACACCAGCCTTAGCGGTCTGCCCTGTAGCGGCGGTTCACTCTGACCGCAATCCACGAGTGGCGTAGTCGGACATTTAAACATCAAAACCACATAAATAGTTCCGCCACTGGTTTGACCGCCCTGAGCCACGGAACCGGATCGCCGCCACGAAGACTACAACCACCAGCATCCACCAAAACGGGTCCGGCTCCGGGTGTCCCAAGGCCCAGGGGGTGCGTCAGAACATTTTCATCACCTTTCACAATCACCAATGGGACAAGGCAGGGATGTCCTCTGTCCCCTCTCTTATACATCCTAGTGACGGAGCACCTGCTCTCATCAATTCGCCATAACCCCAATATTAGGTGGATTGAGGTGGGAGGCACCGAGTACAAGTGCTCTCTATTTGCTGATGATGTCCTAGTATATATCACTCAATCACATATATCCATCCCTGCTGTTATGGCTGAAATAGATCACTTTGTTACATGGTAAAATTTTAAAATCAATGCAGCGAAGTCTGAGGCCCTCGATGTCTCCCTCCATAAATCCATATAGGATTCCATCCAGTCCAACTTTCCCTTTGCCTGGCCCTCACAGGGTATCAAATACTTAGGAATTCCTATTCATAGAGACCTCTCCCATCTATGTTATCTTAATTTTGGGCCCTTTATTGAACAATTCCATACAGACCACGGTTGGCAAGTTAGAACTGTAAGATTCACTACGTGAACCACTGGTGTTTTGTGGAAAAGCACATGTACACCGCGTTCCAAATTATTATGCAAAAAGTGTTTAGGAGTGATAAGGGAAGAATTTGTTTGTTTGTCAGTTAAACTCATTGATGGTGATGTGTGTCAGGGCTCTTTATATCACTGTAAGCAATTGCAGACACCTGTGCTAATTAGTTTGGCAGGTGTGTCCAATGAAAGGCAAGACTACTTAAGAAGGCTCTCTCACATTATTAAGCAGCCTACATTTTCTGCCAAAATGGGAAAGAAAAAGGATGTGTCGGCTGCTGAGAAGCAACAAATTGTGGAGTGTTTAGGTCAAGGCATGACTACAATCAACATTGTGCGATGATCAGGATGAAGTGTCTTGGCAATCAAGAAGTATGTAGCTGATTCACAGTACACACGTGTGCGTGCTGATAAGGGCAAATTGAGGACTCTTTCCTACAGGCAATTACGTCAGGTTGAAAGAGCAGCGGCAAAAAAGCCTTGTCATAGCAGCACACAAGTTTTTGAAGCTGCTTGTGCCTCCAACGTCCCCCGAACAACAAGATGCAGGGTCCTTCAGAGGTTTGCAGCTGTGCATACGCCATCCTGTCGACCTCCTCTATCCACTTCACACAAGCAGAAACGGCTCCAGTGGGCCAAACATTACATGAAGACTGATTTCAAAACTGTTTTGTTCACGGATGAGTGCCGTGCAGCGCTCGATGGTCCAGATGAATGGAGTGGAGGATGGCTGGTTGATGGACACCCCACGCAAACACGGCTACAGCGCCAACAAGGAGGAGGTGGAGTAATGTTTTGGGCTGGAATCATGGGGAGAGAGATTGTCGGCCCCTTTAGGATCCCTGAAGGCGCTAAAGATGAACTCCATAATGTATGTGGATTTTCTCAAACAGCACTTCCTGCCATGGTTCAAGAAGAAGAACCGTGTATTTCACAGCAAGATCATTTTTCTGCATGATAATGCACCATCTCATGCTGCACATAAAACATCTGCATCTCTGGCTGATATGGGCATAAAAGGGGACAAACTTATGGTGTGACCCCCATGCTCCCCTGACCTCTACCCCATTCAGAACCTTTGGAGCATCATTAAAAGGAGTGTCTATGATGGCGGGAGGCAGTTCACATCTAAGCAACAGCTCTGGGAGGGTATTCTGTCCTCATGCAAAACAATTGAAGCAGAAACCATCCAAAACCTGACAAATTCAATGGACGAGAGAGTTCAGAAGCTCCTTTCGAACAAGGGGTCCTATGTGAAAATGTAACATCACCTAGAATAAAGTTTTGAGTTGAAAACTGTTTGATTTCAGTTTCTAACAACCTGCTAATGCTTATAATTTCAAAAATAACCATTTTTTTGGTCTTTATTAAAATGAAAAGGTTGATCGAAAAGTTTGGGGGATCTAAGAGTGTGGCAACCCAGTAGTCATGATTACTTCGAATTCTGACAATATGAGGGTCATGCTGCAGGTAGTGCAGCAAGAAGGCACTTATGTGTCTTGCGCATCTCGGAGCCCCAAAATTATTTTCCGGGCTAGATGCAGCTAAAAATTATTTTTAATTTTAAATCTGGTGAAGCTTATTATAGATGGCCTAATAGGATCAGTGCTGCACACTGCTACAAAGCCCAAATTATTTTCCAGTCAAGATACAGATAAACATGATTAGTAATTTGAAAGCTTAAAACGGTTGGTAGGGTGATTTTAACCAATCATCAAGCTTTTACTCTCCCCAGGATGACACAGGGGTAGAAAAGTCGTTTCGGATCCATGATTTGTTCATCTTTATGAATGTGAGTCTGTCTACATTATCAGTGGAGAGCCACGTGCGCTTATCTGTCAGCACACCACCAGCAGCGCTGAACACACGTTCAGACAGAACGCTGGCTGCGGGGCATGACAAGATCTCCAAGGCGTAAGTGGCTAGCTCCGGCCATTTATCCAGATTGGAAGCCCAAAAAGAGCAAGGGTCCAGTGACACAGTCGTGGCTTCAATGTTTACTTGGAGATACTCCTGTACCATCGTCTCTAGGCGTTGACTATGTGTCAGACTTCTTGTCTCCTGTGGCCTTGCAAACGATGGGCTAAAAAAGTGGTGAAATGATTCCGCAAAATTGATGTTACCAGCAGATACTGTGGTTCTGTTACGGTTTGAGTGCTGAACACTTGACGGTCCCACGGTTGGCAAGTTGGAACTGTGAGATTCACTACGTGCACCACTGGTATTTTGTGGAAAAGCACATGTAAGATTCTGCAACAGTCTCTGCTGATACTCCTGCATGCGTGCATCCCTTTCTATGGCAGGAATAATTTCTGCAAATTTACTTTTGTACCGGGGATCTAACAGTGTGGCAACCCAGTAGTCAGGATTATTTCTAATTCTCACAATTCGAGGGTCATGTTGCAGGTAGTGCAGCAAGAAGGCACTCATGTGTGTTGCGCATCCAGGAGCACCAAGTCCCTGTTGTGTTGGTGGCGAGGTAACAATCATGCTTCCTTCCTCTGTCCTCTCCCCCCAACCTCGCACAACAGAAATGTGATCAAGGTCTCCCTCATCTGATGAGTCTTCCATCAGTTCGTCCTCCACTTCTTCCTGGGCTCCTGCACCTTCCTCACTAGTTTGGCTGCTACCATGCGCCCTGGTAAAATCATCTCCCCCACTCTCACATGCCTGCCGCCTTGGTGCTGCCGACCGTCTGGACCTTGCAGATGTTAGCCCTTCCGCATACAACTCCTCCTCCTCTACTTCCTCCACCTCCTCTTGTGCCACCACCTGACTCCGAATTCTGTTTAACATGTGCTCCAGCATGTAAATCACCGGAATAGTCATGCTGATAATGGCATCGTCAGCACTAAACATCTTCGTCGCCATTTCAAAACTGTGCAGAAGGGTGCATAGGTCCCTGATCTGAGACCACTCCTCCAGCGTGATTTGCCCCACCTCTGAATCTCGTTGGCCCAGGCTATACGTCAGAACGTATTGCACCAGGGCTTGTCGGTGCTGCCACAGTCGCTGCAACATGTGCAGAGTTGAATTCCACCGGGTAGGCACATCGCATTTTAGCCGGTGAAGTGGCAGGCCCAACGACTTCTGTAGAGATGTAAGTCGCTGAGCTGCGGGATGCGAACGGCGGAAGTGAGCACACAGCGACCGTGCCCTCTGCAGAAGGCCATCTAGTCTGGGATAGTGGGCTAAAAATTGCTGGACAACCAGGTTCAACACGTGAGCCATACAAGGCACGTGTGTGACATTGCCCCGGCGAAGGGCCGCACCCAGGTTTGCAGCATTGTCGCACACGGCCTTCCCTGGTTTCAGGTCCAGTGGAGACAACCATTCATGAAATTGGTTCTCCAGAGCTGACCACAACTCCTCAGCTGTGTGACTCACATTTCCCAGACATTTCAATGTAAAAACCGCCTGATGACGTTGAGCCCTACTGCCAGCATAGTAAGGAGGTGTGCAGGATCCCTTCTGCGCAGTTAGAAAGCTTGTGGCATGACCAGACAGGCTTTGGGTGCAGGTGGAAGACCGAGAGGAGGTTGAGGAGGCAGAAGCAGTGTAGGAACTTTGACATAAAGAGGATTGACGCACAACTCGTGGGGACGGCAAGACTTGGACAGCAGCCCCTTGTCCTGCTGTCACCATAGTTACCCAGTGCCCAGTCAGCGACATGTAACGCCCCTGTCCATGCCTACTCGTCCAAGTGTCTGTGGTGAAATGCACCCTGTCACACACAGAGTTTCTCAAAGAAGCGGTGATGTTGTGTGCGACATGCTGGTGGAGCGCAGGCACACCTTTCTTTGAGAAGTAGTGCCGACTGGGCATCTGGTACTGGGGCACTGCGACGGACATAAGGTCTCGAAAATCCTCTGTGTCCACCAGGCGGAAAGGCAGCATTTCTGTAGCCAAGAGCTTGCAGATGGTGAAATTCAACCTCTTAGCTTTCTCATGGCTAGGAGGAAATGGTCTTTTACTTGTCCACATCTGAGGGACCGAGGGCTGGCTATTGTGCTTAGACGGGGTTGATAAGGGTGTCCCCGGCAAACTGCCGGTCTGTGAGGAAGATGCAGGCGGACATGTTAGGTTGCCTTGATCCAAAGGTGGTGCTATCGATGTCGGACAGCGCTCAAGACCAGCTGGTGTTACCACCTCCAAAGAAAATGATGACCTGCCAATCACGCTGGCTGTTGCGGGTAAAGAGGTGGCAGGTCTGCGCCCCAAAACAGGTGTGACTGCTGTCCCCCCAGTCACAGAGGATGAAGAGGCCGCGGATGCACAAGATATGGCAGACGGTGGTTGGCCCGGCCGGCTAGGCCGCATTGTAGCACACTGAGCTTCCCACTGCAACTTATGCTTCATGTCCATGTGCCGGTTCATGCATGAAGTACTCAAACTATGTATTTTTTGGCCTCTACTTAGCTTTTGCTGACAAATGTTACAGATAACACGAGTTGGGTCATCTTTATCGATCTGAAAAAATGCCCAGGCTATGCAAGGCTTAGCACCCATGCGACCTGAAGAGCCACCACGACTTGTGGTGAGAGGCAGAGTTGTGTTTGAGGATGCAGTTGTTGACGTGCTTCCAGTACTACGTCTCTGTCCAGGAAGGCGCAACCTGACCTCGTCGTCACTAGCATCTTCCTCCACCTCCTCTGCTGACCTCATCTCTTGGCTGACTGTGGGTTGACAGTAAGTGGGATCTCCGACCTCATCATCATCACCCTGTGCGTTATCACACCCGTCGTCCTCAGAGCCAACCTGTTCCTGCCCTGACAAAAAACTAAAGTTGTCGCTCCAATCAGGTATTTGAGTCTTATCATCGTCTTCCTCATTGTCTCCACCAACAGGAGTTACAGTTTGGGAATGAGGGTCTACATTATGGTCAGAACCTTCTGCGTCTGGTCCTGGATCCGACTCATAAAGATTCTGGGCATCAGTGCAGATCATTTCCTCGTCTTGATTCACAGAAGCGCTGGAGTCGACCTCTGATTCCCAGGCTATAGTATGAGTAAACAGCTCTGCAGACTCAACCATCTGTTCTACCTCATACTCAGACGGGCAGCTGGAGATTTGGGAGCTGTGAGGAAGCAAGTGCGATTTGGGTGACACCTTTGAGGACTGGAGTATTTGTGATGTTGAAGTTGATGTGGAGGAGAGCCCACTTAAAGGAGCACTTGATATCCGTTGAAGCACCTGCTGTTTTTGTGCCTCATCTGGAATTTGTAGCGATTGGCGTGGCCGTAAGAAAGGGATCTTATCACATTGTCCGCTAAAAGAAGTAGACATTTTAGTTTGGCTGGAAGATGGTCTTTCTTCTGCACCTACCCCACGGACACAACCTTTTTTCCCCTTCCCAACACGCCTATTCCCCTTTCCACCAGCAGCAGGCCTTTTTCCACTCATTTTGGTGGTTAACTAATTCACAACTCTGGAGTTGTTTGCACAAAAAAACAATGGATGGTAACCGAGCAGAGCTGAGTGGCCAAACTGTGGTATTAGGCCAAAACTATTGGCTGGGTTAGATGCAGAAAAAAATTATTTTTAATTTGCAACCTGATGGAGGTCAGTATAGATGGACTAATAGACCAAGTCCCACACACCGCTAGAAGCCCAAATATTTTTTCAGAGCTAGATGCAGAAATTTTTTTTATTCAATTTGCAACCTGATGGAGGTCAGTATAGATGGACTAATAGACCAAGTCCCACACACTGCTAGAAGCCCAAATATTTTTTCAGAGCTAGATGCAGAAAAAAATGATTTTTAATTTGCAACCTGATGGAGGTCAGTATAGATGGACTAATAGACCAAGTCCCACACACCGCTAGAAGCCCAAATATTTTTTCAGAGCTAGATGCAGAAAAAAATTATATTCAATTTGCAACCTGCTGGAGGTCAGTATAGAAGGACTAATAGAACAAGTCCCACACACTGCTAGAAGCCCAAATATTTTTTCAGAGCTAAATGAAGAAAAAAATTATTTTTAATTTGCAACCTGATGGAGGTCAGTATAGATGGACTAATAGACCAAGTCCCACACACTGCTAGAAGCCCAAATATTTTTTCAGAGCTAGATGCAGAAAAAAATTATTTTTAATTTGCAACCTGATGGAGGTCAGTATAGATGGACTAATAGAACAAGTCCCACACGCTGCTAGAAGCCCAAATATTTTTTCAGAGATAAATGAAGAAAAAAAATATTTTTAATTTGCAACCTGATGGAGGTCAGTATAGATGGACTAATAGACCAAGTCCCACACACTGCTAGAAGCCCAAATATTTTTTCAGAGCTAGATGCAGAAAAAAATTATTTTTAATTTGCAACCTGATGGAGGTCAGTATAGATGGACTAATAGAACAAGTCCCACACGCTGCTAGAAGCCCAAATATTTTTTCAGAGATAAATGAAGAAAAAAATTATTTTTAATTTGCAACCTGATGGAGGTCAGTATAGATGGACTAATAGACCAAGTCCCACACACTGCTAGAAGCCCAAATATTTTTTCAGAGCTAGATGCAGAAAAAAATGATTTTTAATTTGCAACCTGATGGAGGTCAGTATAGATGGACTAATAGAACAAGTCCCACACGCTGCTAGAAGCCCAAATATTTTTTCAGAGATAAATGAAGAAAAAAATTATTTTTAATTTGCAACCTGATGGAGGTCAGTATAGATGGACTAATAGACCAAGTCCCACACACTGCTAGAAGCCCAAATATTTTTTCAGAGCTAGATGCAGAAAAAAATTATTTTTAATTTGCAACCTGATGGAGGTCAGTATAGATGGACTAATAGACCAAGTCCCACACACTGCTAGAAGCCCAAATATTTTTTCAGAGCTAGATGCAGAAAAAAATTATTTTTAATTTGCAACCTGATGGAGGTCAGTATAGATGGACTAATAGAACAAGTCCCACACGCTGCTAGAAGCCCAAATATTTTTTCAGAGATAAATGAAGAAAAAAAATATTTTTAATTTGCAACCTGATGGAGGTCAGTATAGATGGACTAATAGACCAAGTCCCACACACTGCTAGAAGCCCAAATATTTTTTCAGAGCTAGATGCAGAAAAAAATTATTTTTAATTTGCAACCTGATGGAGGTCAGTATAGATGGACTAATAGAATGATGCTATGCCCAAAAGATTTTACTTCACTAGGTGCAGTAAAAAAATTGGTATTCTATACACAGGTGGTATATCTTGCAACACAGATAGGCTACTCCACTGACTAACACACTCTGCAATAGGCCAAAAAGGATTAGCTTTGCTAGATTCAGCCAAATGCTGTGAAAAAAACTTGCACAGCACTGGCACAGACCTGCCTGGCAAAAACTGATAGGAACTGATGTAACCTAGTCCTGAAAAGGACTCCAATTACAATTAGTCTTTACTCCCACAATCTATCTATTTAAGAGCACAGACCTGCTTGATAAAAGTCGTAGGAAATGCTGTAACCTAGTCCTTAAAAGGACTGCAATCACAACTATTCCCTACTCCCAAGCTATCTGTATATTTGTGCGAAAATTGGCTTGAAATTAACAAGGTATAGCGCACACAGCAACAGCGGTGCCGTCTAACACGCAGCTGCAGCAGTGAGAAAATGGTGGCGACGGGGAAAATGGCTTGGTCTTATAGGGCAAGGACATGTGACATACACTGCCAATCACACATGCCCTTGCTTGTGTGAAAAAAAGCACTTCGCTCCGTGTGTGCGCTGCTGATAGGCTGACAGATTGCACCTCCCCACTGCAAATGCGGGAAAGAGAAAAAAAAATGGAGATCTTCATTGTTCCTGCAGAGATCCATCCCCTGCCCCTCCCCCCGCCCCGCTGTACACTCAAACTGCGTATTAACATTAATTTTCATCATTACTGAGAAAAAATCCAGTTATGATTTTGGTGCACGAACAGTTATCGAACATAACCTCGAACAGCCGAATTTTTCTCAAATTGTTCGTGTTCGCCGACCGGCTCGAACACCGCCCAAAACAGCTCGAATTTGAGATTGGCGAACAGTTCGAGTAGAACAACGCTCATCTCTACTGTTTATCTTTTCCATAATAACTCTGTTTCCCATCACCTGTCTTACCTATTGCATTTTTTGTGTGTCTTATTGTGCATAAATATGTGACTCTTCAGATTTTGTGGTATACTAGCCTGATGAAGAGACCTGTGTAGTCTCGAAAGCTTGCAATTTGTTACCATCTTTTCAGTTAGCCATTAAAAGGTATCAACCACTGAGCACTCTCAAATCTAAATAATCAGTTATGAGTACAGATGAATGTTTGGTCAAAATTCTATGAATCCTATCCCAACGACAATTCAAGATGGATATAAATTGAATCTAGTGAACATCTTGTATTATTTTCTTTGAGGGTATCAACAGTTGGTCTCGTTGAGTGACTTTTGCTCTCTTATAACCATAGTTGATGGTTCTACCACGGTATCCCCTTGATTTAAAACTGTTTTTAAAAGCGATAGAATGTTGTTCAAATCAATCATTAATAGACCAAATTCTTCAAGTCCTTAGAAATTGTGCAACTGAGTAGGTGTTGGCCAAGGAGGCATGCAGCATGGAGTTAATTGCTGTCTCCTTGCAAAATAGATCAGTTTGTATTGACCGATCCACCTCAACGCACAATTGTATATCCAAAAGGTCAATTCTAATTTTGTGCCATTTATAGGCCAATGTAATATTAAACGAATTATGATTAAGAGTTTGTATGAAATCTATCAAATCATTTTCAGCACCCTTCCAAATCAGTAGGACATCATCTATATACCAAAACCAACACTACACATGGTCAAAGGCGTGTGCTCCATCTCCTATTTCCTAATCATAGTGCAGAGTGAACAGATTGACAATCACCCAATGAACGACCGACACTCCCGTTAATCAGGCAAAATGATTTTAAGCCTGCCTTAAAAATAATCTTTCTTGGCAGCACATTGCCCTTTATAAACATAGCATGTGCTGTAGAGAACAATGCTGAGCTATTTCTGATCATTCTGTGCACATACTAAATATGGTCAGTCTATCTAAATAACCCATTAAACAATTGACAATTGGTAAATATGGAGCCAATTGGTGGTTGTTTAACGCCACAAGTTGAGTAGCGCAAAGTTGTCCTTAGCCTAGATAATCGACTATGAAGAATGACTATTTACTGCATATCATGGTTAATGTCTAGAGCAGGGGGGAAAGTAGGGAAAGTAAGACAATAACCGTGATATGCAGTAAATAATCATCCATCATCACATGCTTTCAGTACCCCCCCCCGCTCCAGACAGTAACTATAGTATGAGTTTTGCTCATTTAATAATCTCAGAAAAATAAATGACTTATTAATATGAGATTATTACATGCAGCTCATGCCATAGTTAGTGTCTGAGGGAGAGGGTGGTGGATGGGGGCCTTATTATACTAACGGGCTGAAGCCCACTTGCCCTCCACTCTCAAAACAGTAATCATGGCATGTCTTGCATTTAGTAGTCTTAAAGTAAAAAGCCCCAAGTATCATATTAAGTGATATAATATTCAAAAATTCATTACTGATACAATTAGTAGTCTAGGGGCCGGTAGCATCGAGTAGTGGCTCAACTAGACTCTTAGGGTACGTGCACACGATTCGGAGCCGCTGCAGGTTTGACGTTGCAGACTTATGCAGTGTCAAACCGCAGTGGCCAGATATTACAGCAGAGTGGATGGGATTTCTAGAAATCCCATGTCCACTATGCGTCTGCGGATCACCCGCGGAAACTGACATGTGGCTCGTCTTTCTAGACAGCAGCATGTCAATTTCTGCAGCAGGTCCGCATGCAGGCTTTCCCCATTGACCTAACCTCTATGAGAAAAGTCTGCTGGTGAAAAAAAAAATGGCCGCCGCTCATTTGTATAAACTGATCGAAGCCGCCAGCGGCTACTCCACTGTGTTGGGGATGCAAGCGGCTTGAGACAGTGTGCACATACCCTCACAAGGACATACTGTACCTACGAGGGCAGGCAGCAGTACAGCAGATTATTGGTAAGATGCATGCAGGAGGTCCAGCATGAGTGATGAATTAGGGTGTGTCCACCAACTTCCAGCGGGGACACCTTGATTGATCATGCATGCTGGACCTCCAGCTCTGCACGCCCATCTTATGTGCTGTCGGCCAACTGAAAATAATGTTCGGCCCACACAGAACAGCTTTTGGTATCTCTCACAGTAACAGTATCAACAAAAATAAAATATATTACAATAGTGATGTCCCCCTTTGTGACCCCCTCACAGTATAAATATCGTACAGCAATAATGTGCTGTACGACATTGTAGTAATAATGTAGTAGTAAGTACAGTAATAATGTCCCCCATTCTGACTCCATATAGCAATAATGTTGTCTATTCTGACCACCATACAATTGTAATGCCCCCATTCTGGCCCCCAAATAGCAATAATATCCCTCATCCTGGCCTCCATAGAGTATAATGTCCACATCGTGACCCCCTATAGAAATAATGTTTTTATTCTAGCCTTCATACAATATAATGTCCTCACTCTATGACCCCCATAATATTCACATTTTCCAAATTCTTTTTACATATAGTATTATTACCTTAATCTGGCCTACACACAGTAAAAATTCTCCTTATTCAAGTCTACATGTAGCAATAATGTCCACATTGTGGTTCCCGTATAACAGTAATGTCCCCCATTCTGGCCCAATATTGCAATGACATCCCACATTCTGGCCCCATACAGCAACATGTCTCTATTGTATCTGGCCCTTATACAGCAAATAGTAGCAAAAGTATCCCTTCTTTTGGCCCAATACAGTAATAATATCCCCTATTCTGGACTCAATATGGTAGTAATGACCCTCATTCTTGACCGCATAAAGCAATAACGTCCCCCATTCTATACATTATAGTAGTATTATATTTTGTGATCCCCATATTGTAATAAATTAGCTAATTGTGGCTCCCATAGACTATGATGTCCCCCACTGCTGTGCTCTTTAGATTATAATTAAAAAATACCAACATTCCACTCCTCGAGTCCTCACCTGTCCTCACTCCCATAGCGAGCAGCACCTTCGTGCTCCTCTATCACCTAGTCAGGCAGCACAATGCAGTAGCATCATTGTGCCACCTGTGATGGTATGCTTGATGTTACTTGCTGATGATGGCCTATCATAGGCCAGTGACTCCAATAGATATTGCCGGGCAGGGAGCCAGTGATTTTCTGTTCCACAATACGTTTCAACTTACAGAGGATGCACATCCAGCTTAAATTAGTGCTTTCACCAGCAGTCACATCTCTGTTTTGGGCCCATAATCTTCACATCTTTGTCTGGCATCATGCAGTTTTCTGCTGTTTGCTGTTCAGTGCACAGCCTCTACAGTCTGACAGGGAAGCAACAGCATTTTTCCACCCCGTCATTCAGCTGAGACCACCGCCTGAGGCGAGATGCATATCACACCTTATACAGTAGTTGTAACAGTTTTGCTACTGCTAAGAGATCAGTGATGTGAAACTGAAAATGCTGCTTTCTTGATGCATATGTCAGAAGATTATTGTCTGCCATATGTATCAACAATGTAGTATTTATCACATCAATGATATGCCGGCAGCAGGCAACAGATACAGCTCACCTCTGCACTACCAGTTTCTTACAAGCTCTATTGTGGAGGAGTGGAGGAGAGTTGACTCTGAGATGAACCAGCTAAAAATGATATAAAACTACAATGCAGCAATATAGTAGATGACAGAAGATAAAATCAGCAAAGAAGGATGCTGTACAGGAGCAGAGAGTGCACAGAGTCATAAGGTGAATCACCACTTTAGCTTGATGATAGCTCGGAGAGGTGGAGCTTGTCACTAACACATTGGAGAGAGGTTGGGGGAGTCTGCAGCACTAAGGAGAAGCAAGTGCTGCTGGGAGATGTAGTTTTACCATTGTAAAAATAGGCTATGTAAAGCTGGATGCAGAGAGGTGCAAATAGAGATGTAAAAATACACAAAGGTACAAGAGAAAAGCTTTATGTTGTGCTTTTTATGTATATTAAGAATGAGTATGCATTTACTGAGCTTTGTGCAAAATAATGCAATTGTGGGGATAACCCTTTAAATAGTCCTGTATTAATGATCATGTTAAGACAAAAGCAAAAAAAATCTACTTTGATTTAATGTAGTCACACAATAATAGGGGGTGATTACTTTTTCTTCAATGTAAGGAAATCCTACGGTGAGAAAAAAAAAACCTTACAGTCGGTAATGCTAATGGGTTCTTGTGACAGCTGATGGTAATTACTAAATACTATGGATGATTTTTATGGGCTGGTAATTACCCTGTTATTAAAACATCACAAATTAGCAACTTTGTCAGTGAATAGCTGTTAATTACCATGGCAGTGCCCTCTGACAGCCAAACCTATCATGGGGAGATGTTTAACACTTGTCCAGCAGAGATTCATAAGAGTATGTGATCCAGTCATTGTGAAGGGTGAATGTTCTTAAACCATCACCTGCAGGCACTCATCACCAGCACACGTATGCATGCGCGCTCTGCGTGATCATAAGACGTGACTCATGGAATTCACTCAATTATGATTCCCTTGCTCCCCGAGGTTTTGTATTCCGATTTTCTCATTAGCGATTTCACAAAAGACCTATAGATGAAGGCAAGCCTTCTTTAATGTAGATAGAATAAGATTAATGACTAGGTCAGTAATTGTACAGTGGTTACTATATTGAATAATGATTTAGGGGAATTAAAGGAAATACTTGGAGAAAACAAAATAGAAATAATTTAGAATGAACGTGTAAGGCACAATCTATAGACACAATATAAGATCGACCTACATTTACTAGTGGTTTTGTGCTATTCTGACATAAGTTACTTTTTGGCATAAATCAATTTAGAAAATTACGATTGATTTGTTCCAAATTGAACAAATGTTTGCACCTTTAGGCACTAATCAAAAGTGTCTAGAAAAGGAGGCATTGTTTTGTGCAAGATCTATTCTCTGTACCACTTTTAAGTGCAAAATTACAGTATATGGCTAGTATAAGATCAAGAGCATTTTTTCGGTCACTTTGTTGGGGTGCGGGTTTTTTTTGCCGAATTTGTGAGCGGAACAAAAGAAACACCGGTGAGCAGGCCTTCAGAGAGTAGTGAAGAAAGATTTATTATGCCTAAAGAGAAAAATAGCCACTATTGTGAACAAAAATGTGTATTTCCACATTCTTTATGGTACAAAATAGTAAGATAGCACATTATATGTAAATGGCAAGCGCAATAAAGTTAAAACCAGAATTGCAGTTTGAAGGTCATCTCACCTTGATATATACAGTTAGGTCCATATATATTTGGACAGAGACAACATTTTTCTAATTTTGGCTCTACACATTACCACAATGAATTTTAAACAAAACAATTCAGATGCAGTTGAAGTTCAGACTTTCAGCTTTCATTTGAGGGTATCCACATTAAAATTGGATGAAGGGTTTATGAGTTTCAGCTCCTTAACATGTGCCAACCTGTTTTTAAAGGGACCAAAAGTAATTGGACAGATTAAATAATTGTAAATAAAATGTTCATTTCTAGTACTTGGTTGAAAACCCTTTGTTGGCAATGACTGCCTGAAGTCTTGAACTCATGGACATCACCAGACGCTGTGTTTCCTCCTTTTTGATGCTGTGCCAGGCCTTTACTGCGGTGGATTTCAGTTGCTGTTTGTTTGTGGGCTTTTCTGTCTGAAGTTTAGTCTTTAACAAGTGAAATGCATGCTCAATTGGGTTGAGATCAGGTGACTGACTTGGCCATTCAAGAATATTCCACTTCTTTGCTTTAATAAACTCCTGGGTTGCTTTGGCTTTATGTTTTGGGTCATTGTCCATCTGTAGTATGAAACGACGACCAATCAGTTTGGCTGCATTTGGCTGGATCTGAGCACACAGTATGGCTCTGAATACATCAGAATTCATTCGGCTGCTTCTGTCCTGTGTCACATCATCAATAAACACTAGTGACCCAGTGCCACTGGCAGCCATGCATGCCCTAAGCCATCACACTGCCTCCGCCGTGTTTTACAGATGATGTGGTATGCTTTGGATCATCAGCTGTACCACGCCTTCGCCATACTTCACCTGCCAGAAGTGTAGACTGCTGGCTCTTTTAGAAGAAAAGGTGCGGGGACTGGAAGAAAGAATTGCGACATTAAAACTCATCAAGGAAAATGAAGACTTCCTGGACAGAACAGAAGCGTCACTACTGGTCACGGAAAGTGAAGGAAGCGTCAGAGAACCTCCAGAGGCAGACAAGTGGAGGCAAGTGACCAAAGAAAGCAAGAAGACCATGGAGACACCACCAACCACACAACTGAGAAACAGATTCCAAGGACTTGTGGAGGACGAAGATGGCACACCTAAGGATGAGGAACTACCAGCAAGCAAAACAGAAAAGAGTACCCAGAAACACCCAGAAGCGACAAGAAAAAGGACAGCCAAGAAGGGAAGAAGAGTGGTGGTGGTGGGAGACTCACTACTGAGAGGAACAGAAGCAGCTATCTGCATACCGGACATAACCGCAAGAGAAGTATGCTGCCTCCCAGGGGCGAAGATCAAGGATGTTACCGACAGGATACCGAAGCTCATCAGTTCCAAGGATGTCCACCCATTTCTTCTGATACATGTTGGCACCGATGACACGGCAAAGAAGGACCTACCGACAATCTGCAAGGACTTTGAAGCATTGGGGAAGAAAGTAAAAGAACTGGATGCGCAGGTAGTTTTTTCTTCTATCCTTCCAGTAGACGGGCATGGCGTCAGGAGATGGAACAGGATCCTTGATGTGAACAACTGGCTGAGACGATGGTGCAGACAACAAGGATTTGGATTCCTGGACCACGGTGTGAATTACCTCTATGACGGACTCCTTGCCAGAGACGGACTACACCTCAACAAACCCAGGAAACACACATTCGCCAGGAGACTCGCAACACTCATGAGGAGGGCGTTAAACTAGAAGAAGAGGGGATGGGAAGAAAAACACCGGACACGAACATGCAACCAGAGAACATACTAATGAAAGATATTAAGTGCGACAAAGAAGGTTCAAGACAAGATACTTGGAAGGGAGGTAAGAAAATTTCAAATACAATCCACAGGGAGAAGATTGGAACAAAACAAAATCGTGTAAACTGCGTGCTAGCAAATGCCAGAAGCCTGACAAACAAGATGGATGAACTGGAAGCAGAAATATCTACAGGTAACTATGACATAGTGGGAATAACCGAGACATGGTTAGATGAAAGCTATGACTGGGCAGTTAACTTACAGGGTTACAGTCTGTTTAGAAGGGATCGAAGAAATCGGAAAGGGGGTGGAGTCTGTCTATATGTAAAGACGTGTCTAAAGCCTACAATACGGGAGGATGTATGGGAGGGAAATGAGGAGGTCGAGTCCTTATGGGTGGAGATACATGGGGCAAAAAACAATAATAAAATTATCATAGGAGTCTGTTATAAACCACCAAACATAGCAGAAGCCACGGAAAGTCTATTAATGAGACAAATAGAGGAAGTAGCAAAAAATAACGAGGTGATTATTATGGGGGACTTCAACTACCCCGATATAGACTGGGAAACTGAAAGCTGTAGATCTCAGAAAGGAAACAGGTTTCTGTCAATTATCAAAGACAATTATTTGTCACAACTTGTGCAGGAACCAACTAGAGGGACGGCCCTTTTAGACTTAATATTAACTAACAGGCCAGACAGAATAACTGAGGTGCAGGTCGGGGAGCACCTGGGAAATAGTGACCACAACATTATACAATTCCACATGTGCTTCAGTAGAGTGCCCAGCAAGGGAGTCACAAAAACACTGAACTTCAGGAGGGCAAAGTTTGATCAGCTAAGAGATGCCCTTCACCTTATAGACTGGGATAGTATCTTTAGTAATAGGAGCACAGATAGAAAATGGGAAATTTTTAAAACAGTCCTACATAGTCACTGTAGAAGGTACATACCTTATGGGGATAAAAGGGCTAGGAATAGGAGGAAGCCAATGTGGCTAAATAAGGAAGTCAAGAGGGCAATGAAAAACAAAAAAAGGGCTTTCGGTAAACTTAAACAAGAAGGCAGCGAGGAAGCGCTAATATCTTATAGGGAAAAAAACAAAATCTGTAAGAAACAATTAAGAATAGCAAAAGAGGAGACAGAGAGACTAATTGCCAAGGAAAGTAAAACGAATCCCAAACTGTTCTTTAACTATATAAACAGTAAAAGTATTAAAACTGATGGAGTTGGCCCATTGAAAAATAACCTGGGTAAAATCATAGAGGGCGATGAGGGTAAAGCAAACCTACTCAATAGCTTCTTCTCCACTGTTTTCACAAAAGAAAACAATTTATCGGAGGAAATGCAGAGTGATAAAGTAAACCCTCCGCTAAATATCATCCACCTAACCCAGGAGGAAGTTCAGAAACGCCTAAATAATATCAAAATAGACAAGTCACCAGGCCCAGATGACATACACCCCCGGGTACTAAAAGAATTAAGTAATGTGATAGACAGACCGCTGTATCTTATATTCAAGCACTCTTTATGGACAGGGACTGTCCCACTTGACTGGCGCCAAGCAAATGTGGTACCAATATTCAAAAAGGGGTCTAAAAGTGACCCTGGGAACTATAGACCAGTAAGCTTAACGTCTGTTGTGGGTAAATTGTTTGAAGGATTTCTTAGAGATGCTATTGTAGAATATCTTAATGATAATAACTGTCTAACTCCATATCAACATGGATTCATGAGGGATCGCTCCTGCCAAACAAACCTGATCGCCTTCTACGAGGAGGTGAGCTCACAGCTGGACCGGGGGGAGTCAGTGGATGTTGTATACCTTGACTTCTCCAAAGCGTTTGATACCGTGATACACAAAAGGTTGGTATATAAAATGAGAATGCTTGGTCTGGGGGATAATGTGTGCAAGTGGGTAAATAGCTGGCTGAGTGATAGAAAGCAGAGGGTGGTTATCAATGGAGTAAGCTCAGGGTGTGTCAGGGTTACTAGCGGGGTGCCTCAAGGGTCTGTCTTGGGCCCTATATTATTTAATATATTTATTAATGATCTAGTGGAAGGGTTGCATAGTAAAATAGCAATATTTGCAGATGATACTAAACTTTGTAAAGTAGTTAATACAGATGAGGATAGGGCACAGCTACAGGAGGATTTAGATAAATTGGGGAGTTGGGCCAAAAAATGGCAAATGGGGTTCAATGCCGATAAATGTAAGGTCATGCACATGGGAAAGAAAAACAGCAGTCACCCATACATATTAAATGGGAAACCGTTGGGGAAATCTGACATGGAGAAGGACCTGGGCGTCTTGGTTAATAGCAAATTAAATTGGAGTGCCCAGTGTCAGGCAGCAGCTGCGAAGGCAAATAGAGTCATGGCATGCATCAGAAGAGGAATAGGGGCATATGATGAGAACATTGTTCTTCCTCTGTATAAAGCGCTGGTAAGGCCGCACTTAGAATATTGTGTACAGTTCTGGGCTCCGGTGCTCAGGAAAGACATATTGGAGCTAGAGAGGGTTCAAAGGAGGGCGACTAAGGTAATAAAGGGAATGGAGGGACTAGAATACCCAGAGAGGTTGTCAAAATTAGGCCTATTTACGTTGGAAAAGAGAAGGCTTAGGGGAGACCTCATAAACATGTATAAATACATCAGGGGGCAGTACAGAGATCTCTCCCATGACCTGTTTATACCAAGGATGGTGACAAAGACGAGGGGGCACACTATGCGTCTGGAGGAAAGGAGGTTCCTGCACCAGCATAGAAGGGGATTCTTTACGGTCAGAGCCGTGAGACCCTGGAACTCTCTGGGAGAGGAAGTGGTGATGTCCAACTCACTTAATGAGTTCAAGAGAGGCCTGGACACCTTTCTTGAGAACAATAAAATTACATCTTATGCTTAGTTAATTAATTAATCCAGGGATTTAATCTGACTGCCAGATTGGTGTCGGGAAGTGAATTTTTCCTCAATGATGTAAATTGGCCTATACCGCATGTTTTTTTTTTGCCTTCCCCTGGATCAACGCTGCGGAATAGCTGCAGTGCACAAGAAATAGGCTGAACTGGATGGACGCTTGTCTTTTTTCGGCCTTATAAACTATGTAACTATGTGTAACATAATTTTCTCTTTCCATCATTCTGGTAGAGGTTGATCTTGGTTTCATCTGTCCAAAGAATGTTCTTCCAGAAATGTGCAGGCTTTTTTAGATGTGTTTTAGCAAAGTCCAGTCTAGCCTTTTTATTCTTGATGCTTATGAGTGGCTTGCACCGTGCAGTGAACCCTCTGTATTTACTTTCATGCAGTCTTCTCTTTATGGTAGATTTGGATATTGATACGCCTACCTCCTGGAGAGTGTTGTTCACTTGGTTGACTGTTGTGAAGGGGTTTCTCTTCACCATGGAGATCATTCTGCGATCATCCACCACTGTTGTCTTAAGTGGGCGCCCAGGTCTTTTTGCATTGATGAGTTCACCAGTGCTTTCTTTCTTTCTCAGGATGTACCAAACTGTAGATTTTGCCACTCCTAATATTGTAGCAATTTCTCAGATGGGTTTTTTCTGTTTTTGTAGCTTAAGGATGGCTTGTTTCACCTGCATGGAGAACTCCTTTGACCGCATGTTTACTTCACAGCAAAACCTTCCAAATGCAAGCACCACACCTCAAATCAACTCCAGACCTTTTATCTGCTTAATTGAGAATGACATAACGAAGGGATTGCCCACACCTGTCCATGAAATAGCCTTGGAGTCAATTGTCCAATTACTTTTGGTCCCTTTAAAAACAGGGTGGCACATGTTAAGGAGCTGAAACTCCTAAACCCTTCATCCAATTTTAATGTGGATACCATCAAATGAAAGCTGAAAGTCTGAACTTCAACTGCATCTGAATTGTTTTGCTTAAAATTCATTGTGGTAATATCTAGAACCAAAATTAGAAAAATGTTGTCTCTGTCCAAATATATATGGACCTAACTGTATATACACTACCGTTCAAAAGTTTGGGGTCATTTAGAAATTTCATTATTTTTGAAAGAAAAGCACATTTTTTCAATGAAGCTAACATTAAATGAATCAGAAATACACTCTATACATTGTTAATGTGGTATATGACTATTCTAGCTGCAAACGTCTTGTTTTTATTGCAATATCTACAAAGGTGTATAGAGGCCCATTTCCAACAACCACCACTCCATTGTTTTAATGGTACATTGTGTTTGCTAACCGTGTAAGAAGGCTAATGGATGTTTAGAAAACCCTAGAAAACCCTTGCACAAGTATGTTAGCCCAGCTGAAAACGGTTTGGCTAATTTGAGAAGCTATAAAATTGACCTTCCTTTGAGCTAGTTGAGAATCTGGAGCATTACATTTGTTTGTTCTATGAAACTCTCAACATGGCCAGAAAAAGAGAACTTTCATGTGAAACTCGACAGTCTATTCTTGTTCTTAGAAATGAAAGCTATTCTTTGCAAGAAATTGCCAAGAAACTGAAGATTTCCTACAATGGTGTGTACTACTCCCTTCAGAGGAGAGCACAAACAGTCTCTAACCAGAGTAGAAAGTGGGAGGCCCCGCTGCACAACTGAGCAACAAGACAAGTACATTAGAGTCTCTAGTTTGAGAAATCGATGCATCACAGCTCCTCAACTGGCAGCTTCATTAAATAGTACATGCAAAACCACAATGTCAATGTCTACAGTGAAGAGGCGACACTGGGATGCTGGCCTTCAGGGCAAAGTGGCAAAAAAAAGCCATATCTGAGACTGGCTAATAAAAGGAAAAGATTAATATGGGCAAAAGAACACAGACATTGGACCGAGGAAGATTGAAAAACAGTTTTATGGACGGACGAATCAAAGTTTGAAGTGTTTGGATCACACAGAAGAACATTTGTGAGACGCAGAACAACTGAAAAGATGCTGGAAGAGTACCTGATGCCATCTGTCAAGCATGGTGGAGTTAATGCAATGGTCTGGGGTTTCTTTGGTGCTGGTAAAGTGGGAGATTTGTACAAGGTAAATGGGATTTTGAATAAGGAAGGCTATCACTCCATTTTGCAACGTCATGCCATACCCTGTGGACAGCGCTTGATTGGAGCCAATTTCATCCTACAACAGGACAATGATCCAAAGCACACCTCCAAATTATGCATGAACTATTTAGGGAAGAAGCAGGCAGCTGGTATTCTATCTGTAATGGAGTGGCCACTGCAGTCACAAGATCTCAACCCAATTGAGCTGTTGTGGGAGCTGTTATGATCTGCAAACAAGAACTAAGGAAAGAAGGGGAAAGCTTTCCCTACAGTAAGACTAAGCTGAATCCCTACGAAGTAGCGGGCTGCCTGTTCCTAGCGAACAGACCCACCTTAGTCCTAGGCTAGTCTGAACGATGACCTATAGAATAAAGTGAAGGGGTCCCTAAAAGAACTAAGGACTGGAACAAAAATGGGACACCTACTGAACAGAGAAAGTTGTTGCAGAAAACAAAAGAAAAACTGAGAAAAGGTACTAGAGGTCCCAAAGGACCAAGCGAACTGAGAGATATGGGCACCAAAGCACCTGGCTAGCAAAACAGTCAAACAACACTGAAGTCCAGCACAGCCAAAATGGCGGATCTGGAATATATAGGCAGATGGTCAAGTGACCGCAAAACACAAGATGGAACAGTACCCCCTCTTTTAAGAGGATCCTCCGGATCCTCCAGGCCCAGGCCTATCCGGAAACCTCTTGTGGAAAGCTCTAGCAAGCCTAGGAACAGAGACATCATCCGCCCTAACCCAGGAGTTATCTTCGGGACCGAAACCCTTCTAGGAGGCGAGATACTGTACTCTCCCTCTATGCCATCTAGAATTCAAGATAAGTGAAATTTCATATTCGCCGTCTTCCACCACAGCAGGAACGGTGACAGTGGCGTCCTTATCAGATAAATCCGCCTTTTTCAACACGGAAACATGAAACACAGGATTAATCTTCCAGATAGTAGGAACATCCAACCTAACCGCAGACGGGTTAACAACCTGAAGCACTTTAAATGGACCCACAAACTTAGGACAGAGTTTTTTAGAGAGAATCCTCAACCGCAGGTTCCTTGAGGACAACCAAATCATGTCACCCACAGTAAACAAAACCTCCTTTCGTTTCCTGTCAAAATACTTCTTGGACTTCTTGTTAGCCTCTTGAAGGTTGCAACGTACCTTAGTCCAAACTCTCTCCAAATCACAGGAAAAATTCTTCTCCTCCACCACCGCCAACCCCAATTTGGAGAATGAACCAAAAGACAGATGTCTCCCCGTACAACAAAAAAAAGGAGAACACCCAGCTGAGGAGGATGTATGATTGTTAAGAGCAAATTCTGCGAGAGGCAGAAACTCAGACCACACCTCTTGATTGTCCGCCACAAAACATCGCAAAAACTGTTCTACATCCTGGTTCTTTCTTTCAGTCTGTTCATTAGACTCAGGATGATACCTAGATGAAATTGACAAATGGACTTCCAACCTGTCACAAAAAGCACGCCAAAAGCGAGCCACAAACTGAGGTCCTCTATCAGAAACAATATCCATGGGAACGCGATGAAGCTTGACAATCTCCTTAACAAATGCCTTAGCAAGTGTATTGGCGCAGGGGAACTTAATGAATGGAACCAAATGACACATCTTAGTAAAACGGTCCGCGACCACTCAGACGACAGTAAAACCCTCGGACACGGGCAGATCAGTAACAAAATCCATTGTGAGATACGTCCAAGGCGCACTAGGAACCTCCAGAGGGCAAAGCAACCCCGTGAAGCATTTGACCTAGCACACACCGTACATTGACGCACCCACTTGATGACTTCTTTCTGCCATCCAGGCCACCAAAAACTGCGACTGATAAGTCTCTTAGTCTCAGAAATTTCTGGATGACTTGCCAACCGAAACTCATGATACTCCACAAACAAGTCTCTCCTAAAGGTTCTAGGCAAGAACAACCTCCCATGGGGAATGTTAGATGGAGCATCATCTTGAGCTTTTAGAATCCCATTCTCCAAAATGGAGTCCAATGCCGCCACCACAACTCCTTTCTGTAAAATGTTCTCCTCTACGGCACCGACCGCAGGAGAGAAGCTGCGAGATAAAGCATTGGCTTTAACATTCTTAGTACCAGGGATATAGGTAACAGAACAATGAAACCGAGAAAAAAAAAGTGCCCACCTAGCTTGACGGGCATTCAAGCGCTTGGCAGCATCCAGATAGATCAAATTCTTATGATCTGTTAAAACCTGAATAGGAAATCTAGCGTCTTCCAAAAAATGACGCCAATGTTCAAACGCGAGTTTAATAGCCAGCAACTCCCGATTTCCAACATCATAATTCAATTCGGTTTCTGAAATTTTTTTCGAAAAGAAGGCACAAGGATGTACTCCATCCCTGTTCTCCTGAAACAAAACTGCTCCGACCCCCACCGATGAAGCATCGACCTCGACCAGAAAAGGCTTGGTCTCATCAGGCTGCATAAGGATAGGGGCTGAACTGAACCTCTCTCTGAGATACTTAAATGCTTCAATGGCCTCAGTAGTCCATTGGACCGTATTCGCACCTTTCCTGGTGAGATCGGTTAGAGGCTTAACAATTACAGAAAAATTCTTAATGAATTTCCTGTAATAATTGGCAAAACCCAAAAATCTGTATAGATTTCAAACCAATAGGCCTAGCCCATTCCTGCACAGCCTGAACATTCACCGGGTCCATCTCAAAGCCCTCGCTGGAGACAATGTAGCCCAAAAAACTAATTATCTGCACAGCGAACTCACATTTCTCCAGCTTAGAAAAAAGGGGAAATTATCACTCAATTACTGCAAAACTTCACGTACACTCTGCCAATGGGACTCCAGTTCTGGCGAATAAATCAAAATGTCATCCAAATACACACCACATTCATACCAATCAAAGGTCTCAAGATGTCATTAATAAGGTTCTGAAAAAATGCAGGGGCATTGGTAAGACCAAAAGGCATCACCAGATTCTCAAAATGACCTACTGGAGTGTTAAAAGCAGTTTTCTACTCATCATCCTCCTTCACTCGTAACTAATTGTATGCCCCCCGGAGATCAATCTTAGAGAACCACTTGGCCCCCACTAACTGCTTAAACAAGTCAGGAATTAGCAGCTATTGGTAGGAATTGCATACGGTAATCTTATTAAATTCACGAAAATCCAGACATGGACGCAAACCCCCGTCCTTTTTTTTAACAAAGAAAAATCCAACTACCACAGTCGACTTAGAAGGTCTAATGTGACCAGCACCCAGGCTAGTCTGTATGTACTCCTCCAAGGCCTTTCTTTCAGAGATAGTTAGATTAAGCAAGCGACTCTTGGGAAGAGTAGCTCCCGGAATAAACTCAATGGCGCAATCATAATCCCTATGAGGAGGTAAAACTTGCGACTCCTCCTCCGAAAAAACCCTCCAAAAATCTTGAATAGGTACAGGTAATTCCCCTTTTCCCACAGCCGCAATGTGACAATTACAACATTTATCATAGCATTTCAGACTCCAAGACTTTATCATATTGATAGACCAGTCCAGCAAAGGATTGTGCAGTTTTAACCAAGGCAATCCTAGAACGACCGGAGAGGGTAAATTATCTAATACAACCAAGTCCAAAATTTCGTGGTGAAGACCATTGATAGTGAGGGGAAATGCACCAACCTTGTGAGTAATACATTTCAAGGGAGTGCTATCAATTGCAATCACAGAAATAGGTGGTGACAAAGGTTTGGACTTCAATTTAAGTTTTTCCAAAACCCCTTTATCAATCACATTAAGTGTTGAACCACAATCCACAAATACCTGAAATTCAATCAAATTTTCCTGCAAAGTAGTACTCCCTGAAAGAAATACTGCTGCAGAGCGTAAACAAGCTATACGGGCGTACCTGACCTTTTTTTTTCTTTACTTAAACGAAGCTCACAATACTTAATCAAATGGTCAGCTTTACCACAATAGAGACACAATTCCTCGGTGAACCTCCGGTCTCTTTCCTGAGAGCGGAGCGACATCGCCCCAACCTCCATCAGTTCTCCGCCATCTGAGCAGATTTTCTGGGGACTAGGACCTGGCATTACAGGAGTCTTTACCTCATTCTGCCTACATCTCAGCCTCCTATCCACCAGAACAGCTAATTGCATGGAATCCCGCAGAGTCTCAGGTGCAGGGAATGCAATTAGCAAATGCTTAACCCTTTCACTCAGACCAGCAAGAAATAGACATTTCAGAGCAGGACCATTCCATCTGACTTCAGAAGCCCACCTTCTAAAGTGTGTGCAATAAATCTCAACCTCATCTGACCCCTGATTAAAACGCCTGAGTTCTGCCTCAGCAGATGAGATTCGATCAGGATTGTCATATAATAGACCCATAACAGAAAAAAACTCTTCTACCGACCTCAAACATGGATCATTAGGTTGAAGAGAAAAGGCCCACTCTTGTGGTTCATTGCGCAAAAGTTACATAATGTAACATCCCTGGCGGCGTGCTTGCATAGTGCACCACCTCCCACTATGCAAGACCGCAATCTTACCTGTCAGTCCAGCCTGCAAACCGTGCTCCAGTTCATGCTGTGTGCATGTCTTCTGACTGACTGCTTAGCGGCGGCCCGGTTACTTCCTGATTCTTATAGCTGCTGTGGGCGCACCCCTAATGCGTCTCCAGCCTATTGCTGTGAGTCACTGGATATTTAAACCCCCTCTACCCAGTAGGAGGGGCCTGAGCAACACTAACATTCAGTGTGCTCCTTGACTCTGAAGTTGCCAGGTCCAGTTCTGCTTCTTGTCTGTTTCTGCCTTCTCTGGGGTACATACCCAGACCTGTTATCTGTGACTTCTTGTCCATTTCCGCCATCTCTGGGGGCTGTATTCCCAAGTTCGTTCTTGTATCTCTTTGCAGTAGCAGTTCCTGTCTGAACTTTATCCTAGCCTGTTACCTGTTTGTCTCTATGTCCGTACCTTCCCTTTTCCTTCAGTATCTGAACTTGCCCCTAGCTCCAACTCGTTGTCTCTGTACTTCTGTTTGTGAGTTTTGTGTCCACTCGCTACTTCATAGGAAGTACCTTGTGTGTGTCTGGTTCTGCTTGTCCCTTTTCCCTTCCTCCGTATCTTCCTGTATTTTCCAGTCTGTTCCATGTGAACAGAGCCCTGTCCTCTCTGCCTTGTTCACCGCACCTGTGGTTTCGTTCCGCTCTGTCTTGCCCACCGCTCCGGTGGTTTCTCTCTGCTCTGACTTGCCCATCGCTCCGGAGGTTTCTCTCTGCTCTGCCTTACCCACCGCTCCGGCAGTTTTTCTCTGCTCTAACTTGCCCACCGCTCCGGCAGCTTCTCTCTGCTCTGACTTACCCACCGCTCCGGCGGCTTCTCTCTGCTCTCACTTGCCCACAACTCTGGCGGATTCTCTCTGCTCTAACTTGCCCACCGCTCCGGCAGCTTCTCTCTGCTCTGACTTACCCACCGCTCCGGCGGCTTCTCTCTGCTCTCACTTGCCCACAACTCTGGCGGATTCTCTCTGCTCTGACTTGCCCATCGCTCCGGAGGTTTCTCTCTGCTCTGCCTTACCCACCGCTCCGGCAGTTTTTCTCTGCTCTAACTTGCCCACCGCTCCGGCAGCTTCTCTCTGCTCTGACTTACCCACCGCTCCGGCGGCTTCTCTCTGCTCTCACTTGCCCACAACTCTGGCGGATTCTCTCTGCTCTGACTTGCCCACCGCTCCGCCGGCTTCTCTCTGCTCTGCCTTGCCCACTGCTCCGGCGGCTTCTCTCTGCTCTGACTTACCCACCGCTCCGGCGGCTTCTCTCTGCTCTCACTTGCCCACCACTCCGGCGGCTTCTCTCTGCTCTGCCTTGCCCACCACTCCAGCGGCTTCTCTCTGCTCTGCCTTGCCCACTGCTCCGGCGGTTTCTCTCTGCTCTGACTTGCCCACCGCTCCGGCGGTTTCCCTCTGCTCTGCCTTACCCACCGCTCCGGCAGTTTCTCTCTGCTCTGACTTGCCTACTGCTCCGGCGGCTTCTCTCTGCTCTGACTTACCCACCGCTCCGGCGGCTTCTCTCTGCTCTGATTTGCCTACCGCTCTGTCGGCTCCTCTCTGCTCTGCCTTGCTCACCACACCAGCGGTTTCGCTCCGCGCTGTCTTGCCCACCGGCAAAAAAGAAGCAAGACAAAAATATATCTCATACCCTACCATAATTATATATAAATGTAAAGCAAAATTGCATAATAAATATAGGGTACTTAGTGAACTATTTTTGATCAAAAAAAGTATACAAGCCGTCCCACCAGCGGCAAGGTGACCCTAAATTGGGACGGTACCTATACTGCCTATATTAAAAACCTTACTGTATATCAAAGTTGAAGTAATGCATATAAAAGGGTAGACAAATAGGACCGGGTCCCAACTCCAGACCACCTAGGCCCGTGGTAAGCTACATATATACCAATCAGCTCAACAAAGGGCATGCCACACCCTTAAATTGCACAGAATGCAAACAAGTCAAAAAACCAGACAATGTGAACTGAGGTCTAAGATGGCAGACATACAAGAAACAGAGGCATGTTCACACTAGCAAAAAAGAAGCAAGACAAAAATATATCTCATACCCTACCATAATTATATATAAATGTAAAGCAAAATTGCATAATAAATATAGGGTACTTAGTGAACTATTTTTGATCAAAAAAAGTATACAAGCCGTCCCACCAGCGGCAAGGTGACCCTAAATTGGGACGGTACCTATACTGCCTATATTAAAAACCTTACTGTATATCAAAGTTGAAGTAATGCATATAAAAGGGTAGACAAATAGGACCGGGTCCCAACTCCAGACCACCTAGGCCCGTGGTAAGCTACATATATACCAATCAGCTCAACAAAGGGCATGCCACACCCTTAAATTGCACAGAATGCAAACAAGTCAAAAAACCAGACAATGTGAACTGAGGTCTAAGATGGCAGACATACAAGAAACAGAGGCATGTTCACACTAGCAAAAAAGAAGCAAGACAAAAATATATCTCATACCCTACCATAATTATATATAAATGTAAAGCAAAATTGCATAATAAATATAGGGTACTTAGTGAACTATTTTTGATCAAAAAAAGTATACAAGCCGTCCCACCAGCGGCAAGGTGACCCTAAATTGGGACGGTACCTATACTGCCTATATTAAAAACCTTACTGTATATCAAAGTTGAAGTAATGCATATAAAAGGGTAGACAAATAGGACCGGGTCCCAACTCCAGACCACCTAGGCCCGTGGTAAGCTACATATATACCAATCAGCTCAACAAAGGGCATGCCACACCCTTAAATTGCACAGAATGCAAACAAGTCAAAAAACCAGACAATGTGAACTGAGGTCTAAGATGGCAGACATACAAGAAACAGAGGCATGTTCACACTAGCAAAAAAGAAGCAAGACAAAAATATATCTCATACCCTACCATAATTATATATAAATGTAAAGCAAAATTGCATAATAAATATAGGGTACTTAGTGAACTATTTTTGATCAAAAAAAGTATACAAGCCGTCCCACCAGCGGCAAGGTGACCCTAAATTGGGACGGTACCTATACTGCCTATATTAAAAACCTTACTGTATATCAAAGTTGAAGTAATGCATATAAAAGGGTAGACAAATAGGACCGGGTCCCAACTCCAGACCACCTAGGCCCGTGGTAAGCTACATATATACCAATCAGCTCAACAAAGGGCATGCCACACCCTTAAATTGCACAGAATGCAAACAAGTCAAAAAACCAGACAATGTGAACTGAGGTCTAAGATGGCAGACATACAAGAAACAGAGGCATGTTCACACTAGCAAAAAAGAAGCAAGACAAAAATATATCTCATACCCTACCATAATTATATATAAATGTAAAGCAAAATTGCATAATAAATATAGGGTACTTAGTGAACTATTTTTGATCAAAAAAAGTATACAAGCCGTCCTACCAGCGGCAAGGTGACCCTAAATTGGGACGGTACCTATACTGCCTATATTAAAAACCTTACTGTATATCAAAGTTGAAGTAATGCATATAAAAGGGTAGACAAATAGGACCGGGTCCCAACTCCAGACCACCTAGGCCCGTGGTAAGCTACATATATACCAATCAGCTCAACAAAGGGCATGCCACACCCTTAAATTGCACAGAATGCAAACAAGTCAAAAAACCAGACAATGTGAACTGAGGTCTAAGATGGCAGACATACAAGAAACAGAGGCATGTTCACACTAGCAAAAAAGAAGCAAGACAAAAATATATCTCATACCCTACCATAATTATATATAAATGTAAAGCAAAATTGCATAATAAATATAGGGTACTTAGTGAACTATTTTTGATCAAAAAAAGTATACAAGCCGTCCCACCAGCGGCAAGGTGACCCTAAATTGGGACGGTACCTATACTGCCTATATTAAAAACCTTACTGTATATCAAAGTTGAAGTAATGCATATAAAAGGGTAGACAAATAGGACCGGGTCCCAACTCCAGACCACCTAGGCCCGTGGTAAGCTACATATATACCAATCAGCTCAACAAAGGGCATGCCACACCCTTAAATTGCACAGAATGCAAACAAGTCAAAAAACCAGACAATGTGAACTGAGGTCTAAGATGGCAGACATACAAGAAACAGAGGCATGTTCACACTAGCAAAAAAGAAGCAAGACAAAAATATATCTCATACCCTACCATAATTATATATAAATGTAAAGCAAAATTGCATAATAAATATAGGGTACTTAGTGAACTATTTTTGATCAAAAAAAGTATACAAGCCGTCCCACCAGCGGCAAGGTGACCCTAAATTGGGACGGTACCTATACTGCCTATATTAAAAACCTTACTGTATATCAAAGTTGAAGTAATGCATATAAAAGGGTAGACAAATAGGACCGGGTCCCAACTCCAGACCACCTAGGCCCGTGGTAAGCTACATATATACCAATCAGCTCAACAAAGGGCATGCCACACCCTTAAATTGCACAGAATGCAAACAAGTCAAAAAACCAGACAATGTGAACTGAGGTCTAAGATGGCAGACATACAAGAAACAGAGGCATGTTCACACTAGCAAAAAAGAAGCAAGACAAAAATATATCTCATACCCTACCATAATTATATATAAATGTAAAGCAAAATTGCATAATAAATATAGGGTACTTAGTGAACTATTTTTGATCAAAAAAAGTATACAAGCCGTCCCACCAGCGGCAAGGTGACCCTAAATTGGGACGGTACCTATACTGCCTATATTAAAAACCTTACTGTATATCAAAGTTGAAGTAATGCATATAAAAGGGTAGACAAATAGGACCGGGTCCCAACTCCAGACCACCTAGGCCCGTGGTAAGCTACATATATACCAATCAGCTCAACAAAGGGCATGCCACACCCTTAAATTGCACAGAATGCAAACAAGTCAAAAAACCAGACAATGTGAACTGAGGTCTAAGATGGCAGACATACAAGAAACAGAGGCATGTTCACACTAGCAAAAAAGAAGCAAGACAAAAATATATCTCATACCCTACCATAATTATATATAAATGTAAAGCAAAATTGCATAATAAATATAGGGTACTTAGTGAACTATTTTTGATCAAAAAAAGTATACAAGCCGTCCCACCAGCGGCAAGGTGACCCTAAATTGGGACGGTACCTATACTGCCTATATTAAAAACCTTACTGTATATCAAAGTTGAAGTAATGCATATAAAAGGGTAGACAAATAGGACCGGGTCCCAACTCCAGACCACCTAGGCCCGTGGTAAGCTACATATATACCAATCAGCTCAACAAAGGGCATGCCACACCCTTAAATTGCACAGAATGCAAACAAGTCAAAAAACCAGACAATGTGAACTGAGGTCTAAGATGGCAGACATACAAGAAACAGAGGCATGTTCACACTAGCAAAAAAGAAGCAAGACAAAAATATATCTCATACCCTACCATAATTATATATAAATGTAAAGCAAAATTGCATAATAAATATAGGGTACTTAGTGAACTATTTTTGATCAAAAAAAGTATACAAGCCGTCCCACCAGCGGCAAGGTGACCCTAAATTGGGACGGTACCTATACTGCCTATATTAAAAACCTTACTGTATATCAAAGTTGAAGTAATGCATATAAAAGGGTAGACAAATAGGACCGGGTCCCAACTCCAGACCACCTAGGCCCGTGGTAAGCTACATATATACCAATCAGCTCAACAAAGGGCATGCCACACCCTTAAATTGCACAGAATGCAAACAAGTCAAAAAACCAGACAATGTGAACTGAGGTCTAAGATGGCAGACATACAAGAAACAGAGGAATGTTCACACTAGCAAAAAAGAAGCAAGACAAAAATATATCTCATACCCTACCATAATTATATATAAATGTAAAGCAAAATTGCATAATAAATATAGGGTACTTAGTGAACTATTTTTGATCAAAAAAAGTATACAAGCCGTCCCACCAGCGGCAAGGTGACCCTAAATTGGGACGGTACCTATACTGCCTATATTAAAAACCTTACTGTATATCAAAGTTGAAGTAATGCATATAAAAGGGTAGACAAATAGGACCGGGTCCCAACTCCAGACCACCTAGGCCCGTGGTAAGCTACATATATACCAATCAGCTCAACAAAGGGCATGCCACACCCTTAAATTGCACAGAATGCAAACAAGTCAAAAAACCAGACAATGTGAACTGAGGTCTAAGATGGCAGACATACAAGAAACAGAGGCATGTTCACACTAGCAAAAAAGAAGCAAGACAAAAATATATCTCATACCCTACCATAATTATATATAAATGTAAAGCAAAATTGCATAATAAATATAGGGTACTTAGTGAACTATTTTTGATCAAAAAAAGTATACAAGCCGTCCCACCAGCGGCAAGGTGACCCTAAATTGGGACGGTACCTATACTGCCTATATTAAAAACCTTACTGTATATCAAAGTTGAAGTAATGCATATAAAAGGGTAGACAAATAGGACCGGGTCCCAACTCCAGACCACCTAGGCCCGTGGTAAGCTACATATATACCAATCAGCTCAACAAAGGGCATGCCACACCCTTAAATTGCACAGAATGCAAACAAGTCAAAAAACCAGACAATGTGAACTGAGGTCTAAGATGGCAGACATACAAGAAACAGAGGCATGTTCACACTAGCAAAAAAGAAGCAAGACAAAAATATATCTCATACCCTACCATAATTATATATAAATGTAAAGCAAAATTGCATAATAAATATAGGGTACTTAGTGAACTATTTTTGATCAAAAAAAGTATACAAGCCGTCCCACCAGCGGCAAGGTGACCCTAAATTGGGACGGTACCTATACTGCCTATATTAAAAACCTTACTGTATATCAAAGTTGAAGTAATGCATATAAAAGGGTAGACAAATAGGACCGGGTCCCAACTCCAGACCACCTAGGCCCGTGGTAAGCTACATATATACCAATCAGCTCAACAAAGGGCATGCCACACCCTTAAATTGCACAGAATGCAAACAAGTCAAAAAACCAGACAATGTGAACTGAGGTCTAAGATGGCAGACATACAAGAAACATTTTTGTCTTGCTTCTTTTTTGCTAGTGTGAACATGCCTCTGTTTCTTGTATGTCTGCCATCTTAGACCTCAGTTCACATTGTCTGGTTTTTTGACTTGTTTGCATTCTGTGCAATTTAAGGGTGTGGCATGCCCTTTGTTGAGCTGATTGGTATATATGTAGCTTACCACGGGCCTAGGTGGTCTGGAGTTGGGACCCGGTCCTATTTGTCTACCCTTTTATATGCATTACTTCAACTTTGATATACAGTAAGGTTTTTAATATAGGCAGTATAGGTACCGTCCCAATTTAGGGTCACCTTGCCGCTGGTGGGACGGCTTGTATACTTTTTTTGATCAAAAATAGTTCACTAAGTACCCTATATTTATTATGCAATTTTGCTTTACATTTATATATAATTATGGTAGGGTATGAGATATATTTTTGTCTTGCTTCTTTTTTGCTAGTGTGAACATGCCTCTGTTTCTTGTATGTCTGCCATCTTAGACCTCAGTTCACATTGTCTGGTTTTTTGACTTGTTTGCATTCTGTGCAATTTAAGGGTGTGGCATGCCCTTTGTTGAGCTGATTGGTATATATGTAGCTTACCACGGGCCTAGGTGGTCTGGAGTTGGGACCCGGTCCTATTTGTCTACCCTTTTATATGCATTACTTCAACTTTGATATACAGTAAGGTTTTTAATATAGGCAGTATAGGTACCGTCCCAATTTAGGGTCACCTTGCCGCTGGTGGGACGGCTTGTATACTTTTTTTGATCAAAAATAGTTCACTAAGTACCCTATATTTATTATGCAATTTTGCTTTACATTTATATATAATTATGGTAGGGTATGAGACATATTTTTGTCTTGCTTCTTTTTTGCTAGTGTGAACATGCCTCTGTTTCTTGTATGTCTGCCATCTTAGACCTCAGTTCACATTGTCTGGTTTTTTGACTTGTTTGCATTCTGTGCAATTTAAGGGTGTGGCATGCCCTTTGTTGAGCTGATTGGTATATATGTAGCTTACCACGGGCCTAGGTGGTCTGGAGTTGGGACCCGGTCCTATTTGTCTACCCTTTTATATGCATTACTTCAACTTTGATATACAGTAAGGTTTTTAATATAGGCAGTATAGGTACCGTCCCAATTTAGGGTCACCTTGCCGCTGGTGGGACGGCTTGTATACTTTTTTTGATCAAAAATAGTTCACTAAGTACCCTATATTTATTATGCAATTTTGCTTTACATTTATATATAATTATGGTAGGGTATGAGATATATTTTTGTCTTGCTTCTTTTTTGCTAGTGTGAACATGCCTCTGTTTCTTGTATGTCTGCCATCTTAGACCTCAGTTCACATTGTCTGGTTTTTTGACTTGTTTGCATTCTGTGCAATTTAAGGGTGTGGCATGCCCTTTGTTGAGCTGATTGGTATATATGTAGCTTACCACGGGCCTAGGTGGTCTGGAGTTGGGACCCGGTCCTATTTGTCTACCCTTTTATATGCATTACTTCAACTTTGATATACAGTAAGGTTTTTAATATAGGCAGTATAGGTACCGTCCCAATTTAGGGTCACCTTGCCGCTGGTGGGACGGCTTGTATACTTTTTTTGATCAAAAATAGTTCACTAAGTACCCTATATTTATTATGCAATTTTGCTTTACATTTATATATAATTATGGTAGGGTATGAGATATATTTTTGTCTTGCTTCTTTTTTGCTAGTGTGAACATGCCTCTGTTTCTTGTATGTCTGCCATCTTAGACCTCAGTTCACATTGTCTGGTTTTTTGACTTGTTTGCATTCTGTGCAATTTAAGGGTGTGGCATGCCCTTTGTTGAGCTGATTGGTATATATGTAGCTTACCACGGGCCTAGGTGGTCTGGAGTTGGGACCCGGTCCTATTTGTCTACCCTTTTATATGCATTACTTCAACTTTGATATACAGTAAGGTTTTTAATATAGGCAGTATAGGTACCGTCCCAATTTAGGGTCACCTTGCCGCTGGTGGGACGGCTTGTATACTTTTTTTGATCAAAAATAGTTCACTAAGTACCCTATATTTATTATGCAATTTTGCTTTACATTTATATATAATTATGGTAGGGTATGAGATATATTTTTGTCTTGCTTCTTTTTTGCTAGTGTGAACATGCCTCTGTTTCTTGTATGTCTGCCATCTTAGACCTCAGTTCACATTGTCTGGTTTTTTGACTTGTTTGCATTCTGTGCAATTTAAGGGTGTGGCATGCCCTTTGTTGAGCTGATTGGTATATATGTAGCTTACCACGGGCCTAGGTGGTCTGGAGTTGGGACCCGGTCCTATTTGTCTACCCTTTTATATGCATTACTTCAACTTTGATATACAGTAAGGTTTTTAATATAGGCAGTATAGGTACCGTCCCAATTTAGGGTCACCTTGCCGCTGGTGGGACGGCTTGTATACTTTTTTTGATCAAAAATAGTTCACTAAGTACCCTATATTTATTATGCAATTTTGCTTTACATTTATATATAATTATGGTAGGGTATGAGATATATTTTTGTCTTGCTTCTTTTTTGCTAGTGTGAACATGCCTCTGTTTCTTGTATGTCTGCCATCTTAGACCTCAGTTCACATTGTCTGGTTTTTTGACTTGTTTGCATTCTGTGCAATTTAAGGGTGTGGCATGCCCTTTGTTGAGCTGATTGGTATATATGTAGCTTACCACGGGCCTAGGTGGTCTGGAGTTGGGACCCGGTCCTATTTGTCTACCCTTTTATATGCATTACTTCAACTTTGATATACAGTAAGGTTTTTAATATAGGCAGTATAGGTACCGTCCCAATTTAGGGTCACCTTGCCGCTGGTGGGACGGCTTGTATACTTTTTTTGATCAAAAATAGTTCACTAAGTACCCTATATTTATTATGCAATTTTGCTTTACATTTATATATAATTATGGTAGGGTATGAGATATATTTTTGTCTTGCTTCTTTTTTGCTAGTGTGAACATGCCTCTGTTTCTTGTATGTCTGCCATCTTAGACCTCAGTTCACATTGTCTGGTTTTTTGACTTGTTTGCATTCTGTGCAATTTAAGGGTGTGGCATGCCCTTTGTTGAGCTGATTGGTATATATGTAGCTTACCACGGGCCTAGGTGGTCTGGAGTTGGGACCCGGTCCTATTTGTCTACCCTTTTATATGCATTACTTCAACTTTGATATACAGTAAGGTTTTTAATATAGGCAGTATAGGTACCGTCCCAATTTAGGGTCACCTTGCCGCTGGTGGGACGGCTTGTATACTTTTTTTGATCAAAAATAGTTCACTAAGTACCCTATATTTATTATGCAATTTTGCTTTACATTTATATATAATTATGGTAGGGTATGAGATATATTTTTGTCTTGCTTCTTTTTTGCTAGTGTGAACATGCCTCTGTTTCTTGTATGTCTGCCATCTTAGACCTCAGTTCACATTGTCTGGTTTTTTGACTTGTTTGCATTCTGTGCAATTTAAGGGTGTGGCATGCCCTTTGTTGAGCTGATTGGTATATATGTAGCTTACCACGGGCCTAGGTGGTCTGGAGTTGGGACCCGGTCCTATTTGTCTACCCTTTTATATGCATTACTTCAACTTTGATATACAGTAAGGTTTTTAATATAGGCAGTATAGGTACCGTCCCAATTTAGGGTCACCTTGCCGCTGGTGGGACGGCTTGTATACTTTTTTTGATCAAAAATAGTTCACTAAGTACCCTATATTTATTATGCAATTTTGCTTTACATTTATATATAATTATGGTAGGGTATGAGATATATTTTTGTCTTGCTTCTTTTTTGCTAGTGTGAACATGCCTCTGTTTCTTGTATGTCTGCCATCTTAGACCTCAGTTCACATTGTCTGGTTTTTTGACTTGTTTGCATTCTGTGCAATTTAAGGGTGTGGCATGCCCTTTGTTGAGCTGATTGGTATATATGTAGCTTACCACGGGCCTAGGTGGTCTGGAGTTGGGACCCGGTCCTATTTGTCTACCCTTTTATATGCATTACTTCAACTTTGATATACAGTAAGGTTTTTAATATAGGCAGTATAGGTACCGTCCCAATTTAGGGTCACCTTGCCGCTGGTGGGACGGCTTGTATACTTTTTTTGATCAAAAATAGTTCACTAAGTACCCTATATTTATTATGCAATTTTGCTTTACATTTATATATAATTATGGTAGGGTATGAGATATATTTTTGTCTTGCTTCTTTTTTGCTAGTGTGAACATGCCTCTGTTTCTTGTATGTCTGCCATCTTAGACCTCAGTTCACATTGTCTGGTTTTTTGACTTGTTTGCATTCTGTGCAATTTAAGGGTGTGGCATGCCCTTTGTTGAGCTGATTGGTATATATGTAGCTTACCACGGGCCTAGGTGGTCTGGAGTTGGGACCCGGTCCTATTTGTCTACCCTTTTATATGCATTACTTCAACTTTGATATACAGTAAGGTTTTTAATATAGGCAGTATAGGTACCGTCCCAATTTAGGGTCACCTTGCCGCTGGTGGGACGGCTTGTATACTTTTTTTGATCAAAAATAGTTCACTAAGTACCCTATATTTATTATGCAATTTTGCTTTACATTTATATATAATTATGGTAGGGTATGAGATATATTTTTGTCTTGCTTCTTTTTTGCTAGTGTGAACATGCCTCTGTTTCTTGTATGTCTGCCATCTTAGACCTCAGTTCACATTGTCTGGTTTTTTGACTTGTTTGCATTCTGTGCAATTTAAGGGTGTGGCATGCCCTTTGTTGAGCTGATTGGTATATATGTAGCTTACCACGGGCCTAGGTGGTCTGGAGTTGGGACCCGGTCCTATTTGTCTACCCTTTTATATGCATTACTTCAACTTTGATATACAGTAAGGTTTTTAATATAGGCAGTATAGGTACCGTCCCAATTTAGGGTCACCTTGCCGCTGGTGGGACGGCTTGTATACTTTTTTTGATCAAAAATAGTTCACTAAGTACCCTATATTTATTATGCAATTTTGCTTTACATTTATATATAATTATGGTAGGGTATGAGATATATTTTTGTCTTGCTTCTTTTTTGCTAGTGTGAACATGCCTCTGTTTCTTGTATGTCTGCCATCTTAGACCTCAGTTCACATTGTCTGGTTTTTTGACTTGTTTGCATTCTGTGCAATTTAAGGGTGTGGCATGCCCTTTGTTGAGCTGATTGGTATATATGTAGCTTACCACGGGCCTAGGTGGTCTGGAGTTGGGACCCGGTCCTATTTGTCTACCCTTTTATATGCATTACTTCAACTTTGATATACAGTAAGGTTTTTAATATAGGCAGTATAGGTACCGTCCCAATTTAGGGTCACCTTGCCGCTGGTGGGACGGCTTGTATACTTTTTTTGATCAAAAATAGTTCACTAAGTACCCTATATTTATTATGCAATTTTGCTTTACATTTATATATAATTATGGTAGGGTATGAGATATATTTTTGTCTTGCTTCTTTTTTGCTAGTGTGAACATGCCTCTGTTTCTTGTATGTCTGCCATCTTAGACCTCAGTTCACATTGTCTGGTTTTTTGACTTGTTTGCATTCTGTGCAATTTAAGGGTGTGGCATGCCCTTTGTTGAGCTGATTGGTATATATGTAGCTTACCACGGGCCTAGGTGGTCTGGAGTTGGGACCCGGTCCTATTTGTCTACCCTTTTATATGCATTACTTCAACTTTGATATACAGTAAGGTTTTTAATATAGGCAGTATAGGTACCGTCCCAATTTAGGGTCACCTTGCCGCTGGTGGGACGGCTTGTATACTTTTTTTGATCAAAAATAGTTCACTAAGTACCCTATATTTATTATGCAATTTTGCTTTACATTTATATATAATTATGGTAGGGTATGAGATATATTTTTGTCTTGCTTCTTTTTTGCTAGTGTGAACATGCCTCTGTTTCTTGTATGTCTGCCATCTTAGACCTCAGTTCACATTGTCTGGTTTTTTGACTTGTTTGCATTCTGTGCAATTTAAGGGTGTGGCATGCCCTTTGTTGAGCTGATTGGTATATATGTAGCTTACCACGGGCCTAGGTGGTCTGGAGTTGGGACCCGGTCCTATTTGTCTACCCTTTTATATGCATTACTTCAACTTTGATATACAGTAAGGTTTTTAATATAGGCAGTATAGGTACCGTCCCAATTTAGGGTCACCTTGCCGCTGGTGGGACGGCTTGTATACTTTTTTTGATCAAAAATAGTTCACTAAGTACCCTATATTTATTATGCAATTTTGCTTTACATTTATATATAATTATGGTAGGGTATGAGATATATTTTTGTCTTGCTTCTTTTTTGCTAGTGTGAACATGCCTCTGTTTCTTGTATGTCTGCCATCTTAGACCTCAGTTCACATTGTCTGGTTTTTTGACTTGTTTGCATTCTGTGCAATTTAAGGGTGTGGCATGCCCTTTGTTGAGCTGATTGGTATATATGTAGCTTACCACGGGCCTAGGTGGTCTGGAGTTGGGACCCGGTCCTATTTGTCTACCCTTTTATATGCATTACTTCAACTTTGATATACAGTAAGGTTTTTAATATAGGCAGTATAGGTACCGTCCCAATTTAGGGTCACCTTGCCGCTGGTGGGACGGCTTGTATACTTTTTTTGATCAAAAATAGTTCACTAAGTACCCTATATTTATTATGCAATTTTGCTTTACATTTATATATAATTATGGTAGGGTATGAGATATATTTTTGTCTTGCTTCTTTTTTGCTAGTGTGAACATGCCTCTGTTTCTTGTATGTCTGCCATCTTAGACCTCAGTTCACATTGTCTGGTTTTTTGACTTGTTTGCATTCTGTGCAATTTAAGGGTGTGGCATGCCCTTTGTTGAGCTGATTGGTATATATGTAGCTTACCACGGGCCTAGGTGGTCTGGAGTTGGGACCCGGTCCTATTTGTCTACCCTTTTATATGCATTACTTCAACTTTGATATACAGTAAGGTTTTTAATATAGGCAGTATAGGTACCGTCCCAATTTAGGGTCACCTTGCCGCTGGTGGGACGGCTTGTATACTTTTTTTGATCAAAAATAGTTCACTAAGTACCCTATATTTATTATGCAATTTTGCTTTACATTTATATATAATTATGGTAGGGTATGAGATATATTTTTGTCTTGCTTCTTTTTTGCTAGTGTGAACATGCCTCTGTTTCTTGTATGTCTGCCATCTTAGACCTCAGTTCACATTGTCTGGTTTTTTGACTTGTTTGCATTCTGTGCAATTTAAGGGTGTGGCATGCCCTTTGTTGAGCTGATTGGTATATATGTAGCTTACCACGGGCCTAGGTGGTCTGGAGTTGGGACCCGGTCCTATTTGTCTACCCTTTTATATGCATTACTTCAACTTTGATATACAGTAAGGTTTTTAATATAGGCAGTATAGGTACCGTCCCAATTTAGGGTCACCTTGCCGCTGGTGGGACGGCTTGTATACTTTTTTTGATCAAAAATAGTTCACTAAGTACCCTATATTTATTATGCAATTTTGCTTTACATTTATATATAATTATGGTAGGGTATGAGATATATTTTTGTCTTGCTTCTTTTTTGCTAGTGTGAACATGCCTCTGTTTCTTGTATGTCTGCCATCTTAGACCTCAGTTCACATTGTCTGGTTTTTTGACTTGTTTGCATTCTGTGCAATTTAAGGGTGTGGCATGCCCTTTGTTGAGCTGATTGGTATATATGTAGCTTACCACGGGCCTAGGTGGTCTGGAGTTGGGACCCGGTCCTATTTGTCTACCCTTTTATATGCATTACTTCAACTTTGATATACAGTAAGGTTTTTAATATAGGCAGTATAGGTACCGTCCCAATTTAGGGTCACCTTGCCGCTGGTGGGACGGCTTGTATACTTTTTTTGATCAAAAATAGTTCACTAAGTACCCTATATTTATTATGCAATTTTGCTTTACATTTATATATAATTATGGTAGGGTATGAGATATATTTTTGTCTTGCTTCTTTTTTGCTAGTGTGAACATGCCTCTGTTTCTTGTATGTCTGCCATCTTAGACCTCAGTTCACATTGTCTGGTTTTTTGACTTGTTTGCATTCTGTGCAATTTAAGGGTGTGGCATGCCCTTTGTTGAGCTGATTGGTATATATGTAGCTTACCACGGGCCTAGGTGGTCTGGAGTTGGGACCCGGTCCTATTTGTCTACCCTTTTATATGCATTACTTCAACTTTGATATACAGTAAGGTTTTTAATATAGGCAGTATAGGTACCGTCCCAATTTAGGGTCACCTTGCCGCTGGTGGGACGGCTTGTATACTTTTTTTGATCAAAAATAGTTCACTAAGTACCCTATATTTATTATGCAATTTTGCTTTACATTTATATATAATTATGGTAGGGTATGAGATATATTTTTGTCTTGCTTCTTTTTTGCTAGTGTGAACATGCCTCTGTTTCTTGTATGTCTGCCATCTTAGACCTCAGTTCACATTGTCTGGTTTTTTGACTTGTTTGCATTCTGTGCAATTTAAGGGTGTGGCATGCCCTTTGTTGAGCTGATTGGTATATATGTAGCTTACCACGGGCCTAGGTGGTCTGGAGTTGGGACCCGGTCCTATTTGTCTACCCTTTTATATGCATTACTTCAACTTTGATATACAGTAAGGTTTTTAATATAGGCAGTATAGGTACCGTCCCAATTTAGGGTCACCTTGCCGCTGGTGGGACGGCTTGTATACTTTTTTTGATCAAAAATAGTTCACTAAGTACCCTATATTTATTATGCAATTTTGCTTTACATTTATATATAATTATGGTAGGGTATGAGATATATTTTTGTCTTGCTTCTTTTTTGCTAGTGTGAACATGCCTCTGTTTCTTGTATGTCTGCCATCTTAGACCTCAGTTCACATTGTCTGGTTTTTTGACTTGTTTGCATTCTGTGCAATTTAAGGGTGTGGCATGCCCTTTGTTGAGCTGATTGGTATATATGTAGCTTACCACGGGCCTAGGTGGTCTGGAGTTGGGACCCGGTCCTATTTGTCTACCCTTTTATATGCATTACTTCAACTTTGATATACAGTAAGGTTTTTAATATAGGCAGTATAGGTACCGTCCCAATTTAGGGTCACCTTGCCGCTGGTGGGACGGCTTGTATACTTTTTTTGATCAAAAATAGTTCACTAAGTACCCTATATTTATTATGCAATTTTGCTTTACATTTATATATAATTATGGTAGGGTATGAGATATATTTTTGTCTTGCTTCTTTTTTGCTAGTGTGAACATGCCTCTGTTTCTTGTATGTCTGCCATCTTAGACCTCAGTTCACATTGTCTGGTTTTTTGACTTGTTTGCATTCTGTGCAATTTAAGGGTGTGGCATGCCCTTTGTTGAGCTGATTGGTATATATGTAGCTTACCACGGGCCTAGGTGGTCTGGAGTTGGGACCCGGTCCTATTTGTCTACCCTTTTATATGCATTACTTCAACTTTGATATACAGTAAGGTTTTTAATATAGGCAGTATAGGTACCGTCCCAATTTAGGGTCACCTTGCCGCTGGTGGGACGGCTTGTATACTTTTTTTGATCAAAAATAGTTCACTAAGTACCCTATATTTATTATGCAATTTTGCTTTACATTTATATATAATTATGGTAGGGTATGAGATATATTTTTGTCTTGCTTCTTTTTTGCTAGTGTGAACATGCCTCTGTTTCTTGTATGTCTGCCATCTTAGACCTCAGTTCACATTGTCTGGTTTTTTGACTTGTTTGCATTCTGTGCAATTTAAGGGTGTGGCATGCCCTTTGTTGAGCTGATTGGTATATATGTAGCTTACCACGGGCCTAGGTGGTCTGGAGTTGGGACCCGGTCCTATTTGTCTACCCTTTTATATGCATTACTTCAACTTTGATATACAGTAAGGTTTTTAATATAGGCAGTATAGGTACCGTCCCAATTTAGGGTCACCTTGCCGCTGGTGGGACGGCTTGTATACTTTTTTTGATCAAAAATAGTTCACTAAGTACCCTATATTTATTATGCAATTTTGCTTTACATTTATATATAATTATGGTAGGGTATGAGATATATTTTTGTCTTGCTTCTTTTTTGCTAGTGTGAACATGCCTCTGTTTCTTGTATGTCTGCCATCTTAGACCTCAGTTCACATTGTCTGGTTTTTTGACTTGTTTGCATTCTGTGCAATTTAAGGGTGTGGCATGCCCTTTGTTGAGCTGATTGGTATATATGTAGCTTACCACGGGCCTAGGTGGTCTGGAGTTGGGACCCGGTCCTATTTGTCTACCCTTTTATATGCATTACTTCAACTTTGATATACAGTAAGGTTTTTAATATAGGCAGTATAGGTACCGTCCCAATTTAGGGTCACCTTGCCGCTGGTGGGACGGCTTGTATACTTTTTTTGATCAAAAATAGTTCACTAAGTACCCTATATTTATTATGCAATTTTGCTTTACATTTATATATAATTATGGTAGGGTATGAGATATATTTTTGTCTTGCTTCTTTTTTGCTAGTGTGAACATGCCTCTGTTTCTTGTATGTCTGCCATCTTAGACCTCAGTTCACATTGTCTGGTTTTTTGACTTGTTTGCATTCTGTGCAATTTAAGGGTGTGGCATGCCCTTTGTTGAGCTGATTGGTATATATGTAGCTTACCACGGGCCTAGGTGGTCTGGAGTTGGGACCCGGTCCTATTTGTCTACCCTTTTATATGCATTACTTCAACTTTGATATACAGTAAGGTTTTTAATATAGGCAGTATAGGTACCGTCCCAATTTAGGGTCACCTTGCCGCTGGTGGGACGGCTTGTATACTTTTTTTGATCAAAAATAGTTCACTAAGTACCCTATATTTATTATGCAATTTTGCTTTACATTTATATATAATTATGGTAGGGTATGAGATATATTTTTGTCTTGCTTCTTTTTTGCTAGTGTGAACATGCCTCTGTTTCTTGTATGTCTGCCATCTTAGACCTCAGTTCACATTGTCTGGTTTTTTGCCCACCGCTCCGGTGGTTTCTCTCTGCTCTGACTTGCCCACCGCTCTGGCGGCTTCTCTCTGCTCTGACTTACCCACCGCTCCGGCGGCATCTCTCTGCTCTGACTTACCCACCGCTCCGGCGGCTCCTCTCTGCTCTGCCTTGCTCACCCCACCAGCGGTTTCTCTCTGCTCTGACTTGCCCACCGCTCCGGCGGCTTCTCTCTGCTCTGCCTTGCCCACCGCTCCAGTGGCTTCTCTCTGCTCTGCCTTGCCCACCGCCCCGGCGGTTCCACTCTGCTCTGCCTTGTCCACCGTACCTGCAGTTTCTCTCTGCTCTGCCTTGTTCACCGCTCCAGCGGTTCCGCTCTGCTCTGCCTTGCCCACCGCACCTGTGGTTTTCGCTCCGCTCTGCTTGCTCACCACACCAGCAGTTCCTCTCTTCTCTACCTTGTCCTCCGCTCCGGCGGTTTCGCTTTACTCTGCTTGTCTACCGCATCTGCGGTTCTGTACCTGTCTCCCAGTCTGTACTGGACCCTATCCAGCCTGCGCTCCAACCTGCTAGTATCTCACGGTCTGCACTCCAGCTGTGCTTGCCAGTATCTCCCTGTCTGCATACCAGCCGTTCTGGCCAGTGCCCACCTGTCTGCATACCAGCCGTGCTTGCCAGTGCCCACCTGTCTGCATACCAGCCGTGCTTGCCAGTGCCCACCTGTCTGCATACCAGCCGTACTTGCCAGTACCCACCTGTCTGCACACCAGCCGTACTTGCCAATACCCACCTGCCTGTATGTCAGTCTAACCTGCCTGTGCCTGCATTCCCCGGTGTGGGTCAACAACTGTGACCGCGGCCTGACCTGGAGTCGCACCTGGTCCCTCTGCTCGGTTCCTCCTTGGTCCACGGAGTCGACTAAGCCACCATGCGACCATGGTCAGATCTGGTTGATACTCAGTTACGCCCCTACAGGCACTCCTCGGTTCATGGCACAGTGGGATCACTAATCACGCTCACGCCAGTCAGTCCGGGCGTGAGCGTAACACATAATAAAACCAATGCGCTGTGATTCATTCCCAGAGGACCTTAGTCTCAAACGAAAATATAACAAACAAGCATTTTTAAAAGAAAAAAAAAACTTGCTGTTTACCATAAAAAACATCCGGCAGTCCTACCTTGGGTTCCACAAAATGCGCTTCGGAACAGCTACTCACGTGTTGCTGGAGCTCGGCCACCTTCATAGTCAACCCCTGCAAGCGTTGAGCCAAATCCTGGAAGGAAGCCATACTGATCCCCGTATTAAAATTTCCTTTTTTTTTTTTGGCTGGACTTACTGTTATGATCTGCAAACAAGAACTAAGGAAGGAAGGGAAAGCTTTCCCTACAGTAAGACTAAGCTGAATCCCTACAATGTTGCCTGTTCCTAGCGAACATATCCGCCTTAGTCCTAGGCTAGTCTGAACGAAGACTTATAGAATAAAGGGAAGGGGTCCCTAAAAGTACTAAGGACTGGAACAAAAATGGGACACCTCCTGAACAGAGAAAGTTGTTGCAGAAAACAAAAGAAAAACTGACAAAAGGTACTAGAGGTTCCAAAGGACCAAGCGAACTGAGAGATATGGGCACTGAAGCACCTGGCTAGCAAAACAGTCAAACAACGCTGAAGTCCAGCACAGCCAAAAAGGCGGAGCTGGAATATAAAGGCAGATGGTCACGTGACGGCAAAACACAAGATGGAAAAAACAAACAGGAGGTTTCTAACAGGAGCAGCTTGACCGTATGGTACGCAAAAAGTGCCCATCAAGCCAATCCAACTTGTGGGAAGACCTTCAGGAAGCATGGGGTGAAATTTCTCAAGATTACCTCAGCAAATTAACAGCTAGAATGCCAAAGGTCTGCAATGCTGTATTCGCAGCAAAGGGAGCATTCTGTGCCGAAAGCAAAGTTTGAAGGAGAAAATTATTCTTTCAAATAAAAATCATTATTTCTAACCTTGTCAATGTCTGGACTATATTTTCTATTCATTTTGCAACTCATTTGATAAATAAAAGTATGAGTTTTCATGGAAAACACAAAATTGTCTGGGTGACCCCAAACTTTTGAACGGTAGTGTATATATATATACACTGTTCAAAAAAATAAAGGGAACACTCAAATAACACATCCTAGATCTGAATGAATGAAATACTCTCATTGAATACTTTGTTCTGTACAAAGTTGAATGTGCTGACAAAATCACACAAAAATCATCAATGGAAATAAAATTTATTAACCAATGGAGGCACCCCCAAAATTAAAGTGGAAAAACACACTACAGGCTGATCCAACTTTGATGTAATGTCCTTAAAACAAGTCAAAATGAGGCTCAGTATTGTGTGTGGCCTCCACGTGCCTGTATGACCTCCCTACAATACCTGGGCATGCTCCTGATCAGGTTGCGGATGGTCTCCGGTGGGATCTCCTCCCAGACCTGGACTAAAGCATCCGCCAACTCCTGGACAGTCTGTGGTGCAATGTGACGTTGGTGGATGGAGCGAGACATGATGTCCCAGATGTGCTCAATCGGCTTCAGGTCTGGGGAACGGGCCAGTCCATAGCTTCAATGCCTTCATCTTGCAGGAACTGCTGACACACTCCAGCCACATGAGGTCTGGCATTGTCCTGCATTAGGAGGAACCCAGGGCCAACCGCACCAGCATATGGTCTCACAAGGGGTCTGAGGATCTCATCTCGGTACCTAATGGCAGTCAGGCTACCTCTGGCGAGCACATGGAGGGCTGTGCGGCCCTCCAAAGAAATGCCACCCCACACCATTACTGACCCACTGCCAAACTGGTCATGCTGAAGGATGTTGCAGGCAGCAGATTGCTCTCCACGGCGTCTCCAGACTCTGTCACGTCTGTCACATGTGCTCAGTGTGAACCTGCTTTCATCTGTGAAGAGCACAGGGCGTCAGTGGCGACTTTGCCAATCCTGGTGTTCTGTGGCAAATGCCAAGCGTTCTTCACGGTGTTGGGCTGTGAGCACAACCTCATACCACCCTCATGGAGTTGGTTTCTAACCATTTGTGCAGACACATGCACATTTGGAGGTCATTTTGCAGGGCTCTGGCATTGCTCCTCCTGTTCCTTCTTGCACAAAGGCAGAGGTAGCGGTCCTGCTGCTGGGTTGTTGCCCTCCCACGGCCCCCTCCATGTCTCCTGGTGTACTGGCCTGTCTCCTGGTAGCTCCTCCAGCCTCTGGACACTACGCTGACAGACTCAGCAAACCTTCTTGCCACAGCTCGCATTAATGTGCCATCCTGGATGAGCTGCACTACCTGAGCAACTTCTGTGGGTTGTAGAGTCCGTCTCATGCTACCACGAGTGTGAAAGCACGACCAACATTCAAAATTGACCAAAACATCAGCCAGAAAGCATTGGTACTGAGATGTGGTCTGTGGTCCCCACCTGCAGAACCACTCCTTTATTAAGGGTGTCTTGATAATTGCCAATAATTTCCATCTATTGTCTATTCCATTTTCACAACAGCATGTGAAATTGATTGTCAATCAGTGTTGCTTCCTAAGTGGACAGTTTGATTTCACAGAAATTTGATTTACTTGGAGTTATATTCTGTTGTTTAATTGTTCCCTTTATTTTTTTGAGCAGTGTAAATATATATATAACATCTGACATGAACAGCCCAATCTGATAAGATGCCCTCAATATCAAACTTTATAATGTTACAAAAGAATGAAGATTTCAACGTGATTACTGTTAGTTTAGGAACCATTGCTAGCCTAAATATACCATCCAAGCAGTAAGGTTGTGTTGTGCAAACATTTTGCAACTTTTTTAAAAAGTTGCATGCCATAAATGTGTCCAATAACATATGAAAAAGCAAACCCAACCCATCTTCACAAAGGTCAGTATAAGTGTAAGTAAATGAAAATTTCCACAAATTAATATTAGAGATGTTGTCCACTGCTTTAACCCCTTAGTGAGGGAGCCAATTTTAACCATAACCCCTTCACAATCTTGGGTTTTTCTGCTTTTGTGTTTTCGTTTTTTGCTCGCCTCCTTCCCAGAGACATAACTTTTTTATTTTTCTGTCAATATGGCCATGTGAAAGCTTGTTTTTGTGAGGCGAGTTGCACTTTTGAGAGACATCAAAGATTTTACCATATAGTGTACTGGAAAAGGGTAAAAAAAACTTCCAAGTGCGGTGAAATTGCAGAAAAAATGCAATTCAGCAATGGTTTTATATTTATTTTTTAACCATGTTCATTAAATGCTAAAAATGACCTGCCATTATGATTCTCCAGGTCATTACGAGTTCGTATATACCAAACATGTATAGGTTCTTTTTTATTTAAGTGGTGAAATAAAATCCAAAGTTTGTAAAAAAGAAAAATGGCGCCATTTTCCGAGACCCGTAGCGTCTTCATTTTTCATGTTTTATTGATACCATTTTGGGATAGATAAGTTATTGCATTTTATTGCAGTGTTGCGTCAACCAAAAAAACGTGATTCTGGAGTTTTTAATTTTTTTCTCGTTACACCGTTTACCGATCAAATTAATTATTTTGATTGGACATTTCTGAATGCAGCAATAACAAATGTGTATATTTTTTATTTTGAATGGGGCAAGAGGGGGGTGATTTGAACTTTTATATTTTTTTATTTTTTTTATATTTTTTAAAACATTTTTTTTATTTTTTACTTGCTTCAATAGTTCTCTTAGGAGACTTGAATCTGCGATCTTCCAATCGCTTGTGCTACACATAGCAGGGCTTCAGCCTTGCTATGTGTAGCAGAAATCATCATCTCCTATTAACGATAACCACGGGCTGACGTTCATAGGAGATCTGCCATGACAACCACAGGAGTCTTCTGCAGACCTTTGGCTGCTGTCATACCAACCCAATGGTGCCCCGTGATCATTTGACAGGGGCGCCGATGGGCATGGTTTTGGACATGCTTCCGGTAAGCTTGAGTTAAATGCCGCTGTCAAAGATTGACAGCGGCATTTAACATGTTAACACCCGTGGGTGGATCGCGTGGCTATTAGGGGCACATGACAGCTGATCAAATCAGCTGTCATTTGCCTGTGAAAATGTGGGCTCAGCGCTGAAGCCCACATCAAATGACGAGACACGACCTATACATCATAGGTCGTGAAGGGATTAATGACCAGGCCAAATTTTTAATATCTGACCAGTGTCACCTCATGTGGTAATAACTCTGGAACGCTTCAGCGTATCCCAGTGATTCTGAGAATTTTTTTTCATGACACATTGTACTTTCATGTTAGTAGTAAATTTAACTCAATAAGTTTTGCTTTTATTTGACAAAATATAGGAATTTTGGTCAAAATTTAGAAAAATTCGCAAATTTCAAACTTTCCATTGTTATAACCTTAAACCAGTTAGTCATGCTATACAAAGTAATTACCGTATTTTTCGGACTATAAGACGCACCGGACCATAAGACGCACCTAAGTCTTAGAGGAGGAAAATAGAAAAAATAATTTAATCAAAATATATGGTCACGATGCACTGTTACGGGGGAGTGGGTCTGCTGCTGACAGTGGTATAGGGGTAATGTCCCCCGATTCTGATAATATCCCCCATCATGGTAGATATGCCCCCCCTTCCTATTATACGTGGCCCCCATCGCCATCCTGGTATGCATGGCAACCCTCCATCCTGATATCCATGGCACCCCTCCATCCTGATATGCATGGCACCCCTCCATTCTGGTATGCATGGCACCCCTTATCCTTATCCTGGTATGCATGGCACCCCTCATCCCTATTCTGGTATGCATGGCACAGCAATCCCCATCCTGGCATGCATGGCACCCCTCATCCCTATCCTGGTACGCATGACACCCCTCATCCCTATCCTGGTATGCATGGCCGCCTTCATCCCTATCCTGGTATGCATGGCACCCCTCATCCCTATCCTGGCATGCATGGACCCCTCATACTTATACTGATATGCATGGTCCCCTCATCCTTATCCTGATATGCATGGCCCCCTCATCCTTATTTTGGTATGTATAGCCCCCTCATCCTTATTCTGGTATGTATGGCCCCCTCATCCTTATCCTGGTATGCATGGCCCCCTCATACTTATTCTGGTATGTATAGCCCCCTCATCCTTATACTGGTATGTATGGCCCCCTCATCCTTATCCTGGTATGTATGGCCCCCTCATCCTTATCCTGGTATGTATAGCCCCCTCATCCTTATTCTAGTATGTATGACCCCCCTCATCCTTATCCTGGTATGTATGGCCCCCTCATCCTTACCCTGTTATGTATGACCCCATCATCCTTATCCTAGTATGCATGGTCCCCCTAATCCCCATCACGCTGCACATAAAAAATAAACACTCCTACTCACCTCTCTTCTCTGTCCTCCAGCGCTGCATCCTGTCTGCCCACCCTGATCTCGCCATGTGAGCCGCACATGGTGTCACTGCCATGCGCAGCTCACAAGGAGAGATCAGCTGCCGGAAATCACTGCTCCCCACGCCGGGACTGTGTGCGCGGGGAGCAGTGACTTCATGCTCCTTAATAGCAGGCACACAGCATAGCCGCAGTTAGGATGTTTGAAGGGTTAAAAGTTTAGCAGCAATTTTTCATTTTTTTCAAGAAATTAATAAAATCTGTTTCTTTAGGGTCCTATTCAGATTTAAATTGACTTTATATCGGAAAATCCCCAAAAATGATACCATTTTAAAAACCACACCCATCAAATACTTCAAAACTGCTGTCAGGAATATTTTTAACCCTTGCGGTGCTACACTGGAGTTAATGCAAAGAGGAATGAAAAAAAGGAATAGAACACAAAAATGGATCCCACAATTAGTTACCTAGTTTCTTCTGAGCCTGAGAGCACACGTGGTCAGAAACCTCTATTTGGACAAACAGCAGGGTAAGGAAAGGAAGGAGCACCATTTGAATTTTGGAACACAAATTTGACCGAAATAGATTGCGGGTGTCATGTCGCATTTGCAGGGCCTCTAAGGTGCCTAAACAGCAGAGACCCCCACAATTGACTCCATTTTGGAAACTACGACCCTAAAGGATTTTATCCAGGGGTATAATGAGCATTTTGAACTCACATGTACAACACAGAATTTGATAACATTAGGTCATCATACTGAAAATGTTCATTTTTTCATGAAAATGTTTGTTACCCACTTTCTTCTGAGCGATACACCACAAGTAGACAAAAAGTTCTGTTTGGACACACGGCAAGGCTCGGAAGGAAATGAGTGACATTTGGTATTTGGAATGTACATTTGGCTGTAATAGATTGCGGACACCATGTTTCATTTACAGAACCCCTGAGGTATCAAAACAGCAAAAAAAACCACATCCCCATTTTGTCCGCATTTTGCAAACTAGATCCATCAAGGAATTCATATAGGTACAGTATGTGTTGAGCGAGCTGAAACAGTAGGTGCTTCACAGAACTTAAAATGTGGATGTGAAAATGAAAATTATTTTTTTCCGATAAAATGTTTAATTTTTCACAGTGGATAATAGGAGAAAATGGACCCCATAGTTTGTTACACAATTTCTCTTGAACACGATGATATTCCATATGTGGTCAAAAACGTCCGTTTTGGCACATGGCAGGGCTCAAAAAAGCAAGGGCACTATTTGATTTTTGGAGCGTAAATTTGTCTGGAATAGATTGTGAATGCCACATCACATTTGCAGAGACCCTGACATTCCAAACAGCAGAAACTCCCCACAAGTGACCCAATTTTGGAAACTAGACCCCTCAAGGAATTCATCTATTGGTTTACTGAGCATTTTTAATCTACAGGTGAGTCACAAAACTTTATAACATTTAGATATGACCATAAAAAATTAAATTTTTTCCACAAAATACTGTTTTAGCATAAATTTATAATTAACACGAGGGATAAACAGAGAAAATGAACCCCATAATTTGTTATGCAATTTTTACCGAATGTGGCAGTACCCCATATGTGGTTGTACATTACTGTTTGAGCACATAGTAGGGGTAGGATGGGAAGGAGCGCTACTTGGCTTTTAGAGCGCAGATTCCGTTTCTACAGATTGTGGGCTCCATTAGCTGAGCCCCTGGGGTGGCAAAACAGCAAAAAAAAAAAACACAATTGACCACATTTTGGAAACTAGACCCCTCAAGGAATTCATCTATAGGTGTACTGAGCATTTTTAATCTACAGATGATTCACAAAACTTTATAACATTTAGATGTGAAAATAAACAATTATTTTTTTTCCACAAAATACTGTTTTAGCACAAAAATAATAATTTACATGAGGAGTAATAGGAGAAAATGGACCCCATAATTTGTTATGCAATTTTTTCCAAACGTGGCAGTACCCCGTATGTGGTTGTACAGTACTGTTTGAGCACACGGCGGGGATTGGATGGGAAGGAATTAGCTTTTAGAACGCAGTTTGAATATATTGTGACCGCCATTAGCCAAGCTCTTGAGATGCCATACCAGCAGAAACCCCCACAAGTGACCCCATATTGGAAAGTTCACAGTTTATGGAATTCATCTGAGGGTGTAGTGAGTATTTTGAACACACAGGTGTCTCACAGAATTTTATAACATTGAGACGTGGCAATATAACATTTTAGTGATAAAAATTTGTGTTGAGCGAGCGTGCTTGTTTAACCCTTTAAACGAGCATGCTCGGTACTCGCCGACTAGTATCGGTGTGCTCGGCATTTCAGTAACAGCCACCGCGGCTGCATGTGTCACATCTGTTAGACAGCTGTGACACATATTCCACAGGCAATGCCTGCATGCGTCTCAGATGTGACACATGCAGCCGCGGTGGCTGTTACTGAAATGCCAAGCACGCCAAAACTACTTAGCGAGTACCCGAGCATGCTCGTTTAAAGGGTTAAACAAGCACGCTCACTCAACACTAGTAAAAATGTAATTTTTTTTATTTGCTGAACATTTGTCAGCTACACAAGGGTTAATAGGAGATACTGGACCCCATAATTTATTGTGCAATTTCTCCAGAACGCGGTGATGCCCTAAATGTTATCGGAAACTACTGACTAGCCACATGTCAGGGCTAGGAAGAAAGAAGCGCTATTAGGCTTTTGGAGCACTGATTTTGCTTGAACAGTTTGTGGGCGACATTTGCGGAGGTGCCAGAACAGCAAAAAAACAAAACAAAAGTGACCCCATTTTGACATTGCACCTTTCAATGAATTCATCTATGGCTGCAGTGACTATTTTATAACATCCACCCATGCTTCTTTTCTGGAGAATTGCAAATATGCCAGTTTAGTGCCCATACATTGTGCCCCCATACAGTGTAGAGCCCCCATATATTGCACTGCCCCCATACACTGTGCCCAGCTTGTGCTTCTGGATATTCACACCCCGTAATTTGTTAAGTGCACTCTCATAACTGCAATAATGCCAAACATGTGGCCACTTAATGCAATTTAGACACAGTGGGGCTCAGAAAGAGGGGGGCATTTGGATTTGGGAGTGCAGATTTCGCTGAGTTTTATTTGAGGGAGTGGGAACCATGTCGCTTTTCCAGAGTCTTTGTTGTACCAATAATGTGGGAACTCCCTGTATTTCCATTGACAGATGACAGATCTTAGTGGGGGCGGGTTTTGTGCGGGATAAATTAGGGCTCTTATTGGTAACATTTTGGGGTACATAACATTTTTGGATTGCTTTGCACTATAAGGCTGGGGTCACATTTTTGTGAGCACCTGAGCACCTACATTGGGGTTTCTGTGTAAATCCCACAAAAATGTGATTTGTACAAAACCCCAACAGAACCCCCCACCATAATGAGGCAGATGGAGACACTTTGGAGTCCATTTGGCGTCTTTTCCGGTGACATTCATGTTTTTAGGCGTGCACAGAACTGTGGTCGACTACACTTGTACGCTAAAAAGACGCCTAACATGATGGGACACAGCCGGCACAGAGACCAGACATAGTCCAAAGGGACTCAATGTGCCTCATAAGTGTGTGGTTCCATCTGGGGTTTCGTCTGAGTCACATTTATTGGGATTTACACGGAAACCCCAATGTAAGCGCACAGCAGAGAAACAGGATAAATGTGACCCGAGCCTTGTTCCGAATTTTGGGAGGAAGAATGAACAAATAGATAATAGTGCAAGAATAGTTCTTAATTTTATTTTTGCGCTGTTCATCGTGTAGTAAAAGTGATAAAGTGTATTTATTCTTCGGTTCGAGCGATTACAGCGATACCAGATTTATATCTTTTTATGTTTTGCTGCTATCACACAGTAAAAATGCTTTTTTACAAAAAAAATCATTTTTTTGTCGCCATATTCGTAGAGCTGTAATTTTTTATTTTTTGGCCACCAGAGCTGCAAGATGGCTTACTTTTTGCGAGACAAGTTGGTGATTTCTTTGGTACCATTTTGGGGTACATAACGTTTTTTGATTGCTTTTTAATCAGATTTTTCAGAAGCAGTGTGAGAATCTGGCCTCTGACTTTTTACCAGTACAGAGCACCAGTACTTCGATCTTATTGTTGTGTTTATTGGAGATTTCCTTGCTCGTCAGTTTGGGGGGCACAGATCTCTCCTGGAGAGTGTTCAGCATCATGATTTCCATTCAGTGACAGTAAGAATAGGAGGACATGCGGGCTGGATCTCATTTATACATAAGGCCTACATTAGCATTTCTGTCCTGTATCTGGTGGGGGCATGTGTGTCTTTGCGCCTCTCTACAGAGGGAATCCGTAGTGCACAGCCCTGCCGATAGGCTGGAGACCGGACTTTTGGAACATTCTTCATTCTTTGAGCTAAAAGCATATGTTTAAGGGGTGGATGTGAACCTTTCTGCCTATCCAGGGGGCTGATCTCTTGAGAGAGAGAACAATAAGCCACATGTTTAGTGAGGCAGTTGGTGCAGTGACATCGAGGAGAGAGGATCTTTTGCTGAGGTCTTGGTGACCAGGTATGGATGGCCTATGGAGATTGGAGATCGGTTGTTATGTGTGCTACGGCCGTTGGAACTGTTGTTTGAATTTGATGAACTATCATAAGGACTGTTGTTGCTGGTTGGAGTGGGATACACATGCTACAGTCGAGATATCCGTTGTCTGGAGGAACATAGGCTGTGACTGCAGACTATACCGGTGGGAAACACCAAGAGTTGAGGGCCAACCAAAAGTTGGGAAACAGTGGGTATCACCTGGTACGGGGGCAATGGAACTACTGATACCGAGTTGGGATCTTGTGGACTGGGGACATTGTATTGTGACTATCTACCCAGAATTGCTGTAAGACCATGGATATAAGGAATAAAAAATAGTTGTATCGTTAACTTGTGTAGGTGATTATTACAACCCACAACATCAGATCTTCACTCGCAGAATGAAAAAAACCCAGCAATTCAGTTATTGTTTTTATTTTTTGGGTGGTTCAGCATGCAGTAAAAGTGATAAGTTCTTTGGGTGAATGAGATTACAGCGATTCCAGATTCATATAAGTTTCCTATGCTTTGCTGCTTTTACAGACTAAAAATAATATTTTACAAAAATAAATTTGTTTTTTTCATCGCCATATTCTGAGAACTGTAACTTTTTTATTTTTTAGCCGAAAGAGCAACATTATGGCTTGTTTTTTGCTGGACGATTTGGTGTTTTCATTTAAACCATTTTTTTTTTACATATGAATTTTTGACCGATTTTTATTCATTTTTTTTGTGTGTCAGTATGATGAAAAAGCGACATTTTTGGCATGATTTTTTATTATTTTTTATGGTGAGAGCTGTACGTAAAAAATAACGTCAGCTTTGACAAGGGACGTTGGAGTATGTTCGAAACGGGTTGCTTTTCATTCATTTGCCTTGGACGTAATTTTAACATTTATATGGAATAAAGAACATATTTTTTACCTAGGAACTGAAATACATCACCCATGTTTTTTCCAATAAAAAGACGAGAAGCTGCAATCATCTGATCGCCTGTGTTACACATTGCAGGGCTTCAGCCCTGTTATGTGTAACAAAGGTGCTCATCTGCTATAAGCGCCGATCGCTGGGTGGCACTCATAGCAGATCGGCTATGACAACCACAGGGGTCTCATGCTGACAGTGGGTTGTCATGCCAACCCATCGGCGACCCACGATCATGTGAAGGGCGGGCCGATGCACGGGTCTTATGACACGCTTCCGGCATGGCCATATTAAATGCCGTTGTCGGAGTTTGACAGCGGCATTTAACATGGTAACAGCCACAGGTGTATCGCGATTCCACCTGTGGCTGTTAGGGGCACATGACAGCTATCAGATCAGCTATCATGTGTAGGAATAGGTGCGGACTCATCACCGGGGCCCGCATCAAACTGGGGGAGGCGACCTTGGACTTACGTATATGTCCAAGGTCATAAAGGGGTTAATAAATATTGGTTTTGTAAACATGATCTAACAGGAAAGTACAATTTTTATCATGAGTTTCTGTGGAGAACATTCACAAATAACAACCAATGTGTGAGGTCTTCCTGATGTCATCTCTACAGAAATGGTGGTCATATGATGTATTTACAAGACATGTTGTATATGGCAGAAAACGACGCTGATGGTGGCCTGTGAGTGTGGGCAGGGCATAACTACAATAGGTTCAGGGGTTGCAATTGCACCCGGGCCCTGGAGCCTAAGGGGCCTAAAAAGTGCCTTTGACCTATATGAAAAGACCAATACTATTAAAGACTTCCAATAACTGGGGGCCCCGTGGAGCTTTTGCATTGGCTTCCATGAGCCTCAAGTTACGCCAATGAGCGTAGGCACCAACATTTATAATACAACCCCTGGCAAAAATTATGGAATCACGAGGCTCAGAGGATGTTCATTCAGTTGTTTGGACACATATTGGAGACATATTGCTTTAAGTTTCCGGCCTTGACGCTTTGAGGTCTTCCTTGGTCTACCAGTATGTTTGCCTTCAACAACCTTCCCATGTTGTTTGTATTTGGTCCAGATTTTAGACACAGCAGACTGTGAACAACCAACATCTTTTGCAACATTGCGTGATGATTTACCTTCTTTTAAGAGTTTGATAATCCTCTTCTTTGTTTCAATTGACATCTCTCCTGTTGGAGCCATGATTCATGTCAGTCCACTCCTTTTTAGATGCAGACTAACGAGCAGATCTAATTTGATGCAGGTGTTAGTTTTGGAAATGAAAATTTACAGGGTGATTCCATAATTTTTTTCCCTCGGCTTGGTCTGAAAAAATTTACCCTTACTGAGTACCACATTTATAATCTTGATTTACTTTAGTGTTTCTTAAAGCCCTAAAGTTGCCATTTGAAATTACTTTAGTTTTGTGCCATGTCTGTGATCTGCTTTTTTTCAACAACATTAAATAACTGAATGAACATCCTCCGAGCCCGGTGATTCCATAATTTTTGCCAGGGGTTGTATTAAAAAACAACTTTCGATCTGCAGTTTGCGTATACCCCTTCCATCACTTCTACATTTGTCTGATTTACTTTTCTGCCAGAGTACCACACTATTTTTTGCTGTAAATCCTAATAATATCCCACATATTCTTAGTAGTTTAACCCCTTGATTGAGCTTGTCTTATTATGGATGGACATACATAAATGTGTACTTGTTAGCCTGTAACCTATAGTCGCTAGTCACATTAGAAATGATAGTTCTTACAATGTCCTTTTCTTCCAATAACTGGCGCATTGACTTTACAAACATGTCCTGCTTTTGATTAATGTCCTATCGATGTGGTCAATCAAGGCGCTTATTTTCCAGGACACTTTGTATTGTTTATCTGGTTGCGGTCCTCCTGTCAGATCACTAGTTTATTCTGCAGGACTGTGTTTTATTCCAGCCTTCGTGCCTCGTCTTCGCCACTTTTGGTAGCAGCTCACAATGTCTTTTGCTACTGCAGGGACATGACTGTGAAGTCAGCAGTCAGCAAATATTGATCCTGTAGAGCCAATCACTGTGATTTATGGAGCCAGAAGGTAAACATTGACCTTAGCGGAGCCAAACTCAATATTTACCTTTAAGGACAATCCATCCAAGTATTCTCTTTACAAAAGTCAATACCTGTTCTCCTACCTACTCTGCATTTCTAGTTAAACAGGTTCCTCTCTAGAGACAGCTTTCCACATCGCCTCATTGTCTCAGACGTCTCCTTGACCTGGAGTAGTGTTACTGTATATACTTCAGTAGGGTTATATACTAAGATCCAGTATTGGAGAACATTTTAATTCCCCAAGCACCATTTCCACAGACCTAAGAGGAGCCGGTACATATGTCTTACACAAGATACCCTGGGTAATATCGACAATTGTAGGGTCACAGGCCCGTGGTTTGGATTAGTATCTTGTTCTTGGAACAGCTTTAACTCAACTTTGACATATATTATTGACTATTGTAGGACTAGAACATACATGTAAAATCCATGGTGGATAACTGCAACAGAAATTGATTTAGGTATTCAAACCGGAGGTCAAATGAAAAATTTCTATAGTGTTTGGATGAGTTTTGTTTACATGGGTAATGTTATAACCTGTTGTGGATTTTTCATGCACAGATCCACCTGGAAAATACATAGTATTTTCAATTACATGTACATTTACACTTAAAGTAAACCTGACCTTTAACACAAAACATATAGAAATGCATGTTCTTGCTGTTCTCATCCATTGCAACAAGTTGAAATTGCTTTTTGTGCACATGCCAGTCTAATATGTTTGGGAACTGCCCTGATTCTCATGCTTTGTAACCCTAAATACACTCTTTTTAAGTGGATAGATCGTATAAATTTGCATTCTGCTGGCACCATAGGAGCTGGGCCAGTCTTTCCCTTTCTTCCCAGCAGGCATTGCTCTTGTCAGTGCTCAATATATTGCCTGTCCTTAACTGAAATTCTGCGTCTGTGTTATGCATATTTTCAAATGGACAGACAGGAGAGCAGAAGCCAAGAGATAACTACCCATCTCCACCTCCTGTAATCCGTGTTGTTGGCTCTGCTGCTAAAAGTGAATTACACTTGACAACAAGCAGTGGACAACAAGTTATACAGAAGAGAGACACTTATTCACCGTCGCTTTGAAGAGATTATTAAAGGGTAAGATAAGATCATTCTTAAGTTAAAGTTTGGTCAAGATGATCTGCAGAATATCTACTTATCACATTATCTAATAAGAACAAAGTGTCTGAAATTACAGTGACAGTATGTATTGTCACAATATTTAGAGACCATAAGTACGAATGATTTGATGTACTCTCCTAATATACTCTCCAAATATATTTGATATGGCTGCCATGTTCAGTTTTATGTTCATATCACTGTTATTCTTCTTCTTCATAGAAATAAGTATAGATGCCTTTCATCACCACTAGGGGCATGATCTCTGAGCACTTAATAGTCCAAGTAATAGATGCCTTAGCAGCAACAGAAAAAAATGAAACATACAGTATGTAGGGGTCAGCCCCTGCTAAGAACTGACTTACACTGTGACTTTAAGAGACAATGATTTGTGTGCACTTGGACTATACCTTTCCCTTTGCAGCTTACTGTCTGTTAGTTTTAGCTGGAAGCAGATAGGGTCTGGATCCAGAAGTGGAGACAGAGATACTAGAGTCTGTGGCGGGAAGACGGACCAGAAAGGGTGTCCAAACACAGAGAGACTGTACAAAATAAATCACCAGCTGTAAGGGAAAAGATAGTGCCCGGTTACCGCAGGATCGGCTAGCAAAACTTTGTCAGAAGGAAAGAGTCACATAGTACAGCAGAGGCAAATTTCCCCAAGTGCCTGTAACCTAGAGAGAGAAAGCTATGCTGTGGGATCAGTTACCCCTCTGCATTGAAAGTGGGATGAGATTGGCAAGACCCGGAAGACGACGGAACCGTTAACCTGAAGGAACAGTGCAACACAGCAAACTCAGCTCCACTACATCGGGAGCAAGCTAGCAGACTTACTTTTCACCGCTGCAGAACTGTGAGTGTACACCGGTGTTCAACTGCATTAGGGTATAAAGCAGGTTCTGCTAGTTAGGGTGTTGTAGCAGCGTGGCCCAGTTAGCGAAAGCCAGGCAGGAATTTAGAAGAGAGTAACCTGTATAAATTGTTATACTGTTGGTGTTGAACTTTGTATTGCAATATCTGGAGCGCAGCTTGTGTGACACGTTCCAACTATCTCTCCTTGTATCTGTTGCTGTTATCAGTTTCATTTTTCGGTATATATACTCTCTGTACCTCAATAAAGCCGGTATTTGGTTCCTGCCTCCTCGTACCGTATTTGGGACCTGCCCAGCAGTGTTGTTCTGGCACCACTTTATATACTTTGAGGTATATTTGATGGAAAAGGTTTGTTAGAAAAAATTGTCAAAATTATTAAAAAAAGAACTTTAGCCAGCTTTTAGCATGAATACATCCTACCTTGAGATATCTGGAATCCAGAAAGAATAGACTGAGATGAAAGAGAAGGGTTAAGTAAGACTGCTATGAGCACTTTCTCCTTTTACGTCTCTCTATTTACCTTGTCAATATTAAAGTGAAGGCTTCTCTCTGAATCTTTACAGCATTTCAACTTCCACAATTGCCTGTCCTGTCCTCACCAAGCAATGAGAGGCCTGTCAATACCGCTGTCAATACAAACACCTGAGTATTGACCAGCCGAGTCTTAAGGGTCAACAAACTGCTGGCAGCTCAAGCCCAAAGATGAAGGCATTGACATCTTTCAAAGAGTGCTGGTGCAGCAAGGATCCCCGCGGACTATACAACACAGCTCAATTTCAATGGGCAGCCTGTCGATATCCTTTGGTCTGAAGGTTGGGAAGAACTTGTGTGTCTTGCTGACAACAACGTGCTGACAGTAATTGCTCAGTGAAGAAAAAACGACTATCTAGTATTAAGCACAGTGTTCAAATTGAGATCAAACGGCTTCCCACAGATATTTCAATGATCTGCTAGTGATCAGTCTTGTAAGCTAAGTTGTAAGCTAACTCACGAGAATGAGAAAAGACGGAAGAATGCTAAAGTATATACAACTGAGGACTAGTTCTCTGACAATCCAAAAATCCAAAATGTAAAGGGAGTCTATCTGCACAAAATGACTGTTCAAATCAAGTGCCTGTGCTCAGTGCACCCTTGGTGTAACCAAACACTTAATTCCACCTTTCCCTCTATCTCCTCACCATCCTTTTTCTTTGATTGACAGTGTGGCTTCATAGAGCCACAAAAGGTCATAGATAGATGGAAAACAAGTAAGTGGAGAGGTGCACTTAAAGTTTGGTCACATCAAGGGTGCCCCGAGAGCCTCTACTTGGTTTGAACAGTCATTCTGTGATGACTGTCTCGTCTTAAGGAGAATATGATATTAAAAAATGACTTATTGTTTATGTCAAATTTCAATAAACACATTTTTAAGAATTTTTGGTGATTTTATCTATAGTATTTTCCATGTCACTTCCTATGTTAATAGAAATCCTAAAACCTTCTAGTTTTCACTCTGGTCTCTGAGCCATGTAATAAACTTCCTGTTCTGTAGAGATCACTTCTCAGCAGTCATTTCATTGCCATTCCAGAAATGATAACAGTGGCAGGAATTACCTATTATTATCACAGGATCCACCATTTACAAATGGTGATGGTGAATTATTAATTCTATGTATTACTACATAATATAGATGAGACATTCTCGTTAAGGTAATTGTCATGTTTTATGAACTCGTTGAGGACATGGATCTATAAAAATTAAAAAGGGTTTTCCTACAACACCGTGGACATTTATTGCACATTCAAAAAGTGATGGTACAAGATTGTTCCGCATTTTAAAGAATGGTGCATGTCAAAAATGGGCTTTTATAATGTATCTTGTAGATATGACAGCAATGTGTGGTCTTCAGTAGACCCGCGGCTGCCATAGTAATCTATTGGTCCACCGTGATCATATCACGGGAGGCCACAAGGATGTAAGGAATTCAGGTCTGACACTACAGGCGAAATTTTTCAAATAAATCAATTCTTGAACTGCAATTCCAGTTATGTGATCTATATATTGCAGTGTAGTTGTGATCTCCAACATGTGGGAAGAACCATACAATTAATACACAACAGGATGAATAAACATCAATCGAATATTCGTAGTGGAATCACTAACCACAGATTATCAAGACATTATTTAATAGAACATCATAAAGATCGAAGTAGTCTAAAATGATCTATAACAGAACAGATACCAGATAATATCCCTAATTGCTATCAGAGGCTTATTATTAGGGAATCCTATTGGATTTTTAGATTATCAACTCTTAGCTGATGGCCTGAATGAGTGTATAGAAAATATTCATTAAGGAAGGGTTAACAACTTGACTGCTCCCAAGGGTTATATCTCCTTCCTAAAAGAATTGTATTCCTATTTTTGTACAACCCATTTACTATGTCACTATTGACCTCTATAAAGGTCAATAGGAACATCCTGATGAAAGAGCCTGAACGGCTCTCAAATGCGTAGTGGGATTAACAGTACAATATCATACTCACCCTGTGGACCCACATCTCCTTCTCAGCGCTCACCACACCGCAGTATTTTCAAATCACTTAATGCAAAAAAGGGCTGGCGAAACATCGCCAATGAAGACACTCCAGAAAAAACACTAAAGGGCTATTGGTACACAACGTTTTTTGAAAAGCCTGTCAAAAACGTTCAAAATAATGAACATGAGCACTGCTATGTACAAGTTCAGGCTTTTGAATGTTTTTTAACCATTTCGGACTTCTAAAAACGCCATGCGGTTAAAAGAAGTGACATGTCCATTATTTTGGTATTTTCTGCTTGGATGATGCTCTGTACTTTACAATGCAAATCATTGGGAAAGCTCAAAAGATGCCCAGACAATTTTTTTAGACAATTTTGCCATTGTTTTTTATTAAAAAAAAACACTAGCGGTTTCTTCATTATTCAATGGAGTGAAAAAAAAAACGACTTGACAATAACAGTAAAAAAGACTTCACAAAATCCATAGGAAAGCCTTGCAAAAAAAAAACATAGCAGTGGTTAAAAGCATCCAAAAAATGTTCAGGAAATTACCGAAAAAATGAGACAAAAGATGCTTAAAAAAAAAACTCTGAAGCATTTTCTGTTTGAAAGCTCGCTGGATTTGCCTGAGTTTAAATCATGCCAAACATAGCCAAAGGGCGTGTTCACACTGAGTTTTTTGTGGAGTTTTTGGAATAGAAACTGAATGTAAAAAATGGACACTGAGATGGCATATGGGTGGAATACTGATGGCAATATGGATAAAATCGTCCATCTTTTCTGGATAAAAATGATCTAATTTTTCACATGCTAATCTGAACCTGGCCTTACATCCACAACCCTAATACAAACAGTTGGGTATTATGCTTTTCAGTATTTAAAATAGCAGGATGCCCTCACTATATTATAACTTTAAGCAGTGTGGTGGCTCATTCGCCAGAACTAGAGATGAGCAAATCTTTTGAAATTGAATTCGCCAACTTCTCCGAATTTTACCAAAAAACTTGATTTGCGGCGAATTTCTATACTGCAAAGCCTCTCATTGCCTGAAAAAGATGTGTATAACACTCTGTACCCCTTTTGAGCTCTTTAATGCAAATACAGCCTTAATAATTATCAAGTGACTTCACCGTTTCTGGCTAGGGGAAAACTGATGGTAACCGGTGATAACCAACAACCTACTGAACACACTGCAGCATCAGACTTTTTAAGCTTCTTATAGTAAGTTGTATAAATGGTCCAAAAATTGTTCCTTTTGGGGCCAATGCCTGCCTTGCTGGTGTTTAACCCCTTTACCACCTTTGGTTTTTCCGTCTTTGCATTTTTGTTTTTTGCTCCCCTTCTTCCCAGAGCCATAACTTTTTTATTTTTCAGTTAATATGGCCGTGTGAGCGCGTTTTTTGCAGGACAAGTTGTACTTTTGAACAACACCATTGATTTTACCATATCGTGTACGGGAAAACGGGAAAAAAATTGAAAGTGCGGTGAAATTGCAAAAAAAAGTGCAATTTTACAATTGTTTTTTGAGGATTTTTTTACCACGTTCACTATATGGTAAAACTGACCTGCCATTATTATTCTCCAGGTCATTATTAGTTTGTAGATACCAAACATGTATAGATTGTTTTTCATTTGAGTGGTGAAAAAAATTTCCAAAGTTTGCACAAAAAAAGTTGCCATTTTCCGGGACCCATAGCGTCTCATAGCGTTTTTTGGGATCTGGGGCCCGGTGAGGGCTTATCTTTTGTGCACTGAGCTGAAGTTTTTATTGATACCATTTTGGGGTAAGAACAATCTTCTGATTACCTGTTACTGCATTTTATTGCAATGTTGCGGCGACCAAAAAAACGTAATTCTGGCGTTTTGATTTTTTTTTTTCTCGTTACGCTGCTTACCGATCGGATTAATTCTTTTTATATATTGATAGATCGGGAGATTCTGAACGTGGCGATACCAAATATGTGTATATATTTTTTTTTTATTGTTTTATTTTGAATGGGGCGAAAGGGGTGTGTATTGAACGTTTATATTTTTCGAAATGTTTTAATATTTTTAAAAACTTTTTTTTTACTTTTCACTGGCTTCAATAGTCTCCATCCGATTGCTTGTGCTACACACAGAAGGGCTTCAGCTGTGCTGTGTGTAGCAGAAATGCTCACTTGCTATGGGCGCTGAAACCTAGGCAATGACAACCGCAGAGGTCTCCTACAGACCCCAAGTTGTCATGCCAACTCATTGGCGAACCGTGGTCATGTGACACAGGTGCGATGGGCATGATTAGTGACGCGCTTCCAGTAAGCGCAAGTTAAATGCCACTGTTGGAGATTGACAGCGGCATTTAACTTGTTAACAGCCGCAGGTACATCGCGATTCCGCCCGCGGCTGTTAGGGGCACATGACAGTTGATAAGATCAGCTGTCATGTGCCGGGAAACATGTGGCATGCATTTATGGGTAGGTAGGATCCTGCTGTGATTAAAACCGCCACATGCTGGACGGTGGAGTGCTCAGTCAGCCTATATACAGTACAAAACACAAAATTACTGATTGTCACTTTCAAATCAGAAAACTGGTGTGAACAGGTGTGAACTAACAGTAGCCATCTCTATACATAACAAACAAATAAAGTTGCACTCTGTAGTACTAAAGCATGTAAACAGTCAGTCTTTTTGTTATTTGGATATTGGCTCTCTGACGAAGTACTCCACCCTCCAGCCTGTGGTGGTTTTAATTGCAACAGGATCTTACCTATCCAAAAATGCAGGATGTAGCCTAGGAGAGGATTCACACTAGATAGGTTCCCAGTAAACCAGATCGCCTTGTCATTGGCTGCTGGGCATGCATGAAATGGCCAAATTATGTGCTAATTATCTTCTTATTATCTAGAGCAGTAATGCTATTCAAAGTTCATATATTTCATGTTTACATGCTATAGCATTACAGAGTGCTACTTTATTTGTTTGAAATTTAAAGGGGTTTTTGCTATGTCATTAAGTGATGGCATATTGTTTTGTGAAGGTTGGTAAAGGTCTAACCTCTGGGACCCCCATCACACATGAGAATAAAAGGAAAGTAGCTGTATTCATTTCTAATTTTTCACCAGAGCTGACCCATCTGTTCGGAAGCATCACTATTCAGCAAAAAATAGCAAACCTCTGCATCCCTTCATTCTTAGTATCAGTGGGTTACCCCTATACTCATAAAGTAATGGCATATCCAAGTCATTAGAGTTAGTAGAACCCCTGTCACACAATACATGTAACTTATATTTAAATATTTTCTAAAATGTGATAGAATCTCTTTTTGTTATTTTCATGTAATCACTTTTTTCTAATTTCCATATACAGTTAGGTCCATATATATTTGGACAGAGACAACATTTTTCTAATTTTGGTTCTAGACATTACCACAATTAATTTTAAACAAAACAATTCAGATGCAGTTGAAGTTCAAACTTTCAGCTTTTATTTGACGGTATCCACATTAAAATTGGATGAAGGGTTTAGGAGTTTCAACTCCTCAACATGTGCCACCCTGTTTTTAAAGGGACCAAAAGTAATTGGACAGATTAAATAATTGTAAATAAAATGTTCATTTCTAGTACTTGGTTGAAAACCCTTTGTTGGCAATGACGGCCTGAAGTCTTGAACTCATGGACATCACCAGATGCTGTGTTTCCTCCTTTTTGATGCTCTGCCAGGCCTTCACTGCGGTGGTTTTCAGTTGCTGTTTGTTTGTGGGCCTTTCTGTCTGAAGTTTAGTCTTTAACAAATTAAATGCATGCTTAATTGGGTTGAGATCAGGTGACTGACTTGGCCATTCAAGAATATTCCGTTTCTTTGCTTTAATAAACTCCTGGGTTGCTTTGGCTTTATGTTTTGGGTCATTGTCCATCTGTAATATGAAACGATGATCAATCAGTTTGGCTGCATTTGGCTGGATCTGAGCACACAGTATGGCTCTGAAAACATCAGAATTCATTCGGCTGCTTCTGGCCTGTGTCACATCATCAATAAACACTAGTGACCCAGTGCCACGGCAGCCATGCATGCCCAAGCCATCACACTGCCTCCACCGTGTTTTACAGATGATGTGGTATGCTTTGGATCATGAGCTGTACCACGCCTTCGTCATACTTTTCTCTTTCCATCATTCTGGTAGAGGTTGATCTTGGTTTCATCTGTCCAAAGAATGTTCTTCCAGAACTGTGCTGGCTTTTTTAGATGTGTTTTAGCAAAGTCCAGTCTAGCCTTTTTATTCTTGATGCTTATGAGTGGCTTGCACCGTGCAGTGAACCCTCTGTATTTACTTTCATGCAGTCTTCTCTTTATGGTAGATTTGGATATTGATACGCCTACCTCCTGGAGAGTGTTGTTCACTTGGTTGGCTGTTGTGAAGGGGTTTCTCTTCACCATGGAGATTATTCTGCGATCATCCACCACTGTTGTCTTCCGTGGGCGCCCAGGTCTTTTTGCATTGATGAGTTCACCAGTGCTTTCTTTCTTTCTCAGGATGTACCAAACTGTAGATTTTGCCACTCCTAATATTGTAGCAATTTCTCGGATGGGTTTTTTCTGTTTTTGCAGCTTAAGGATGGCTTGTTTCACCTGCATGGAGAGCTCATTTGACCGCATGTTTACTTCACAGCAAAACCTTCCAAATGCAAGCACCACACCTCAAATCAACTCCAGGCCTTTTATCTGCTTAATTGAGAATGACATAACGAAGGGATTTCCCACACCTGTCCATGAAATAGCCTTGGAGTCAATTGTCCAATTACTTTTGGTCCCTTTAAAAACAGGGTGGCACATGTTAAGGAGCTGAAACTCCTAAACCCTTCATCCAATTTTAATGTGGATACCCTCAAATGAAAGCTGAAAGTCTGAACTTCAACTGCATCTGAATTGTTTTGTTTAAAATTCATTGTGGTAATGTCTAGAACCAAAATTAGAAAAATGTTGTCTCTGTCCAAATATATATGGACCTAACTGTATATCATTCTATATGAATAAAGTCGTCTAGCACTTCTCGCGGTGGCTGGTCCTCAGATGCTTGTGTCATGCCAGCCTCTTCTGCTGCATCTCATTATCAGTCAGAGACTCATTTGCACAGAAGTAAATATAAGCTGTCAGCGGATCACTTTGCCTGAAATTCACCTTTTATATATGTCTTTCTAGACAAGTATTTGGAAGTTGTGATGGCAGGCAGATAGCAAATCATAATCTTACAGACATTAGATATTCTCCCGCTCTGGATAGATTTGCCAGTTCTTTCTGTCTAGAAATGGTAGTGCAGCCCAATAATAAAGCTTTTCTATAGTGATAATATAAGAGCCAAGGTAATATGTGCATAAAAAGATTAGCAGGGGAGGCGAGTAAAAAGATCTTTAAAGCAATTGTCTATGCCGATTACTTCCACAGCAGTGGTGACACCGTTGACATTGCATCGGCACCCTTATCCTAACAAATACTGATGCGACTTAACAAAACTTACAATGTATATCTAAAATGTCCTTTGGCAAAAAAAAAATGGACATGTTGATATCCAACTTGCCCAATCTATTTTTCTCCTTTTCTCACCGATCTGGCTACCAGTGATGCCTCCCTTCTCCCTTAAAACATAAATTAACTGTGGTTTATCACATCTGTGGGAAGCTGAGTTCAATTTCCCTAGCCACACACAGCCCTGATTACTGCAGCACCTGTTCTCAATCAAGAAATCAGTTAAACAGAACCTGCCTGACAAAGTGAAGTAAACTGACAAAAGCTAGACATCATGCTGCAATCCAAAGAAATTCATGAACAATTGAGAAACAAAGTAATTGAGATCTCTCAGTCTGGAAAAGGTTATAAAGCCAATTCTAAAGCTTTGGGACTCCAGCAAACCACAGGGAGAGCCATTACCCACAAATGGGAAAACACAGAACAGTGGTGAACATTCTCAGTAGTGTCCGTCCGACTAAAATTACCGCAAGAGTGCAGCGATGACTCACCCAAGAGGTCACAAAAGACCCCTCAACAACATCCAAAGAACTGCAGGCCTCACTTGCCTCAGTTAAGGTCAGTGATCATGACTCCACCATAAGAAAGAGAATGGGCAAAAATGGCATGCATGGCAGAATTCCAAGACAAAAACCACAGCTGAGCAAAAAGAATATAAAGGTTCATCTCAGTTTTGTCAGAAAACATCTTGATGATCGCCAAGACTTTTGTGAGAACATTCTGTGGACTGACAAGACAAAAGTTGAACTTTTTGGAAGGTGTACGTCCCATTACATCTGGCATAGAAGTAGCACAGCATTTCAGAAAAGGAATATCATACCAATAGTAAAATATGGTGGTGGTAGTGTGATGGTCTGGGGTTGTTTTGCTGCTTCAGGACTTGCTGTGGTAAATGGAACCACAAATTCTGTTGTCTACCAAAAAATCCTGAAGGAAAATGTCTGGCCATCTATTTGTGACCTCAAGCTGAAGCGCACTTGAGTTCTGCAGCAGGACAATGATCCAAAACACACCAGACACACCAGCAAGTCCACCTCTGAATGGCTTAAGAAAAACAAAAGTAAGACTTTGGAGTGGCCTAGTCAAAATCCTGACCTTAATCCGATTGAAATGCTGTGGCATGACCTTAAAAAGGCAGTTCATCCTCGGAAACCCTCCATTGTGGTTGAATTACAACAATTTTGCAAAGATGAGTGGGCCAAAATTCCTCCAGAACATTGCAAGAGACTCATTGCCAGTTATCGCAAATGCTTGATTGCAGTTGTTGATGCTAAGCGTGGCCCAACCAGTTATTAGGTTTAGGGGGCAATCACTTTTTCACACAGGGCTCTGTAGATTTGGATTTATTTTTCCCTTAATAATAAAGACATTCATTTAAAAACAGCATTTTGTGTTTACTTGTGTTATTTTTGTCTAATATTTAATTTGTTTTGTGAGCTGAAACATTTAAGTGTGACAAACATGCAAAAGAATAAGCAATCAGGAAGGGGGCAAACACTTTTTCATGCCATTTTAGTCCTACATGCCGGGGTGGTTGTCCTTTCAGGAATTAACCCCTTCCCGACCCGTGTCACACCGTTTGTGACATGGAAAACAGTTCGTTCCCGACCCATGTCACAGCGTCTGTGACATGGAAGGAAAGAGCCCCTGCAGCGCCTGCGAGCGGGGTCGCTCAGGTGTCACAGTTGCTACTGCAACTGGACATCCTGAAGTCGACCCCCCGGGGGGTGGACTAACCCCCCCGTGCCTGGGACCCCTCCGATTGGCTGTTTCATTTTCACTTTTAGTGAAACTGCCAATCGGTATGAATTAAATATTTCACCAAATTGGTGTAATATTTAAATCTGGGCATTTCCTGATGCTTACATCATCAGCCATTGGCTGGGGGGAGTGTCACCTCTGTCCCCCCCCTCCCCCCAGATCTGATTGGGGGGCTAGCGTCACATGGATACTAGCCCCAATCAGATATGGAGGGATGGCTGAAACCTCCCAGCACCTTCCCAACCCTAGATCGTCTGCTGTGGACCCCCTGCTGTGGACCCCCTGCTGTGGACCCCCTGCTGCGGACCCTCTGCTGCGGACCCCCTGCTGTGGACCCTGTGGATCGCGTCTGCCACCGCCACCGCTGATCAGCGGTAAGTATTGCCGCCACTCCCCCCGACCCCCCCCTCCTTCCCCCCCGCGACCCCCCCCGCCACCCTCTCCACCCCCCCTCCACTTTCATACCTGCACCCCGACCTCCGCTCCCTCTCCCACGTCTTCATCCACCGGCTGCTGCTCTCCTTCTGACAGCCGGTGGACTGTGATCCCAGCAGCAGCAGGCTCAGTGTAAATGCCCTGCTCCTGTGATCAAACCCACCATCCCCCAGTCCCAGTGATATCACCCCCCACCTCCCAATAATCACCCCTCCCCCAGTGTTCACCCCCCCCCCTGTTCCCAGTGTTCACCCCCCCCTGTTCCCAGTGATCACCCCCCCGAAAACCCAGTAATCAGCCCCCTGCTCCTGCCAGCTCCTGCTCCCCTTTCTGCCCCAGTAATCACCCCCCGATGCTGCCGGCCTCCTACCCCCCCTTGCTGCTGCCGGCTCCTGCCCCAGTGATCACCCCCCTTGCTGCTGCTTCTGGCTCCTCCATCTCCTCAGCCCCCTCCTACGTCTGACCGCCCCCTACGTCTGACCGCCCCCTACGCCTGACCGCCCCCTACGCCTGACCGCCCCTACGCCTGACCCCCCCCTACGCCTGACCGCCCCCTACTCCTGACCGCCCCCTATGCCTGACCGCCCCCTACGCCTGACCACCCCCTACTCCTGACCGCCCCCTACGCCTGACCGCCCCCTACGCCTGACCGGCCCCTACGCCTGACCGCCCCCACACGTGACTGCAGAAGGTTACACCAAGCACACACACGTACACTCACACTATAATAAAGTTTTGATTTTTTTTTTTTTTTTTTTACACACGCACAAAGCACACAAAATGTCCCGCCCATCCCGCTCATCCCAGTCTAGGGCGTACTCAGCTGAGGAGGCTATGTCAGGTTGGTGTGTGTGTGTTGTAGTGTATGAGATCGTGTGTGTGTGTTGTGTGTGTGTGTGTGTGTGGTGTATGCACTACAATATACCACACCGCACACCAACCTGACATGCACTACACAATGGTGTCCACTAACAAATTGGAACCCTTTGCGTTTGGAGAGTCCCTGTGTGCCCAAACATTGGAGCTCACCAACAAGTGACCCCATTTTGGAAACTAGACCCCCCAAGGCACCTATATAGATGCATAGTGAGCACTTGGAACCCCCAGGTGCTTCACAAATTGATTGATAAAAATGAAAATGTGAAAAAAAAAACACTTTTTTATTTTTACGGATTAATTTCCTAAGGACCTGGGGGTCCCAAGTGCTCACTATGCATCTAGATAGGTGCCTTGGGGGGTCTAGTTTCCAAAATGGGGTCACTTGTGGGGGAGCTCCAATGTTTGGGCACACAGCGGCTCTCCAAACGCAACATGGTGTCTTCTAACAATTTGAGTCGACAATTTGTTAGCGGACACCATGTTGCATTTGGAGAGCCGCTGTGTGCCCAAACATTGGAGCTCCCCCACAAGTGACCCCATTTTGGAAACTAGACCCCCCAAGGCACCTATCTAGATGCATAGTGAGCACTTGGAACCCCCAGGTGCTTCACAAATTGATCCATAAAAATGAAAAAGTGGAAAAAAAAACAATTTTTTATTTTTACGGATTAATTTGTGAAGGACCTGGGGGTTTCAAGTGCTCACTATGCATCTAGGTAAGTGCCTTGGGGGGTCTAGTTTCCAAAAATGGGGTCACTTGTGGGGGAGCTTCAATGTTTGGGCACACAGCGGCTCTCCAAACGCAACATGGTGTCTTCTAACAATTTGAGTCGACAATTTGTTAGCGGACACCATGTTGCTTTTGGAGAGCCGCTGTGTGCCCAAACATTGGAGCTCCCCCACAAGTGACCCCATTTTGGAAACTAGACCCCCCAAGGCACCTATCTAGATGCATAGTGAGCACTTGGAACCCCCAGGTGCTTCACAAATTGATTCATAAAAATGAAAAAGTGGAAAAAAAAACACTTTTTTATTTTTACGGATTAATTTGTGAAGGACCTGGGGGTTTCAAATGCTCACTATGCATCTAGGTAAGTGCCTTGGGGGGTCTAGATTCCAAAATGGGGTCACTTGTGGGGGAGCTCCAATGTTTGGGCACACAGCGGCTCTCCAAACGCAACATGGTGTCTTCTAACAATTTGAGTCGACAATTTGTTAGCGGACACCATGTTGCTTTTGGAGAGCCGCTGTGTGCCCAAACATTGGAGCTCCCCCACAAGTGACCCCATTTTGGAAACTAGACCCCCCAAGGCACCTATCTAGATGCATAGTGAGCACTTGGAACCCCCAGGTGCTTCACAAATTGATTCATAAAAATGAAAAAGTGGAAAAAAAAACACTTTTTTATTTTTACGGATTAATTTGTGAAGGACCTGGGGGTTTCAAATGCTCACTATGCATCTAGGTAAGTGCCTTGGGGGGTCTAGATTCCAAAATGGGGTCACTTGTGGGGGAGCTCCAATGTTTGGGCACACAGCGGCTCTCCAAACGCAACATGGTGTCTTCTAACAATTTGAGTCGACAATTTGTTAGCGGACACCATGTTGCTTTTGGAGAGCCGCTGTGTGCCCAAACATTGGAGCTCCCCCACAAGTGACCCCATTTTGGAAACTAGACCCCCCAAGGCACCTATCTAGATGCATAGTGAGCACTTGGAACCCCCAGGTGCTTCACAAATTGATTCATAAAAATGAAAAAGTGGAAAAAAAAACACTTTTTTGATTTTTACAGATTAATTTGTGAAGGATCTGGGGGTTCCAAGTGCTCACTGTGCATCTAGATAGGTGCCTTGGGGGGTATAGTTTCCAAAATGGGGTCACTTGTAGGTGAGCTCCAATGTTTGGGCACACAGCGGCTCTCCACAAACGGGACATGGTGTCCGCAAACAAATTGAATGGAAAATCGGCTCAAATTGTTAGCGGACACCATGTTGCGTTTGGAGAGCCCCTAATGTGCCTAAAAAGTGGAGCTCCCCCACAAGTGACCCCATTTTGGAAACTAGACCCCCCAAGGCACCTATCTAGATGCATAGTGAGCACTTGGAACCCCCAGGTGCTTCACAAAATGATCTGTGAAAACAAAAAAGTACTTTTCTTTTCACAAAAATTTTAGCCTAAATTTTGTAATTTTCACATGGGTAACAGGATAAAATGCATCCTAAAATGTGTTGGTCAATTTCTCCTGAGTACACTGATACCTCATATGTGGTCATAAACCACTGTTTGGGTGCATGGCAGGGCTCAGAAGAGAAGGAGCGCAATTTGACTTTTGGAGCTAATTTTCCATTCAAAAAGTAAAATGGCGCTCCTTCCCTTCTGAGCCCTGCCGTGTGCCCAAACAGTGGTTTATGACCACATATGAGGTATCAGTATACTCAGGAGAAATTGACCAACAAATTTTAGGATGCATTTTATCCTGTTACCCATGTGAAAATTTAAAAATTTAGGCTAAAAGAAAATTTTTGTTAGAAAAATAAAAATGTTCATTTTTTTCTTCCATGTGGCTTTAGTTCCTGTGATGCACCTGAAGGGTTAATAATCTTCTTGAATGTAGTTTTTAGTAGCTTGAGGGGTGCAGTTTTTGGAATGGTGTCACTTTTGGGTGTTTTCTGTCATGTACACCCCTCAAAGGGACTTCAAATGTGATGTGGTCACTAAAAAAAATGGCTTTGCAAATTTTGCTGGAAAAAAGAAAATTTGCTGATGAACTTTGAACCCTTCTAACTTCCTACCAAAAATTTTTTTTTTCCAAAATTGTGCTGATGTAAAGTAGACATGTGGGAAATGTTATTTATTAACTATTTTGTGTCGCATCACTCTCTAGTTTAGCAGAATAAAAATTCAAAATTTGAAAATTGCAAAATTTTCAAAATTTTTCCCATATTTTTGATTTTTTCACAAATAAACGCAAATGTTATCGACCTAAATTTAATACTAACATGAAGCCCAATATGTCACGAAAAAACAATCTCAGAATCGCTAGGATCCGTTGAAGTGTTCCAGAGTTTTTACTTCGTAAAGGGACACTGCTCAGAATTGACAAAAATGCCAAGGTCTTTAGGGTCAAAATAGGCTGGGTCCTGAAGGGGTTAAAGATGTTAAACACGATTTGTTGTGAGTGTTGGCCTCTTTTTCCAGGTTTGATGATGGTCTAGTCTGAAATTGTGCTGTGAAAAACATGGCGGGCTGCTGTTCAGTTCAGAAATTTAACAAAGCTGGATAAAAGTCAACAAGGAAATATCAGCTTTTGTAAGCTGGAATGGGGGTTTTGCACAAATTTGATTTGGAACCTGGGGACCGCAAATTTTGGTAGGGAGAGGGTGTGCAGCTGGACTCAGTGGGTATTGATTTATGGGCGTTAGCTATACAGGAAGGAATTAAGCAGGCTATATTTTTTGTGGGAGAATTTCAACCCTTGAAATCTTCAAGGTGTGGCACTTGGGGGGTTATTGAAGTTATTTATAAATTGTTTCGGGGGATTCATCAGGGGTATGAGTCCCTCAGTTTGTAGAGAAAAATTACTAGTTGCCCTGCTGAGTTTTTGGGCGGAGAACAACATAACAATGGTTGAAGGGAAGTGGGGAAAAAGCTGTGCCAGGTCAGCTTTAAGGATATATAAGGTTAAGATGAGAGGTTGAATTTATAATTTCTGCTCAAAGAACTGGTGTACGGTGATATTTTGGGACTCCTGGCAAGGGAATGTTGGGTCCTTGGGAGTCAGTTAATGGCAAGAACCATTGGGATTATGGTGCTTCTCAGCCAGTGGGGTCATGGTTGGGGATCATTATAGCATACATGGGTTATTTTTGTGATCACTAAATGTTCTGTAGCTTCAAGGATGCTCCAACTCTTTTTTAGTAATCATTCATGTTTTAAATTGTTATATTTATTAATATTGCTGCTGTGGCCAAATTTATCCATCCTCATTGTCAAAGTTTTTATTGGGTAGGTTTATGTTTGTGAGGAGGGAACCAAATGACAGTAAAGAATTGGTTGAGGTCTGTGGTCAGATCACCAAATCTTCAATACCAGGGTCATAGACAGAAATAGTTTTGCAATTTATTTATTTGCTTTTTTCAAACGAGAAAATCTTTGATGAAACACTGATCGCAAAAACTGACCAAACACTGATGAAACTTGGATGGCAAACACTGATGAATCTCAAATTGAGAAAAATTACTGATGTCTGAATGAGGCCTTACCTTGTAGATCACACAGCACTACATGAAAGAAACACTTAGGCAACTTGTCTTACTTTTATTTAGATTTTCTTCTTACTCATCAGGTCCCAATAAGGCCTAAATAAAGGGGTATTCCCAAAATCGTATTCCTTGCTCAAAGATCACCACTGTTAAAATGAAGAAGTTAAATTGCGTCTTTCCCATGTCCCATGTTGATCTCTCTGTATTATTATACTATGACGATGTTATGTGCATTTACCTTCCACTATGATGCTGTGCTTTTTATCCTCTCAGTAATATAATATCCTTTCGTTGTGTATTTTCCCTTTATAGTGAAAATACTCTGGCCCTCAGCCATTATTTGTGTCATCACTAAGTTTTATTAGTTATGTTCTATAATAAACGTGTGTATTATTATCATTTTGCGACATTAGTACGTGTAGCAGCCCTTTCCGATGACTTCACAACATGTATTATCTTTAGATTCTGACTTTATTGTACTTTTCATTTCTGATTACTTCTCTTTAGTAGTGATGAGCGAACGTGCTCGCCACTGCTTGGTACTCGGCCGAGCATCACTGTGCTCGACAAGCTCGGCGCTCGGCGAGTATTTCCGGGTTGCTTGGGCAGGAACTCGGGTCCCCTCCCTGCATGTTTGGCGCTCTTTAGAGAGCCATTGAACATGCAGGGATTGCCTGCCACTCACTGTAATGCTGTAGCCATGTTGGTTGTGGGCATTAAAGTGATTGGCTGGCCTCACAGCATCATCAGGACTATATAAGACCTGGCGCCACTATGCTCATCACAGTCTACCCCGGAATCAGGCAGAGTAGGGAGAGGTGCTGCTGAATCAGGGAGAGATTTCCTTCTTTATATTTAGTATAGGTATTCCACAACATATATATATCCAACTGAACTAACAGTCCTTCTGAGGACTAATCCAGCTGCATATATTCAGTGGTGATAGCAGGAGTTAGGCAGGCAGGCGGTGTATGTGGCAGACTGCAGTGCATGATACAGCACAAGAGGGTCCATTGAACGTCCTGTTAGTATAGGTATTCCACAACATATATACACTGCTCAAAAAAATAAAGGGAACACTCAAATAACACATCTGTATGAATGAAATATTCTCATTGAATGCTTTGTTCTGTGCAAAGTTGAATGTGTTGACAACGAAATCACACAAAAATCATCAATGGAAATCAAATTTATTAACCAATGGAGGCCTGGATTTGGAGTCACCCCCAGAATTTAAGTGGAAAAACACACTACAGGCTGATCCAACTTTGATGTAATGTCCTTAAAACAAGTCAAAATGAGGCTCAGTATTGTGTGTGGCCTCCCCGTGCCTGTATGAACTCCCTACAATGCCCGAGCATGCTCCTGATGAGGTTGCGGATGGTCTCCTGTGGGATCTCCTCCCAGACCTGGACTAAAGCACCCGCCAACTCCTGGACAGTCTGTGGTGCAATGTGACGTAGGTGGATGGAGCGAGACATGATGTCCCAGATGTGCTCAATCGGATTCAGGTCTGGGGAACAGGCGGGCCAGTCCATAGCTTCAATGCCTTCATCTTGCAGGAACTGTTGACACACTCCAGCCACATGAGGTCCGGCATTGTCCTGCATTAGGAGGAACCCAGGGCCAACCGCACCAGCATATGGTTTCACAAGGGGTCTGAGGATCTCATCTCGGTACCTAATGGCAGTTAGGCTACCTCTGGTGAGCACATGGAGGGCTGTGTGGCCCTCCAAAGAAATGCCACCCCACACCATTACTGACCCACTGCCAAACCGGTCATGCTGAAGGATGTTGCAGGCAGCAGATGGTTCTCACGGTGTCTCCAGACTCTGTCACATCTGTCACATGTGCTCAGTGCGAACCTGCTTTCATCTGTGAAGAGCACAGTGTGCCAGTGGCGACTTTACCAATCCTGGTGTTCTGTGGCAAATGCCAAGCATCCAGCACGGTGTTGGGCTATGAGCACAACCCCCATCTGTGGACGTTGGGCCCTCATACCACCCTCATGGAGTCGGTTTCTAACCGTTTGTGCAGACACATGCACATTTGTGGCCTGCTGGAGGTCATTTTGCAGGGCTCTGGCAGTGCTCCTCCTGTTCCTCCTTGCACAAAGGCAGAGGTAGCAGTCCTGCTGCTGGGTTGTTGCCCTCCTACGGCCCCCTCCACATCTCCTGGTGTACTGGCCTGTCTCCTGGTAGCACCTCCAGCCTCTGAACACTACGCTGAAAGACACAGCAAACCTTCTTGCCACAGCTCGCATTGATGTGCCATCCTGGATGAGCTGCACTACCTGAGCAACTCCTGTGGGTTGTAGAGCCCATCTCATGCTACCATGAGTGTGAAAGCACAACCAACATTCAAAAGTAACCAAAACATCAGCCAGAAAGCATTGGTACTGAGATGTGGTCTGTGGTCCCCACCTGCAGAACCACTCCTTTATTGAGTGTGTCTTGATAATTGCCAATATATTCCATCTATTGTCTATTCCATTTGCACAACAGCATGTGAAATTGATTATCAATCAGTGTTGCTTCATAAGTGAACAGTTTGATTTCACAGAAGTTTGATTTACTTAGAGTTATATTCTGTTGTTTAAGTGTTCCCTTTATTTTTTTGAGCAGTGTATATATATATTTATATCCATCTGAACTAACAGTCCTTCTGAGGACTAATCCAGCTGCATATAATCAGTGCTAGACAGGCAGGCAATGTATGTGGCAGACTGCAGTGTATGATAAAGCACAAGAGGGTGCATTGAATGTCCTGTCTGCCACTGCTGTAATACTTACAGATATTTGTACACAGGGCAAATAGTTTTTTTGATCTTAATCCTGGTTATTTGCTTAAAAAGCAATCCAAAGTACACCATTTTTCTGCTCCAATTGCTTGTTCTCACTGCAGAATAAAGCTAGATCTGTTCCATATTTCAGAAATAAAAATCCAGAAATTTAAACTGAACATGGAAAATATTGGCCTCCTTTTCCATTTTGTTGCAGTGTGTCGGTCAAGCAATTCACACTAGGTGTCTGTGAAGAATAATATTAGTAAATTACAGGACTGCTATTTAAAACCGTGGTTCTCTGTCAGACATAACACCTATAAGACTGTTCCAAAATCAGATATTTCTTCCATTTTCATTTTGTTGCAGTGTGTCTGTCAAGCTTTTCACACTAGGTCTCTGTGTAGAATAATATTAGTAAATTACAGGCCTGCTATTTAAAATCGTGGTTCTGTGTCAGACGTACCACTTATAACTGTGTTCCAAAATCAGCCATTTCTCATGAACGTGGAAAATATTGTCCTCCATTAAAAATGGTCAAGGTGTGTGGCAAGGGACGGGGAAGTGGACGTGATGGTGATGGTGCATGCCGAGGCCGAGGACTAGTGTTGAGCCACCCCCGTAGTGTTCGAGTTCGGTTCGGTTCGGCGAACACCCCTATGTTCGCCGAACTGTTCGCCGAACTGTTCGTCGAACTGTTCATCGAACTATTCGTCGAACACCGTCGAACACCGTTAAAACCAATGGCAGGCAAACAAAAACACATAGAAACACATAGAAAACACATAGAAAACACTTCAAAAGGTGTCCAAAAGCTGACAAACTGCTCAGAAGACACAACTAACAGAAGGAAAAGTGACAAGTACATATAGTCATGCGAAAAGAAAAGAGGTGGAGGAGTAAAAGGAGGGGGAGACACAGATATAGGCATGTTATGCCCTTCTAAAACCAAAAAAGTGCGAAGCGGACACGGCCAGTCCGTTCCTGCCCGTGCGACCTCCGTGTCGCCGGGTTTGTGCCAGAGCCGCGGTGGACCCTGACGGCCAGCCCCCCTCTCCCAATACTGGTGCCTGTCTGCTGGTGGGTCGAGCCCCCCCGCGGTGGGGGGGGAGTAACATCTGCAGAAGAAAGACCATCTTCCAGCCAAACTAAGATGTCTACTTCTTTTCGTGGACAATGTGATACGATCCCTTTCTTACGGACACGCCCATCGCTACAAATTCCAGATGAGGCACAAAAACAGCAGGTGCTTCAACGGATATCAAGTGCTCCTTCAAGTAGGCTCTCCTCCACCTCAACTTCAACATCACAAATACTCCAGTCCTCAGAGGTGTCACCCCAATCCCACTTGCTTCCTCACAGCTCCCAAGTCTCCAGCTGCCCGTCTGAGTATGGGGTAACACAGATGGTTGAGTCTGCACAGCTGTTTACTCATACTATAGCCTGGGAAACGGAGGTCTGCTCCAGAGCTTCTGTTAATCCAGACGAGGAAATGATCTGCACTGATGCCCAGAATCTTTATAAGTCGGATCCAGGACCAGATGAAGAAGGTTCTGAGCATAATGTAGACCCTTGTTCCCAAACTGTAACTCCTGTTGGTGGAGACAATGATGAAGACAATGATGAGACTCAAATACCTGATTGGAGCGACAACTTGACTTTTCGGTCAGGGCAGGAAGAGGTTGGCTCTGAGGACGACGGGTGTGAGAACACACAGGGTGATGATGACTAGGTTGGAGATCCCACTTACTGTCAACCCACAGTCAGCCAGTCGATGAGGTCAGCAGAGGAGGTGGAGGAGGATGTGACTAGCCCAGGGGATGGGGATGACTCGGTACCCGGGCCTTTGCCTGGCCTTGGGGATGTCGCGTTGGTCGGCTCCCCGGCCCGTACCCTGGGGTCACTCTTTAAAAGGTTGGATAATTGTTAATTTTATAAGAGTTCGTGACACCACTTGTGGTATCTGGTGAGAAGCACCAGCGCTGCAGCAGTCCACTGAGGCCGGTGATAAGGCAGCTCGATGGTATAGCTCCCCACAGGTGGAGCTAGGTCTCAGGGCAGCGTATGCAGGAGGAATGTAGGACAGGCGAGACCCAGCTGGGTCAGAGTAAGAACGGGAACGGACACGGTAGTCACTTCAGTACCTTTTACTGGTGGAAATTCAGGCACATCCCGGAGCACTGTAGGGTGAAGGGTGCATATCAGGATCCTCCCCAATGAGCGGGTGTAGGGCCTCCTGTTTCTTGCCTCTGCGTGGTAAGTTTCTGACCTGCCTGGAGCTAGGCCTAACTTTGTCTCTGTCCTGCGCTGGCTGACCTTGTGGTAGGGCCTTCTCTTGGAGTTCACGCTCCCAGTATGCTGGGCCTAAGCGTCTCCTGGCTCTGTTACGTATCAGCACCTTAGCGATCCTGGGACTTGTAGTTCTCCAGGGATTTAGGTTATGCCTTACTGGGTCATAGAGATCCCGGTAAGCACGGATCCGGTGTCCGGTAAATGCTTCGGGGTGAGCTGGTTAAGCTCCTCTGCCCCTTATGTACTAACTCACCACTCGCCTTCGGTCTACTCGGGCTCTCACTAGGCTATACACATTAACGGCAGCTTGCCGCGCTTCACCGATCTTATGGCGCCGGCACACCTTAAGCTCTTTCTGGGCTCCCTGAATCTAGCTAGCAGGAGCCTCGTGCTCCACTGCTGAACTATTAACTGAGTTCTCTAGACTAGACTGAGCTCCACTGCAGACTGACCGCTCTTAGGCTTCTCTACTGCAGGAACTCTTCAGAGGAACTGAACTGCCTAGCTCCACCTTCCTTATTTATATCCCTAACGGGCTCCCTCTGCTGGTCTGAGGTGGAAGGTGGAGATGTGTGAATATTTATGGGGGCCTCTTGTGGAGGATTCCATCAATGCACTCTTCTAGGATCTGTGATACCAAGCGCAGTGGGGCGTCACAGATGCTATTGACGATGAGGTTAGGTTGCGCCTTCCTGGACAGAGACGGAGTACTGGAAGCACGTCAACAACTGCATCCTCAACCACAACTCTGCCTCTGACCATAAGTCGTAGTGGCTCTTCAGGTCGCATGTGTTAGAACTCTCCTGTTGTTTTTTTTCTAGTTTGCTGGTCACATGACCTTTTTAGCCTATTTAATCCGGCTCCGCCCTCCTGGCCTTGCTGGACTTCATTGTATTACTACTCTTGAGCTAGCTTGGTGCTCTGTTACCTTTCTCTGTTAGTTTTGCTAGGTCTTCTGACCTCTATGTTCTATGTTGTGTGTTTGTCTTTTACTGCTACAATTTCTGCTAGGAGGTGTCCAACTTTATCCCAGTCCCTAGATCTTGTAGGGAACCCTCCCTTGCATCTATAGGTCTTCGTACAGACTAGCTGAGGACTTTAGCGGGTCTGATCGCAGGATCAGGTTCCCCGTTACATCGTAGGGATCCAGTTTAGTTCTATTGTAGGGACTGATCTCCTGTCTTTCCTTAGTGCTTGTAGCAGATCATAACATCATGGGCTCTAAGCCTTGCATAGCCTGGGCATTTTTTCAGATCGATAAGGATGACCCAACTCGTGTTATCTGTAATATTTGTCACCAAAAGCTAAGTAGAGGCCAAAAAATCCATAGTTTGAGTACTTCATGCATGTACCGTCACATGGATATGAAGCATAAGTTGCAGTGGGAAGCTCACTGTGCTGCAATGCGGCCTAGCGGGCCGGGCCAACCACCATCTGCCCCATCTTGTGCATCCGTAGCCTCTTCATCCTCTGTGACTGGGGGGACAGCAGTCACACATGTTTTTGGACGCAGACCTGCCACCTCTTTACCTGCAACAGCCAGTGTGATTGGCAGGTCGTCAGTTCATTGGGAAGTGGAAACACCTGCTGGTGTTGAGCGTTCTCCGACATCGAGAGCACCACCTTTGGATCAAGGCAACCTAACATGTCCGCCTGCATCTTCCTCACAGACCGGCAGTTTGCCGGGGACACCCTACTCAACCCCGTCTAAGCACAACAGCCAGCCCTCGGTCCCTCAGATGTGGAAAAGTAAAAGACCATTTCCTCCTAGCCATGACAAAGCTAAGTGGTTGAATTTCACCATCTGCAAGCTGTTGGCTACAGAAATGCTGCCTTTCCGCCTGGAGGACACAGAGGATTTTCGAGACCTTATGTCCGTCGCAGTGCCCCAGTACCAGATGCCCAGTCGGCACTACTTCTCAAAGAAAGGTGTGCCTGCGCTCCACCAGCATGTCGCACACAACATCACCGCTTCTTTGAGAAACTCTGTGTGTGACAGGGTGCATTTCACCACAGACACTTGGACGAGTAGGCATGGACAGGGGCATTACATGTCGCTGACTGGACACTGGGTAACTATGGTGACAGCAGGACAAGGGGCTGCTGTCCAAGTCTTGCCGTCCCCACGATTTGTGTGTCAGTCCTCTTTATCTCGAAGTTCCTCCACTGCTTCTGCCTCCTCAACCTCCTCTCGGTCCTCCACCTGCACCCAAAGCCTGTCTGGTAATGCCACCTGCTTTCTAACTGTGCAGAAGGAATCCTGCACACCTCCTTACTATGCTGGCAGCAGGGCTCAACGGCATCAGTGTTTACTTTGAAATGTCTGGGAAATGTGAGTCACACAGCTGAGGAGTTGTGGTCAGCTCTGGAGACCCAGTTTCATGAATGATTGTCTCCACTGGACCTGCAACCAGGGAAGGCCGTGTGCGACAATGCTGCAAACCTGGGTGCGGCCCTTCGCCGGGGCAATGTCACACACGTGCCTTGTATGGCTCACGTGTTGAACCTGGTATTCCAGCAATTTTTAGCCCACTATCCCGGACTAGATGGCCTTCTGCAGAGGGCACGGTCGCTGTGTGCTCACTTCCGCCGTTCGCATCCCACAGCTCAACGACTTACATCTCTACAGAAGTCGTTGGGCCTGCCAGTTCACCTGCTGAAATGCGATGTGCCGACACGGTGGAATTCAACTCTGCACATGTTGCAGCGACTGTGGCAGCACCGACAAGCCCCGGTGCAATACGTTCTGACGTATAGCCTGGGCCAACGAGATCCAGAGGTGGGGCAAATCACGCTGCAGGAGTGGTCTCAGATCAGGGACCTATGAAGTTGACGCGCCCCCTGGGCCGTGGGGTACTCGGAGCCGGGCCGGTAGACACTGGGGGTTGTAGTCATTGAGGCGGTGACCCGGTCCGTGACCCAGGGCGGTCAATCCAAGGGTAATTTGTATATATGGGTTTTTTTAATGTCCGACTAAGCCACCTGTGGAGTGCGGCCAAAGGGGCCGCCGCTGCGGAACAGTCCTCTGAAGCTGGTGGTTTTGCAGCAATGGTATTATTACTCCCCACAGGAAGAGTGTAGCTTCAGGGCAGTGTGGGTGGATGATGGTGGTTGTAGTGCAGGGAGTCAGTAATGAACAGAGTCCGTGTGATGCAGTCCCAAGATCTTTACTCACAGTTGTTGCAATCCAGATTACAGGTACCAGAGCAATCTCCCTCGTCGTGCTGTGCGTACTCAATGAGGGGCTCAGTCAACCCCCAGATAGCTCCGGAGTACTTAGCAGGACCCCCTTCTGTGTGTCCTTTCTCTGGCCTTCTCCCTGCACCTCACACCCAGTGACACTTCTATCCGGTATCATCGGGCCTTGGCGGGTGACGTGTGTTCCGTCCCCTGGGTCCTATGTGGCTACCTTCTTAGTGAGACTGGTGTGGACTTTGGCCTGCAGAACATAAAATGCTGCAGCCTCCGGTTTCTAGTTGAGCCTTGCTGTTTCTCCGCTAGTTGAGGGACCGGTTCCCCTTATCTGGCCTGACCCCTCTACCTCCTGGTAGCAGCGGGAGTACGGGTGGCCTTCTGCACGGCCCGTAGCCCTAGGGTCCCTTCGGTTCCTGGAGCCTTCCTGCTCCCACTCCTCTCTTCTCTCCTTCAGTCCTGGGGCTCCCAGGCTAGGCCCCCCTCCGGAGCAGAGCTCATGCAGAGCCTCTGCTCCTGTCACTTTTCCTCCTCTGACTGGCTTGCTCTTTCTAAGATGGCTTCCTATTTATACTCTCCCTGTCATGTGCTCCCCTAAGGTGCTTCCCTAAGCACCCACTACATAGGACCCTCCCGCCAGCTAGGGACCTGGGACTGTGCTCTCCCTTAGGAGCAATCTCGCCCAACCCCCACTGCAGGTATGTGTTGGATGCAGGTGTTAGGGTCCCGAGCCATACGCCTTCCTTACCTGAGGGTGAGATACCACACCTCTGGGTGAGATGCAGTAACTCTGTGGCGACTGAACCCTCAGGGGCGCCACACACCCTTCTGCACAGTTTTGAAATGGCGACGAAGATGTTTAGTGCTGACGACGATGCCATTATCAGCATGACTATTGCGGTGATTTACATGCTGGAGCACACATTAAACAGAATTCAGAGTCAGGTGGTGGGACAAGAGGAGGTGGAGGAAGTAGAGGAGGAGTCGTATGCGGAAGGGATAACATCTCCAAGGTCCCGACAGTCGGCAGCACCAAGGCGGCAGGCATGGGAGGGTGGGGGAGAGGGATTAACCAGGGCGCATGGTAGCAGCCAAACTGTTGAGGAAGGTGCAGGAGCCGAGGAAGAAGTGGAGGACGAACTGGCGATGGGCATGGAATACTCATCAGATGAGGGAGACCTTGATAACATTTCTGTTGTGCGAGGTTGGGGGGAGAGGGCAGAGGAAGGAAGCATGATTCTTACCTCGCTACCAACACAACAAGGACTTGGTCCTCCTGGATGCGCAAGACACATGAGTGCCTTCTTGCTGCACTACCTGCAACATGACCCTCGGATTGTCAGAATTCGAAGTAATCCCGACTACTGGGTTGCCACACTCTTAGATCCCCGGTACAAAAGTAAATTTGCCGAAATAATTCCTGCCATAAAAAGGGATTTACGCATGCAGGAGTATCTGCAGACGCTGTTGCAGAATCTTACATGTGCTTTTCCACAAAACACCAGTGGTGCACGTAGTGAATCTCACAGTTCTAACTTGCCAACCGTGGGACTGTCGAGTCTTCATCACTCAAACCGTAACAGTAACTCAGTATCTGCTGGTAACAGCAATTTTGTGGAATCTTTTCACCAATTTTTTAGACCATCCTTTGCAAGGCCACAGGAGACAAGAAGTCTGACACATAGTCAACACCTAGAGAGGATGGTACAGGAGTATCTCCAAGTGAACATCGAAGCCATGACCGTGTCACTGGACCCTTGCTCATTTTGGGATTCCAATCTGGAAAAATGGCCGGAGCTCGCCACTCACACCTTGGAGATCTTGTCATGCCCTGCAGCCAGCGTTCTCTCTGAACGTGTGTTCAGCGCTGCTGGTGGTGTGCTGACAGATAAGCGCACGCGGCTGTCCACTGAGAATGTAGACAGACTCACGTTCATAAAGATGAACAAATCATGGATTCGCAAGTAGTGTTGAGCCACCCCCGTAGTGTTCGGGTTCGGTTCGGTTCGTCGAACACCGGGATGTTCGAGGAACTGTTCGTCGAACTGTTCGTCGAACACCTTAGAACACCGTCGAACACCGTTAAAACCAATGGCAGGCAAACAAAAACACATAGAAACACATAGAAAACACCTGCAAAGGTGTCCAAAAGCTGACAAACTGCTCAGAAGACACTCTCTTTAAAAAAGCCGGCCGGCAAATTCAGCAGCGGCATACACCGGTACCCGACAATTTAGACAAGAAGGAATAGAGCATCACACATAGATTAGATAGATAGAAACATGTCAGTCACACATATAAGAAGCACAGTGACAGTGTTGGTTACTGCACTTGTCATTTAGTGTAAAGGATTTATTAAAAAAAATATTAGTGTTTTCATGCACCGTCTCTTTAAAAAAGCCAGCCGGCAATTCAGCATCTGTACCCGACAATTTAGAACAGAAAGAATAGAGCTTCACACATAGATTAGATAGATAGAAACATGTCAGTCACATATATAATAAGTACAGTGATAGTGTTGCTTACTGTACTTGTCATTTAGTGTAAAGGATTTATTTAAAAAAATAATAGTGTTTTCATGCACTGTCTCTTTAAAAAAGCCGGCCGGCAATTCAGCAGCGGTACCCGACAATTTAGAACAGAAAGATAGAGCATCACACATAGATTAGATAGATAGAAACATGCCAGTCATCTCGATGTAGCAGAGCTGAAGCTGTCGTGGGAACCATGGAAAGGTAAGGATGAGGTTGGTTTATTATTTTTCTTTTATTGCAGGAGATCGTTGGCTTCAGCTGGAATGGGTGTGATGGTAAGTATGGTTTAATTTAGAACAATAAAGAATTGTGTCTTTATTTCAATTAAAGGACTTTATTCTGGGTGTTGTGTTTTTTTTAAATACTTTACTAGAAATTCATGGCGGTCATGTCTAATACTGGCGTGACCCCATGAATTTTGGGCTTGGAGCCAGCTGATAATACCAAGCTGGCCCTAACCCCTTTATTACCCAGTGAGCCACCGCACCAGGGCCCTGGATGAGTTGGGTACAGCGCCAGAAGATGGCGCTTCTATGAACGCACCATTTTCCGGGGTGGCTGCGGACTGCAATTTGTAGCGGGGGGGGGGGCCCAGAAAGCTTGGGCCTCACTGCGCTGCAGATTCCAGCCCCCAGCTGCCTAGTTGTACCTGGCTGGACACAAAAATAGGGCGAAGCCCCACGTACTTTTTTTTTAATTATTTCATGAAATTCATGAAATAATTAAGAAAAAAAGGCCTTCCCTATATTGTTGTGTCCGGCCAGGTACAAATAGGCAGCTGGTGGATGGGGGCAGCCCGTTCCTGCCTGCTGTACCTGGCTGGACACAAATATAGTGCGAAGCCCCACTTCAATTTTTTTTAATTATTTCATGAAATTCATGAAATAATTAAGAAAAAAAGGGCTTCCCTATATTGTTGTGTCCGGCCAGGTACAAATAGGCAGCTGGTGGATGGGGGCAGCCCGTTCCTGCCTGCTGTACCTGGCTGGACACAAATATAGTGCGAAGCCCCACTTCAATTTTTTTAAATTATTTCAGGAAATTCATGAAATAATTTAAAAAAAATTAACGTGGGGCTTCGCACTATATTTGTGTCCAGCCAGGTACAGCAGGCAGGAACGGGCTGCCCCCAACCACCAGCTGCCTATTTGTACCTGGCCGGACACAACAATATAGGGAAGCCCTTTTTTTCTTAATTATTTCATGAAATAATTTAAAGAAAATTGACGTGGGGCTTCGCCCTGTTTTTGTGTCCAGCCAGGTACAACTAGGCAGCTGGGGGCTGGAATCCGCAGCGCAGGGAGGCCCAAGCTTTCTGGGCCACCCCCGCTGCAAATTGCAGTCCGCAGCCACCCCGGAAAATGGCGCGTTCATAGAAGCGCCATCTTCTGGCGCTGTACCCAACTCATCCAGGGCCCTGATGCGGTGGCTCACTGGGTAATAAAGGGGTTAGGGCCAGCTTGGCATTATCAGCTGGCCCTAAGCCCGAAATTCATGGGGTCACGCCAATATTAGACATGACCACCATGAATTCTAGTAAAGTATTTAAAAAAAACACAACACCCAGAAAAAAGTCCTTTAATTGAAATAAACACACAATTCTTTATTGTTCTAAATTAAACCATACTTACCATCACGCCCATTCCAGCTGAAGCCAACGATCTCCTGAAATAAAAGAAAAATAATAAAGCAACATCATCCTTACCTTTCCATGGTTCCCATGACAGCTTCAGCTCTGCTACATCGAGATGACAGGCTGGACCGCAGCAGAACGCTGCCATCCAGCCTGTCATCCCGCAGACACTGAGAAGCGCAGGCTTGCTTGCGCTCCACAGTGTCTCTCTGTGAGGGCATCCAGATGAGCCGAGTTAATGTCCAATGAACTCGGCTCACCTCATGCACGTCACTGACAGCGTGGGAAAATTCTCCTGCACTCAGCGCTTCAGCGTGGGAGAATTCTCACACTGAAGCGCTGAGTGCAGGAGAATTCTCCCACGCTGTCAGTGACGTGCAGGAGGTGAGCTGAGTTCATTGGACATGAGCTCACCTTATGCACGTCACTGACAGCGTGGGAAAATTCTCCTGCACTCAGCGCTTCAGCGGGAGAATTCTCACGCTGAAGCGCTGAGTGCAGGAGAATTCTCCCACGCTGTCAGTGACGTGCAGGAGGTGAGCTGAGTTCATTGGACATGAGCTCACCTTATGCACGTCACTGACAGCGTGGGAGAATTCTCCTGCACTCACCGCTTCAGCTTGAGAATTTTCCCACGCTGTCAGTGACGTGCATGAGGTGAGCCGAGTTCATTGGACATGAACTCGGCTCATCTGGATGTCGTCACAGAGAGACGCTGAGCAGCGCAAGCAAGCCTGCGCTTCTCAGTGTCTGCGGGATGAGAGGCTGGATGGCAGCGTTCTGCTGCGGTCCAGCCTGTCATCTCGATGTAGCAGAGCTGAAGCTGTCGTGGGAACCATGGAAAGGTAAGGATGAGGTTGCTTTATTATTTTTCTTTTATTGCAGGAGATCGTTGGCTTCAGCTGGAATGGGCGTGACGGTAAGTATGGTTTAATTTAGAACAATAAAGGATTGTGTCTTTATTTCAATTAAAGGACTTTATTCTGGGTGTTTATGTTTTTTTTAACTTTGACTATGGGGTTAGTAATGGGGGTGTCTTATAGACGCCTCTCCATTACTAACCTGGGCTTGATGTCAGCTGGCATTATAAGCTGACATCAACCCCAACCCTATTACCCCCTGCCACCGCACCAGGGCAGCGTGGAAGAGCGAGGCTAAGTGCCAGAATTGGCGCATCCTATGAATGCGCCATTTCTGGGGCGGCTGACGGCTGGTGTTTCTAGCCTGGGAGGGGGCCAATATTCATGGCTCCCTTCCTGGGCTATTAATATCAGCCTCCAGCTGTCTGCCTAGCCTTTACTAGCTATTAAATTAGGGGGGACCCCACGTCATTTTTTTGGGGGGGTCCCCCATTTTAATAGCTAGTAAAGGCTATGTATTCAGCTGGGGGCTGATATTAGTAGCCTGGGAAGCTCCGTGGGTATTACCCCCTTCCCAGGCTTCAAACATCTGCCCCAGCCGTCTGCTTAACCTCCGCTAGAGCCTAAAATTAAGGGGAACCCCACGCCAATTTTTTTAATAATAAATCCTTTATTTTAATACTAAATGACAAGTACAGTAACCAACACTATCACTGTACTTCATATATATGTGACTGACATGTTTCTATCTATCTAATCTATGTGTGAAGCTCTATTCTATCTCTTATAAATTGTCGGGTACCGCTGCTGAATTGCCGACCGGCTTTTTTAAAGAGACGGTGCATGAAAACACTATTATTTTTTTTGATAAATCCTTTACGCTAAATGACAAGTACAGTAAGCAACACTGTCACTGTACTTCGTATATATGTGGCTGACATGTTTCTATCTATCTAATCTATGTATGATGCTCTATTCTGTCTGTTATAAATTGTCGGGTACCGCTGCTGAATTGCCGGCCGGCTTTTTTAAAGAGACAGTGCATGAAAACACTATTATTTTTTTAAATAAATCCTTTACACTAAATGACAAGTACAGTAATCAACACTGTCACTGCACTTCTTATATATGTGACTGACATGTTTCTATCTATCTAATCTATGTGTGATTCTCTATTCCTTCTATTCTAAATTGTCGGGTACCGCTGCTGAATTGCCGGCCGGCTTTTTTAAAGAGACGGTGCATGAAAACACTATTATTTTTTTTGATAAATCCTTTACGCTAAATGACAAGTACAGTAAGCAACACTGTCACTGTACTTCGTATATATGTGGCTGACATGTTTCTATCTATCTAATCTATGTATGATGCTCTATTCTGTCTGTTATAAATTGTCGGGTACCGCTGCTGAATTGCCGGCCGGCTTTTTTAAAGAGACAGTGCATGAAAACACTATTATTTTTTTAAATAAATCCTTTACACTAAATGACAAGTACAGTAATCAACACTGTCACTGCACTTCTTATATATGTGACTGACATGTTTCTATCTATCTAATCTATGTGTGATTCTCTATTCCTTCTATTCTAAATTGTCGGGTACCGCTGCTGAATTGCCGGCCGGCTTTTTTAAAGAGACGGTGCATGAAAACACTATTTTTTTTTTGATAAATCCTTTACGATAAATGACAAGTACAGTAAGCAGCACTTTCAATGTACTTCGTATATATGTGGCTGACATGTTTATATCTATCTAATCTATGTGTGAAGCTCTATTCTTTCGGTTCTAAATTGTCGGGTACAGGTGTATGCTGCTGCTGAATTGCCGGCTTTTCATGTTTCACTGTTGGCACTGTTCCCATCGATTTGGGCAATCACTGTAATGCCACAACCACCATGGCTGTGGCATTACAGTGAGTGGCAGACAATCCCTGCATGATTGGTGCTCTAAATAGCGCCAGACATGCAGGACACGCTTTTGGTGCACGAACAGTTATCGAACATAACCTCGAACAGCCGAATTTTTTGCAAATCGTTCGGGTTCGTCGAACAACTCGAACACCGCCCAAAACAGCTCGAATTTGAGATTGGCGAACAGTTCTAGTCGAACACCGCTCATCTCTATTCGCAAGGACTTTTCTACCCCTGTGTCATCCTGGGGAGACTAAAAGCTTGAGGATTTGGTAAAATCACCTCACCAACCATTTTAAGCAACTGTGGCGCAATTGATGCCACTTAACCCTAGAACGCATGGCCATAAAAATCTACACTTTCACATACCTGGGGCCTTTTAGGCCCGTGTGCAAATAACATGGAATAACTCAAACTCAAATGACAAACAACTATATACATGAAGAATACCTAGAGTTTCAAAATTCTAACTAAAGTAATCTTGCAGAAAATAGAAAACAATTAACAGGGCGGGCTTGCGAGGCCCCAGGTATGCGTTCTAGGGTTAAGTGGTGTCTGTGCCACAATTTTGGGAAAAAATGGAGACTCTTTTTGGAGTCCCCTTGCTGTGTCTTACGTGACGTAATTGGCATCGTCAATTCGAGGTGGGTTGTGTCGCTCCCCCCCCCCTTTTAACTGTAAGAAACTACATACACTATGGCTTGGGGTAACACAGATGTTTGAGTCTGAAGAGCTGTTTACTCAGAGGTCTGCTCCAAAACTTCAGTGTCTGCTAGTCAGCATAGAATTTTCAACTGCATCTAGCCTAGGCAATACTTTGGGCGTAGTAGCCCAGCTGCGAAGCAAGCTGCACCGCCAGTGTATCTAATAAGAATTTTTAAATGCATCTAGCCTAGGCAGACTGTGGGGACCCCCAACCAAACCCAGACGCTCAGCCCCCCTACCGCCCCCCTTTCCTTGACAATACAATAATGTAACTCTTACAACTGGATGGGTGAGGATCGGTCACAGCTTTATTAACTCTTTATACTCATTCCATTAGAAAGGCATTTTATTTCTAAAATAATTCAGCTTGTTGCAGCATGCCCTGGGTCTCCACTCCGGCAAGTTGGCCAACAAGTGTAACTCTCCAACATGTCCTTTCTATTTCCAGGCCACGGAGGATCCCGCGTACTCGTATGCAGGACTCTGACCCCCACCCATCACTCTTAACGCTTGTTCCACTCCGTCCTGGAGTCCTGACAGGAATATGTCCAGTCCAATATCCATTAAGTGAACACCGTCGGGCCGTATGAGGCCTGCTTTATCTCCTTCCAGTTGTCGGTGTCGTATCACTACACCACCTCTGTCTCTTCTAAATTTTGCCATCCGAATATTTATTACCCGCCTTGTCCGTTCCATGGCCGTGATGTCTCGCGCACCTTCCCATACCGCTATCGGCACAATCTCTGACCATACTATAGCTAGTTTTGTGAAAAATTCTCTGAAGCGCGCAGTGTCTAATTTCATTATTGCCATTAGTTATGCGCTCTTGTGATGACCTAAGTTGTTTCCCTCGGCTTGTATAACTAAGATGACCAGACCTCTTGCCTCTCTCCCTACCTTGATTACCTCCATTAGTACCTGTGGCCATAGCAGGCCTCTAATACCTCTCCAGTTGAAATATGTGTTATGAAACTCTAATTTCCTCCCGCCTGGGCGGACTTTCGCCCTTTTTTCTGCCCAATATATATACGAGTGGCCTATCACCCACACAGTTGGCTTAGCGTCACCTGTAAAAGAAACAAACCACGTTAGGATAACAAGTCCGGTCTTATGTATCACGCCAAACACGTGGATCGCCATCTCCCTATCCTCTGAACTTCGGTTTCTGACAGTCCTTCTCTTGCTGCTTCCGTAGCCGCGCCTATGCGGAATGAGTGTGTCCCGTAATCTTTGGGGTGGTTCCCTGCCGATGTTATGCATTTATTAAATATAGCTTGGAACTGGTATCTTGATAATGGCGTTCCATCAATGTGTGATAGGAAGAAATTACTTTGTGATCTGATGGTTATATATGTTTTTACTATTGTTACCCGACTCAGTGTACCGTTTGTGGGTTGTAGAAGTACCCAAGTGCCCCTGCCCGCTGGAACCGTTTTCTATTGGCGTATGCGTAGACCTATTGCATTATTGGCTATGACTACGTCCTGGTGTAATAAGCCTCCACTGGTGGTAATTTTGGATTGAGGGACTAATTTGCTTATGCATAGCGCCCCGAAGAAAGCGATCACAAATGCAGTAGACAGTAGTGTTGCTTCAAATTGTGAGTGTCATGTTAATGGTGTTAGGGATATGATGTGAGAAATCAGTTTTAGTGACACGGGGCGGGACGTCTACACTCCTGACTGGGCTGACCCCTTTTCCACCCTTTTATGGATTGTCTGATGATGAATCTTTGTCACATCTCCCCAATTCAGTAGTTGGAAGTGAAATGCTACGCGGGTCAGACACAGCTGCGCTGACGCCCCTGATATGCCCCTCATCGTTAGCTGGTGGAGAAATTCTATGGTGACTTGTGATCTGGCTTGTTCACATTGGTCAACCCGTCTGCCTGCTGCTAGTCGTATCCTCTCTTCCCATGCCTTACTGTATGCTTGCCACGTCGACGGGGCAACTGACGCTCTGATTAATGGCATCAACTATTCGCCACTAGATCCCATAGGGAGGGTGGGCAACTGTTGCCCAATGGGTGGGTGTTGGGGAAGAGCTCTGTGAAAATCTGCCAATTGAATTGTTATAAAGCGTTAGCAGCAGCTTTAGACCCCTCAGCATAGCGGCTAGCGTGGACCCATACATTGTGTTTTAGGCACAGGAATGCTAGCCGGCATAGTAGGCCTAGCACTGGGAGAGACGATGATGCCATCTTATTAATGCAATGCGCTAGGCTGGTGTTTTTTGTTATGAAGCGTATATTTTTGTTAGCCAGGCGCGAGCCCCATATTTCTATTGCTACCACGATTGGGAAGAAAAATTGTTTTCAGGGCTAGATGCAGCTAAAAATTATTATTAATTTCAAAGCTGGTGGAGCTTGGTATAGATGGATTAATACAATGAGTACCACACACTGCTACAAGCCCAAATATTTTTTCAGAGCTAGATGCAGATAAAAATTATTTTTAATTTGCAACCTGGTGGAGGTTAGTATAGATGGACTAATAGACCAAGTCCCACACACTGCTAGAAGCCTAAATATTTTTTCAGAGCTAGATGCAGAAAAAAATTATATTGAATTTGCAACCTGATGGAGGTCAGTATAGATGGACTAATAGAACAAGTCCCACACACTGCTAGAGGCCTGAATATTTTTTCAGAGCTAGATGCAGATAAAAATTATTTTTAATTTGCAACCTGGTGGAGGTTAGTATAGATGGACTAATAGACCAAGTCCCACACACTGCTAGAAGCCTAAATATTTTTTCAGAGCTAGATGCAGATAAAAATTATTTTTAATTTGCAACCTGATGGAGGTCAGTATAGATGGACTAATAGAACAAGTCCCACACACTGCTAGAAGCCTAAATATTTTTTCAGAGCTAGATGCAGATAAAAATTATTTTTAATTTGCAACCTGATGGAGGTCAGTATAGATGGACTAATTGAACAAGTCCCACACACTGCTAGAAGCTGAAATATTTTTTCAGAGCTAGATGCAGAAAAAAATTATATTGAATTTGCAACCTGATGGAGGTCTGTATAGATGGACTAATAGAACAAGTCCCACACACTGCTAGAAGCCTAAATATTTTTTCAGAGCTATATGCAGAAAAAAATTAGATTGAATTTGCAACCTGATGGAGGTCAGTATAGATTGACTAATAGACCAAGTCCCACACACTGCTAAAAGCCTAAATATTTTTTCAGAGCTAGATGCAGATAAAAATTATTTTTAATTTGCAACCTGATGGAGGTCAGTATAGATTGACTAATAGACCAAGTCCCACACACTGCTAGAAGCCTAAATATTTTTTCAGAGCTAGATGCAGATAAAAATTATTTTTAATTTGCAACCTGATGGAGGTCAGCATAGATGGACTAATAGAACAAGTCCCACACACTGCTAGAAGCCTAAATATTTTTTCAGAGCTAGATGCAGAAAAAAATTATACTGAATTTGCAACCTGATGGAGGTCAGTATAGATGGACTAATAGAACAAGTCCCACACACTGCTAGAAGCCTAAATATTTTTTCAGAGCTAGATGCAGAAAAAAATTATATTGAATTTGCAACCTGATGGAGGTCAGTATAGATGGACTAATAGACCAAGTCCCACACACTGCTAGAAGCCTAAATATTTTTTCAGAGCTAGATGCAGAAAAAAAATATTTTTAATTTGCAACCTGATGGAGGTCAGTATAGATGGACTAATAGAATGATGCTATGCCCAAAAGGTTTTACTTCACTAGGTGCAGTAAAAAAATTTGTATTCTATACACAGGTGGTGTAGCTTGCAACACAGATAGGCTACTCCACTGACTAACACACTCTGCAATAGGCCAAAAAGGATTTGCTTTGCTAGATTCAGCCAAATGCTGTGAAAAAAACTAGCACAGCACTGGCACAGACTTGCCTGGCAAAAAGTGATAGGAACTGATGTAACCTAGCCCTCAAAAGGACTGCAATTACAATTAGTCTTTACTCCCAACCTATCTATTTAAGAGCACAGACCTGCCTGATAAAAGTCATAGGAAATGATGTAACCTAGTCCTTAAAAGGACTGCAATCACAACTCTTCCCTACTCCCAAGCTATCTGTAGATTTGTGCGAAAATTGGCTTGAAATTAACAAAGTGTAGCGCACACAGCAACAGCGGTGCCGTCTAACACGCAGCTGCAGCAGTGAGAAAATGGTGGCGACGGGGAAAATGGCTGGGTCTTATAGGGCAAGGACATGTGACATACACTGCCAATGACACATGCCCTTGCTTGTGTGAAAAAAAGCACTTCGCTCCGTGTGTGCTCTGCTGATAGGCTGACAGACTGCACCTCCCCACTGTAAATGCAGGAAAGAGAAAACAAAATGGAGATCTTCATTATTCCTGCAGAGATCCATCCCCTGCCCCTCCCCCCGCCCCGCTGTACACTCAAACTGCGTATTAACATTAATTTTCTGCATTACTGAGAAAAAATCCAGTTATGATTTTGGTGCACAAACAGTTATCGAACATAACCTCGAACAGCCGAATTTTTTTCAAATCGTTCGTGTTCGCCAAACGGCTCGAACACCGCCCAAAACAGCTTGAATTTGAGATTGGCGAACAGTTCGAGTCGAACACCGCTCATCTCTACCGAGGACATGGCGGTGGGCAAGGTAAAATTGTGCCACAACAAACACCCACATCTTGTCACTCGACCTTCCTGTTACTAGGGGACCGCAGAACACCACTATTGAACACAGAGCAGTGTCAAAAGGTTGTTGGTTGGATAGCAGATAATGCTTCCAGTCACTTAGCCACCACAAATACCCTGTCTTCCGCATGGTCAAGTCTCAGTAGCCGTGAGTCTGGAGCGCATATTCCTCACCCTGATCCTCCTTCCTCCCACTATGCCAAGTGCCTGGAGACAACTGATCCCACACTTGGACACTCGGAAGAGCTGTTTACTTTTCCATTTGTAAATTCGGGCCTCTCGCCCAGCCAGCTTCAAGCAAGTCTAGAGGAGAACGCGTGTAGCAATGCCCAAATATTGGTGCAGCCACAGTCACATGAAGGCGATGGTGGGAAAGTGAAATTACTGTCGCAAGAGGTGGATGATGATGATGATGAGACACAATTGCCAGAAAGTCAGGAGGAGGACCAGGGTGCGGAAGGGGAAGATGAGGTGGTGGATAATATAGTAACTGACCCAACCTGGCAGGGGGACATACAGAGCGAGGACAGCAGCACACAAGGGGGAGGGAGGCATACCACCACAACAGGCAGGAAGAAGCAGTGTGGTGGCCGCAGACACAAAGCGGGAAAGCTTTCTTCGCAACGTCAACACGACGGAAGTTGCCAGGACAACTGTTAGGTCTTCCCGAGTCTGATTATTTTTCAAAGACTCTGCAGATAACCTCAGAAGGCCATTTGCACCACCTGCCAGGCCAGCATCAGCAGGGGTAGCAAAACTAGCAACCTGACCACCACCTGCATGATCAGGCACATGGCAGCAAAGCACCTGACTAAGTGGGCCGAAACCCAGGGTCCAGCAACAGTGTCTGCGGGTGACACCATTGCTTGTTCCGCTGTTGTACATGCACGCCATTCCCCTGTCCATGGCACATGCCAAGATGCCTCCCGCCCTGCACCTGTCTTTGCACACTCTCAAGTAGCACCATCAGCAAGCACGTCCACGACCTTGTCCGAGCGCAGCGTTCAGTTGTCCCTACCTCAGTCCTTGGAATGCAAGTGCAAATACGCTGCTAATGCCCCACAGGCCACACTACTAAATTCACACATTTCATGAATGCTTGCACTTAAAATGTTGCCTTTTAGGCTCGTGGAGAGGGAAGCTTTCCGCAACCCAAGCCACCACTATTTCTCCCGGTGTGCCATCCCCGCATTACACAAGCACTTGTCTCACAACATTAGACGTTCCCTCAACAACACAGTTACTGGGAAAGTCCACCTAACCACGGACACGTGGACAAGTGGTTGTGGGCAGGGACGGTACATCTCGCTGATGGCACACTGGGTTAACATAGTGGAAGCCGGGACCCGATCTGACCGTGGGACGGAACATGTCCTCCCTATGCCGAGGATTGCAGGCCCTGGGTCAATCAGGGTAGCCCCCACATTCTACAGCTCCTGAACCTCCTCCTCTTCAGCCTCCATCTCCGAAATGACCATATCAGTCGAAAGCTGGAAGCACTGCCTCGGCCAAGCGGCAACAGGCTGTGCTGAAGCTCATATGCTTAGGTGACAAACCACACAATGCTGAAGAGTTGTGGACAGCTATGAAAGAGCAGGCAGATCTGTGGCTCACACCGCTGAACCTACAGCCAGGAATGGTCGTGTGTGACAATGGCCGGAATCTGGTGGCGGCTCTGAGGCGAGGCAAGCTCACACACTTACCATGCCTGGCCCATGTGCTTAACCTCATGGTTCAAAGGTTTCTCAAAACCTACCTGGATCTGCCAGATCTGCTTGTCAAAGTCCGCCACCTGTGTGCCCATTTTAGAAAGTCAGCTACAGCTTCCGCTGCCCTTGCTGTGCTTCAGCAGCATTTGCAGATTCCTGCTCACTGACTTATCTGTGATGTCCCCACTCGTTGGAACTCTACATTGCAGATGTTGGGAAGGATTTGTGAGCAGAAGAGGGCAGTTGTTGGCTACCAGCATCAACAAGGCAATTAGTATTCAGGTCAGACTCCACACATAAAACCTCAGGAGTGGACATGGATGTCAGACATATGTACCATACTCCAAAACTTTGAGGACTCCACCAAGATGGTGAGCGGCAACGACGCCATAATTAGAGTCACCATCCCACTTCTCTATCTTCTGAAATGCTCTCTGCTCCCAACCAAGAGGATGCATTGCAGGCAGAGCACGATGAGATGGAGCAAGGAACCATACAGGGTGATTCCACACAGCCCAGCCTCATCTCATCCCAATGTGGATTGGGTGACAATGAGGAAGAGGAGGAGGAGGAAGAACAGGAGCTAGTTTCCTGCGCTATAGACGGTACTACCTGCACAACTGTCATACCGTCTGTTCAGCGTGGATGGCCTGAGGACAAAGAGGAGGAGGAAGAGAAGGAGGATGAGGAGGAGAGCATGATCAGTCGTCCTCTTGGTGAGGACACATAAGTCTTGCCTCTTTGCAGTTTGGCACACATGGCTGAGTTTATGTTATGCTGCCTTTCCCGTGACCCTCACGTTGTCGAAATTTTGGGTGACAGTCATTATTGGTTGGTGACACTTCTAGACCCATGCTACAAGGAGAGCCCTCTGACCTCTACATCTCTTGCAAGGGGCATTGGAGTTCCTCCAAATTTGTGGCAGCCATTGCTTCACTGCATAGGCAAAAAGTATGGAAGACCCACTTCCTAATAATGGGAACATTGTTTTCAGGAGGCCCTCCGGCCTCTACATCTCTTGCAAGGGGCATTGGAGTTCCTCCAAATTTTTGGCAGCTGTTGCTTCACTGCATAGGCAAACAGTGTGTGTAGGAGACCACCTTCCTAATAATGGGAACATTGTTTTCAGCAGGCCTTCCGACCTCTACGTTGCTTGCAAGGGGCATTGGAGTTCCTCCAAATTTTTGGCAGCCGGTGCATCACTGCATGGGCAAATAGTATAGGAGACGCACTTCCTAATAATGGGAACATTGTTTTCAGGAGGCCCTCCGACCTCTACATCTCTTACAAGGGGCATTGGAGTTCCTCCAAATTTTTGGCAGCCGGTGCTTCACTGCATAGGCAAACAGTATGGGAGACCCATTTCCTAATAATGGGAACATTGTTTTCAGGAGGCCCTCTGACCTCTACGTCTCTTGCAAGGATGCATTGGTGTTCCTCCATATTTTTGGCAGCCATTGCTTCACTGCATAGGCAAACAGTATGGGAGACCCTCTCCTTTCTAATGGAAATATGTTGTTACTGAGGGCCACCTCTATGTGTCTTTAAATTGTTAGTGGGGTTTTTCATAAATTTTGGCAGCCGTTGGACTCACTGCATACCCTATAACTGAATAGCAGACCCTCTCCTTTCTAATGGGCACATGTCATACTCGTTACTGTGGCCTAGCTCTATGTGTCTTAAAATTGTTAGTGGGGTTTTTCCCAAATTTTGGCTGCCCTTGCAGTCACAGCATGAGCATTACCACTATAGGAGACCTGCTCCTTTATAATGGGAACATTTTTTTTACTGAGACCCTCCTCTATGTCTCTTCAAAGGAGTATTGGGTTGCGTCCAAATTTTTGGCAGCCCTTGCAGTCACTGAATATGCATTAACAGTATAAGAGACCCACTCATTAATTATGGGAACAACAAAGCATAGCCGGCTGATGGCTCTCTAACAATAGCGAGGGCCAACTGCTGGCCCTTTAAGAATAGTAAGGGCCGCCTAATGGCCCCAAATAAAAAAGGCTTTGTGACTTTCAGAGTCCCTCCATCATAAATGAAGCAGGATGTGTCTGATGATGTGTCATACACCACATGGCCAGGTAAGGTTGTAAAATGTTAAAATGACATTTCCTGGTGAATGCATTTGTCTTGGTTGAAAGCAATGCAAAAGTTCAAAAACGCATCAAAAACATTACATGTGAACATAGGTGTGGAGGAGCATTTTTGTTTTTGTATATTTATTTTGCCTTATATACAAGTCATTACCCTGGAAAGGATGTTCCTTAACATATTTCGCAGGAAAATCCATTTTGGTTTCATTTTTGTATGTTTTATTGTGAGTCCGTAAAAGTGGCGTAATACCTCTGACAACATTGTTGATAGCATTGACCTAGGAGTCATAACTGCTTACAGGGGTCTTCCCCATGCTGTTCCTTTGATTATTTGAGCACTGTTCCCATCGATTTGTGCAATTTTTAGGCCCTCTGCAGACCGCCGGGTGGAACTGCCGGAAAAATGCACGAGTTTCCCATAGACTTACATTGGGCTCGTTACCCGGACCGAGCACTCGAGCATTTCAATTTGCTCGACCCGCGCAACGAGTACCGAGCATTTTAGTGCTCGCTGATCACTGCTCTTTAGTCATTACCTCCTGCCTTGTGACATTGTGTTTTTCCCAGTGCTGGGATATCATTATGTGGTGCATTATCCATGTTATGGTTAAGATGAAGAACCAATAGCCAATCAGAAATGTATTTAATAAGTTCCCCTGAATTTATCTAGGATACAATAAATATGCACAAATACAGTTTGCAGGTACAATCATATTTGCCAACTCTTCCTAGTTTTCCGAGTCTATCCTGAATTCTTGCCCACAGTCCCAGTTAAAGCTCAGCAGATAGATCCACAGAAAATTGACTTCAAGTCAAATTTCCTGAAATTCACAGGTCCCTATGAATTGAAAAACTCTGCCATTCAATTCACAAGGATTGGCCAAAAAAACACAACAGGCGCCAATTTACACATGGCTGAAGATTCAGAGAGTGGGCTAATAGGGTCTGGCATGGCCACGCGGGTTTCCCCATAAAGCTCTGCAGCTATCACATCACATGGTGTAGTGCAATCTCTGAAAAATGTTCAGATAGGAGGTCAGAGCGCACTGTTCATTCCACATAGGAACTGAAAAAGGTCTAGTTTAATTGTGGTGTACTACTGCAGTGCTGAATCACATTGAAAATGGCCATGATTGTCTCAGGCTGTGAATATTATTCCAAAGATTCAAATGATATAGTAAGGTACTGTACCTGTATGTGACTGAATGAAAATTTTGTGAAAATTTGGCCAAGCTGGTGAATTTGAACTTCAAATTTCTGGCCAACTCTAGTCCCGGCACATTCAGGACATTTTATGGTCATTCTGGGATGGGGTAACTGTGTTACCAAGAGATCAATTGAGTTTCTAGGTAGGACTTAAATGTTCTTGTTCCCTCAGCAGAAATGCTGGTAAGTACTACACAGTGACCATCAATAACCTTAAAATAGGTGAAATGGAAAATATAAATTATCTCTGTGAATAGGTATGAATACTGTATATTAGGAAGCATGTGAACAGTAAGTTTTTGAATTTGTTTTAACAGATGCAGAAAAAATGGAAAAGGTTAGGTTCTGCGTGACTTCAACAAGAACAGAATTGTGGAAGCAAGTTAACTGGGACAGATCATCTCCAAAATGGAAGACCTTGTAGAGTGTTCCCAATATACAGTGCTTCATTTTTCTTCAGAAAGTGTGCAGTAATAAAAAAAATATATAGAAAGAACCAGTTTCCACCCAGGCCTCCTTACCTTTTCTCTGCTGTCAATGAAGTGGAAATTCTGCTGTGAAATTAACATCTAAGCCAATTGAAAGAAATTCGTTCCGATTGACATAGAGCTTCTCAGCATTATTGATATGTAGGTATGATGGCGAACGTCTTCAATATTCAAATGGGTAAAAAATCAGGTTGGTCAATGAATGGCCCATACACTTTAGATAACTGTCCCCTCAGTTCAGCCTATTATGCATCTTTATTTCAACTGTGTGAATAGAAAAAGACACCGTGAGACTCTCTAGAGCAGGGATGTCAAACGTAAACACACAGGGGGCCAAAATGTAAAATTTGATCAAAGTCACTGGCCAACCAGAATACAGTATAATGGGCCCGACATAGTCCTCCATACAGAATACTGGGCCTCACAGAATCTTCCATACAGAATAATGGGCCTCACGTAATTCTCCATGCAGAATAATTGTCCTCACATAGTCCTCCATACAGAATAATGGGCCTCACCGAGTCTTCCATACAGAATAATGGGCCTCACGTAATTCTCCATACAGAATAATGGTCCTCATATAGTCCTCCATACAGAATAATGGGCCTCACATAGTTCCCCATACAGAATAATGGGCCTCACATAGTCCTCCATACAGAATAATGGCCCCACATAGGGGTGGCGATTCTGGTGTCGAGGGCCAAATATAACTACCTTGCAGGCCAGATTTGGCCCACGAGCCGGAGTTTGACATGTATGCTCTAGACAATAACTTATCTTCCTACAGGATAAAGAATCTACTATGCTGACATTCAACATGCCTGATCCTACTTTTCCAAATAATCTGCCATCATTGGATGGTTGGTAATCCCTATGTACATTATGTAGTCAACTGCTTCAGCCATAATCAGTAGGTTCACTCACCATCCACTAAGAAAGCAATAAAGTATTAAAAGGGTTGTGTGATTCATAAAAAAGTAGGTAGTCACCAGATAGGTAATGCTTTAAAATAAAAATATAAGCATTACTTACTTGTTGAATCCCCTGCCACTCGGGTGCTGCCTCTCAGCTGCCATTTTTGGTCTCCCAGCTGTATTGTACGTATTGTATGTTACATCCTTTCAACAATATGTAACCGCTGCAACCAATCACTGGCCACACGGTCTGCAAAGCATGGTCATTGAATCCAATGATTGGCTGTGGCCTTGTAAACAAAGACTGATGAAGAGCAGTGAAGAGGTGTTGTTGGAGCAGTGGATGCTTCAACAGGTCAGTAATGATTATTTTGGTATTTTACAACATTATTAACCCATTGCCCATCCTTGTATGAAAACAGACAACCCATTTAAGGTAAGATCCAATTTTTTCAAGGACATTGGATAATGCCATGTGAACCAGATCTGTTCAACTTTGCTCTCAGCTTGTGTGCACTAGCCATGGATAGTATTTTATTATCAGTAATGAACTGTATTATGTGTGGCTCAATTACAATCTGCTAAAGACTCCAAAAATCAATATGTAAAATATAGAAAGCAAATCCATGCAGAGCCTGTCTTCATTTCCTTCCTCATAGGGTAACATTTTCCTTTTTCATTATTAAGCAATCTGAGAAATAGCTCTCATTTTGGAAACTTTTCACCTTCTTCGTTGCAAATCCATTATCACCAAAAAAACACAGTTTTATCATTATGTCAGTGATGAAGAAAATCACAACCCAGCAGGCTTTTACACCACATGCATCCAAAACCCCTAATTCTTCTGGCAAAGTATGAAATCATTCTTCCACTGATCTCACTTGTGGTCAGGCCTTAGAATAGGACAATCCGTCAATGCGCTGATTTGGTTCAGCAGGTGTTGGCTGTGCAATCGTTCATTCCCGGCTAATCTGCTAGCGGCTGTCAAGGGTTATAGAGTATATATTGAGTTTGTGTCAGCCTGGGATGACCAATAGCTCCCAGCCGCGGAATGTGCTCTGACAGTGATGATATTACTGAATTAAACTAGGTGATGGATGTTCCCGAGGCCTGCAAACAAAGAGACCTTGAACTGTCTTAAAAAAAAACACGACGATCCATTTTACTTGATGGAGCCGCCCTTAAATAATAACAACATAAATATATATAGGAACAGGCAGGCATGGATGAAAGAGAATAAAACAAGAAGGACTACAGAAGCTTTAGTAACAAAATCTAAAAATCCTTCAAAAGGGTTCGGATCGATTTTTTTTTATAAGATGTGATATGATCTGAAAAATTGAATGAATATAAAAAATGATTGGGTTAACAAACAACTTTTTGCATACACATATTTTTATTATTAAGTTGTATTTTGGGTATTGTTTTTGGAAAAAAATCATTAGAAATTAATAATTAGAAACAAACCTTTGAATATGAAAAGAAGTTCTCTAAAGAATCCAGTGACGCAAAGTTTCCAGCTCAGAGCTTCAATATAAGGATTCTCGTGAAAATATGATGACCCACCTCTCATTTGGATACCAACAATACTCCAATGTTCAAACTTCAAAAAATCCTTTCAACAGGAACCCCCCATTTTTTAGATGCCAACATGCTATATATGTCCAAACAATAGTGACATTGAATATAAGGCATAAAACAGAATCATATAAAGTGCAAATATCAAATACATACAAAGAACCAGTAACAAATCCATAAAGGACAAAAAAAATAACAGATCCATATGCGGGTCAAATAAAAGAGGCAAGATCACATTTCCAGACAGCAAATAGCTTGCTCACTATATATACTGGAAGCCTGTGCAAGCATTTCTTCTGTGGTGTTGCTATCAGTGAGTGTGTCAAGAGTGGGAGAAGAGGGTTGCATTGACAATCCAACACAATGGGCAGCACTTTGAACACATTTTATAAGTGGTCATAAACTTGTAAAAAACTCAAGAAAAAATAAAGTTACGTTAAAACTAAGCACACCATTGTTTTTCTTGTGAAATTATCAATAAGTTTGATGTGTCACATGACCCTCTTCCCATTGAAAAAAATAAAGTTGGATCCAAAATAGCCGACTTCAAAATGGCCGCCATGGTCACCACCCATCTGGAGAAGTTTTCCCCTTCCCATATACTAATGTGCCACAAACAGGAAGTTGATATCACCAACCATTTCCATTGAATTTAGGTGTATCCATATAAATGGCCCACCCTGTATATATATGTATATACACTGCTTCAAAAAAATAAAGGGAACACTTAAACAACAGAATATAACTCCAAGTAAATCAAAGTTCTGTGAAATCAAACTGTCCACTTAGGAAGCAACACTGATTGACAATCAATTTCACATGCTGTTGTGCAAATGGAATAGACAATAGATGGAAATTATTGGCAATTATCAAGACACCCTCAATAAAGGAGTGGTTCTGCAGGTGGGGACCACAGACCACATCTCAGTACCAATGCTTTCTGGCTGATGTTTTGGTCACTTTTGAACGTTGGTTGTGCTTTCACACTCGTGGTAGCATGAGACGGACTCTACAACCCACAGAAGTTGCTCAGGTAGTGCAGCTCATCCAGGATGGCACATCAATGCGAGCTGTGGCAAGAAGGTTTGCTGTGTCTGTCAGCGTAGTGTCCAGAGGCTGGAGGCGCTACCAGGAGACAGGCAAGAACACCAGGAGACGTGGAGGAGGCCGTAGGAGGGCAACAACCCAGCAGCAGCAACGCTACCACAGCCTTTGTGCAAGGAGGAACAGGAGGAGCACTGCCAGAACTATGCAAAATGACCTCCAGCAGGCCACAAATATGCCTGTGTCTGCACAAATGGTTAGAAACCGACTCCATGAGGGTGTTTTTAGAGCCCGAAGTCCACAGATGGGGGTTGTGCTCACAGCCCAACACCGTGCAGGACGCTTGGCATTTGCCACAGAACACCAGGATTGGCAAAGTCGCCACTGGCGCCCTGTGCTCTTCACAGATGAAAGCAGGTTCACACTGAGCACATGTCAGCAAATTCAACTTTGTACATGTGACGCCCTCCCTGAGCAGATGGGGGGGGGGACTCGGAGACGGGCCTTGCTGATGTTGTGTGGATACAGTCGTGGCCGTGACCCGTTCCGTGCCCAGGGCTGTCACATAAAAAATGGGCTTTTGGATAAGTGGTTGTTCGACTACGCCACCTGTGGTTTCTGGTGAAAGCCACCAGCGCTGCAACCGTCCTCTGAGGCTGATTTTCTGGCAGCTTGGTTGGTACTACTCCCCACAGGCGGAGTAGGCCTCAGGGCAGTGTTTGATGAACTGTGTGGAGGTATGATGGGTGCAGTGCCGCGCAGGAATAAACAAGCGGAGGCGGTGAATGAAGTCATCCGGGTCTTTACTCACTTTAGATGAACTTTCAGCCGCAAAGCTTCTCTCTGCTACACACGGCGTACTGCGGCCACCAAGAAGGGGGTTCAGCACTTCCCAGGTAGATCAGGAGCACCTGTCGAGACCCCGCTGGTGTGTTCCTCTCCTTAGTAAGTTCTCCCACTGAGTCTTCTCCTGACTGTGTGTGGTATGAACGTGGTGTAAGGCCGGGGCCAACTGGGTAGACGCAGTTTGAGAGATACAGGTGGCGACTCCGCTCCGTCCATATCCCCCTGGGATCAACTAAGCCTCCGGGCTTTTCTGACTGAGACGTGAAGTGACAAAGTCAGATATCGGGGGCCGGTTACCCCTTTTGCAGGAGGAGTCCCTCTGGCTAGGCCAGAGTGAAGAATACAGGTGGCGACTCCGCTCCGTCCGTATCCCCCTGGGATCCACTAAGCCTCCGGGCTTTTCTGACTGAGACGTGAAGTGACAAAGTCAGGCCTTCTTCCCATGGGCTTGGACGGGTGGCCTCTGCCTGACGGGCCTGTGATTTGGCAGCCTTGGCGCGCACTTCCAGGCGCTCACAGCGGATCCTCCTCTCTCACTGCTCCTTCTCGAGCTGGAGGAGCACCTTAAGGCAGGACTCCTCCCGCCTCCGCGCTTCGGACTGGGTCTCCCGGGGAAGCCCATCAGGTCGCCCCCCTGCTTGTCCCAGGCAAACTCTTCGGCCACTGGGCAGGTGACCGGAGGTGCGGGCAGCGGCAACAGCAGGGGTTGCTGCGGGCCCTCTATTAGTGCGGACCAGGCCGGGTTGGGGCAGGTGTACACCCAGGAGAGTGCAGGGTTTTCCAGATCAGGAGTCGGGAGGCATAGCAGGCCTCCAGGAGTGGTGGTGGCTTGGGCCTCGGCCTCCGGAGCCAGGAGTTGCTCCCAAACGATGGCGCCCGGGGACAGGGGTGACGGCAGGAGATCTAGGAGGACTTCAGTGCGTCCCACGCCCGGGACAGGGGTTTCGTCCTTACCCGCTCTTGGGCTGCACAGGGCCTCCTGGGCTTCCTCCACCTGGGCTGAGGCCTCAATGGTCAGGCACAATGAGCTCTGGCGGCGGGCCTTGATCTTCCGCAGCACCTCTTCCCTCCATTCGGCAGCGGCCAGTCGTTGGGCCTCTTCGACCCTGCGGGTCAGATCCTGCGTTTCACCGCGGAGGAAGTCGGCCTCGTCCGTGGTCAGGTGGATTTCCTCCATAGTGAGGGAGGTGGCAGCTGATGGGCCAGTGACGGAGAGCTTCTCCTTGGTGGCGTCCATCTCTGCTGCAAGGTGCGGTCTTCTTCTCCTCCTCCTTTTGGGGCGGCTCCAGGGCGGCTGGCTGACGGGCACTCCTTGGGACGTCCCATCCATCTTGATGGACACTACTATGCGGACTGTCTCTGCTGGAGGGGGTGGTCGGCACTTTTGGCGCCATTGGGGAGCCAGGCCCACAATGGGAGGTCTTAGGTTGCTGTCGGTTTTGCACATAATGGCGTCCGTTCTTCTTGGGCGGGCGCCACTTTGAGTGTATAAAGACAGTCTTTTGCGAAAGGCGCACAGTACCCGGCGGCAATGGGGATTAACTTATTCCGTTGCTGCGGGCACGCGATCCTGCCTACTACGCCAGTTTTGTGACGCCCTCCCTGAGCGGATGGGGGGGATACTCGGAGCCGGGCCTTGCTGATGTTGTGGGGATGCAGTCGTGGCTTTGACCCGTTCCATGCCCAGGGCTGTCACATAAAAAATGGGCTTTTGGATAAGTGGTTGTTCGACTACGCCACCTGTGGTTTCTGGTGAAGGCCACCAGCGCTGCAACAGTCCTCTGAGGCTGATGTTCTGGCAGCTTGGTTGGTACTACTCCCCACAGGCGGAGTAGGCCTCAAGGCAGTGTTTGATGAACTATGTGGAGGTATGGTGGGTGCAGTGCAGCGCAGGAATAAACAAGCGGAGGCGGTGAATGAAGTCATCCGGATCTTTACTCACTTTAGATGAACTTTCAGCCGCAAAGCTTCTCTCTGCTACACACGGCGTACTGCGGCCACCAGGAAGGGGGTTCAGCACTTCCCAGGTAGATCAGGAGCACCTGTCGAGACCCCGCTGGTGTGTTCCTCTCCTTAGTAAGTTCTCCCACTGAGTCTTCTCCTGACTGTGTGTGGTATGAATGTGGGGTAAGGCCGGGTCCCACTGGGTAAAAGCAGTTTGAGAGATACAGGTGGCGACTCCGCTCCGTCAGTATCCCCCTGGGATCCACTAAGCCTCCGGGCTTTTCTGACTGACACATGAAGTGACAAAGTCAGATATAGGGGGCCGGTTACCCCTTTTGCAGCAGGAGTCCCTCTGGCTAGGCCAGAGTGAAGAATATAGGTGGCGACTCCGCTCCATCCATATCCCCCTGGGATCCTTTTGCCTGTGGAGCCTATCTCCTCTGCTCCCCTCCAAGGCCTTCTTAGTACAGGACCCTGACCGGGCAGAGACACTTGTTAAGTCTGACCCGCTCCTCGTCTCAAGGCCAGAGAGCGAGGACCGCGAATCTTCAGCCAGCTACAGACTCAAGCTGGACCCTGACAGAAGACCCTCAATCAAAAGACCTTGAACTAAAGATGGCCATATATTATATATGATTCTATAAGTGCTTCCTGTAAGTGTTTCCTCCACCCTCACCCACTACTTTGTTCCCCCTATGTTTGGTTCCCCCCATCTCCTCTATCCCGGGACGGGCAGCACCCTGGTGCATTTAGGCCCCCTACAGGACAGGAGTGGTGTAGTGTTGAGTGTGAAGTGGGGTCCTGAGTGATGCTCCATCCTTACCTGGAAGAGGAGATACCACACCTCTATCTGAGGTGTAGTAACCCAGTGGCGACTGAACCCTCAGGGGCGCCACATACAGAACAAAGTATTCAATGAGAATATTTCATTCATTCAGATCTAGGATGTGTTATTTGAGTGTTCCCTTTATTTTTTTGAGCAGTGTATATATATACAATACAGACCAAAAGTTTGGACACATCTTCTCATTTAAAGATTTTTCTGCATTTTCTTGACTATGAAAATTGTACATTCACACTGAAGGCATCAAAACTATGAATTAACACATGTGGAATTATATACTTAACAAAAAAGTGTGAAACAACTGAAAATATGTCTTATATTCTAGGTTCTTCAAAGTAGTCACCTTTTGCTTTGATGACTGCTTTGCACACTCTTGGCATTCTCTTGATGAGCTTCAAGAGGTAGTCACCAGAAATGGCTTTCACTTCACAGGTGTACCCTGTCAGGTTTAATAAGTGGGATTTCTTGCCTTATAAATAGGGTTGGGACCATCAGTTGTGTTGTGTAGAAGTCTGGTGGAAACACAGCTGATAGTCCTACTAAATAGACTGTTATAATTTGTATTATGGCAAGAGAAAAGCAGCTAAGTAAAGAAAAACGAGTGGCCATCATTTCTTTAAGAAATTAAGGTCAGTCAGTCCGAAAAATTGGGAAAACTTTGAAAGTGTCCCCAAGTGAAGTTGCAAAAACCATCAAGCGCTACAAAGAAACTGGCTCACATGAGGACCGCCCCAGGAAAGGAAGACCAAGAGTCACCTCTGCTTCTGAGGCAAAGTTTATCCGAGTCACCAGCCTCAGAAATCGCAGGTTAACAGCAGCTCAGATTAGAGAGCAGGTCAATGCCACACAGAGTTCTAGCAGCAGACACATCTCTTCAACAACTGTTAAGAGGAGACTTTGTGCAGCAGGCCTTCACGGTAAAATAACTGCTAGGAAACCACTGCTAAGGACAGGCAACAAGCAGAAGAGACTTGTTTGGGCTAAAGAACACAAGGAATGGACATTAGACCAGTGGAAATCTGTGCTTTGGTCTGATGAGTCCAAATTTGAGATGTTTGGTTCCAACCACAGTGTCTTTGGGCGACGCAGAAAAGGTGAATGGTTGGACTCTACATGCCTGGTTCCTACCGTGAAGCATGGAAGAGGAAGTGTGATGGTGTGGGGGTGCTTTACTGGTGACACTGTTGGGGATTTATTCAAAATTGAAGGCATACTGAACCAGCATGGCTACCACAGCATCTTGCAGTGGCATGCTATTCCATCCGGTTTGCGTTTAGTTGGACCATCATTTATTTTTCTACAGGACAATGACCCCAAACACACCTCCAGGCTGTGTAAGGGCTATTTGACCAAGGAGGAGAGTGATGGGGTGCTACGCCAGATGACAGTCACCAGACCTGAACCCAATCGAGATGGTTTGGGGTGAGCTGGACCGCAGAGTATAGGCAAAAGGGCCAACAAGTGCTAAGCATCTCTGGGAACTCCTTCAAGATTGTTGGAAGACCATTTCCGGTGACTACCTCTTGAAGCTCATCAAGAGAATGCCAAGAGTGTGCAAAGCAGTCATCAAAACAAAAGGTGGCTACTTTGAAGAACCTAGAATATAAGACATATTTTCAGTTGTTTCACACTTTTTTGTTAACTATATAATTCCACATGTGTTAGTTCATAGTTTTGATGCCTTCAGTGTGAATGTACAATTTTTATAGTCATGAAAATACAGAAACATCTTTAAATGAGAAGGTGTGTCCAAACTTTTGGTCTGTACTATATATATATATATATATATATATATATATATATATATATATATATATATTTATATATATATATATATATGAATATATATATATATATATATATATATAAATATACATATATATACAGTACAGACCAAAAGTTTAGACACACCTTTTCATTTAAAGATTTTTTCTATATTTTCATGACTATGAAAATTGTACATTCACACTGAAGGCATCAAAACTATGAATTAATACATGTGGAATTATATACTTAACAAAAAAGTGTGAAACAGCTGAAAACATGTCTTATATTCTAGGTTCTTCAAAGTAGCCACCTTTTGCTTTGATGACTGCTTTGCACACACTTGGCATTCTCTTGATGAGCTTCAAGAGGTAGTCACCGAAAATGGTCTTCCAACAATCTTGTAATAGTTCCCAGAGATGCTTAGCACTTATTGGCCCTTTTGCCTTCACTCTGCGGTCCAGCTCACCCCAAACCATCTCGATTAGTTTCAGGTCTGGTGACTGTGGAGGCCAGGTCATCTGGCGTAGCACCCCATCACTCTCCTTCTTGGTCAAATAGCCCTTAGACAGCCTGGAGGTGTGTTTGGGGTCATTGTCCTGTTGAAAAATAAGTGATGGTCCAACTAAACGCAAACCGGATGGAATAGCATGCACTGCAAGATGCTGTGGTAGCCATGCTGGTTCAGTATGCCTTCAATAAATCCCCAACAGTTTCACCAGCAAAGCACCCCCACACCATCACTCCTCCTCCTCCATGCTTCACAGTGTGAACCAGGCAGGTAGAGTCCATCCGTTCACCTTTTCTGCGTCGCACAAAGACACGGTGGTTGGAACCAAAGATCTCAAATTCGGACTCATCAGACCAAAGCACAGATTTCCACTGGTCTAATGTCCATTCCTTGTGTTCTTTAGCCCAAACAAGTCTCTTCTGCTTGTTTCCTGTCCTTAGCAGTGGTTTCCTAGCAGCTATTTTACCATGAAGGCCTGCTGCACAGTCTCCTCCTAACGGTTGTTGAAGAGATGGGTCTGCTGCTAGAACTCTGTGTGGCATTGACCTGCTCTCTAATCTGAGCTGCTGTTAACCTGCGATTTCTAAGTCTGGTGACTCGGATAAACTTATCCTCAGAAGCAGAGGTGACTCTTGGTCTTCCTTTCCTGGGGAGGTCCTCATGTGAGCCAGTTTCTTTGTAGCGCTTGATGGTTTTTGCAACTGCACTTGGGGACACTTTCAAAGTTTGCCCAATTTTTCTGACTGACTGACCTTCATTTGTTAAAGTAATGATGACTACTCGTTTTCCTTTACTTAGCTGCTTTTTTCTTGCCATAATACAAATTCAAACAGTCTATTCAGTAGGACTATGAGCTGTGTATCCACCAGACTTCTGCACAACACAACTGATGGTCCCAACCCCATTTATAAGGCAAGAAATCCCACTTATTAAACCTGACAGGGCACACCTGTGAAGTGAAAACCATTTCCGGTGACTACCTCTTGAAGCTCATCAAGAGAATGCCAAGAGTGTGCAAAGCAGTTATGAAAGCAAAAGGTGGCTACTTTGAAGAACCAAGAATATAAGACATATTTTCAGTTGTTTCACACTTTTTTGTTAAGTATATAATTCCACATGTGTTAATTCATAGTTTTGATGCCTTCAGTGTGAATGTACTATTTTCATAGTCATGAAAATACAGAAAAATCTTTAAATGAGAAGGTGTGTCCAAACTTTTGGTCTGTACTGTATATTTTATATATATATATATCAATGGCATATCTAGGAGGGGGGCTTGCAGGGCATTTCCTCCAGAAGAAGCCAGCAAGGGGGTGTCATGAGCTGCCTGATGAGACAGTCAAAGGTGTCTTCCAGGTGGCTGAATTGTGTCACCCCCCTGAGAAGGAATCAGCCATTCTCTGAGCCAACTGCTGACTTCACTCTACTGCACTATATAGGCAAACATCGGTATGGTAAGCGCTCCAGTGGAGCAGAAGAAATCAAAATTGTATTTTTATAGGAAATCTAGTGACGGGACAGTATAGGGAGGAGGAGAAGTTTGAGAAGGCAGTAGAGCAGGGATAGAATGTGTGAAGAAAGTGTACAGGGGCAAGAAAGGAATGTGTGAGGAGACAGGGAAGTGGATGGGACATGTGAGGAGACAGTATGGAGAGCAGGAGGGGGAATCTGTGAGGAGACACTATAGGGAGGGAGGTGGAGGCGACAATAGGGGGAAGAAATGTATGCAGATGGGGAAAGTGTGAGGAGGGGGCACAGTATAGGGCCTGAGCAGTATAGAGGGGACACAGTGTGAGGAGACAGTGTGAAGAGGGGGCCCAGTATGAAAAGGAGAGGACAGTGTGGTCAATATATATTATAATAGGGACAGTAAGCGTGGGAGTCATATTTTGTACATGAAGCACAGTGAGGGACAATCATTTATTCAAGGGCGCAGCATAGGGCAGATATTTCTATCCAGAAGCATTATAATCAAACTGTTATTTTTAAAGACACTATAATTAGAATGTGTTGTAGAAGACCAGAGAAGAGAGAAGTCTGCAGAGACAAGCTGTGCATGTGAAAAGTCATCATGGTGTCTGGATAAGATGGATCAGAAAGAAAGAAAACAACTCCAATTAGAGATACCACCTATAAAGTACCTGGGTGTAAATGTTTATTTATGATACTGCTAGCGTTTCATCAGTTCTGTGGTTCTTGCAAAGTCCACAGTCTGATCATGGCAGGTAAGAACAACTTCCAGCATCTCCTTACTTTTGTTAAGAATATACTGGGAGTTGTAGGTACATGTGATACAATTGTATATGGTGCTTACCTGACATTACAATTGATCGCTGTACTACTGTAAGCTTGGTGACGTATTCATGCACTAATGGTGGTTCTGGGGCTGTATGCATGTACTGATAGTGGTTCTGGTGCTTTATTCATGTACTGATGGTGGTTCTGGTGCTGTATGTCTATACATACTGATGGTGGTTCTGGTGATGCATTTCTATACTGATTGTGGCTTTGGTGATGTATTTCTGTACTGATGGGGGCTGTGATGCTGTATTTCTGTACTGATGAGGGCTGTGATGCTATATCTCTGTACTGCTGGTGTATCCAGTGATGTATTCCTGTGCTGTTATTAGTTCTGATCCTGTACACATGTAACAATCCATAACTTATATGATACATGACCATGTTAATAAAGTATTGTGCTGTCTGACAAGTAAGGGTTACTACTACTTTTGTATTTATGCTAGGAGCATTAAAAGACTTGTTAAGGTTTGTAATTATGTCACCTATAACAGCAACACTATCAGCTTTAGTTCCACTCAGTCCTATGTTTTATATACCAGAATTTCAATTTTGTCGAGAATACCTGAATTTGTTCAGCCCCTGAGTCTCCTTACCCACAGCCGCCAAGGAGTTAAGGAAGATATTTCACTTGAACAACTTCTTCTAGTTAATATATTCGAGGAGATGAACAGTCAGCTGTACATGGATAACATTGGGGCAGAGGAATACAGAGCTTAAACACTTGCTAAAAAGGAAGATAGAAATGTTTATCAAATGGAAAGAGGAAATTATATCTAAAGAAGAATATAATGCTGTCTGTAGAACCTGTAGGGCACGCATCAGATTAGCTAAAGCTGATAATGAATTAAGGCTTGCAAGAGATGTCAAAAGCAATAAGAAAGGATTTTGGGAGTATGTCAAAAGTAAAAGAAAAGTCAAAGATGCTATAGGATTTTTGCAGGAAGAAAATGGTAAAGTGGTAAAAAATTATGCTAAGAAGACCGAACTTATAAATTCCTATTTTGCATCTGTTTTCTCTTAGAAAGCAAATGTAAGATCAACAGATCTTCACTGTACTATTGAAGAAATAGAAGAATCCACACTATCTATAAACAGAGAGATAATGAGGGAATACTTAGCTAACATAAATGAATTCAAGTCTCCGGGTTCAGATGAATTACATCCTAGGGTACTGAAGGAAGTAGCAGAGGAAATTATTAAACCACTCTCCATAATGTTTGAAAATTCTTGGAGAACAGTAGAAGTCCCAGAAGACTGTAAAAGAGCAAACCTATCTTCAAAAAGGGGAAGAAGGTAGATCCAGGGAACTAAAGGCCTGTGAGGCTTATTTCTATACCAGGAAAGATCTTTGAACTAATGATTAAACAACATGTATACAAGTACCTTTATGAGAATTAAATGATTAACCAGAGGGTTTGTAACTAATAAATCATGTCAGATTAACTTAATTTCCTTCTATGACAGAATTACTGACTGGGTGGATCAGGGAAATGCAGTAGATATAGTAAATCTTGACTTCAGCAAAGCATTTGACAAAGTATCTCATACCATCCTTAATGACCATCTATGAAATGGACAAAGCAACTGTTAGGTGGATTCATAACTGGCTTAGTGATCGGACCCAAAGAGTGGTAATAAATGGTTGCACATCCAGTTGGAAGAATGTCTCAAGTGGGGTACCACAAGGCTCTGTCCTGGGCTCTGTGTTATTCAACATCTTTATCAATGATTTAGATCAGGGGTCCTCAAACTACGGCCCGCGAACCACATGCAGCCCGCGGAGGATTTTTATCTGGCCAGCCGGGCTGTGGGCGGAGGAGAGCGGTGTCAGCGCCCGCTCCCTCCCGCTTGCTCAGGGCCCCGGCAGCCGGATACTTACCTCTCCCCATGCCTCTGCAGATCCGCTGTCTTCCTGCTGTGCGCTCCCTGTGACATCTCAGGTCAGAGGGTGCGGTGACGTCTTTCCACCGTGCCCTCCCCTGAGCCGTCACAGGCAGCGCAGAGCGGGAAGACGCCGGCGATCCTGGAGTCCGGACCTGAGCAGCGGCAGCAGGTGAGAAGTGAGGTATTTTTTTTTTTTTAATGTATGGAGGCATGGGGCATAATATTAGGGGTGACATCCTGCATGGGGCATAATATGGGGGGGTGACATCCTGCATGGGGTATAAAGAGAGGGGGGTAATATCCTGCATTGTGCATTATAACGACAGGGGAGTGATATCCTCCATGGGGCATTATATGGGGGGGTGACATCCTGAATGGGGCATTATAATGACAGGGGAGTGATATCCTGCATGGGGCATTATATGGGGGGGTGACATCCTGAATGGGGCATTATAATGACAGGGGAGTGATATGATGCATGGGGCATTATATGGGGGGGTGACATCCTGAATGGGGCATTATATGGGGGTGACATGCTGCATGGGGCATTATATGGGGGGTGACATGCTGCATGGGGCATTATATGGGGGGGTGACATCCTGAATGGGGCATTATAAAGACAGGGGAGTGATATCCTGCATGGGGCATTATATGGGGGGAGGTGACATCCTGAATGGGGCATTATAAGGGGGGGTGACATGCTGCATGGGGCATTATATGGGGGGTGACATCCAGCATGGGGCATTATATGGGGGGTAACATCCTGAATGGGGCATTATAAAGACAGGGGAGTGGTATCTTGCATGGGACATTATATGGTGGGAGAAAGGGACATCCTGCATGGGGCATTATATGGGGGTGACATCCTGCATGGGGCATTATAAGGGTGGAACAGCCTGTATGGGGCATTATAAGGGGGGAACAGCCCGCATAGGACATTATAAGGGGGAAACAGCATGCCTATTGAGGACCTATGCTGCCTATTGGGGACATTTACCTGCCCATTGAGGACCTATGCTGCCTATTGGGGACATTTACCTCCCCATTGAGGACCTATGCTCCCTATTGGGGACATTTACCTGCCTATTGGGGACATTTACCTGCCTATTGGGGACCTATGCTGCCTATTGGGGACATTTACCTGCCCATTGAGGACCTATGCTGCCTATTGGGGACATTTACCTGCCTATTGGGGACATTTACCTGCCTATTGGGGATATTTACCTGCCTATTGGGGACCTATGCTGCCTATTGAAATACCGGTTGATTTAACTTTACTTGTTCTTCATTTTAAATACTGTATTTGTTCCTGTATTGTTTTTTTTACTTCAAAATAAGATATGTGCAGTGTGCATAGGAATTTGTTCATAGTTTTTTTTTTAAAATTATATTCCGGTCCTCCAATGGTCTGAGGTAAAGTGAACTGGCCCCCTGTTTAAAAAGTTTGAGGACCCCTGATTTAGATGAAGGAATTGAGGATAAACTGATTACATTTTCTGATGACACAAAGCTAGGAGGAAGAAGCTAATCATAACATCATCCATTTGAAGGCTATTAATTTGGAGGTGTTAGGCCGGCCTTATGGTGAGGTGAGTGAATGGATTATGTTCATCAAGTCGCCACAATGCCAAAAATATATCTCCCATAAATATTGGGTTGATGCAAACCCCAATGTTCATCACTGACCACGGGGTGAGGTGTCTATGATAATTCCTTCGAACAGAGAAAGCCGCTGCCTCAGTATGTGTACATCTTCACCTCTGAGTATACAAATTCAAGATTTGTGCGGCCTGACTGGCTCTTAGCAGATACCCTACTGCAATTACTTATGCATGGAAGGAGGTCCTACTTCAATGGAGGTTGAAGTGTCAGCTTTTTTTGTCTTCCCCAGTTAAAATTAATCCCGTATGTTCATTGTGAGGGTGATATGTCCCCTCTCCGGAGATGTCTTTATGGATACAATTTTTTTCTACGACATCTACCCTTTAGAGGTGGTATGGGAGACTGATTTATAGATCATCTCCCAAGTCCATCTCCTTGGCATCCCCCTGGCGGAATATCATATCAACATTGCCATGTTTGCTTCCCTAAAATTGTAAAGTGCTGCGGAATATGTTGGCGCTATAAAAAATAAAAGTATTATTATTACTCTTCTTGTGCTGAATGGTAAAATCATACTGCCGTAGAGCCAAGCTCCACCGCAGTAGTTTACCATTGTCTCCAGCTATCCGCTGCAGCTAGCTGAGTGGTTGGTCAATATGGTGAAGTTGTGCCCATATAGGTAGGACAGCACCTTCTGCTGGGCCCTCGCGAGACACTCCGTCTCTACAGTGGCATAGACCTCTTCCCATAGTAGGAGCTTGCAGCTGAGGAACATCACTGGATGCTTTTCCCCCTCCCCATTTACCTGGCTGAGCACGGCACCTAAGCAAATGCACTGGCATCTGTTTGAACTACAGACTGCCGGGCAAAGTCTGGGGCTTGTAGAACTGGGGAACTGACAAGGGCAGCTTTCATTGCTGTGAAGGACCATTCCCAGTCAGCCACTCAGTAGCTTCTTTATGCTGAGGTCCATCAGAGGCTTAGCAAGGGGACTATAGTTGGAGACGCACTTCCTATAGTACCCTGCCATATGTAAGAAGGACAAAACCTGCTTCTTGGTGTTGGGGGTAGGCCAGGAGATCATAGCAACAACCTTCCAGGGCTCTGGTTTCGGAGTTCCGCCACCCACTATGTCACCGAGGTACTACACCTATGTCATTAGTATTTGACATTTTCCTGGCTTTATAGTCAAACCAGCACCCTGGATCTACCTGAACACCTGCTTTAGATACCTAAGTAGTGTTGAGCCACCCCCGTAGTGTTCGAGTTCGGTTCGGTTCGTCGAACACCCGTGTGTTCGCCGAACTGTTCGTCGAACTGTTCGTCGAACACCTTCGAACACCGTTAAAACCAATGGCAGGCAAACAAAAACACATAGAAACACATAGAAAACACCTTCAAAGGTGTCCAAAAGCTGACAAACTGCTCAGAAGACATAACTAACACATGGAAAAGTGACAAGTACATATAGTCATGCGAAAATAAAAGAGGTGGAGGAGTAAAAGGAGGGGGAGACACAGATATAGGCATGTCATGCCCTTCTAAAATCCAAAAAGTGAGAAGCCGACACGGCCAGTCCGCTCCTGCCCGTGCCACCTCCGTGTCGCCGGGTTTGTGCCAGAGCCGCGGTGAACCCTGATGGCCAGCCCCCCTCTCCCAATACTGGTGCCTGTCCGCTGGTGGGTCGAGCGAGCCCCCCTGTGGTGGAGGCAGCTCTAAGCTTTTTAATTTAAATTGTCTCTCTAATTTGAATGAATACACTTTAAATCCATTTACAAGGATCTATTGGAGGGCAAGTCTCATGCCAGCAGCCGCGTAATTCCAGCTCCAGTAGCGTCCACTAAAGCTGCTGCAGTTAAAAAGCTTTTATAAGGATCGAGCTCAGCTGTCCACCGCAAGGCATCCTACTGCCAGTCCCAGCCCCTATGCCTTGGGGTGCCTCCTGATGCTCTTCACTAAGTATCCCATGGTCCCGAAGCATTTCCTTTGAAAAAATTAAGTGTCTAAACTACAGGTGGTGTAACTTGCTTAACAGCCGGGATAATCCGCTGACTAGCAGACACTGCTACTAGGCACAAAGTATTTCCTGGGCTAGATGCAGTTAAAAATTTGTAATTAGATACTCTCGTTGGATGCTGAGAAAGCATTCCATAGAGTCTCCTGGCACGCCATATATGATTCTCTTAAAAAGCTTGGGGTAGGGGTCTAGGGGACCCTTTTATAGCCAAAATCACGGCCCTGTATCACAATACGTCACCTAGGCTGAAGATAAATGGAACTGTAGCACCCTGAGGGCTCGGTTGCTACAGACGTATTGCACCTCACCCAGAGGTGTGATATCTCACTCTCAGGTAAGGATGGAGTGTGGATCAGGACCCGACACGTGCATGCATTACACCACATTGCCATGGGGCAGGGCGACCAATATGCCCCTGAGATGGGCACGACAGTCCCTGTCCCTGGCTGGAGTGGGGGGAGGGAACACTGAGGAAGGGGAACCCTGTAGTGCAGGAGCAGGGAGGAAGCAGTTCCTGGGTGCATTGATAAGGGAGTATAAAAGGTGGGCACCATCTTAGTTCAGTGCAGAGAAGTCTGAGCAGAAGTGGCAGGGAGCAGGGGCTCTGCATGAGCTCTGCTCCGGAGGCGGGCCTAGTAACAGAGGCCCAGGCCTGGAAGAGAGAGAAGGAAGGAAGAGGAGCGGAGAAGGCTCCAGGAACGAGGAATGAAGGGATCCCAGGGGTGCGGACGGGCGAGTCGCCACCGCACGCCCGAATCCACCTGCGTGGAGGGGTCAGGCCAAAGGGGGAGACCGGTCCCCGAACTAGTGGAGGCAGGAAACGACCCTCAGCTAGAAACCGTAGGCTCTGACATTTTATGTGGCGCAGCCCCTCGCTACACCCGCTAGGAAGGCACCACATAGGGTCAGGGAAACTGGCGCCAAGTTTACCAAGAGGAGGCCCGAGGCAGCCGGACAGAAGTGTTGGTAAGAAAGGCCAGACAAAGGACACACAAAAGGGGTCCTGTGAAGCGCTCCAAAGTTATCTGGGAGTTGTCTGAGCCCCTCACCTGGTGAGCACAGTACGACGTGGGCAGCCGTTACCTGCAGACGTGGTCTGGATAATAAGAACTGTGAGTAAAGGCCCTGAACTGCATCACTGACTCCGTGTCGTTACTGCTGCTGCCCTGCACCATCACCCCCATCCTCCGCATACACTGCCCTGAGGCTATACTCCTCCCTTGGGGAGTTATGCTACTCTCTGCTGCACCCACAACACCAGCCTCAGCGGTCTGCCCTGTAGCGGCGGTTCACTCTGACCGCAATCCACGGGTGGCGTAGTCGTACATTTAAACATCAAAACCACATAAATAGTTCCGCCACTGGTTTGACCGCCCTGACCCACGGAACCGGGTCGCCGCCACGAAGACTACAACCACCAGCATCCACCAAAAAGGGTCCGGCTCCGGGTGTCCCAAGGCCCAGGGGTTGCGTCAGAACATTTTCATCACCTTTCACAATCACCAATGGGACAAGGCAGGGATGTCCTCTGTCCCCTCTCTTATACATCCTAGTGACAGAGCACCTGCTCTCATCAATTCGCCATAACCCCAATATTAGGTGGATTGAGGTGGGAAGCACCGAGTACAAGTGCTCTCTATTTGCTGATGATGTCCTAGTATATATCACTCAATCACATATATCCATCCATGCTGTTATGGCTGAAATAGATCACTTTGTTACATGGTCAAATTTTAAAATCAATGCAGCGAAGTCTGAGGCCCTCGATGTCTCCCTCCCCAAATCCATATAGGATTCCATCCAGTCCAACTTTCCCTTTGCCTGGCCCTCACAGGGTATCAAATACTTAGGAATTCCTATTCATAGAGACCTCTCCCATCTATGTTATCTTAATTTTGGGCCCTTTATTGAACAACTCCATACAGACCACGGTTGGCAAGTTAGAACTGTAAGATTCACTACGTGAACCGCTGGTGTTTTGTGGAAAAGCACATGTACACTGCGTTCCAAATTATTATGCAAAAAGTGTTTAGGAGTGATAAGGGAAGAATTTGTTTGTTTGTCAGTTAAACTCATTGATGGTGATGTGTGTCAGGGCTCTTTATATCACTGTAAGCAATTGCAGACACCTGTGCTAATTAGTTTGGCAGGTGTGTCCAATGAAAGGCAAGACTACTTAAGAAGGCTCTCTCACATTATTAAGCAGCCTACATTTTCTGCCAAAATGGGAAAGAAAAAGGATGTGTCGGCTGCTGAGAAGCACCAAATTGTGGAGTGTTTAGGTCAAGGCATGACTACAATCAACATTGTGCGATGATCAGGATGAAGTGTCTTGGCAATCAAGAAGTATGTAGCTGATTCACAGTACACACGTGTGCGTGCTGATAAGGGCAAATTGAGGACTCTTTCCTACAGGCAATTACGTCAGGTTGAAAGAGCAGCGGCAAAAAAGCCTTGTCATAGCAGCAGACAAGTTTATGAAGCTGCTTGTGCCTCCAACGTCCCCCGAACAACAAGATGCAGGGTCCTTCAGAGGTTTGCAGCTGTGCATACGCCATCCTGTCGACCTCCTCTATCCACTTCACACAAGCAGAAACGGCTCCAGTGGGCCAAACATTACATGAAGACTGATTTCAAAACAGTTTTGTTCACGGATGAGTGCCGTGCAGCGCTCGATGGTCCAGATGGATGGAGTGGAGGATGGCTGGTTGATGGACACCCCACGCAAACACGGCTACAGCGCCAACAAGGAGGAGGTGGAGTAATGTTTTGGGCTGGAATCATGGGGAGAGAGATTGTCGGCCCCTTTAGGATCCCTGAAGGCGCTAAAGATGAACTCCATAATGTATGTGGATTTTCTCAAACAGCACTTCCTGCCATGGTTCAAGAAGAAGAACCGTGTATTTCACAGCAAGATCATTTTTCTGCATGATAATGCACCATCTCATGCTGCACATAAAACATCTGCATCTCTGGCTGATATGGGCATAAAAGGGGACAAACTTATGGTGTGACCCCCATGCTCCCCTGACCTCTACCCCATTCAGAACCTTTGGAGCATCATTAAAAGGAGTGTCTATGATGGCGGGAGGCAGTTCACATCTAAGCAACAGCTCTGGGAGGGTATTCTGTCCTCATGCAAAACAATTGAAGCAGAAACCATCCAAAACCTGACAAATTCAATGGACGAGAGAGTTCAGAAGCTCCTTTCGAACAAGGGGTCCTATGTGAAAATGTAACATCACCTAGAATAAAGTTTTGAGTTGAAAACTGTTTGATTTCAGTTTCTAACAACCTGCTAATGCTTATAATTTCAAAAATGACCATTTTTTTGGTCTTTATTAAAATGAAAAGGTTGATCGAAAAGTTTGGGGGATCTAAGAGTGTGGCAACCCAGTAGTCATGATTACTTCGAATTCTGACAATATGAGGGTCATGCTGCAGGTAGTGCAGCAAGAAGGCACTTATGTGTCTTGCGCATCTCGGAGCCCCAAAATTATTTTCCGGGCTAGATGCAGCTAAAAATTATTTTTAATTTTAAATCTGGTGAAGCTTTAGTATAGATGGCCTAATAGGATCAGTGCTGCACACTGCTACAAAGCCCAAATTATTTTCCAGTCAAGATACAGATAAACATGATTAGTAATTTGAAAGCTTAAAACGGTTGGTAGGGTGATTTTAACCAATCATCAAGCTTTTACTCTCCCCAGGATGACACAGGGGTAGAAAAGTCGTTTCGGATCCATGATTTGTTCATCTTTATGAACGTGAGTCTGTCTACATTATCAGTGGAGAGCCGCGTGCGCTTATCTGTCAGCACACCACCAGCAGCGCTGAACACACGTTCAGACAGAACGCTGGCTGCGGGGCATGACAAGATCTCCAAGGCGTAAGTGGCTAGCTCCGGCCATTTATCCAGATTGGAAGCCCAAAAAGAGCAAGGGTCCAGTGACACAGTCGTGGCTTCAATGTTTACTTGGAGATACTCCTGTACCATCGTCTCTAGGCGTTGACTATGTGTCAGACTTCTTGTCTCCTGTGGCCTTGCAAAGGATGGGCTAAAAAAGTGGTGAAATGATTCCGCAAAATTGATGTTACCAGCAGATACTGTGGTTCTGTTACGGTTTGAGTGCTGAACACTTGATGGTCCCACGGTTGGCAAGTTGGAACTGTGAGATTCACTACGTGCACCACTGGTATTTTGTGGAAAAGCACATGTAAGATTCTGCAACAGTCTCTGCTGATATTCCTGATCTAACAGTGTGGCAACCCAGTAGTCAGGATTATTTCTAATTCTCACAATTCGAGGGTCATGTTGCAGGTAGTGCAGCAAGAAGGCACTCATGTGTGTTGCGCATCCAGGAGCACCAAGTCCCTGTTGTGTTGGTGGCGAGGTAACAATCATGCTTCCTTCCTCTGTCCTCTCCGCCCAACCTCGCACAACAGAAATGTGATCAAGGTCTCCCTCATCTGATGAGTCTTCCATCAGTTCGTCCTCCACTTCTTCCTGGGCTCCTGCACCTTCCTCACTAGTTTGGCTGCTACCATGCGCCCTGGTAAAACCATCTCCCCCACCCTCACATGCCTGCCGCCTTGGTGCTGCCGACCGTCTGGACCTTGCAGATGTTAGCCCTTCCGCATACAACTCCTCCTCCTCTACTTCCTCCACCTCCTCTTGTGCCACCACCTGACTCTGAATTCTGTTTAACATGTGCTCCAGCATGTAAATCACCGGAATAGTCATGCTGATAATGGCATCGTCAGCACTAAACATCTTCGTCACCATTTCAAAACTGTGCAGAAGGGTGCATAGGTCCCTGATCTGAGACCACTCCTCCAGCGTGATTTGCCCCACCTCTGAATCTCGTTGGCCCAGGCTATACGTCAGAACGTGTTGCACCAGGGCTTGTCGGTGCTGCCACAGTCGCTGCAACATGTGCAGAGTTGAATTCCACCATGTAGGCACATCGCATTTTAGCCGGTGAAGTGGCAGGCCCAACGACTTCTGTAGAGATGTAAGTCGCTGAGCTGCGGGATGCGAACGGCGGAAGTGAGCACACAGCGACCGTGCCCTCTGCAGAAGGCCATCTAGTCTGGGATAGTGGGCTAAAAATTGCTGGACAACCAGGTTCAACACGTGAGCCATACAAGGCACGTGTGTGACATTGCCCCGGCGAAGGGCCGCACCCAGGTTTGCAGCATTGTCGCACACGGCCTTCCCTGGTTTCAGGTCCAGTGGAGACAACCATTCATGAAATTGGTTCTCCAGAGCTGACCACAACTCCTCAGCTGTGTGACTCACATTTCCCAGACATTTCAATGTAAAAACCGCCTGATGACGTTGAGCCCTACTGCCAGCATAGTAAGGAGGTGTGCAGGATCCCTTCTGCGCAGTTAGAAAGCTTGTGGCATGACCAGACAGGCTTTGGGTGCAGGTGGAAGACCGAGAGGAGGTTGAGGAGGCAGAAGCAGTGGAGGAAAAATGACATAAAGAGGATTGACGCACAACTCGTGGGGACGGCAAGACTTGGACAGCAGCCCCTTGTCCTGCTGTCACCATAGTTACCCAGTGCCCAGTCAGCGACATGTAACGCCCCTGTCCATGCCTACTCGTCCAAGTGTCTGTGGTGAAATGCACCCTGTCACACACAGAGTTTCTCAAAGAAGCGGTGATGTTGTGTGCGACATGCTGGTGGAGCGCAGGCACACCTTTCTTTGAGAAGTAGTGCCGACTGGGCATCTGGTACTGGGGCACTGCGACGGACATAAGGTCTCGAAAATCCTCTGTGTCCACCAGGCGGAAAGGCAGCATTTCTGTAGCCAAGAGCTTGCAGATGGTGAAATTCAACCTCTTAGCTTTCTCATGGCTAGGAGGAAATGGTCTTTTACTTGTCCACATCTGAGGGACCGAGGGCTGGCTATTGTGCTTAGACGGGGTTGATAAGGGTGTCCCCGGCAAACTGCCGGTCTGTGAGGAAGATGCAGGCGGACATGTTAGGTTGCCTTGATCCAAAGGTGGTGCTATCGATGTCGGACAGCGCTCAAGACCAGCTGGTGTTACCACCTCCAAAGAAAATGATGACCTGCCAATCACGCTGGCTGTTGCGGGTAAAGAGGTGGCAGGTCTGCGCCCCAAAACAGGTGTGACTGCTGTCCCCCCAGTCACAGAGGATGAAGAGGCCGCGGATGCACAAGATATGGCAGACGGTGGTTGGCCCGGCCGGCTAGACCGCATTGTAGCACACTGAGCTTCCCACTGCAACTTATGCTTCATGTCCATGTGCCGGTTCATGCATGAAGTACTCAAACTATGTATTTTTTGGCCTCTACTTAGCTTTTGCTGACAAATGTTACAGATAACACGAGTTGGGTCATCTTTATCGATCTGAAAAAATGCCCAGGCTATGCAAGGCTTAGCACCCATGCGACCTGAAGAGCCACCACGACTTGTGGTGAGAGGCAGAGTTGTGTTTGAGGATGCAGTTGTTGACGTGCTTCCAGTACTACGTCTCTGTCCAGGAAGGCGCAACCTGACCTCGTCGTCACTAGCATCTTCCTCCACCTCCTCTGCTGACCTCATCTCTTGGCTGACTGTGGGTTGACAGTAAGTGGGATCTCCGACCTCATCATCATCACCCTGTGCGTTATCACACCCGTCGTCCTCAGAGCCAACCTGTTCCTGCCCTGACAAAAAACTAAAGTTGTCGCTCCAATCAGGTATTTGAGTCTTATCATCGTCTTCCTCATTGTCTCCACCAACAGGAGTTACAGTTTGGGAATGAGGGTCTACATTATGGTCAGAACCTTCTGCGTCTGGTCCTGGATCCGACTCATAAAGATTCTGGGCATCAGTGCAGATCATTTCCTCGTCTGGATTCACAGAAGCGCTGGAGTCGACCTCTGATTCCGAGGCTATAGTATGAGTAAACAGCTCTGCAGACTCAACCATCTGTTCTACCTCATACTCAGACGGGCAGCTGGAGATTTGGGAGCTGTGAGGAAGCAAGTGCGATTTGGGTGACACCTTTGAGGACTGGAGTATTTGTGATGTTGAAGTTGATGTGGAGGAGAGCCCACTTAAAGGAGCACTTGATATCCGTTGAAGCACCTGCTGTTTTTGTGCCTCATCTGGAATTTGTAGCGATTGGCGTGGCCGTAAGAAAGGGATCTTATCACATTGTCCGCTAAAAGAAGTAGACATTTTAGTTTGGCTGGAAGATGGTCTTTCTTCTGCAGATGTTACTGTTGCTTTAACACCTACCCCACGGACACAACCTTTTTTCCCCTTCCCAACACGCCTATTCCCCTTTCCACCAGCAGCAGGCATTTTTCCACTCATTTTGGTGGTTAACTTATTCACAACTCTGGAGTTTGCACAAAAAAACAATGGATGGTAACCGAGAAGAGCTGAGTGGCCAAACTGTGGTATTAGGCCAAAACTATTGGCTGGGTTAGATGCAGAAAAAAATTATATTCAATTTGCAACCTGATGGAGGTCAGTATAGATGGACTAATACAACAAGTCCCACACACAGCTAGAAGCCCAATATTTTTTCAGAGGTAGATGCAGAAAAAAATATATTCAGTTTGCAACCTGATGGAGGTCAGTATAGATGGACTAATACAACAAGTCCCACACACAGCTAGAAGCCCAATATTTTTTCAGAGGTAGATGCAGAAAAAAATATATTCAGTTTGCAACCTGATGGAGGTCAGTATAGATGGACTAATACAACAAGTCCCACACACAGCTAGAAGCCCAATATTTTTTCAGAGGTAGATGCAGAAAAAAATATATTCAGTTTGCAACCTGATGGAGGTCAGTATAGATGGACTAATACAACAAGTCCCACACACAGCTAGAAGCCCAAATATTTTTTCAGAGGTACTGTAGATGCAGATAAAAATTATTTTTAATTTGCAACCTGATGGAGGTCAGTATAGATGGACTAATAGAGAAAGTCCGACACACTGCTAGAAGGCCAAATATTTTTTCAGAGCTAGATGCAGAAAAAAATTATATTCAGTTTGCAACCTGATGGAGGTCTGTATAGATGGATTAATAGAACAAGACCCACACACAGCTAGAAGCCCAATATTTTTTCAGAGGTAGATGCAGAAAAAAATATATTCAGTTTGCAACCTGATGGAGGTCTGTATAGATGGACTAATACAACAAGTCCCACACACAGCTAGAAGCCCAATATTTTTTCAGAGGTAGATGCAGAAAAAAATATATTCAGTTTGCAACCTGACGGAGGTCAGTATAGATGGACTAATACAACAAGTCCCACACACAGCTAGAAGCCCAATATTTTTTCAGAGGTAGATGCAGAAAAAAAAATATTCAGTTTGCAACCTGATGGAGGTCAGTATAGATGGACTAATACAACAAGTCCCACACACAGCTAGAAGCCCAATATTTTTTCAGAGGTAGATGCAGAAAAAAATATATTCAGTTTGCAACCTGATGGAGGTCAGTATAGATGGACTAATACAACAAGTCCCACACACAGCTAGAAGCCCAATATTTTTTCAGAGGTAGATGCAGAAAAAAATATATTCAGTTTGCAACCTGATGGAGGTCAGTATAGATGGACTAATACAACAAGTCCCACACACAGCTAGAAGCCCAATATTTTTTCAGAGGTAGATGCAGAAAAAAATATATTCAGTTTGCAACCTGATGGAGGTCAGTATAGATGGACTAATACAACAAGTCCCACACACAGCTAGAAGCCCAATATTTTTTCAGAGGTAGATGCAGAAAAAAATATATTCAGTTTGCAACCTGATGGAGGTCAGTATAGATGGACTAATACAACAAGTCCCACACACAGCTAGAAGCCCAAATATTTTTTCAGAGGTACTGTAGATGCAGATAAAAATTATTTTTAATTTGCAACCTGATGGAGGTCAGTATAGATGGACTAATAGAGAAAGTCCGACACACTGCTAGAAGGCCAAATATTTTTTCAGAGCTAGATGCAGAAAAAAATATATTCAGTTTGCAACCTGATGGAGGTCAGTATAGATGGACTAATACAACAAGTCCCACACACAGCTAGAAGCCCAATATTTTTTCAGAGGTAGATGCAGAAAAAAATATATTCAGTTTGCAACCTGATGGAGGTCAGTATAGATGGACTAATACAACAAGTCCCACACACAGCTAGAAGCCCAATATTTTTTCAGAGATAGATGCAGAAAAAAATATATTCAGTTTGCAACCTGATGGAGGTCAGTATAGATGGACTAATACAACAAGTCCCACACACAGCTAGAAGCCCAATATTTTTTCAGAGGTAGATGCAGAAAAAAATATATTCAGTTTGCAACCTGATGGAGGTCAGTATAGATGGACTAATACAACAAGTCCCACACACAGCTAGAAGCCCAATATTTTTTCAGAGGTAGATGCAGAAAAAAATATATTCAGTTTGCAACCTGATGGAGGTCAGTATAGATGGACTAATACAACAAGTCCCACACACAGCTAGAAGCCCAAATATTTTTTCAGAGGTACTGTAGATGCAGATAAAAATTATTTTTAATTTGCAACCTGATGGAGGTCAGTATAGATGGACTAATAGAGAAAGTCCGACACACTGCTAGAAGGCCAAATATTTTTTCAGAGCTAGATGCAGAAAAAAATTATATTCAGTTTGCAACCTGATGGAGGTCTGTATAGATGGATTAATAGAACAAGACCCACACACAGCTAGAAGCCCAATATTTTTTCAGAGGTAGATGCAGAAAAAAATATATTCAGTTTGCAACCTGATGGAGGTCTGTATAGATGGACTAATACAACAAGTCCCACACACAGCTAGAAGCCCAATATTTTTTCAGAGGTAGATGCAGAAAAAAATATATTCAGTTTGCAACCTGACGGAGGTCAGTATAGATGGACTAATACAACAAGTCCCACACACAGCTAGAAGCCCAATATTTTTTCAGAGGTAGATGCAGAAAAAAAAATATTCAGTTTGCAACCTGATGGAGGTCAGTATAGATGGACTAATACAACAAGTCCCACACACAGCTAGAAGCCCAATATTTTTTCAGAGGTAGATGCAGAAAAAAATATATTCAGTTTGCAACCTGATGGAGGTCAGTATAGATGGACTAATACAACAAGTCCCACACACAGCTAGAAGCCCAATATTTTTTCAGAGGTAGATGCAGAAAAAAATATATTCAGTTTGCAACCTGATGGAGGTCAGTATAGATGGACTAATACAACAAGTCCCACACACAGCTAGAAGCCCAATATTTTTTCAGAGGTAGATGCAGAAAAAAATATATTCAGTTTGCAACCTGATGGAGGTCAGTATAGATGGACTAATACAACAAGTCCCACACACAGCTAGAAGCCCAGTATTTTTTCAGAGGTAGATGCAGAAAAAAATATATTCAGTTTGCAACCTGATGGAGGTCAGTATAGATGGACTAATACAACAAGTCCCACACACAGCTAGAAGCCCAAATATTTTTTCAGAGGTACTATAGATGCAGATAAAAATTATTTTTAATTTGCAACCTGATGGAGGTCAGTATAGATGGACTAATAGAGAAAGTCCGACACACTGCTAGAAGGCCAAATATTTTTTCAGAGCTAGATGCAGAAAAAAATTATATTCAGTTTGCAACCTGATGGAGGTCAGTATAGATGGACTAATAGAATGATGCTATGCCCAAAAGATTTTACTTCACTAGGTGCAGTAAAAAAATTGGTATTCTATACACAGGTGGTATATCTTGCAACACAGATAGGCTACTCCACTGACTAACACACTCTGCAATAGGCCAAAAAGGATTAGCTTTGCTAGATTCAGCCAAATGCTGTGAAAAAAACTTGCACAGCACTGGCACAGACCTGCCTGGCAAAAACTGATAGGAACTGATGTAACCTAGTCCTGAAAAGGACTCCAATTACAATTAGTCTTTACTCCCACAATCTATCTATTTAAGAGCACAGACCTCCCTGATAAAAGTCGTAGGAAATGCTGTAACCTAGTCCTTAAAAGGACTGCAATCACAACTATTCCCTACTCCCAAGCTATCTGTATATTTGTGCGAAAATTGGCTTGAAATTAACAAGGTATAGCGCACACAGCAACAGCGGTGCCGTCTAACACGCAGCTGCAGCAGTGAGAAAATGGTGGCGACGGGGAAAATGGCTTGGTCTTATAGGGCAAGGACATGTGACATACACTGCCAATGACACATGCCCTTGCTTGTGTGAAAAAAAGCACTTCGCTCCGTGTGTGTGCTGCTGATAGGCTGACAGATTGCACCTCCCCACTACAAATGCGGGAAAGAGAAAAAAAAATGGAGATCTTCATTGTTTCTGCAGAGATCCATCCCCTGCCCCTCCCCCCACCCCGCTGTACACTCAAACTGCGTATTAACATTAATTTTCATCATTACTGAGAAAAAATCCAGTTATGATTTTGGTGCACGAACAGTTATCGAACATAACCTCGAACAGCCGAATTTTTCTCAAATTGTTCGTGTTCGCCGAACGGCTCGAACACCGCCCAAAACAGCTCGAATTTGAGATTGGCGAACAGTTCGAGTAGAACAACGCTCATCTCTATACCTAAGGTGTCCCTTCCAGCTGGGACTGAAGAAGGAAATGTTGTCCAGTTAGGCGACAGCGAACCATTTAGTCCCTCTAGCAACTGGTTGACCAATCGCTGGAAAGTGGCAGAAGCATTTCTCATGCCAAAGGGCATGGTGAGGGATTCATACAGTCCAAATGGGGCAATGAAGGTGGGGCAATGAAGGTGGATCTCTCGTGTGCCTCCTTGCACATATAAATCTGCCAGTAACTCTGACTCAAGTCCATGATTGTCATATACCAGGCACCGGGAAAAGTGCTGTGAAATATGTTGCCGCTATATAAATAAAAATTATTACTATTATTATTATTATACCGGCTAAGTGATACAGCAGCTTAACAATGCATATCATCATTTACTCATTAAGGGCTGTGATGGCATTTAGCCTCCTCTAGTTCTTCTACTGCCTCTCCTGACAGGTGATGCTAATGTGGCCAGTTTGTTTGCAAAGCAACAGCGGGATTCAGATGCAGATCGGGTGCTTGAAAATGGGGTGAGACCCCCCCATCCCTGAGGACTGGCAGCAGGGGAATTGGGCGTTGGCCCACTCCCTTCCTAGTTGGCGACAGATGACTTCTGCACCTCAGGTGTATGGTTGGCCTCATAGGTATCGGCAATCTGTGCGGCCTTGATGGCCTCCTTTGGCTCCCGGGCCATCATGAACTGTCACTCCTCCTCAAGGCAAAGATGAAAAAATTAGTACTTCATTAACAGGTCTTTTAACTCCTCGAAGGTGGTAACCAATTGCCCATGGACTCACTATTCGAAGTTTGTTCTGAGTTAGTCCACCACATCACCGTAGCTGTCTTAAGGTCCACACTAGAGGGTCCGGAACTTTTTGCTGTACACTTTTGGAGTCAGTTGATATTTTCTTATTAGGGCATGCTTGCGGGCTTCATAGTCTCCATCTTGCTCCCAAGGGAGAGCGGTGTACACCCCCAGAGCTTTGCCTCATAGCCCTGGGGTTAAGCAGTGACTCCACTGGTCATCAGGCAACTGGTACTGTCTGCAGGCCTTTCCAAACCCCCTCAAAAATGTGTCCTTGTTCATGACAGGAAAATACTCGGGATGGAGTTTAAAACTGTTGACATTACAGGACTCACTGTTAAGTGGGGTAGATTGCACCATCTGGAGTCAGACTAACTTCAGTTGGTGGTCTCTTTTAGCGTGTCACTCTCGACCCTCTTGCTCGACCTGGGCCTGTCGCTCGGCTCTCTCAGCCTGTAGCTCAGCAAACTCTCCTTCTGCTTTGCGTTCTTGTAGCACAAGCTGCATCCGCAATTGAAGGTCACATACTCCTAGTTGCTACAGAATGAGTGACAAGCAAGAATCATTCCACTCTGAGAGCTATGGCTGCTGACCCTTCTGAGTCAAACAGTTCTGGAACCGGATTCACAACTGGCCATCCTGTTGCTCCATTGTCCCCGGGCTCTGGTACCACAACGTGTTGGTGCCTGGCATCATTCTTAACCAAGGCACAGATCAACATCTCTTTGGTTTTGTCTGACCCATCAAGACTTTGCTCCTCACAGTTTTTTCATACTTCTTATAAGCCGCTGCAATCTTAGCAGTCACTTGCCAAATAAAAGAACAGAAAAACAAAAAAGGCTGGAAGTGATGTAATTGCTACACATACAGTATTGTCCCAGGTATAAATTAACACTGAGTCCAATCCCCAAAACTGCACAGAATCCATAGCAGGGACTATGCAAGTTTTTACTGGCAGGTATGATTGCTCAAACCAGATCACTAATGCTCTGTGATTCCACCGCTGCCATTAATTTGTCAGGAGACGAAACTCCATTGCCTCCAATTATCAGGAAAATGACGCAATTGACTGATGAGAGATTAATGAGGGTGTGGCTATTTTCCCTACTTGGCCAGTAATTGGGGAACTCACAGTGAGCATATGGTATATATACCTCAGATTCCAATGCATGGAATATATATATATGTATATATACAGTACAGACCAAAAGTTTGGACACCCCTTCTCATTTAAAGATTTTTCTGTATTTTCATGACTATGAAAATTGTACATTCACACTGAAGGCATCAAAACTATGAATTAACACATGTGGAATTATATACTTAACAAAAAAGTGTGACACAACTGAAAATATGTCTTATATTCTAGGTTCTTCAAAGTAGCCACCTTTTGCTTTGATGACTGCTTTGCACACTCTTGGCATTCTCTTGATGAGCTTCAAGAGGTAGTGTCTACGAACTCGTAATGACCTGGAGAATAATAATGGCAGGTCAGTTTTAGCATCTAGTGAAAGTGGAAAGAAAAAAAAACAAAAACCAACTGTGGAATTGCATTTTTTTTGCAATTTCACCGCACTTGGAATTTTTTTCCCGTTTTCCAGTACACGATATGGTAAAACTAGTAATGGCGTTTAAAAGTACAACTCGTCCCGCAATAAATAAGCCATCACATGGCCATATTGCCCAAAAAATAAAAAGGCTATGGCTCTGGGAACAAGGGGAGCAAAAAACGAAAATGCAAAAACGGAAAATCCCAAGGTCGCGAAGGGGTTAAAGGCTACTCACATGTGTTAACCATACCAGATTCAGATAAGAATGTCTGTGACCACATGGTTTGGCGCTGCACAGAATAGCATTGTGGACCACATGTGTCATCTCTGATTAAGCACCAGGGTAAACTCAAAAGGCAAAGGAAGAAGACTTTGACAACCATTAAGATCTACATGTAGCAAAACTAGGTGTAACTTTAGGAGGTACAAATGCAGTGCATAAGGTGGGCTCATTTTTCCCATAGGAGGATATTATAATTATAAATGACAAATATTAGTGGAGGGAAGGTTGCATTGGCACGACTTAAGAAAGTTAAGGTTTCCATACATAAGAGTTAGCTATCAGTCAAGCATGTTTAAGAAGCGCTCCCATCAAAATTTGTATCCTCTTACTATAATGCAGTCATCGTATTATATGGCACTGTGTACTTACAATTGCACATTTTGTGTTTTACCTAGCTAATTCTTCTGTTTTCCATTAGGTTTATGACATAACGTGATTAAAAACTGACTAGCTGAATCCTTCTAAGCTCTATGTAGAGACAGGAAGTCTCTTTTCACTGCATGAGTCATCACACCAAAAGTCCCTGGAAGGGAGGAGGAGCAGAGCAGCTGGGTCCACAGTTAAAGAAGGAGATGACTCATGCAGGGAAAAGAGACTTCCTGTTTCTACATAGAGCAGAAAAAAAGAGAGGAATTAACTGGGTAGAAAGGCAAAATGAGCAATTGTAGGTGCACAGTGATATATAATATGATGATTGCAATGTATTAAGAAGATAAAAACTTTTATCAGACTGCTTCTTTAATCAACTGTCCATTGATCGTCAATAGATTGTTTTGGTACAGCCATTCTCCTGATCTCTTGGCGTTCTATGGTTGATCCTTACAAATAGTACATTTATCAGCTATCCTATGAATATATGTAGTTTATGGGACAACTCTTGAAGATTCCACAACGTCAAAACTAAGCTAGTATAATTTAGATCTGTAGTAACGAAGGGAACTACAGTCTCAGGATAAGGCGGACCAAACTCTGTAATCATTGCCGGTGTTTGCCTTTCCTCTCCAGCTCTTAATGAGCTTTTATTTGGATTTCCCATTTACCGCTTATGATTAGAGCGTAGCTTTGATCCCCGCCACTTCCTTAAAGTACAACTCAACTGTCAAAGGCGAAACATCTGGCCAGTCATTACTGCAATATTTATAACCCATTCACTTATTTATTTCTCTTTTTTTCTCTCTCATGACTACATTTCTCAGCCAATTTGACAGTGAAACAATCTATAATTGCCTAATCTATGTGCATGCAAAGCCAGGAACAGGAAAGCACTTTAAGGAATATCAATCATTTAAAATCATAGAGGGACATCTTGGCAGAAGTTCTCTGTGGCTTCCCTCCCACCAGCTGAGAAGATGACGAGAAGTAATCCGTCTTCCGAAGGCTCCTTGCATTCTCTTGCACTCTGCTGGATCTCAGAAAAGAGAAAATCCAGAACTGTGTTACTTTCTCAAGAGATAAAAGCTTATTAAAGCCACATGGGATGAGTTCATTTTTCAACGGGAACAAAAACTTTTCTAGTAATGATACTCCTATCATTAAAGCTACAGGCCAACTATAATTTGACAGGTTATTAATTGGTTAGTCACGTCTTAGAAATTAATAGAATTTATTGGAATAAGGTTTATCTTGGTTATTCATGTGATCATTTTTATTATATGTATAATATATTGTACTCAGCTCTATTAAGATAATGCAGAGCAGAAACAAGGCTTCTACGGGAAAATATTTCTATAACATGGCACCCAATGGAACATGCCATTGTACAGTATATGCCACCTTATGAATTGGAGGCCTATTAAGGTGCAGTAAGGTCCCATTCTCTTCTACATGTAGCATTTTATGGCTATATACAATTTATGAGCTATACTGAGACATTTACTGTAATATTCTGGTGTTACCATGCACAGCCAGATGGCTTACTTCTTGCTAGGTAGGGCCATTTTGCCTTAAAAATGTAATGGTTTTCATTCATTTGATGTTTTTTTACCATCCGTGTGTCATTTTTTTTCCCTCACTGTATGCTAAAAAATGAAAGAAGGCCCAAAACGGAGTTTACTGTCTCCTAGTGACTATCATTTTCATGGACTCATTGACTCGTATGGGTGACTTTGGCAGTAAATCGGACCAAAGTAAGACATACCTCTGATGAAAAATTGGATATGTGACTAACTCCATAGACTATAATGAGCTTGTGCACAGTTCATGGAAAAGACAGACAGCACACAAACCGAAACCATGACATCTCATTAAGACCACAAGGTAACATACATAGTTTTTAAGGTTGAAGGAAGACTAAGTCCATCTAGTTCAACCCATAGCCTAACATGTTGATGCAGAGGAAGGCAAAAAAAAAAACCCAGGTGTTAACTGGGATAGCAAAACATGGCTTTCTTCCAAGTCCAAATACGAGACATAAGATGTAAAGTCTTGAACACATAGTAGTAACTCAATAATAGATAGGTAGCAGTCAATGACTCTTCTTTCTTCACTACTTATATGGAAATGTTGAAATCTAATGCTGGTCTGCCCCAGGAACTAAACCTGAGGACTACAATGGGAAGTCATCTAAAGGTTCTCCCTGATGTATTAACCCTCCAGTGTCAGGACTTATTCATTGTTAAATAAATCTAAAATATTTCTTTGCAAAAATACTCATAAATTTCCAATGATGCAGTTCTTTAGTAAAGTAATAACAACAGAGTCAATTTCATGAGGAACCAATTTACTTATGATGAAGTCTTTGAACTGTGAGAGTAAACCAGAACACATGAAGGAAATCTACATATGTGAACAAAGGAATAACATATAGAAGATATAGATATTTCTTCATAATTGCTAAACAAATGAAAAACTCATATGGGATTTTCTTTAGGTAAAACTTGCAAACAGCCTATTAAAATTATGGTAGAAATACGGCCAAATAATCAATTTATTAACCTAGGTGACCATTTATTGCTGTCTTCATGAACAGTTCACATTAAGCCTTTAAGGAATGTCAATATGCCTTTTAACTGTGGTATTTAAGGAGCCTTAATCTTCAGGTGAGGAATAAGTGAATAACGCCCCCACAGGACAAAAATAAAACGGGTGTCAGCTGTATATGACAACTGATTTCTCTCCGCATTGGTCCTGATGAATTTTGGAACCGATCCGGGCCATTAAACCCCTAAGATGCTGTAACGGGTCTGGGAGGTGGAACCTCTGAGCGACTATACAAGGGGGCGGTCCTTGTAAGGAAGTGAGTGGCTCCCAGGGAAGACGGGCAGGTAGTCACGGCAAGGACAGGGACAGTCTCTGGGTAGAAGGGCAGGTAGTCACGGCAAGTGACAGGGACAGTCTCTGGGTAGAAAGGCAGATAGTCACAGCAAGTGACAGGGACAGTCTCTGGGTAGAAGGGCAGGTAGTCACGGCAAGTGACAAGGACATTCTCTGGGTAGAAGGGCAGGTAGTCACGGCAAGTGACAAGGACAGTCTCTGGGTAGACTAGCAGACAGGTAGAAGGTGGACGCTCCCAGGTGAGCGGGCGAGAGTCTCTGGATGGCCAGGTGGTCACGGCAAGTGACGGCAGAGCCTCCAGGTAGGCTAGCAGGCAGGTAGCAGGTGGACGCTCCCAGGTGAGCGGGCAAGAGTCTCTGGACAGGCAGGTGGTCACGGCAAGTGACGGCAGAGCCTCCAGGTAGGCTAGCAGGCAGGTAGCAGGTGAGCGCTCCCAGGTGAGCGGGCAAGAGTCTCTGGACAGGCAGGTGGTCACAGCAAGTGACGGCAGAGCCTCCAGGTAGGCTAGCAGGCAGGTAGCAGGTGAGCGCTCCCAGGTGAGCGGGCAGGCTGGTCCATAGACAGACTGACAGGTGTCGGAAGGCAGACCGTCGGACCGCAGGCTTGCAAGCAGGTAGGCGGATATCAGGCAGGTATCAAGCAGGAATCTGGCAGGTGACTGGCAGAAAACAGGCAGGAATCTGGCAGGTGACTGGCAGGTAACAGGCAGGAATCTGGCAGGTGACTGGCAGGTAACTGGTGACGGGACCTGAGGGCTGAAGCAAAGTGAAGGCTTTGCAACAACATTGCTCGGGCACCTCCATTTTGGAGGAGGTGCCTTATATATGGAGAGGTCCTCCGGCCATTGGCCGGGGACTCCTTAGGACGGCGCGCGCGGCCCCTTTAAGAGAGGGGGAGCGCGCGCGCGCGCCCTAAGCACAGAGGCCGGGAAGCAGCGCGCGCTGCCAGCAGAGCGGGAGGAAGCCGCCGGGCACGGAGCGGAGAGGTGAGGGGAACGGCGTCCCTGCCTAGCAGGGGGCAGGGACGCCGACGCTACAGATGCCACTGTTAATCATAACAAAGGCATCTAAAAGGTTAAAAGAGGGAGCCTGCGATTATAGGTGCAGATAGTTCCTATCATAGACTGAGGTCATTATAATATTTCAAGGTATGGTGGCTTGGTTAACATTTATGCTTTATGCTGAGCACTTACCTCGGGGTTTCTGCATATAATGTGTAGTCGGCCACAGTTCTGTGCATGGGACACTGCCAGAACAAAGGCCAGATGAATAATTAAAATGAATGATTATAAAATGCAAAATAAAAAAGAGGTTGATATAAGTTCTTCTGAGTATGACAGGTAGACAAAAAAGGCAGTAAAAGGGTTATGCAATGAATGATATTTGTTAAATATTTTGTGTGGTATAGCTGTCTGGTTTAAGGATATAAGCATTTACAGTTTGAAAATTGCACATTTGTCAAAATTCTCATGAAATTTCAGACATTTTCATAAAAAAATGAAAACATATCAACTTCCATTAGCACTAACTACCTTTAACATAAAATACAATGTGTCATGAATTAACAGTCTCAGAATCATTATGATCAGGTTAAGCATTCCAAAGTTATTACCAAATAAAATGACACATCAGATTTTAAAAATGGGGCTTAAAGGGGTTTTCCCACGAACAAAAGTTAATTTTAATCAATATATCTTGGAATTAAAGTTCTACAATTGGATGTGCTTAAATAAAATGTTCCTGTGCTGAGATAATCTTATAAATGTGCCTCTGCTGTGTACTGTGTAATGGCTGTGTCTGACCGTACAGGAACATGGTCATTCCACATCTCCTGGGCAAGGGAGGACGCAAAAGAGTATACAGACATTACAGCAGGGGATCACAGCTGATTCTTTCTTTGAGGTAAAACATTGTTTAAAAACAGGCAGTGAAATGTTTTACCTCACAGAAGGAATCAGCTGCGATCCCTTGCTGTAATGTCTGTATACTCTTTTTCTCCCCCCGCCCAGAAGATGTGGAATGATCAGACCTTGTTCCTGCATGGTCAGACACAGCCATTGCACAGTACACAGCAGGGGAACATTTATAAGATTATCTCAGCACAGGAACATTTTATTTCAACACATCCAATTGTGAAAATGATTATTATTCCAAGATTTATTGATCAAAATCAACTTTTGTACCATCATTTTTACTGTGGCCATGGATGGGTACTGCAGTTCTACCCCTATTCATATGGCCAATCTCTTTAATAACTCCATTTTTCATATCTGACTTGTCCGTTTTATTTTGATAATACCTTTGGAATGTTTCTAAGGATAGATCATCAATAAAAAAGTAGTGGCCAACCCTTTTAAGGTTGATTCCCTTAAGACTTATGAATATTTTTTTTTTCTCTCAAAAACAGACCCATATTTTCTCAGTGTTTTTAAGTTTTACAATCCAGGTATCATCCCTTTTTCGCATATGAAAAAAATGTTTATTTAAATCTTCTCTCATCAATTGCTCAGTGAAAAGCAGACAGCACTTGGATGACACATGGATGGTTTCCGACTGCAATGTATTTTTTTCACGGATCCATTCACTTCACTTATTGAGTTTGATCAACAAATTGGATAAAAAAACTAACATATTTCCTTTTATTTTGTGAATAGGTGTTGGCTGGATTTGAAATGGGTTCAGAACCTTCTGTGGTCTCCTATTCTGATCCAGCTGGGGCTGATGCTGCTCAGCATCGTTGTCGGTCCCAACGCCTAGCTGGTCCATGAGATGTACAGGTTGTCTGTTGGGTCTTTGTTCCTAGCAACATGAAGGATAGGTTGTGGAGGGAGAAAGGGCTGCTAAAGCCTAAGTGCAGGATTTTCTGTACTGAGCATGCCCTTGACATGGCGGACCGTGATTGGTGGTTTGGGAGTCAGCTGATCCGGTGACCTGGCACCGCCTGATTGGTCGCGGGTCACCAATGGTGCGACGGTGGGCAGGGCTTAATCTTTAAAAAGCCCGCCCACAAACATGGCGGCGCGCTCTGACCATTGAGCTGTGATGGTGTTGTGTGGACGCTTGGTCTATTGGGCTCCACGTGTGCTTTAGTTTCTGTCAGGCAGGTTTAGTGGAAATACGCAGGCTTAGATGAAATAGGCAGGTAGCTTCATCTGACAGTCTGGCTCCGACAAAGGGGTCGCCTTACACCCCCAGCAGTCTGCAGACACCCTATTCCCGGTACCACCTGTAAGCCACGTGGAGTGATACTCCTCAGTCCGGTAGCACGCCGGCTGGGAGCACGTATTCGCCGGCGTGAGTAACACACGCATCCTAGCACCAACTGTGTAGTCTCTGTGCTGCAACAGGACTACAGATACATAATTTATCGCACATCTCTCGTGCAGTTAACGGAGATAGTGCGAATCTTTATTCCCGTTCCGGTGTGCTGTAACACGGAGGGGATTGTTATTTAAGATGGTTATTTTACCTTCTCACCCAGAAGGTGTTCGGCCGCAGTCCACCAGGCTGCATTGCGGACCCCGGGTTCGGTTGCTTTCCATTATTTAATAAAGTTGTTTGCAACCGTCCCCTTAACAGTATCAGAGCACCAGGATCTTGCCGAACATGGCTGACAACCAGCAACTGCCGCGCTATATACAGCAACTTGAGGCCAGGCTTAGGACTCTGGAACAAGCTGACCCGGTAGCTGATATCCCTGCAGTATCTACCCAGGCGGCTTCTCAAGCAGCCAATCTGGTTAACTCGGCTGCGGTAAATGCTGCGGCAGCTGCAATTGCTCCATTACCCCGTTTTGCTCTCCCGGAAAAATTTTCTGGTGACAGCAGATTCTGCAGAGGTTTTATTAACCTATGCTCCATTCAATTGGAGATGATGGATGCACGGTTCCCTTCCAAAAGGGCTAAAGTGGGTTATGTCATCTTGTTACTCTCCCACAGGGCTCTGGAGTGGGCTAACCCTCTGTGGGAGCACAATGACCCGGTAGTAACTAATGCGGGTCTCTTTCTTAATGCCCTAAAGAGTGTTTTCCTAGGTCCTCAGGTCATGCATGATACGGTTCTTAAGCTTCTTGAGTTGGTCCAGGGTTCGGTCACCGCCAGCCACTATGCCATCCAGTTCAGAACCTTAGCGGCTAAATTGGATTGGTCTGAGTGGTCTTTAATCCCGGTGTTCTGGAAGGGTCTGGCTGGGCATATTAAAAATGCTCTATCTACCAGAGAGATTCCAACCTCCCTGGAGGAGTTAATCTCTCTTGCTAACCGAATAGATTTGCGTCATGCAGAACACAAGTTAGAGCTGGAGGCCCCCAGACCTCAGTGTCGGTTGGCACCATCCTTCTCTAGACCCATTTCCAAACCCGCGACTCCCGATCCGGAGCATGAGGCTATGGATATATCCTGAACTGAGCCTAGCCCCTCTCTTTCCCGACCTGTACATCTCTTGGAGTACCCCGTTAATAAGGGTTCCAAGCAGTCGGGAAAACGAGTGTGTCTAACCACCGTTGGAGGAGGTGTGTTAGATTCTGGGGCTTCTTCCTCCAAATTATTGTATAAGGTGACATCGTTCTTCGGAGCAACCGCGGTTACTGCCAAGGCGTGGGTGGATTCTGGTGCCAATTGCAATTTTTTGTCATCCACGTTTGCCCAGAAGCATGCCATCCCTATAGGGTTACTGCCAAGACCAATGAACATTAGGGCAGTCAACGGTTCACTCCTGGACACGCAAATCACCCACCTGTCGATTCCCCTCACCATGTCATTTCCTCAGGGTCACCGAGAGGTTATCTCCTTTCTTATTATTCCAGGTGAAGTAGATGAGGTGTTATTGAGTCTTCCATGGTGACGTTGTCACACTCCACACATTGACTGGAATACGGGGAGAATTTCTTCCTGGAATGAGAATTGTGTGTCTCAGTGTATGGTTACAGTCACCCGGAGGGTAGTCTCTGACCCTTCTACCTATGTAGCCCCCGGCACAGATCCTCTGTCTGTCCCCGAGACCCAGGTCTTGTCAGATTATGTCAAAAAGAACCCTCGGGAAGACCTTTTGTCCCAGTCCATGGATACGGCTGAGGACGATGATGAGCCCAGGCTCACCGTTCCTTCGGGAGGTATGCGGAGGGTGGCTCCAGTGTCCTTAAACCAGGTCCCTTCGGGGAGGACGTTCGTTCCCCTTAATCTACAAAATGAGGTGCACTCCTGGGCACATGCCCCTAAGATCGGAGCTCAATTTGGGGTCAAAAGTACCACAAATTTCCTTCAACGGTCCTATTGGTGGCCCCGGTGGCGCCAGGACGTTAAGGAATATGTTCTTGAGTGTGCCTTCTGTGCGAGAGGTAAAGCATCCCGTCAAAGTCCGGCTGGTCTTCTTTACCCGTTACCTTGGCGGACTCCACAGATCGGACTCCGCTTCTTCTGAATAATGGCCAACATCCGCGCGTTCCGGTTCCTAGGCCAGTTCCCCATATGGAACCAGGGGTCAGTGATTTGGCTCTGGAGGCGCGGGAGGTTTGGGACCATAGTCAGGAGGCTGTATTGGCCTCCCAGAATCGAATGAGAGAGTCGGCTGACACTCTTCATCGTCCTGCTCCCGTATTCTATCCGGGCGAGTGTGGCTCACGGCTCGCAATACAAAAGTACACGGGGAATCTGCTAAGTTTGCCCCCCGCTTTATTGGTCCTTTCAAAATTTTGGCCCAAGTAAACTCTGTAATGTACTGGTTACAGTTACCACGACACCTGAGGAGTCACAACACTTTCCATGTGTCGCTCCTTAAACCCGTTCGCCTGACAAAACTCGCTGAACCCCAACCTGCTACAGACACTAGGGGTGATAATCTTGAGGTGCAGGCTACTATGGGGTCTAAGATGGTTCATGGGAAAAAAAGGTTACCCAGTACACTGGAGGGATCATGGATCTGAGGATCACCCCTGGGAATTGGTGGACCACATTCATGCTCTGCTGCTCTTTGAGGAGAATGAGTGTCAAGTGGAGGGGGATGTTAGAAGGGGGGATAATGTCAGACATTGGCTGGTTTTGAAATGGTTCCAGAACCTTCTGTGGTCTTCCATTCCAATCCAGCCAGGGCTGATGCTGCTCAGCATCATCATTGGTCCCAATGCCTGGCTGGTCCACAAGATGTACAGGTTGTCTCTCGTCTTTGTTCCCAGCAACATGAAGGATAGGTTGTGGAGGGAGACAGGGCTGCTAAAGCTTAAGTCCAGGATTCTCTGTACTGAGCATGCCCGTGACATGGCGGACCGTGATTGGTGGTTTGGGAGTCAGCTGATCCGGTGACCTGGCACCGCCTGATTGGTCGCGGGTGTCGTCACCAATGGTGCAACGGTGGGCAGAGCTTAATATTTAAAAAGCCCACCCACAAACATGGCGGCGCGTTCTGATCATTGAGCTGAGATGGTGTTGTATGGACGCTTGGTCTCTTGGGCTCCACATGTGCTTTAGTTTCTGGCAGGCAGGTTTAGTGGAAATAGGCAGGCTTAGATGAAATAGGCAGGTAGCTTCATCTGACAGTCTGGCTCCGACAAAGGGGTCGCCTTACACCCCCAGCAGTCTGCAGGCACCCTATTCCTGGTACCACCTGTAAGCCACGTGGAGTGATACTCCTGAGTCCGGTAGCACACCGGCTGGGAGCACGTATTCGCTGGCGTGAGTCACACACGCATCCTAGCGCCAACTGTGTAGTCCCTGTGCTGCAACAGGACTACAGATACATTATTTATCACACCATTCCGGTGTGCTGTAACACAGAGGGGATTGTTATTTAAGTTGGTTGTTTTACCTTCTCACCCGGAAGGTGTTCGGCCGCGGTCCACCAGGCTGCATCGCGGACCCCGGGTTCGGTTGCTTTCCATTATGTAATAAAGTTGTTTGCAACCGTCCCCTTAACACATAGTGCCAATAACTCCACAGCATTTTACACACATCATCATCTTTGTGCTATCCACTGAGTCAGACCATGCATGGCTCTGTGGTTGGACACACCTTCTCTTTTAAAGATTTTTCTGCATTTTCAGGACTATGAAAATTGTACATTCACACTGAAGGCATCAAAACTATGAATTAATACATGTGGAATTATATACTTAACAAAAAAGTGTGGAACAACTGAAAATATGTCTTATATTCTAGGTTCTTCAAAGTAGCCACCTTTTGCTTTGATGACTGCTTTGCACACTCTTGGCATTCTCTTGATGAGCTTCAAGAGGTAGTCACCGGAGATGGTTTTGACTTCACAGGTGTGCCCTGTCAGGTGTAATAAGTGGGATTTCTTGCCTTATAAATGAGGTTGGGACCATCAGTTGTGTTGTGCAGAAGTCTGGTGGATACACAGCTAATAGTCCTACTGAATAGACTGTTTGAATTTGTATTATGGCAAGAAAAAAGCTGCTAAGTAAAGAAAAATGAGTGCTCATCATTACTTTAAGAAATGAAGGTCAGTAAGTTTGAAAAATTGGGAAAACTTTGAAAGTGTCCCCAAGTGCAGTTGCAAAAACCATCAAGCGCTACAAAGTAACTGGCTCACATGAGGACCGCCCCAGGAAAGGAAGACCAAGAGTCACCTCTGCTTCTGAGGATAAGTTTATCCGAGTCACCAGCCTCAGAAATCGCAGGTTAACAGCAGCTCAGATTAGAGACCAGGTCAATGCCACACAGAGTTCTAGCAGCAGACACATCTCTACAACAACTGTTAAGAGGAGACTTTGTGCAGCAGGCCTTCATGGTAAAATAGCTGCTAGGAAACCACTGCTAAGGATAGGCAGCAAGTAGAAGAGACTTGTTTGGGCTAAAGAACACAAGGAATGGACATTAGACCAGTGGAAATCTATGCTTTGGTCTGATGAGTCCAAATTTGAGATCTTTGTTTCCAACCACCGTGTCTTTGTGCGACGCAGAAAAGGTGAACGGATGGACTCTACATGCCTGGTTCCCACCGTGAAGCATGGAGGAGGTGTGATGCTGTGGGGGTGCTTTGCTGGTGACACTGTTGGGGATTTATTCAAAATTGAATGCTTACTGAACCAGCATGGCTACCACAGCATCTTGCAGCGGCATGCTATTCCATCCGGTTTGCATTTAGTTGGACCATCATTTATTTTTCAACAGGACAATGAGCCCAAACACACCTTCGGGCTGTGTAAGGGCTATTTGACCAAGAAGGAGAGTGATGAGGTGCTACGCCACATGACCTGGCCTCCACAGTCACCAGACCTGAACCCAATCGAGATGGTTTGGGGTGAGCTGGACCGCAGAGTGAAGGCAAAAGGGCCAACAAGTGCTAAGCATCTCTGGGAACTCCTTCAAGATTGTTGGAAGACCATTTCCGGTGACTACCTCTTGAAGCTCATCAAGAGAATGCCAAGAGTGTGCAAAGCAGTCATCAAAGCAAAAGGTGGCTACTCTGAAGAACCTAGAATATAAGACATATTTTCAGTTGTTTCACACTTTTTCGTTAAGTATATAATTCCACATGTGTTAATTCATAGCTTTGATGCCTTCAGTGTGAATGTACAATTTTCATAGTCATGAAAATACAGAAAAATCTTTAAATGAGAAGGTGAGTCCAAACTTTTGGTCTGTACTGTATGTATGTATATATATATACACATCAGCTTTATATTTTTTTTTTTTCCAGAACCAACATTTTCTATGGGATACCATACTATAAAATACCCCCACACATGTGGGGCACTGATTGCAAACAAGATTTGTTATTTTGCAAAGCCAAAATAGTAATTATTTTAGCAAATTAATTCAAGACCATTTTGCAAAAATGAACACACCCCAATGAAAATCTTAGAAGCAAAGCTAAAATTTAGAGTGCTAAATTATTCTAATTAACAAGAATTCAACCACAGGTAAGTCTAAATATGAATTAAACAGGAGTCCAGAAGACAGTTGACTATAAAAGGGTGTTTCTTTACAAAGAAAACTCCTTCCCATTTCATGCTGTCAGCAATAGCACCACATGGAAGAGAAATGTCACAAAAATAATTTCTTTAAACCAGAAAGGTGAAGGCTACAAGAAAATCAGCAAAGCTTTCCTTACCAGTCAGAATACTGTAGAAAAAAAGTGATACAAAAATTTTACAAAGATGGAATTGCAATCATCTCACAGAGACATCTAGGCCAACCATGTAAGTTGACATGGAAGTATACTGGAGAGTCTTCTGATGATAAGGGTTGAAGAAAATCGACATGCAAGTTCACTGCAGTTAGCTAAAGAAGTAGAAAACCAAACCGGGTGACTATTTCCTGTTACACAATACTGCACATACTGCAGAGAAATGGCATGCATGGGTGACATCCACAAAGGTAGCCCCTCCACAAAGCCCATGTGCAAAAATGCCCACCTTCAATTTGCCAGGGCCCTTGCTGAAAAATATGAAGACTACTGGGACTTTATACTGTGTAGTGATCAGACCAAGATAAATGTTTTTGGAACTGATGGCTTCAAAACTATATGGTGTCAGAAAGGTGAGGAGTACAAAGAATATGCATGGAACCTACAGTGAAACATGTTGGTGGTAGTGTCCTTATTTGTGCTCCTGGTGTCGGGGAGTTAAATTTTATTGAGGTATCATGAAATTACAGATGTACTGCTCTTTATTGAAAGAGAACATGCTACCATCACTCTGTGCCCTTGGTAGACGTGCACTTTTCTAAGTGAAAGTGAAAGGGTGAAAGTGATTCAATGACCAAGTATGTCTCCTGATCTGAATCCAACCAAACGCCTATGATGAATTCTGAGAGATAAGTTGAGCATCACTCTCCATACAGCATTCAGGCTCTAAAAGAGGTCTTTATTGAACAATGGATAAAGATAGAGGTTGCAATATGTCGCCAACTTGTTTATTCCATGCCTAGAACATTTGATGCTGTCCTTACAAATCATAGAGGTCACACAAAATACTAGATGTAGGAGCTTTTGATTAAGGTGTATTGATTTTTGCATCAATTAATTTGAGTAATACTGAAAATTTTGTAATGAAAGTTATATTATTAACCTTATTTTCATGTTACTGTTAAAAAATGTTCTATGAAATTCAGTCTCATCAAAATTTTATAAATTGTTCTTGTGTTCAGTGAGATAATTAGAATTTTACTTTTTAAAGGGGTGAACTAATTTATAGGGCAGGGAGGAACAAAAGAAAGAGAAGGAAGGAAGTAAAGAAGGGAGGGAGGAAGGAAGGAAACGAGAGGGACAATGAGAGGAAGGAAGGAATAAGGGAAGAAGGAAGAAAGAAGGAGAATTGAGAACGCAAGATCTGATGACATAAAGTTCTAATAGACTATAGCAAATGCAGAATGTAGATTTTTTTCCTAAAACAATGAGTTTTAATATCATAACCCTAAGTGAAAAAAGTGTATGAGCATCTTAATTTGTATCTACATGTTCATACTTCAAGGCTGTTTTTGAAATGTGCTAAAGTCTTCTTTTAATTTGAACCTTTTTTTTAAAGTTTATTTTATGCGTTACCTGTTTTTCCATATTGGCTACCTTGGATATGATTTTTGTTTTCTAGATGTTTGCAGCTGATTCATCAATTGGGACTTTTAAAAAGTTGCAAAATTTGGTCAAAACAAAAATAAAGAGCACTTTTAATTATGTAAAAAATTAATGAAAAATGTGCGCCATTTGGAAGAATTTGGTGTAAAAAAAATCAAGGAATAACATGAGAGAGAAAAAAAAAAGTGACAAAAAAATGATGAATTGGATATTTTTTTTTTAAATTACCCCATAATCATAATATCAATAGTTACCAAGAACACCAAGAAAAATCTTGCAGCAAGCACTATAAGTATTTCAATTGAAGGACCAGATTTCCGTCGATCATAACTGATAATTGTTAGTAGATATAAACCAATTATTGTTAACAAATTGTAATGGAAATATCCTAAACATTTTACGTGCTGGACAATCCTTGAGTTGACACCAGGAGGTCCATTTCCCGCTTGTGGTATGAGCAGCATATCAATTGTAAAAAACTGAGGCCTGAAATTTGCAATTAATATCCAGCAAGTTCTTACACTTTGTAATTGTAGTCCAGACTTTTGGCATCAGCCAACTATCATTTACCCGAGTCTTTTTGTAAATGAGAATCATTTGCATTGCATTTGCTATTTATCCTCTTATGGCAACTCTTAATTGGGAACTGATTGTTTATTACCATTCAATGATTGTTTACTGGAAGTGAATAAATGCCTAATATATGACCCTAATGGAATATTGCATCTATTTATGTGTTATTTGTCGGGAACGATCTGACCTCACCGCATGCTCATTATCTCTAAAGGCCACACGTCACAGAGCTATTCTCTAGGATGGAGGAGCTCAAAGACTTGCAGACAAATGCTGTAATCAATACTGAAGGCATTATCGGTTATACTTCTTGTAGTAACTGTAAAATAAGAACAGCGGCTCACACACTGTCCTCCTATGCCTTTTTATTGCTTTTCAGTATCTGTATTCACAATGAGATGAACTTGTTTATTTGATGGAACCATAGTTGGTAAAGTCGATCTCTCAGGTACCAAATGTGTAGTGAGCAATGATGACTGATGACTTACTGGAAAACTGATGGAGGGAGCAGAAAACTGAAAGATCATGTCACCCTGCTGACAATGGCCAACAGGCTGGGTGCAGGCAAAGTTTTAGTGCCCAATGTGGCCAGCAGGGGGCAAGCAGGACTGCCAGGCCAGTGATGGCAAACCTTTTAGAGACTGAGTGCCCAAATAGCAACCCAAAACCTACTTATTTATCACAAAGTACCAACCCAGAAATTTAACCTGGGGCTGGTGCGGACATTACAGGAGACAGTGAGGCTGGTGCGGACATTACAGGAGGCACTTACACTGGTGCGGACATCGCAGGAGACAGTGAGGCTAGAGCGGATATCACAGGAGGCCTTGCGGCTGGAACGGACATCACAGGAGGCATTGGGGCTCGTGTGGCCATCACAGGAGGCATTGGGGCTGGTGCAGACATCACAGGAGGCATTGGAACTGGAGCGGATATCACAGGAGGCATTGGAGCTGGTGCGGATATCGCAGGTGGCATTGGGGCTGGTGCGGACATCATGCAAATACATTTGAACATGGAAAGAAGGGAGCGGTGTCTCCAAGGCCTGGCGTGCATGCCTACAGAAAGGGCTCTGAGTGCCCCCCTCTGGCACGTGTGCCATAGGTTCGCCACAACTGGCCTAGGCAATACCGAAGCCTGAAAAGGCACGATGTCTCAGCTTGATGATATCAACATCAGCTCTTTAAAAGAGCGTTCTTTTTGCAGGTAGTTGCTTAATTAATTTTACCTTCTGTTGTCATCCTAATTTTCTATAATCTGGTTATTGATTCCTGTCTGACCACGTTCCTTTCAGCAATCGCTTTTCAAAGCCGGACTTGAGAGTTGCCATCTGGGATTATACCTGCAGCTGTGTCCAAACCTCGTTGTAGAGGGGGGTCTCTCTAGATGCTGCACCTTGAGCCAACCAGCATCAGTACATTCTAGCATTTGGATTTCCAACCATCCAGGAATTCCAGGACAGTCGGTAAAAATAGGGCAAAAATTGCCCTGTCCAGAAAAAAATGTAAGGTGTCTGTGATTTTTTTGAAGCTCAAGAAACTTATACAGATTATTTTAACCATAATTATCATCATTTTACAGTTTACAGTGAATTTAGCTGATGTCTTCATACAGGAGTTATGGGCTATAGAGATGTATCACTTATAATCAGTGTTTTTCTATGGTTTTCCAATGTGTCTGTAAAATATATTATCTGTTCGTGATTTTTTGATAAGCTGTCCAGAAAAAATAAAAAGTCAAGTTGGCAACTCTGACTAACCTACTCAAAGACCTCCTGAAGTAAAAAAAAAGGGGGCTTCTGTGTAGGCTAATATGTGTCTCTTGGTGGATCCTTAGAAAATTTTTGAAAATATGGCAAATTTATTTTTTAAATGTAATTGCCAGAGCTCTACGGCCATCTTGGGAGCTGATAAACCATGTCTATGGCCTGCACTCTCGCACTGCTGCAGACACTAGTTCTCTATTCTTTGCCGTGCAGTCCAGTGCATCAGAGGACACCTTCCTTCAGGTATGCGTTTCAGTATTGAATATAAAATGATTCATCTCTAGATGTGATGATGGCTTATACAGTAAACTAGGGTGTTTTGTGGATTCAAACACTCCACTAATAATTAAAATGACTTTAGAAATCGTGTTTTTTTATTACTTTTTCTTCGTGCTGATGCTTGATGTTAATTTCTGAGGTTCCTGATATTCTGTAATAAAATAGAAAACAATTTTTTGGTAGTGATAGTTTGAAATAGAGTAAAAGACAAGTCTAGTTATTTTTTTTATTTCATTTTTTTGAAGCTCAGATCTCAAAACTTTACTATGAATCTGCAGTTCACACATACCCATTGTAAATCCTGAAGTTTATTTAAGTGAATTAGACATTGCAAAATAACTTTTTGCAAAGTCTCCTTTCAATGGCCTATATACAAGTAGACTGGTGGTCATTTACTAGCCCGTCCAAATGGGCCAACGAAAAATGTATGGGTGAGAATGTTCATTAATACAGCAATTTATTGGCAGGACATCCGTCTTGCACTCTCTGACACCCACTGACTGCCCAGAGTCAGGCTATGGTCACAAAACCGTTTTCTCTCCATCTGAGAAAATCAGTCCAATTATGCTAATCAGATTCTGATCAGAGCGGGATCCAATTTTCTCGAAGTTGGAGAGAAAAAAGTTTCTCCAACTTCTCCATTATGTCAGTCCATGAAAATGTCATCCAAGTGTGGTCCGATTTTTTTCACGGACCCATAGACTTGAATGGGCGAGTACCATCCGATTGACACCGACACGAGACAAATCTTTTGTGCTGCGATATGTTTCCTCGGTCCGAGGAAAAAATCGGATATGTGCACAGCCTACGTCCGAATAACATGGGATACGAATAAAATGGGTACGAGTGCTGTCCATCAAAACCACAGATAGCACTTGACCAATTTAAATAGCCGTCTGCACGAGCCCTTAAACTGTGTAGAAACTTCCCACTTATCAATTTATTCATACACTTTTGGCGTTATAACTGCGGAAAATAAGAAAAGATGATCTAGATTTATTATTTTATCGGGAATATAGATTTAAATAAAAAATGTTGCGAGGGTTAATAGGTTTTCTATAATGGGTTTTGTTGCATTGTCTGTATTGTTAATGGCAAGAATAGGATAGTTTGAAGCACTATTCTTGGTAAATAAAAATGCCAGAACATAATGGATCCCATTTAAAGCAATGAGGTTTGTGAATTATATAGTATTTATTTTTAGATATATCCGGCATAGCTGTCATGTCTTTAATATATAGTGTCAGGGCTTATAGATGTAAGCCATGACGCTAGTAGTAACAGAGGGCCGTAAAAAGACGGCAAGGCTTTTAATTGCTACTGCTGTAACTATGTGGAAGGACGACAGTTATAGTACCTTGTTATTTAGGAGGCTTCTTTATCCTTTTTGGTCTAGTCATCCTGCAGTACCATTAACTGGGACAGCAACATGTCTGACTCCTGTAAAACACTTGCTTTTCCCACTTTCTCTGCAATCAGACAGACTAGGTATAATGCACACGAGAGGTGCTGTCCTTCTGGGCAATTCAGCCAGATCTGACAGCTGCCTTACTGATTAATTGACAGTTTAAAAAGATTGATTCCACATGTCAGGGCTGTAACCCAGCCAGGACAATGCTGCTGTCAACCGCGCTGTAAAACAGACGCTTCCATTAGCAGCTCTGACAGTGGAACCACGAAAACTCAGGCACCTGCTATTATGGTGAGATCCGGAGTTCTGGATGTACTCTGATTAATCATCCTGAAAGCAAATACTTAAAACATCAAAGGTTTTCATGGTCAGAGTAGGTGCTTGGCAGGCCTCGCTTTCGGAGGAGTGCACCCACTGGGCATGATTAAAGTATCAGTGATGTATCTGCAAGAGGCACAGTAATCTCTTTTACAGAGGCGTCCATAAAAATCTAAACATTCAGTTAAGTCATACAATACAGAAAAATGTTTGGAAAAAGGTGAGATAAATAGATAGATATATGGATAGATAAATGATAGATATGGATAGATAGATGATAGATAGATAGATAGATAGATAGATAGATAGATAGATAGATAGATAGATAGATAGATAGATAATAGATAGATAGATATGGATAGATAGATAAATTGATAAATAGATGATGTATAGATAGATGATAGATATTGATATAGATATGGATAGATAGATAAGGATAGATAGATAAATAGAGAGATAGATAGATATATGGATAGATAGAGAGATAGGTAGACAGATAGACAGACAAATAGATAGATAGAGACAGACAAATAGATAGATAGATAGATAGATAGATACAGACAGATAGATAGATAGATAGATAATAGATAGATAGATAGATATGGATAGATAGATAAATTGATAAATAGATGATGTATAGATAGATGATAGATATTGATATAGATATGGATAGATAGATAGATAAGGATAGATAGATAAATAGAGAGATAGATAGATATATGGATAGATAGAGAGATATATATATGGATAGATATATAGATAGATAGACAGACAAATAGATAGATAGATACTGTAGATACAGACAGATAGATAGATAGACAGACAGATAGATAGAGAGCTAGATATATGGATTAATAGATGATAGATATGGATAGCTAGATAGCTAGCTAGCTAGATAGATAGATAGATAGATAGATAGATATGGATAGATAAATAGATAGATAGATAGATAGATAGATAGGTAGATAATAGATATTGACATAGATATGGATAGATAGATAGATAGATAGATAGATAGATAGATAGATAGATAGATAGATAGATAGATAGATAGATAGATATGAATGGATACAGTAGAACTGTTTGGTAGAAACACAACTCGTCGTGTTTGGAGGAGAAAGAATGCTGAGTTGCATCCAAAGAACACCATACCTACTGTGAAGCATGGGGGTGGCAACATCATGCTTTGGGGCTGTTTCTCTGCCAAGGGACCAGGACGACTGATCCGTGTACATGAAAGAATGAATGGAGCCATGTATCGTGAGATTTTGAGTGCAAACTTCCTTCCATCAGCAAGGGCATTGAAGATGAAATGTGGCTGGGACTTTCAGCATGACAATGATCCTAAGCACACTGCCAGGGCAACGAAGGAGTGGCTTAGTAAGAAGCATTTCAAGGTCCTTGAGTGGCCTAGCCTGTGTCCAGATCTAAACCCTATAGAAAGAAAACCTTTCGAGGAAGTTGAAAGTCCGTGTTGCCCAGCGACAGCCCCAAAACATCACTACTCTAGTGGAGATCTGCATGGAGGAATGGGCCAACATACTAGCAACAGTGTGTGCCAACCTTATGAAGAATTACAGAAAACGTTTGACCTCTGTCATTGCCCACAAAGGATATATAACAAAGTATTGAGATGAAGTTTTGTAGGTGACCAAATACTTAATTTCCACCAAAATTTGAAAAAAAAATTCTTTCCAAATCAGACAATGTGATTTTCAGGATTTGTTTTCTCATTTTGTCTCTCATAGTTGAGGTCTACCTATTATGTCAATTACAGGCCTCTCTCATCTTTTTAAGTGGGAGAACTTGCACAATTGGTGGCTGACAAAGTACTTTTTTTGTCCCACTGTAGATGATAGATATGGATATAGATAGCTATAGATAGATAGATAGATAGATAGATAGATATGAATGGATAGATAGACAGATAGATAGATGATAGATGGATGATAGATAAATAGATAATGGATGGATATATGGATAATAGATAGAATCATAGAGTTCCTCATAGGACATGGTTTGCAGACCGGTCACCATTCTGGTCGCTCTTCTCTGAACTTGCTCCAGTTTGTCGATGTCTTTTTGTAAATGTGGTGCCCAAAACTGGACGCAGTATTCCAGATGAGGTCTGACCAAAGAGGAGTAAAGTGCGATAATGACTTCACGTGACCTAGACTCTATGCTTCTGATAATACATCCCAGAATTGTATTTGCCTTTTTTGCTGCTGCATCACACTGTTGACTCGTGTGCAGTCAGTGATCTATTAGTATTCCTAAGTCTTTTTCACATGTGCTGTTGCTTAGCTCTATTCCTCCCACTCTGTATATGCTTTTTTCATTTTTATTGCCCAGATGTAGTACTTTGCATTTTTCCCTGTTAAAAACCATTCTGTTAGTTGCTGCCCACTGCTCCAGTTTATTTAGGTCTTTTTGAAGCCTCTCTCTTCTCTAATGTTAGCTATCCCTCCTAGCTTTGTGTCATCAGCAAATTTAATAATAATAATAATTAATAAATATGAATAGACAGACACATAGATAGATAGATAGATAGATAGATAGATAGATAGATAGGCTTGAAAAAGGCTGTATTCAGCCGAAACGTTGCCACAGCTCTTGCTGAGCTAAAAAATCATCTATTTATGGAGTGCTGTTTCTACTATTTTTTTCATAGATAGATAGATAGATAGTAGAGATGAGCGAACGTGCTCGCCACTGCTCGGTACTCGCCCAAGCATCTCATGAGACCCCAGAAATACTCGGCGACTATTTCCGGGGTAGCTCGGTGGGAGCTCAGGTCTCCTCTCTGAATGTTTGGCGATCTTTAGAGCGCCAATGAACATGCAGGGATTGCCTGCCACTCATTGTAATACCGCAGCGATGTTGGTTGTGGGCATTACAGTGATTGGCTGGCCGCACAGCGTCATCAGGTCTATATCAGACCTGGCGCCGCCATGCTCGTCACAGTCACTCCGGAATTAGACAGTGTAGGGAGAGGTGCTACCGCGTCAGGGAGAGATTTGGTTGTTTCTAGTTAGTGTAGGTGTACCAAACTATATTAGAGACACATATCTGACGTGCCCCCTGAGCCGTGGGGTACTCGGTGCCGGGTAGGTCGTTGCTAGGGCAGATGTCACAGTGGCGATGACCCTGTCCGTCAATAAAATGGGTTATTGAGAGGGGATTTATAGTGATTGCATAAAGTTCGTGACGCCACCTGTGGTATGCGGCTAAGGGAGCCGCCGCTGCGGAGCAGGTCCTCTGGAGCTGATGTTACTGAAGCAGGGATGGTGTGGCTCTCCACAGGTAGAGCTTAGCTCCAGGGCAGTGTAGATGTTATGGGTTATGCTGGGCGTTGTAGTGCAGGGGTTGATGGCGCAGCAATAATCAGTCCACAACGTAATGGCGGTTTCCTCTTATCTTTACTGGTGGTGATTAGACAAGCCGGGACTAGGGTACTGGCTAAAAGTGGAAGTCGGGGCAGCCTGGAAGCAAGTAAGGTATCCACCTCGCCAGGTGAAGTTGAGGGCCTTCCCTTTCCACTAATCTCTTTGGCCCTGCTGCTTGTAGCTGTGAGGTGGCCCTCGTCCCTGAGTACAACGTCTTTGTGCTCATCCGTATGGCAAGCAGCTCGGGCCTTGCTGATGTGTCACTCCCACGTGGCGGTGCTGGGCCTTGCGGTGCTGCTGAGCCTTCGGGCGTCTGGTGGGGCCAGGAGACCTGCAGTCTCCTGCCCTCCGGTTTCTGCTGCTGGGCCTTCAGTGCCCCACAACCTCGGACTCCCATGTCCGGTTCCTCTGTGTTGGTTCCTGCTGGGGTGAACTGCCGCGCAGCTCCAGTCCCCAGCTCCTCTCTCGTCGACGTCCTCACTTCAACTCCTCACACTAAGTCTAACTAACCCCGCCCTCAGATCCCTGTTGCCAAGGGGAGGAACTCCCCTTGCTGGTCTGGAGCCAGGAAAGTGTTGCATGCTTAGTAAAACCTGATTAGGGGACCCCTGCTTGCTTCCAGGCATGGCATCACCTCTTGTGAAGGAGGCAATGCCACTGTGGCAACCGGACCCCTGGGGTGCCACATTCCCCCCTAGTTAACTTCAGTACTCCCGGACTGAGGATACCTTTTAAAATTAACAATTAACAATAACAATTCACATTACAAACAGGTTACAAAAGTCAAAAGTTACAAAAACCCAACAAAAATTGAAAGCAGTCACTGCGGCGCTTAGTCCTTACGTCACAATCCTGGTAACTGTAATTTGGCTGGTGGGAACCGCATCAACCCACTTTGTGAATCGCCCCTGGGCGTGGCTTCAGGGCTCTCTTTCGTTGGGCCTGGTCTTCAGCCATGCCTGTGGTTTATTTTCTAGGCCGATTAGTAACTATTTTCAATATTGTCCTGACCACACCTAGTCCTGTGGTCCAATTGTCCATAAATTAAACAAATATACTTTTCCAAGACTATTTAGCGGGTACAACTATAAACAACATACACTTTAGTTCTTTTATACTTTAGTTTCTCCAGCGAGCAGGGAGCTGACCTTTTGTACTCCTGGTCGATCTACGTAGTACGTTAGTTATCACGCTTCAAAGGCTACACCTTGGTCGTTAAGCACCCGTTCAGGGTAACCGTGCGGGCGACAAAAGTACTGTTGGAACGCTTTGGCTGCCATCTGATACATCTGGTCTTTTACTGGCACTACTACCAGGAACCGGGAGTAGTGGTCTACTATGGTGAGAGCGTAGACATAGCCTCACCGGCTTGGGGCTAGCTTCACATGATCCAAGGCTACCAGTTCCAGTGGTTCTTTGGTGATTATGGGCTTCAGGGGAGCCCTCTGGCTATCACGGTCTTTTCATCTCAGGTTGCATGAACCACATTCTCAACACCATCTCTCGATTGCTTTCCTCATGCCAGCCCAGTAGAATCACTCACGTAGCAGGACTTCCAACTTCTTCCACCCGAAGTGTCCTGCTCCATTGTGGTACGCTTCTAAGACTATTGGCGCATCCCGCCTCAGGACTACCACCTACCAGACCAGTTTGTGTGTCTGGGAGTTGATACTTCTTCGACACAGCTTTCCCTCGTAGATGAACAGTTTTCCCTTCTCCTTCCACAACTGTTGGGTCTCCTGTGGAGCATCTGGATCAGGGTACGAGTCAGCTTGCGTCAGCAACTCCTTGACTAGGCTGACATCCGGGTCGCTATCCTGCGTTTCTGCCCATCCATGGTGGGGCAATGGGTTGAACGTGGCCTCTCTGTTGGCGGAACGCTTGTCCCTTACACAGTGGGAGCACTGGGTCACCCCATGACGATGGAAAGCGGGTATCTCTATCTCCTACAGCTCTTCCGGGTCTTCTCCCCCATCTGGCAAGTTGGGCATCCTGGACAGCGCATCAGCATTTGCATTTGTAAGCCCCGCCCGATACTTGATGGTAAACTCTTAGTTAGCCAGTCGGGCCATCCATCGTTGCTCTAGAGCACCAAGCTTCGCAGTCTCCAGGTGCATCAGCGGGTTGTTATCTGTGAAGACTGTAAATTTGAAGGAGGCGAGATAGTGCTTGAAGCGCTCTGTTACAGCCTAGACTATGGCGAGAAACTCCAACTTGAAGGAACTGTAGTTGTCGGGGTTCCTTTCCGTGGGCCGGCGCTTCCTGCTGGCGTAGGCAATCACTCTCTCTCTGCCTTGCTGTACCTGGGACAGCACCGCTCCCAATCCCACGTTGCTGGCATCTGTATGAAGTATAAAGGGTTGGCCATAGTCGGGGTAGGCCAGGACTTCGTCTCCGGTCAGAGCCATCTTCAGTTGGGTGAAAGATTCGTCTTCTGGTTTACCCCATTTGAACGGAGGTTTCGGGTTCTTGGCCTTCTTGGACTGGCCTACCAGGAGGTCCTGCAAGGGTGCTGCTATCTTGGTATAACCCTTGATAAATCTCCTGTAGTAGCCTACCAGCCCGAGGAACTGCTGCACTTCCTTGATATTGGAGGGTCTTGGCCAGTCCTTGATTACGGTGACTTTTTCAGGGTCTGGCGCTACACCTTCGGCGCTTACCACATGACCTAGGTACTGCAACTTGGGCTTCAACAGGTGGCATTTGGACAGCTTTACCTTCAGGCCAAAACCAGATAGGGCTTTAAACACCTTGGCCAGGTGCTCCAGGTGGTCTTCATATGTCTTCAAGTAGACAATTAGATCGTCCAGGTACAGCAGGACAGTTTGAAAGTTTTTGTGTCCTAGGCGGCACTCCATTAACCACTGGAAGGTTCCTGAGGCGTTGCATAGCCCGAATGGCATGCAGTTGAACTCGCTGAGGCCCATTGGTGTTGTAAACGCGGTCTTTTCTTTGTCCGCCTCTGCCACAGGAACCTGCCAGTGCCCACTGGTGAGATCCAAAGTGGAGAAATAATTAGCAGATCTTAATGCAGCTAGTGACTTCTCAATTCTGGGTAATGGGTAGGCATCCTTATGTGTAATGCTGTTAATCTGCCTGTAATCAACACACATTCACATTTTACCATCCTTCTTTCTAACGAGAACTAATGGAGCTGCCCAGGGGCTACAACTATCTCTGATCACCCCAACCTCCTACATCTCCTGTAGCATTCCTTTGACACATTGATAGTGAGCTGGGGGTACAGGCCGGTACCTCTCTTTAATGGGCGGATGATCTGATATGATGTTGGACCCCTTTTACCTGCCCAAAGTCTAGTGGGTGTTACCTGAAGACTCGCTCATATTCTTGGACCACCCGGTATACTCCATGCTTTTGGTGCAAAGGGGTGGAGTCAGTGCCCACTTGTAGCTTCTGACACCAATCCTCCACCTGTGCCTTGGAGCCATTATCCTCCGCCGGTTTGGATGGAGGCAATGGTTCCACTGCCTTTATTGCATTGTTACTGACAGTGAACAGCTTAGCAAGGGTAGCATACCGGGGTAAATGGACCTCTTTCTCCCCACAATTCAGGATGCGTATCGGTACTCTCCCCTTGCGGACATCAACTACCCCCCTGGCTGTCAAGATGGTGGGCCTACTGTCAGAGTATACGGATTCTACCAGGGCCTGATAATGTTGACCCCTGAGACCAATTGCTGCCCGACACCATATTAACATTTCACTCCTAGGGGGCATTGCAATGGGGAATGGATCACTCATCCTGACACTGCCAATTTCCGCTCCAGACAGCTCTACCTGTTGTCTTTTCATCAGGGATCTGATTTCTTTCTGCAGAGCTCGCTGCTGACTGGAAGTGGCAGTCTCTGCGACCTGCTGCAACAAAAGAATAATTTCTCCAAGACAATTTTCTATCACTTTGGTGCCTAAGGTTATCATGGGATGACTTTCTCGGCGATCAATATCAATAATAATCATTCCTTGTGATGACAATTCTACTTTGCCAACTTTTATGGTCACCTCTTTATACCCCACCTGAGGCAAGAGCTGAGCATTGCTGGCATAGATACTAAGATGTTCATCTGGACGGCGGGTAATGTCTGAATCAGTCCAGTATTGTTTATAAAGGATATTAGGCATCGTGGTCACCTGGGACCCAGTGTCCAACAACACGTTCATTGGGATGCCATCAAGCACAACAGGTAGGACCGGCCGTCCTCCCACGTACTTATCTCGCCAGCTTTGTGGGCCTTTTCGACTTACTCCTGGGGGTTGGCCCTCTGCCCCAGGGGTTGCTCGTTTTAAACCGCAGAATCTTGCAAAGTGCCCCGCCTTTTGACAGCGGCGGCAGATGGGTTGTCTGTCCTGGTTGTAGCGATTGCTGTTCCTCCCTCTGATCGGTGGAATTCTTCTCTGTTGTCGCCATGGGACGTCATCTGGACTGGAAGCCAGCTGGATCTTTTCCTTTGGAGACTCTTGCATGGCCTGCACGGTCTTGGTTAACGCAGACACACTTTTGGTCAGCTCCTGGACCTGAAGGCGCAGGTCTGCAGATGGATCATTGTCTAGAGTCTGCGCGTCAGCTTCCACAGGTTCTGGGGAAAAGGACGCCACCTCCTGGTGGTATGTGATAGCTGGGCGCCGGTGGGATGCAGCGCTGCCTGGTGTTGATTCTCGCAGCACCCGGATAGCTCTGTCTTTAAATTGTTCAAAGTCCAGATCAGGGTTTTGCAGAGCCATAATGCGCATAGTGAGCGTTAGACAGGAGCACCTCAATAAACTGCTCAGTTAGCAATCTGTCCTCATCTCGCACACTGTTGGGGTCTACCTGTTTGATGGCCCGCAGTGCCTCCTGCAGGTTTAGAGCATAGTCCCGTACACTGTCCTGCACCCTTTGTTTGCACCCGTAAAACTTCATTTTAATTTCTGGTGCAGTGCGGGTGTCAAAGGTATCCTTTAACTGGGCCAGTATTTCTTTTACAGTGCCTATGTCTCTGCCCTGCCAGGACTTCACTTCTCTCTGGGCTGCACCGATTAGCTGGCCTATGAGGATGCTGACTTTCTGCTACTCTTACAGGGGGTACACTTTAAACAAACTGTGCAGTCTCTCCTCAAAGTTATTCAGGGTTTGCGACTCTCCTGAGTAGTGGGGCAACCACGCCGCCCCCGTTTTGTATGGCATTGATAACGGTATTACAGTGGCAGCGGCCGCGCCTGTGGCTGAACCCTCCTCCATGTTGGGCATCTTCCTCCCCCCTAGTGAACCTCAGCCAGGTCCTGGGCGTCTCCTGACGTACCAGTATGCTGCTCTGCAGGCGGAAGGATCTCTTGGCGGTTCCAGATCGGGGCTTCTTTCTTCCCCCTCAGGGGGAGGCAAACCACATGATAACACAGTTCAATAAAGTCTATGGCACACAGGATGTATAACTATAGGGTGCATTATACTTTATTGATGACCATGGGGGTGCATTTTACTTTATGGATGACTATAGGGTCCATTATACTTTATGGATGATTATGGGCTGTGCATTTTACTTTATGGATGACTATGAGATGTGCATTATACTGTATGGAGGACTATGAGCTGTGCATTATATTATATGAAGGATATGGACTGTGTATTATAAAAATATGGATGACTATGAGCTGTTAATTATACTTCATGGATGACTATGGGATGTGCAGTATATTATATGGAGGACTATGAGATGCATTTTACTATATGGAAGACTATGGGGGTGCATTATACTTCTGCTATGGAGCCCCATGACTTATCTGTATGCCGCTGGTGAGTATAATGGTTAATTGTTTTCTATACATTAAAGAACAGCAGCAGAACGGGGGACATATATACCAGGATGGGGGATATATATACACCAGGATGGGGCCCAGGATAAGGGACATATACCAGAATGGGCGATACATGTAAAAGATAGGACCAGGATGAGGGACATATATACCAGGATGGCGGGTGCATATATATATATATATATATATATATATATATACATTCAGGATCTTGCACCAAGCCCATAAGACTGTAAGACTGTAGTTACGTTACTGCTGTAACCATTAAGATTATCTGCCTCTAGTTAGAGTAAACATGTTGCAAAAAAGGGCATTTTGTTTTATAGAACATGTGTCGGTACGATCAACCCCCTTAAGCTGTTTTTATGGGCATTATGGGCACGCAGATCATAGAAAGTTTATTTAAATGGCACCTTTATATCTGAAATCCAATGAATGTTTCTCGACTCGAGTAATCTACACTTTCCTTATATGCAAATGAGCTGAAAACATCTATGTGCTATATTAGAGCTATTTTCAGCTCATTTGCATATAAAGAAAATGTGGACTTCTTGGGAACCAGTCATCAGATCGCAGATATCAAGTTATCATTTGACTCACCTTTCTATGACCTACAGTGGTGTAAAAAAGTGTTTGCCCTCTTCCTGATTTCTTATTCTTTTGCATGTTTGTCACACTTAAATGTTTCAGATCACAAATCAAGTTTAAATATTAGACAAAGATAACACAAGTAAACAAAAAATACAGTTTTAAAATGAAGGTCTTTATATTTAAGGGAAAAAGAAATCCAAACCTACAGGGCCCTGTGTGAAAAAGTGATTCCCCCTTAAACCTAATAACTGGTTGGGCCATCCTTAGCAGCAACAACTGCAATTAAACATTTGCGATAAATGGCAATGAGTTTTTTTCAACGCTCTGGTGGAATTTTTGCCCACTCATCTTTGCAAAATTGTTGTAATTCAGCCACATTGGAGGGTTTCTGAGCATGAACCGCCTTTTTAACCCCTTAACAACATCTGACGTACTAATACGTGTCTGTGCCCTGGGACTTAAGAGCCAGACCCGTATTAGTACGTCATCGCGATCGCGCGCGCACACAGGCTGTGCGGGCGCGATCGCCGCCGGGTGTCAGCTGATTGTCACAGCTGACACCTGATACTATGTGCAGGGAGCGGTCCTGCACCGCTCCCAGCACATTAACCCCTGCGATGCTGCGATAGAAGTCGATCGCAGCCGATCGCAGCATTGCGGGGGCAAGGGGAGGTGATCGCAGATACTCACCTCCTCTTCCGGCTTCCAGCGCTGTCTGCAAAGGCTTCCCGGGTGTTGCCAAGACGACCCGATGTCGTCATGACAACATCCGGGTCACCAGACAGCAGGAAGATTGTTTGGACATGCGCAGTGCATCTCCAAACAATCTTCTCACTGTGCAGCGCTGATAGCCTGTATGACACAGGGATGGTGCTGCATTCCTGTGCCATGCAGGCGATCAGAGAAAAAAAAGTGAAAGTCCCAGAGTGGGACAAAGTAATAAAGTATAAAAACAGTCAGTAAGTGAAAAAAAAAAAAAAAATGCAAAAATATAAAAAAATAAATAAATAAAATAATCCACCAAAAATAAAAATATAATGTACCCATCAATAAATATTATTATAAAAAAAAGCAAAAAAAACAATAAAAGTACACATATTTGGTATCGCCGCGTACGGAACAACCTGACCTATAAAACTGTCCCACTAGTGAACACGGTAAAAAAAAAAAAAAAAAAACGAAGCAAAAACAATGCTCTATCACCATACCGCCAAATAAAAAATGGAATAACACGCGATCAAAAAGACGAATATAAATAAAAATGGTACCGCTGAAAACGTCATCTCGTCCCGCAAAAAACAAGCTGACATACAGCTCCATCAGCCGAAAAATAAAAAAGTTATAGCTCTCAGAATAAAGCTATGCTAAAAAATATTTTTTTCTATAAAATTGCTTTTATTATGTAAAAGTGCAAAACATAGAAAAACGATATAAATGTGGTACCGCTGTAAACGTACTGACCCGAAGAATAAAGCTGCCTTATCACTTTTACCACACGCGGAACAGAATAAAAAAAAAAAAAACAATTCCTGAATGGTTGGTTTTTGTTTATTCTGCCTCCCAAAAATCGGAATAGAAAGCGATCAAAAAATGTCACGTGCCTGAAAATGGCACCAATAACAACATCAACTCATCCCGCAAAAAACGAGCCGTCACATGACTGTCTGCCAAAATCTGGAAAAATTATAGCTCTCAAAATATGGCGATGCAAAAACTAGATTTTACAAAAAATGCATCTTTTTGTGTGTGACAGCTGTCAGTCATAAAAACCCCATATGATTCTGGTATTGCTGTAATCACACCGACCCGAAGAATAAAGTAGTCTAATCACTTATACCGCACGGGGAACGGCGTCAAAAATAAACTCTTGGGTTAGGATTGGGCTAGGGTTAGAGCTGGGTTTGGGGTTAGGGTTGTGCTAGGGTTAGGGTTGTGCTAGGGTTAGGATTGTTCTGGGGTTAGGGTTGTGCTAGGGTTAGGGTTGTGCTAGGGTTAGGGTTGTGCTACGGTTAGGGTTGTGCTACGGTTAGGGTTGTGCTACTGTTAGGGTTGTTCTACGGTTAGGGCTGGGGTTGGGGTTAGGGTTGGGGTTAGGGTTGTGATGGGGTTGGGATTTTTTTCAAAAGTAAGAAAAAAGATGACGATATGGCGACTAGTGTTGAGCGCAAGTGCTCGCTACTTGAGTTTGCATCGGGTGCTCTGGTATGCATTGAGTATCGTGGGTATTTGAGTGACATGCTCGAGTCTCTGCCCCATATGCTTCGCGGCCAAAAAAACTTTACGGGGATTGCCTGCCATGCACGAGCGATCCCCGCATGGTTTTTTTTGGGTGTCTAATAACCGTGAAACATGCGGAGCAGAGACTCGAGCATGTCACTCGAGCACACGCTGTACATGGTGCATACCTGAGTACCCGATGCAAACTCAAGTAGCGAGCACTTGCGCTCAAGACTAATGACAACTTATTCAATATGATGACCTAATGTAAACAAATTCTGTGTCGTACCTCTGGGTTCAAAATGTTCACTATACACCTTAATAAAATCCTTGAGGGGTATAGTTTCCAAAATGGGGTCACTTGTGGGGGAGCTCCACTGTTTAGGCACATCACGGGCTCTCCAAACGCGACATGGTGTCCGCTAACAAATTGAATGGAAAATCGGCTCAAATTGTTAGCGGATGCCATGTTGCGTTTGGAGAGCTACTGCGTGCACAAACATTGGAGCTCCCCCACAAGTGACCACATTTTGGAAACTAGACCCCCCAAGGCACCTATCTAGATGCATAGAGAGCACTTGGAACCCCCAGGTGCTTCACAAATTGATTCGTAAAAATGAAAAAGTGAAAAAAAAAACACTTTTTCATATTTATGAATCAATTTGTGAAACACCTGGGGGTTCCAAGTGCTCACTATGCATCTAGATAGGTGCCTTGGGGGGTCTAGTTTCCAAAATGGGGTCACTTGTGGGGGAGCTCCAATGTTTGGGCACACAGGGACTCTCCAAATGCAACATGGTATCCGCTAACAAATTGTCAGCTCAAATTGTTAGCGGACATCATGTTGCGTTTGGAGAGCCCCTGTGTGCTCAAACATTGGAGCTCCCCCACAAGTGACCCCATTTTGGAAACTAGACCCCCCAAGGCACCTATCTAGATGCATAGTGAGCACTTGGAACCCCCAGGTGTTTCACAAATTGATTCATAAATATGAAAAAGTGTTTTTTTTTCACTTTTTCATTTATACAAATCAATTTGTGAAGCACCTGGGGGTTCCAAGTGCTCACTATGCATCTAGATAGGTGCCTTGGGGTGTCTAGTTTCCAAAATGGGGTCACTTGTGGGGGAGCTCCAATGTTTGGGCACACAGGGGTTCTCCAAACGCAACATGATGTCCGCTAACAATTTGAGCCGATAATTTGTTAGCGGATACCATGTTGCATTTGGAGAGTCCCTGTGTGCCCAAACATTGGAGCTCCCCCACAAGTGACCACATTTTGGAAACTAGACCCCCCAAGGCACCTATATAGATGCATAGTGAGCACTTGGAACCCCCAGGTGTTTCACAAATTGATTCACAAATATGAAAAAGTGTTTTTTTTTTCACTTTTTCATTTTTACGAATCAATTTGTGAAGCACCTGGGGGTTCCAAGTGCTCACTATGCATCTAGATAGGTGCCTTGGGGTGTCTAGTTTCCAAAATGGGGTCACTTGTGGGGGAGCTCCAATGTTTGGGCACACAGGGACTCTCCAAATGCAACATGGTATCCGCTAACAAATTGTCGGCTCAAATTGTTAGCGGACATCATGTTGCGTTTGGAGAGCCCCTGTGTGCCCAAACATTGGAGCTACCCCACAAGTGACCCCATTTTGGAAACTAGACCCCCCAAGGCACCCATCTAGATGCATAGTGAGCACTTGGAACCCCCAGGTGTTTCACAAATTGATTCATAAATATGAAAAAGTGTTTTTTTTTTTCACTTTTTCATTTTTATGAATCAATTTGTGAAGCACCTGGGGGTTCCAAGTGCTCACTATGCATCTAGATAGGTTCCTTGGGGTGTCTAGTTTCCAAAATGGGGTCAATTGTGGGGGAGCTCCAAAGTTTGGGCACACAGGGGCTCTCCAAACGCAACTTGGTGTCCGCTAACAATTTGAGCCGATTTTCCATTCAATTTGTTAGCGGATACCATGTTGCACTTGGAGAGTCCCTGTGTGCCCAAACATTGGAGCTCTCCCACAAGTGACCCCATTTTGGAAACTAGACCCCCCAAGGCACCTATCTAGATGCATAGTTAGCACTTGGAACCCCCTGGTGCTTCACAAATTGATTCATAAAAATGAAAAAGTGTTTTTTTTTTCACTTTTTCATTTTTACGAATCAATTTGTGAAGCACCTGGGGGTTCCAAGTGCTTACTATGCATCTAGATAGGTGCCTTGGGGGGTCTAGTTTCCAAAATGGGGTCACTTGTGGGGGAGCTCCAATGTTTGGGCACACAGGGGCTCTCCAAACACAACATGGCATCCACTAATTATTCAAGCAAATTTTACAATCAAAAAGTCAAATGTCGCTCCTTCCCTTCCGAGGCCTGTCGTGCGCCAAAACAGTGTTTTTTCCCCACATATTGGGTATCTGCGTGCCCAGGGGAAATTGCACAACAAATTTTGGGGTCCATTTTTTCTTGTTACCTCTGTGAAAATAAAAAAAATTGGGTCTAAAGTAACATTTTTGTGAAAAAAGTTAAATGTTCATTTTTTTCTTCCACATTCAAAAGATTCCTGTGAAGCACCTGAAGGGTTAATAAAGTTCTTGAATGTGGTTTTGAGCACCTTGAGGGGTGCAGTTTTTAGAATGGTGTCACTTTTGGGTATTTTCTGTCATAAAGACCTCTCAAAGTGACTTCAAATGTGATGTGGTCCCTAAAAAAATGGTTTTGTAAATTTTGTTGGAAAAATGAGAAATCGCTGGTCAACTTTTAACCCTTATAGCTCCCTAACAAAAAAAAATTTTGGTTCCAAAATTGTGCTGATGTAAAGTAGGCATGTGGGAAATGTTATTTATTAACTCTTTTGTGTGACATATCTCTCTGATTTAAGGGCATAAAAATTCAAATTTTGAAAATTGCAAAATTTTCAAAATTTTCGCCAAATTTCCATTTTTTTCACAAATAAACGCAAGTGATATCGAAGAAATTTTACGACAATCATGAAGTACAATATGTCACGAAAAAACAGTCTCAGAATCAGGGGGATCCGTTGAAGTGTTCCAGAGTAATTACCTCATAAAGTGACAGTGGTCAGAATTGTAAAAATTGGCCTGGTCATTAACGTGCAAACCACCCTCGGGGCTTAAGGGGTTAAGGTCATGCCATAGCATCTCATTCGGATTAAGGTCGGGACTTTGACTAGGCCACTCCAAAGTCTTAATTTTGTCTTTCTTGAGCCATTCAGAGGTGGACTTGCTAGTGTGTTTTGGATCATTGTCCTGCTGCATAACCCAAGTGCACCTCAGTTTGAGGTCACGAACAGATGGCCGGATATTCTCCTTCAGGATTTTTTGGCAGACAGCAAAATTCATGGTTCCATTTACCACAGCAAGTCTTCCAGGTGCTGAAGCAGCAAAACAGCCCCAGTCCATCACACTACCACCAACATATTTTACTGTTGGTATGATTTTCCATTTCTGAAATGCTGTGTTACTTCTACACCAAATATAATGGGATATACACCATTCAAAAAGTTCAACTTTTGTCTCAGTCCACAGAGTATTTTCCCAAAAGTCTTGGTGATCCTCAAGATGTTTCCTGGCAAAACTGAGACGAGCCTTTATGTTCTTTTTGCTCAGCAATGGTTTTCACCTTGGAACTTAGCCATGCATACCATTTTTGCCCAGCCTCTTTCTTATGGTAGAGTCATGAACACTGACCTTAATGAGTCAAGTGAGGCCTGCAGTTCTTTTGATGTTGTTGTGAGGTCTCTTGTGATCTCTTTGATTAGTCGTCGCTGTGCTCTTGGGGTAATTTTGGTCAGCTGGTCACTCCTGGGAAGGTTCACCACTGTTCCATGTTTTCACCATTTGTGGATAATGGCTCTCACTGTAGTTTGTTGGAGTCCCAAAGCTTTATAAATGGCTTTATAACCTTTTCTAGACTGATAGATCACAATTACTTTGTTTCTCATTTGTTCCTGAATTTCTTTGCATCGCAGCATGATGTCTAGGTTTTGAGGACCTTTTGGTCTACTTCACTTTGTCTCGCAGGTCCTATTTAAGTAATTTCTTGATTTACAACAGGTGTGGCAGTAATCTGGCATGTGTGTGGCTAGGGAAATTGAGCTTCCCAAAGATGTGATAAACCACAGTTAATTTATGTTTTGATGGAATAAGGGGCAATAACTTTTTCACACAGTGCCCTGTAGGTTTGAATTTTTCCATTAGTAATAAGGACCTTCATTTAAAAACAGCATTTTGTGTTTACTTGAGATATCTTTGTCTAATATTTAAATTTGTTTTGTGATCTGACACATTTAAGTGTGACAAACATGCAAAAGAATAAGATATCAGGAAGGGTGCAAACACTTTTTCACACCATTGTATATGCTCATAATGCCCATGTAGACAGTTTACGGGGGTTATTCTGACTCCACAACTAGCCTGCGAGTGTGGGTCTCCTTAGTCAGAAATTCTATGGATATCTGTATTTAATCAGTACTCACACCAAAAGCTTCATCAGATAGCTTCAACTCGACTGCAGAGGCACTTATGAAGATTTCAGAAGTTTATTCTCCATCTGAATTCTTGCATTATGCACAATAGTAACAGCAGCTGCAACAACTGAAGCAGCTGCAACAACAGCAGTAGGTAAAAAGACAATTCTGAACCAGAGATGTACAGAGATGAACATAGAAAGATGGATGACAAACACGAACTGGAGAAGAAGGGACAGGTTATATACATCAGAGCTAAACTACAGAGAGAGACTTGTACAAGGGGCAAACCTGATTGTATCACAGTGAAACAGCAACAATACAATAATAACCCAATACTGTATGCTTCCCACTTGCGGGACATGACAGGAGTTGATCCTACTGAGATGTCTATTAATGTCTACACCATCCTGTACTAGCATACCATGTTTGACCAAAATTACTAAGCTAAATATACCAGTTTTTGATGTACGCTTCACCTAAAAAGTCCCAAATCCTGACATGCAGCATATTTGTACAAATATGTACAAAAAAAAATGAACTCTTCTTGGCTTTCACCAAATTTGTAATGTGACTATGGTTTAATTGAACTTATTTAGAAAAAAGCAGAAAATAGCATAAATTTATCCTCGCCCTTAACTGACATAGACTTGATTTTATGACTTTTAATAAAAGGGACATAAATAACTCAATCTCCTCTATTAGGAGTTACACGGGCCTAAGTACAGTATATGCAGGTCATTTTATTAGTTTTACCTAAATTGTTCCTTTAATTCATCATACATGTTGTATAAAACCATTAGACCATAGTAAGTGGATGTTGGTGTAGTAAAATTTTTCCCTGCATCCAGATGTGAAGATTTTTCTTTTGTAATGAGAATGCAACAAAATATTTGGGCAGGATACATGGTATTTATTAGCATATTATTTATACGGCTTTTACGAGCTGAGAGTCTCATTTAAATTCAATTAAACGTTATTTGCAGAAACATGGCTTTGATTTACATATGGTTGCGTAGACCCTTCAAGGAAACAGTCAAACGCTAAATGCTCCAGAGAAAAAATATCCAAGAGCAGAGGATTTGTATGATGAAGGGACAATCCATTATATGATGTAAGTATGGCCATATAATCCCACCAATAAATTTTTTCACCTATCTACACAGGTAATAAGTGTATAAGTAGTGAGACCCCACCCATAAGACCCCCATCGATCACTAGAATAATGGTTCTAATTACGATGTTCCATCTGAGAGAAGTGAGAAGTTTAGAGGGAGAGAAAGAAACTGCGCGGTCACTAGACCAGACTAACAGAATGACTACTATATACATTTCTCTATCTCCATAGTTCACAATTATTAAACCAACTTCTATCAATAGCAATAATCAATATTAAAAGGGATGTGTAATCGGAAAACAATCTATAATTTAAATCTGGTTTTAGTGTTACAAGGATTTTTTTTTTACTTTTGCAATGTTTTGTTTTTCTCATATCATCATATGTATTAAAAAAAACAAATTACCTTAGTAATCTTGAAATTTTCATACTGGCTACTGGGGTTATTTTGGACTAATACTCCCTGTTCTTACAGGAAGTGTTTTTAGCAGGCTCATTATCGTCACAGACAGGATTACAAGAGTGTGAAAGCAGTCATCAAAGCAAAAGGTGGCTACTTTGAAGAACCTAGAATATAAGACATATTTTCAGTTGTTTCACACTTTTTTGTTAAGTATATAATTCCACATGTGTTAATTCATAGTTTTGATGCCTTTAGTGTGAATGTACAATTTTCATAGTCATGAAAATACAGAAAAATCTTTAAATGAGAAGGTGTGTCCAAACTTTTGGTCTGTACTATAGAGAAATCAATGTATTACAATAAAAATAAGCAAAAATTGGACTATTAAAAATATCTTTATTAGAAAAGAAGTTAAAACTATTGTAACACTAAGACAAACGAAGAATGGGTTCCAAACGAGGAGGAACTGTTAACACATGGTGCTGTAGCCAAAACAATGTGTGCAGCCAAAAAGCACACTAAGACGCATCAATCACCACATGAGCATATATGGGGCAAAGTAGCCCCTATGTATATAGGAAGATAGACTCTGAGTATAACAGAGTGCTAAATAACATCTAGGGGGACATTTCAATAAGTCCACATGAACATTATTTGTACCATATCATGTATTTGACTAGAAAAAGATTTCTAAGTTGTTTAATTGGATACCATTTGCCTTACCAGATACAGAGTCAAAAGACATACAGTATGCCCTCTAAAAAGCCCCTATTATGGTTTAATTTATTATCACTGTACCGGAGGATACTGCCCTCATCTGCCCAAAGGGAAAGTATGGATATCCAGTATCATGCAAATCACTCAAATATAACCTGTGACCATGGCAACAGATGTTGTTAATAAATATCAGTCACCCTGTGACCATGGCATCACATGCTGTTAGTAAATATCAATCACCTAGTATATAAAGTGGCGGTATGGGCGTAATTAAGCTCATTCTCAAAGATTTGCCCTCCATATATCATAAAAAAACGAATGGTCTCATCTGATTATCAGGATGTGGAAGGCTGTATTACCAGATCCTTTAAAGGTGCCTGTGTCCTTATGGACTCCCAAGGCGTTTCGCCAGGGATACTGACTTATCAGGGGAGAGAGTCATAGACTCTCCTGTTTAGGTCCAATCTCATGACGCATCTGCATCATGATGAGCACTGCAGTGTAAGCTCCCACCTCGCTGTGTCAAATATAAAAATACCGCGCTGTGGTGTATCAGCCACAGCGTGTGACGTATTTCCGGTCTGCGAGTCCAGATTTCTGGTCTGTGGAACGCACTGTCACTGTGCTGGAACGCAGAAAACCAGAAGTGACATGCTAGGCGCCCCTCCCAGAGTCTTCACCCAGTGAACAAGCTGCAACCACAGGTTCCACATAGGGATATGTACCCAAGCGGAGTATTAACCCCTTACATCCCCTGCTGTGCATTTCTGTTGGGTCAGCTGTCTGGATGATGTCCTGCAAATAGATGTGGGAAAATAAATTTTAATCCACAGCTGCTGTGACGCTCACAGCCCTAACCATGGGAAGATGGGGGGATTACTCGGAGCCGGGTCCTATGTTTTTGGTGGGGTGCAGCCGTGGCCTGGACCCATTCCGTGCCCAGGGCTGTCACATTAAAAAGGATGTAATGGGCTATCAGGGTTGAGTGGTTGCTATTGACTACGCCACCTGTGGTACCTGGTGAAGGCCACCAGCACTGCTGCAGTCCTCCGAGGCGGGTTGTTGTGGCAGCCAAAGTTGTTACTACTCTCCACAGGCGGAGCAGGGCCTCGGGGCAGAGGCAGGGATGGAGAGGGTTGTAGTGTAGGAGATCTGGTGCTGCGTAGTGCGGTGCGGTGCAGAAATAAAGAGTCCAGAGGCCATAGGGGTTGACTTCCAGGGTTTTTACTCACGGTGGAGAGTACAGCTGCAAGGCTTCTCCCTGCTCCTCGCGGAGTTCTGCGGTCACCAGCGGCAGGGGTCCGACTACCTCCGAGTAATTCAAGTGCTTAATCAGGACCCCGCACCAGAGTGTTTCTAGACTACAGATCGGGTCCTTTCCTGTCTGTGTATGTGTAGATAGGCCGGGTCTCCCTCTGGACTTCGCTCAGAAAAAGGGTACAGGTGGCAGCTCCGCTCCGTCCGTTACCTGGTGGGATCCTCAGGGCCTGCTGGGCTTCCCTGACTAGGACGTAGGGTAGCAAAGTCAGGTGTCGGGGGCCGGTACCCCTCTTGCAGCCGGAATCCCTCTGACTAGGCCAGAATAGCGAGGACAGGTGGCATATACCGCTCCGTCTGCATCCCACTGGGATCCTTTTGCGGTGGAGCTACACTCCTAAGCTCCGGGCCTTCTTGGTTATGGTCCTTGGGTGGGTAGAGACATTTGTTTACTCCAACCTGCCCCTCGACTCAAGGCCAGGGTACGAGGGCCGTGTCTCCATCCACTGCAGGTTCACCCAGAAGCCACGTTCAGGGATGGAGAACACAATCAAAGAACCATGAACCCAAGATGGCTGTTTATTAAATATGAAATATTAAGTGTAACTAAATGTGAGTCCTCCACCCTCACCCACTAATTGGTTCCCCCTATCTATTGGTTCCCCAATCTCCCAATTTCCAGTAGGGGCAGCACAGTAGTGCCTACTAGCCCCCTCTGGTGGGAGAAGTGTGGTGTTGGATGTGGAGGTGGGGTCCTGACCATTGCACCGTTCTTACCTCGAAGGAGGAACACCACACCCCATTGAAGAGGTGCAGCATCCCTGTGGCGGTTGAACCCTCAGGGGCGCCACACTGCTCATAAGGTGGAGGAGCAAATAGCATCTCAACCTTATATCCATTAAAAGTATGGTCAGGAATTTCTCAAAAAAGAACAAGAAAGGGATAGCTATAAGTTAATAGTCTCCTTATAAGAGGAAAAACTATGAGTGAGGACCCCACTTCAAACACTTAGGATGATGGAAGGAACTGGTCAATGGAAAAAGGTAATAGAGGACCTATATTATAACGGGACAGTGTGATCATTTCTGTTGTGCATACATGTTCATATGCAAATGTAATGTGCACATATATGCACATACACCATGTTAGATGACTGAGTGACACCAACGACCACCGCGATATAGGGGAAGATAAAGGAGGGGGGTACTCATCTCTGACCCTACTTATTCCCTAAATAAATCTTACCCTACCTCACGCGGGGGTTGGCACCCTACAACCCTACGCAATGGCGCCCCCACTCAGTGGCGTTACTCCCTGGTCTACTAATCACTTAAACGTCCCTTTCTCTAAAGGAAAGGGGTAAAGGAAAGCTGTTCATTTAGACCATCTGGACTAACTGTTTTCAGGTTATATATCCATTGGGCCTCTTTTTGTAATATAAGTCTGTCCCAGGCACCTCCCCGGTTTGGTGGTAGGACTCTGTCAATTCCAATGAATGTGATGTTGGTAGTGTCACCCTGATATTGGCGATTAATATGATTACCCAGTGGAGTGTCTCTTTTATTAGCAGTGTCAAGTAAATGTTCACCCACTCTTTTTCGGAATTCTCTCTTAGTTTTTCCACATATCCCAATCCACATGTACAGTTAACCTTATACACTACGCCCATACCGCCACTTTATATACTAGGTGATTGATATTTACTAACAGCATGTGATGCCATGGTCACAGGTTATATTTGAGTGATTTGCATGATACTGGATATCCATACTTTCCCTTTGGGCTGATGAGGGCAGTATCCTCCGGTACAGTGATAATAAGTTAAACCATAATAGGGGCTTTTTAGAGGGCATACTGTATGTCTTTTGACTCTGTATCTGGTAAGGCAAATGAAATCCAAATAAACAAGTTAGAAATCTTTTTCTAGTCAAATACATGATATGGTACAAACAATGTTCATGTGGACTTATTGAAATGTCCCCCTAGATGTTATTTAGCACTCTGTTATACTCAGAGTCTATCTTCCTATATACATAGGGGCTACTTTGCCCCATATATGCTCATGTGGTGATTGATGCGTCTCAGTGTGCTTTTTGTGGTGCCTACTGCGGAATTTGTAGCTATTGTGGTTGTTTTGGCTACAGCACCATGTGTTAACAGTTCCTCCTCATTTTAACTTCTTTTCTAATGAAGATATTTTTAATAGTCCAATTTTTGCTTATTTATAGTTTAAAAGATACAAAATTTTTATTTTTTTTAACAAAAAATATATGAAAAATCTACAAAACAACAAAAAAATGTAACCCAAAAACCTAATTTAAACAGTAGGTCATTTTCTGATGACATTTTCCCTTTAACCCTTAAAGCATACCTGTTAATTTATACAAAGCCTGTAGAAAAGCATCTTCCAAAACTCATTCCTCATCCCGCACAAGTTAAAACTTTTTTTATTGCACTTACCAGGCTAATATGTCCAGAAACTGTTCTGATTCTCATGCCATTTAACTTGCTATCCACTCTATTTAAATAAATGCTTTATCTCTATCAGCATTCTGCCAGTACTATAAGAGCTGGAACTTCTTTTCCCTTACTTGCTAGCAATGTGCCTGCCTTTGTCCAATGGCTTGCCTCTTTCGTACTAAAAAACAACCTTTCGGTAATGCTTGCATGCAGTTCGACCGCAAGGAGAGTGGAAAGACAATGCCCCATCCCTATTTACTGTGAATCATCCCTTGGTTTCTGTTCCTGGAGAAGATAATGTGACTGGACAACAAGTTAGGAGGGGGACCCCTAATGGCCGGCAATTTGGAGTGATCTCCTGGGGTGTAGGACATCATAATTTGCAAAATAATCATTTTCTATTAGCATAAAACAAAAAGTATGAACCGCTAAGTATTTTATAGGTCATCACCAAAGTATTCAGATGGCATAATAACTAGGGTGGTCCATCCCTGCCCAACACACGCATTATGTAGGGTACATTCATAGCTTGATAACTGTAATTTTGGCACAACTTGACAAGCAGACTGATTTGCACAGACAATTTTGCATCTAACTTTACCTTCGCTCGTAATGTGCACAATATAAAGTGAGCAACATTCATGTTCATATTTTGTGCATTCAGTAATATGTCGGTCCTGTACAGTTCCCTCCAGCATCCCAATGGTTAATCATGGTTTCTTTGTTGGCTGGACACTCCTATGTTCTAAACAAACATCTGTCTGGCACTTAATCATACCTAATTCTGCAGAAGAGAGGCCATATTTACTTTGTAATGACATCAATAGGCCATAAATATTGCAGCTCTTGTATACCTGCAGTTGAAGAGATGCCTCAGCCTGACATTTAACTGTTTGCTAAGCTCCTTGTTCTGTTTGCTGACGGTTTTTCACACTTATCAACTGTCATTGCTGGATTTTTCTTTCTTTGCTGTGAAATGAAGGAGGAAGGTATGCAGGCTGTCATGTGAAGACAGATTATACGGGAAGAAAGAGCACATCCTGCCAACCCATGATGATATGCACTACAGTTTCTAGAATAAGCCACGAGACCAGGAAATATGAAATCAGGACCTATTAGAGGATGCTTAACCCACTACAGACTCTACCTTTCTCTATAGGAGTCAGAATATTATTACCAGCTTATTATCATTGCCACTGGGCGGAGGACCACCATGTTGCATGGAGGACCTTGCACGTGTAGGCCACCAAATTATTATTCTTGCCTATTGTTCTTAAATATAAAAGCAGATGAAGAATGTAGTGCTGGAACTAGGCGTCTTTACTTCAATTACTTCTGAATGTGAGGCGCTGGCCACTTACTAAAGACTGTTGGACTTTTTCCAGCATGGAGCACTGGTTCCGTCCATGTTATTATAGTGTTTTATTAGTGATTTACATGTTATGTTTTATTAGAAATTTGCTTGCTGTGTTTTATTAGAGATTTGTTTGCTTGTCAGTTCAGCCTCAGGAATCAATGCTTACATTCAGTGACCATATCTCAGGGGCCTTAAGCCATTGTTCTCTCAGCCACTTAGCCCATTGTGTGGATAGGGAAAGTACATCCAGCAGAGTTGTCACCACAGGGAGTCTCACATGCAGGTGATGAGTTTGGCCTGAGAAAAAAATACCTCCACTAATACACTCTTAGCTTTGGGGTGGAGGGTGTGAACACTGCTGCCCATTTAGGGGACTGATCCCAGTGAAGGAGAAAAAGCAAAAGAAGCCACATGTTTAGTCAGGGAGTTAGTGGAATGACTTGGAAGGGAGAGGACCAAGGCTGAGGTCTTGTAGCCAAGGGATGGATGGCCTATGGAGTGTTGAAGATCAGTTACCAACTGGGCTGGATAAACGTGCTACAGTTGTGGTAACTGTCGTTTGGATTTAAACTTTCTTAAAGGACTGTTGCTACTGGACACCTATGCTTCCGTCATTTTATCTGTCGTCTGGAGGATTGTGGAATGTGAATACAGACTATACTAGCTGGAGATACGAAATCTGTGGGCCAACAAAAAGTTGGGAGACAGTGATTATCGCCTGGTACAAAGACAATGGAACTACCGTCCCGTGGAGGGGATCTTTTGGACTGAGACAATTGTATTTTGGACATTTACCTGGAGTTGTTGTAAAACCTTAATGTAAGGAATAAAATATTGTTACATCATTAACTTGTCTAGGGGAATATTTACAACCCACAACCTGAGATCTTCACACTCCATCCATATATCTAAATACTTTGGCTTAAGAAAGCGGCTTATAGCAGAACATTTCCCAGTAGACACCCCACTATCAGTACATTTCCTAGTAGACACCCCCTGATAGCTGCACATTCCGCAGTAGACAGCACAATAACTGCACATTCTCCAGTAGACACCCCAATAGCTGCACATTCCTCAGTAGACACCCCCTGATAGCTGCACATTCCCCATTAGGCACCACAATAGCTGCACATTCCCAAGTAGGCACCACAATAGCGACACATTCCGCAGTAGGCACCACAATAGCTGCACATTCTCCAGTAGACACCCCAATAGCTGAACATACCCCAGTAGACACCCCTGATAGCTACACATTCCGCAGTAGACACCACAATAGCTGCACATTCTGCAGTAGACACCCCCTGATAGCTGCACATTCCCCAGAAGGCACCACAATAGCTGCACATTCTCCAGTAGACACCCCTAGCTGCACATATCCCAGTAGACACCCCCAGATAGCTGCACATTCCTCAGTAGACACCCCAATAGCTGCACATTCCGCAGTAGGCACCACAATAGCTACAAATTCCTCAGTAGGCACTACAATAGCTGCACATTCCCCAGCAGGCACCACAATAGCTACACATTCCGCAGTAGGTACCACAATAGCTGCACATTCTCCAGTAGATAGCCCAATGGCTGCACATACCCCAGTAGACACAGCCTGATAGCTGCACATTCTGCAGTAGACACCACAATAGCTGCATATTCTGCAGTAGACACCCCCTGATAGCTGCACATTCCCCAGTAAGCACCACAATAGCTGCACATTCTCCAGTAGACACCCCAATAGCTGCACATATCCCAGTAGACACCCCCTGATAGCTGCACATTCCGCAGTAGGCACCGCAATAGCTACAAATTCCGCAGTAGGCACCACAATAGCTGCACATTCCCAAGTAGGCACCACAATAGCTACACATTCCACAGTAGGCACCACAATAGCTGCACATTCTCCAACAGACACCCCAATGGCTGCACATACCCCAGTAGACACCCCCTGATAGCTACACATTCCGCAGTAGACACCACAAAAGCTGCACATTCTGCAGTAGACACCCCCTGATAGCTGCACATTCCCTAGTAGGCACCACAATAGCTGCACATTCTCCAGTAGACACCCCAATAGCTGCGCATATCCCAGTAGACAGCCCCTGATAGCTGCACATTCCACAGTAGACACCCCAATAGCTGCACATTCCGCAGTAGGCACCACAATAGCTACGAATTTCGCAGTAGGCACCACAATAGCTGCACATTCCCCAGTAGGCACCACAATAGCTACACATTCCGTAGTAGGGACCACAATAGCTGTACACCGGGCAATTAATTAAAATTCAACAATCTTTATTGGCAAATCCTTTTAAAAACTTGTAGAAAAGACAAAAAATGGACATCTCAGACGACCAAGCATATATTATGGGGTGGTGTGTATAAAATATACCATACGCGTTTCGACTGAAAAACTCTTGAACACTGGCTAAATGGCAGATTGTTGAATTTTAATTAATTGCCCGGTGTGTTGAGCTGGATCCATCTTCACTTCCTCATTGACCCAGGCGCTGTGCAGCTGCGAGGATGCCATGCTCCATGCCAGACTAGGATTACATCTCAGGGGTGAGCTGAAATTTTCTCTTTATTCACACCACAATAGCTGCACATTCTCCAGTAGACACCCCCTGATAGCTGCACATTCTGCAGTATGCACCACAATAGCTGCACATTTTCCAGTAGACACCCCAATAGCTGCACATACCCCAGTAGACACCCCCTGATAACTGCACATTCCGCAGTAGACACCACAATAGCTGCACATTCTCCAGTAGACACCCCAATAGCTGTACATTTTGCAGAAGATACCCCAATAGCTGCACATTCCCCAGTAGGCAACTCAATAGCTACACATTCCACAGTAGGCACCACAATAGCTACATATTCCACAGTAGACACCCCCTGATAGCTGCACATTCCTCAGTAGACACGACAATAGCTGCACATTCTCCAGTAGACTGTCATGCTAGGTATGGGAAGGACCCAGTGTACGACGAGGGGAAGAGGAGAGGAAGCCCAGCAACTAAAGGGAAAATGGAGACACCTAGGTAGATCTTACAACAACCTAGCTCCCCTCTCGTCCCTAAATAGGTTCCTCACCTATCGCCGAGCAGGATACCTAATCCCTGGCTGGCCCTAGAGCTAGGCCCTAGGTAGGGAGGGGGGGGGTGAGCACTAGTCAGCCCCACTGCAACTGAAGACAAACAAGGTAAACAGACAAGGGGATACACTTAGCTTTGAGAAGACACCAGAGCGATCACGACATCGATCACGAAGGAACTCCAAGAGGAAACTAGCTAACTGCTAGAACTTTAGGTCTGAATAGAGGAATATACTTCCATCACCAGTGATTCTCTGGAGAGACTGGATGTTATTTAAACTTCCATAAATGGTGTGTTAATTAGCTGCAGAAAGTGGAGCTCACCACTGAGTCCTCAAGAGGGAAGGATGGTGAAAGAATCAAGAAGTTTCTGCAAGGCCATGCGCAATGACCTTCTACAGCCAGATCCAGAATGACTGTCTGTCACACCCGACACACCCGTGACATAGACACTCCAATAGCTTCACATTCTGCAGTAGACACCACAATAGCTGCACATTCTCCAGTAGACTGTCATGCTAGGTATGGGATGGACCCAGTGTACGACGAGGGGAAAAGGAGGGGAAGCCCAACAACTAGGTAAAGGGAGAATGGAGACCACTAGGTAGATCTTACAACAACCTGGCTCCCCAATCATCCCTAAATAGGTTCCTCACCTATCGCCGAGCAGGATGCCTAAGCACTGGCTGGTCCTAGAGCTAGGCCCTAGTTGGGAGGGGGAGGGGTGAGCACTAGTCATCCCCACTGCAACTAAAGACAAACAAAGTAAACAGACAAGGGGATGCACTTAGCTTTGAGAAGACACCAGAGCGATCACGACAACGATCACAACAGAGGAATATACTTCTATCACCAGCGATTCTCTGGAGAAACTGGGTGTTATTGAAAGGTCCAGCGCAAAGACCTTCTACAGCCGGATCCAGAATGACTGACACACCCGACACACCCATGACATATACATTCTAATAGCTGCACAGCCCCTGTTTGCTGCACATTCTCCAATAGACATCCCAACAGCTGCACATTCCCAAGTAGACACCTCACTAGCTGAGCATACTCAAGTGGACACACAACTAGCTGCACATTCCCAGTCGACACCCCACTAGCTGCACATTCCCCAGTAGATACCCCACTAGTTGCACATTCACCAGTAGACACTCCACAAGCTGCTTATTCCCCAGTAAACACCCAACAAGCTGCAATTTCCCCAGTAGACACCCCACTAGCTGCACCTTCCCCAGCAGACACCCCACTAGCATCACATTCCACAGTAGCCACTACACTAGCAGCATATTCCTCAGTAGCTGCCCTATAAGGAACACATGGGCTGAGATGTTCTGTTATGATCCTAGAAAGGAGTGAGATGGATTCCTCTGGGTGTGCGATGTTATTCTCTTCAAATGTTTCCCACTCATGTCGTCTACCTTCAGATGACACAGTGTGGTGGCACATTGCTGGTTAGCAACACGGCATAGGTGTCTTGAATTCTTCAATTTCAACTAACTGTCCTTCACTGACCACAGCTCACTTCCGTGCTGTACCCCTGTTCCAGCCTTACAAGTTCTGTATGTCTTCTCTTAGACTCCCAGGTCTTGCCTTGATGTTATCTCTTCAGACCCACTTTGCCTGTGCTGTCTCAGGGTTACTCAGGACTAACACCTGTACTTCCTTGAGCTCCCAGAAACACTTACTACAGCTGAGTTCTCCTTCCAAGTCTGTTGCACTTCCAAAGATCCAGGATGTTCTAACTGTATTAAGATTAGAGATGAGCGGTGTTCGACTAGAACTGTTCGCCAATCTCAAATTCGAGCTGTTTTGGGCGGTGTTCGAGTTGTTCGACGAACCCGAACGATTTGCAAAAAATTCGGCTGTTCGAGGTTATGTTCGATAACTGTTCGTGCACCAAAAGCTTGTCCTGCATGTCTGGCGCTATTTAGAGCACCAATCATGCAGGGATTGTCTGCCACTCACTGTAATGCCACAGCCATGGTGGTTGTGGCATTACAGTGATTGCCCAAATCGATGGGAACAGTGTCAACAGTGAAACATGAAAAGCCGGCAATTCAGCAGCGGCATACACCGGTACCCGACAATTTAGAACCGAAAGAATAGAGCTTCACACATAGATTAGATAGATATAAACATGTCAGCCACATATATACGAAGTACAGTGACAGTGTTGGTTACTGTACTTGTCATTTAGCGTAAAGGATTTATCAAAAAAAATAATAGTGTTTTCATGCACCGTCTCTTTAAAAAAGCCGGCCGGCAATTCAGCATCTGTACCCGACAATTTATAACAGACAGAATAGAGCTTCACACATAGATTAGATAGATAGAAACATGTCAGTCACATATATATGAAGTACAGTGATAGTGTTGGTTACTGTACTTGTCATTTAGTATTAAAATAAAGGATTTATTATTAAAAAAAATGGCGTGGGGTTCCCCTTAATTTTAGGCTCTAGCGGAGGTTAAGCAGACGGCTGGGGCAGATGTTTGAAGCCTGGGAAGGGGGTAATACCCACGGAGCTTCCCAGGCTACTAATATCAGCCCCCAGCTGAATACATAGCCTTTACTAGCTATTAAAATGGGGGACCCCCCCAAAAAAATGACGTGGGGTCCCCCCTAATTTAATAGCTAGCAAAGGCTAGGCAGACAGCTGGGGGCTGATATTAATAGCCCAGGAAGGGAGCCATGAATATTGGCCCCCTCCCAGGCTAGAAACACCAGCCGTCAGCCGCCCCAGAAATGGCGCATTCATAGGATGCGCCAATTCTGGCACTTAGCCTCGCTCTTCCACGCTGCCCTGGTGCGGTGGCAGGGGGTAATAGGGTTGGGGTTGATGTCAGCTTATAATGCCAGCTGACATCAAGCCCAGGTTAGTAATGGAGAGGCGTCTATAAGACACCCCCATTACTAACCCCATAGTCAAAGTTAAAAAAAACACAAACACCCAGAATAAAGTCCTTTAATTGAAATAAAGACACAATCCTTTATTGTTCTAAATTAAACCATACTTACCGTCACGCCCATTCCAGCTGAAGCCAACGATCTCCTGCAATAAAAGAAAAATAATAAAGCAACCTCATCCTTACCTTTCCATGGTTCCCACGACAGCTTCAGCTCTGCTACATCGAGATGACAGGCTGAACCGCAGCAGAACGCTGCCATCCAGCCTCTCATCCCGCAGACACTGAGAAGCGCAGGCTTACTTGCGCTGCTCAGCGTCTCTCTGTGACGACATCCAGATGAGCCGAGTTCATGTCCAATGAACTCAGCTCACCTCCTGCACGTCACTGACAGCGTGGGAGAATTCTCCTGCACTCAGCGCTTCAGCGTGAGAATTCTCCCGCTGAAGCGCTGAGTGCAGGAGAATTTTCCCACGCTGTCAGTGACGTGCATAAGGTGAGCTCATGTCCAATGAACTCAGCTCACCTCCTGCACGTCACTGACAGCGTGGGAGAATTTTCCTGCACTCAGCGCTTCAGTGTGAGAATTCTCCCACGCTGAAGCGGTGAGTGCAGGAGAATTTTCCCACGCTGTCAGTGACGTGCATGAGGTGAGCCGAGTTCATTGGACATTAACTCGGCTCATCTGGATGCCCTCACAGAGAGACACTGTGGAGCGCAAGCAAGCCTGCGCTTCTCAGTGTCTGCGGGATGACAGGCAGGATAGCAGCGTTCTGCTGCGGTCCAGCCTGTCATCTCGATGTAGCAGAGCTGAAGCTGTCATGGGAACCATGGAAAGGTAAGGATGATGTTGCTTTATTATTTTTCTTTTATTTCAGGAGATCGTTGGCTTCAGCTGGAATGGGCGTGATGGTAAGTATGGTTTAATTTAGAACAATAAAGAATTGTGTGTTTATTTCAATTAAAGGACTTTTTTCTGGGTGTTGTGTTTTTTTTAAATACTTTACTAGAAATTCATGGTGGTCATGTCTAATATTGGCGTGACCCCATGAATTTCGGGCTTAGGGCCAGCTGATAATGCCAAGCTGGCCCTAACCCCTTTATTACCCAGTGAGCCACCGCATCAGGGCCCTGGATGAGTTGGGTACAGCGCCAGAAGATGGCGCTTCTATGAACGCGCCATTTTCCGGGGTGGCTGCGGACTGCAATTTGCAGTGGGGGTGGCCCAGAAAGCTTGGGCCTCCCTGCGCTGCGGATTCCAGCCCCCAGCTGCCTAGTTGTACCTGGCTGGACACAAAAACAGGGCGAAGCCCCACGTCAATTTTCTTTAAATTATTTCATGAAATAATTAAGAAAAAAAGGGCTTCCCTATATTGTTGTGTCCGGCCAGGTACAAATAGGCAGCTGGTGGTTGGGGGCAGCCCGTTCCTGCCTGCTGTACCTGACTGGACACAAATATAGTGCGAAGCCCCACGTCAATTTTTTTTAAATTATTTCATGAAATAATTAAGAAAAAAGGGCTTCCCTATATTGTTGTGTCCGGCCAGGTACAAATAGGCAGCTGGTGGATGGGGGCAGCCCGTTCCTGCCTGCTGTACCTGGCTGGACACAAATATAGTGCGAAGCCCCACGTCAATTTTTTTTAAATTATTTCATGAATTTCCTGAAATAATTTAAAAAAATTGAAGTGGGGCTTCGCACTATATTTGTGTCCAGCCAGGTACAGCAGGCAGGAACGGGCTGCCCCCATCCACCAGCTGCCTATTTGTACCTGGCCGGACACAACAATATAGGGAAGCCCTTTTTTTCTTAATTATTTCATGAATTTCATGAAATAATTAAAAAAAATTGAAGTGGGGCTTCGCACTATATTTGTGTCCAGCCAGGTACAGCAGGCAGGAACGGGCTGCCCCCATCCACCAGCTGCCTATTTGCACCTGGCCGGACACAACAATATAGGGAAGCCCTTTTTTTCTTAATTATTTCATGAATTTCATGAAATAATTAAAAAAAAAGTACGTGGGGCTTCGCCCTATTTTTGTGTCCAGCCAGGTACAACTAGGCAGCTGGGGGCTGGAATCTGCAGCGCAGGGAGGCCCAAGCTTTCTGGGCCCCCCCCCGCTACAAATTGCAGTCCGCAGCCACCCCAGAAAATGGCGCGTTCATAGAAGCGCCATCTTCTGGCGCTGTACCCAACTCATCCAGGGCCCTGGTGCGGTGGCTCACTGGGTAATAAAGGGGTTAGGGCCAGCTTGGTATTATCAGCTGGCCCCAAGCCCAAAATTCATGGGGTCACGCCAGTATTAGACATGACCGCCATGAATTTCTAGTAAAGTATTTAAAAAAAACACAACACCCAGAATAAAGTCCTTTAATTGAAATAAAGACACAATTCTTTATTGTTCTAAATTAAACCATACTTACCATCACACCCATTCCAGCTGAAGCCAACGATCTCCTGCAATAAAAGAAAAATAATAAACCAACCTCATCCTTACCTTTCCATGGTTCCCACGACAGCTTCAGCTCTGCTACATCGAGATGACAGGCTGGACCGCAGCAGAACGCTGCCATCCAGTCTGTCATCCCGCAGACACTGAGAAGCGCAGGCATGCTTGCGCTCCTCACTGTCTCGCTGTGACGGCATCCAGATGAGCCGAGGTCATGTCCAATGAACTCGGCTCACCTCATGCACGTCACTGACAGCGTGGGAAAATTCTCACGCTGAAGTGCTGAGTGCAGGAGAATACTCCCACGCTGTCAGTGATGTGCATGAGGTGAGCTCATGTCCAATGAACTCAGCTCACCTCCTGCACGTCACTGACAGCGTGGGAGTATTCTCCTGCACTCAGCACTTCAGCGTGAGAATTTTCCCACGCTGTCAGTGACGTGCATGAGGTGAGCCGAGTTCATTGGACATGAACTCGGCTCATCTGGATGTCGTCACAGAGAGACGCTGAGCAGCGCAAGCAAGCCTGCGCTTCTCAGTGTCTGCGGGATGACAGGCTGGATGGCAGCGTTCTGCTGCGGTCCAGCCTGTCATCTCGATGTAGCAGAGCTGAAGCTGTCGTGGGAACCATGGAAAGGTAAGGATGAGGTTGCTTTATTATTTTTCTTTTATTGCAGGAGATCGTTGGCTTCAGCTGGAATGGGCGTGATGGTAAGTATGGTTTAATTTAGAACAATAAAGGATTGTGTCTTTATTTCAATTAAAGGACTTTATTCTGGGTGTTTGTGTTTTTTTTAACTTTGACTATGGGGTTAGTAATGGGGGTGTCTTATAGACGCCTCTCCATTACTAACCTGGGCTTGATGTCAGCTGGCATTATAAGCTGACATCAACCCCAACCCTATTACCCCCTGCCACCGCACCAGGGCAGCGTGGAAGAGCGAGGCTAAGTGCCAGAATTGGCGCATCCTATGAATGCGCCATTTCTGGGGCGGCTGACGGCTGGTGTTTCTAGCCTGGGAGGGGGCCAATATTCATGGCTCCCTTCCTGGGCTATTAATATCAGCCCCCAGCTGTCTGCCTAGCCTTTGCTAGCTATTAAATTAGGGGGGACCCCACGTCATTTTTTTGGGGGGGGTCCCCCATTTTAATAGCTAGTAAAGGCTATGTATTCAGCTGGAGGCTGATATTAGTAGCCTGGGAAGCTCCGTGGGTATTACCCCCTTCCCAGGCTTCAAACATCTGCCCCAGCCGTCTGCTTAACCTCCGCTAGAGCCTAAAATTAAGGGGAACCCCACGCCAATTTTTTTTAATAATAAATCCTTTATTTTAATACTAAATGACAAGTACAGTAACCAACACTATCACTGTACTTCATATATATGTGACTGACATGTTTCTATCTATCTAATCTATGTGTGATGCTCTATCTTTCTGTTCTAAATTGTCGGGTACCGCTGCTGAATTGCCGGCCGGCTTTTTTAAAGAGACAGTGCATGAAAACACTATTATTTTTTTAAATAAATCCTTTACACTAAATGACAAGTACAGTAAGCAACACTATCACTGTACTTATTATATATGTGACTGACATGTTTCTATCTATCTAATCTATGTGTGAAGCTCTATTCTTTCTGTTCTAAATTGTCGGGTACAGATGCTGAATTGCCGGCCGGCTTTTTTAAAGAGACGGTGCATGAAAACACTAATATTTTTTTTTAATAAATCCTTTACACTAAATGACAAGTGCAGTAACCAACACTGTCACTGTGCTTCTTATATGTGTGACTGACATGTTTCTATCTATCTAATCTATGTGTGATGCTCTATTCCTTCTTGTCTAAATTGTCGGGTACCGGTGTATGCCGCTGCTGAATTTGCCGGCCGGCTTTTTTAAAGAGAGTGTCTTCTGAGCAGTTTGTCAGCTTTTGGACACCTTTGCAGGTGTTTTCTATGTGTTTCTATGTGTTTTTGTTTGCCTGCCATTGGTTTTAACGGTGTTCGACGGTGTTCTAAGGTGTTCGACGAACAGTTCGACGAACAGTTCCTCGAACATCCCGGTGTTCGACGAACCGAACCGAACCCGAACACTACGGGGGTGGCTCAACACTAATTAAGATCCAGACTGGCACTTTATCCAGAACAATTACAGGGCTTGCTACCTCAGAAAATATCCTCCTTGCACTCACACCCAATATATGGCCTAGTCTGTCACACTCCCTGTGACTGGCTTCAGTCTCTTCATTACCAACTACTAGCTCCCTCTGTGCAGGAAGTAACTCTATTCTTATTCTCAAAATGTCTTCCCATGTGCAGTTTTGACTAACTGTTAACTCTTCTGTTCCCTGCATCTACACTGTTACTTTCATTTTTCCAATACAAGAGCATAGAGGAACATTATTCGCACATTAAACAATTGTATCAAATACCAACATATGGAAAATGCAGCAACATAACACTTATCAGCACATTAAGGTACAAGGGGCAGAAGAGCTTATCCTCAAGGTAAAGTAAGATAGTGTTTGAGTTCAATAGAAATTCTAAGGGTCCATACACCACTCAGCCCATGCTCAAATATAAGCTAAGTGCTTCTGTCCCTTGATTTGAGTGATCGTTGGGACTCTCAAGACCCAGGCCCCCACCAATCACTATTAAACAGAGACAACAGTAGATCAAATAATATTTAAAAGTAAAGGCTAGTGATGAGCGAGCACTAAAATGCTCGGGTGCTCAATGCTCGGGTCGAGCACATTGGAATATCACCCCGAGCAACGAGCCCAATTTAAGTCTATGGGAAACTCGAGCATTTTTCAGGCGGCTCCCTCCGGCGGTCTGCAAAGGGCCTAAAAATTGCCCAAATCGATGGGTACAGTGCTCAAATGACATGGGAACAGCATGGGGAAGACCCCTGGAAGTATTTCTGACTCCCAGGTCACTTCTGTCAACAACGTTGTCAGAGGTATTACGCCACTTTTACGGACTCACAATAAAACATAGCAAAACGAAACCAAAATGGATTTTCCTGGGAAATATGTTAAGGAACATCCTTTCCAGGGTAATGACTTGTATATAAAGCAAAATAAATAACCAAAAACAAAAATGCCTCTCCACACCTTGGGCTATGTTCACACGTAACGTTTTTGATGCATTTTTTTCACTTTTGCATTGCTTTCAACCGTGACAAATGCATTCACCAGGAAATGTCATTTTAACATTTTACAACCTTATCTGGCCATGTGGTGTGTGAGATATCATCAGACACATCGTGTTTCATTTATAAAGGAGGGACTCTGAAAGTCACAAAACCTATTTTTATAGGGCCATCAGGCGACCTTTACTATTCTTAAAGGGCCAGCAGTCGGCCCTCACTATTCATATAGAGCCATCAGCCGGCTATGTTTTATTGTTCCCATTACTAAAGAGTGGGTCTCCTATCCTGTTATTGCGTATGCAGTGAGCGTCAGGGCTGCCCAAAATTTGGATGCACCCCAATACCACTTTGCAAATTTGGATGCACCCCAATAGCCCTTTGAAGAGACTTAGAGGAGGGCCTCCTGAAAACAATGTTCCCATTATTAGTAAGTGGGTCTTCCATTGAGTTTGCCTATGCAGTGAATGCAAGGGTTGCCAAAAATTTGGAGGCACTCCAATGCCCCTTGGAAGAGACGTAGAGGGCCTTATGAAAAAATGTTCCCATTATTAGGAAGTGGATCTCCCATAGTGTTGACCTATGCAGTGAATGCAAGGGTTGCCAAAAATTGGGAGGCACTCCAATGCCCCTTGGAAGAGATGTTCCCATTTGAAAGGAAATGGGCCTCTTATACTTGTAATGCCTACGCACTAAGTGTATGGGCTGACAAACATTTACCCCTGGGGGGTATACATAAACATACTGTATAAAAAAATTTTTTTACGGGCATCATAAACACCCTTTAAAAAAAATATGTGGGTGTTGCATCACGGACCACGGTCACCCTGGTGATATGGTGGTGGAGGATGAGGAGAAGGAGGAGGACAAGAGCAAATAGCCAAAATCAGGAAGCGTATACCCATGTCTCCGTGTGAAAAAGTGCATGGGAATACACCTCCCAAGAAAAAACACTGGATTTGAGTTTATGTTATGCTGCTATCAATCAATGGTGTTGAGAAGTCTGGCCCAATACAGCCCTTGTTCATTTTTATAAGAGTCAGCCCGTCAGCATTTTCAGTTGACAGGCGGATGCGCTTATCAGTTATAATTCCACCAGTGGCACTAAAATCCCGCTCTGATAAAACGCTGGTGGCAGGGCAGGCCAGGAACTCCAAGGCATAGAGAGCCAGTTCATTCCACGTATCCAGCTTGGATACCCATTAATTATTAGGCACAGAGGAATCATGGAGGACGTTGGTATGGTCGGCAAGATACAGCCTCAGCATCTTCCCAAACTTTGCACTCCCTGTGAGAGTACCCCGCACCTCAGGGCTTGTGCGATGGGAGGGGCTGAGAAAAATCTCCCAGAACTTTGACTGTGTTCCCCTGCCTCTGCTGGATTGAAGTTGTGTCTCTCTCGTCTGTACTCCTTGGTTGTCCAACAAAGTGTGACCTCTGCCGCCAGCGTTTTCAGATGGGAATTTTTTTAATAGTTCCGCAACAAGGGCCTTCTGGAAAAGCCCCAAGTTTGCAGACCTGTCTGCCTCAGGAATAAGATATATAAAGTTCTCCTTGCAGCATGGGTCTAGAAGTGTCACCAACCAGTAATGACTGTCACCCAAAATTTTGAGAACGCGAGGGTCATGGGAAAGGCGCGTAACATAAACTCAGCCATGTGTGTCAGACTACTAACAGGCAAGACTTCCGTGTCCTCACCAAGAGGATGACTGACCATGGTCTCCTCCTCCTCCTCTCTGTCCTCTGGCCATCCACGCTGAACAGACGGTATGACAACTGTGCAGGTAGTACCCTCTGTAGCACATGAAACTAGCTCCTGTTCTTCCTCCTCCTCCTCTTCCTCATTGTCACCCAATCCACATTGGGATGAGATGAGGCTGGGCTGTGTGTAATCACCTTGTATGGTTCCTTGCTCCATCTCATCGTGCTCCGCCTGCAATGCATCCTCTTTGATTGTGAGCAGAGAGTGTTTCAGAAGACGGGATGGTGACGCTAATTATGGCATCATCGCCACTCACCATCTTGGTGGAGTCCTCAAAGTTTTGGAGGATGGTACATATGTCTGACATCCATGTCCACTCCTGAGGTCTTATGTGTGGAGTCTGAACTGAATACCAATGACCTTGTTGATGCTGGTACTCAATAACTGCCCTCTTCTGCTAACAAATCCTTCCCAACATCTGCAGTGTAGAGTTCCAACGTGTGGGGACATCACACATCAGTCTGTGAGCCGGAAGCTTCAAACGCTGCTGAAACACAGAAAGGGCGGCGGAAGCTGTAGGTGACTTTCTAAAGGTGACGTACTTTAACAAGCAGATCCGGCAGTTCAGGGTAGGATTTGAGAAACCCCTGAACCACGAAGTTAAGCACATGGGCCAGGCATGGTACGTGTGTGATTTTGCCTCGCCTCAGAGCTGCCAGCAGGTTCCGGCCATTGTCACCACACGACTATTCCTGGCTGTAGATTCAGCAATGTGAGCCACAGATCTGCCTGCTCTTTCAGAGCTGTCCACAACTCTTCAGCATTGTGTGGTTTGTCACCTAAGCATATTAGCTTCAGCACAGCCTGTTGCCGCTTGACCGAGGCAGTGCTGCAGTGCTTCCAGTTTGTGACTGATGTGGTCATTTCGGATATGGAGGCTGGAGAGGAGGAGGAGGCTGAGGAGGATGAGGTGCAGGAGCTGTAGACCGTGGGGGCAATCCTGATTGACCTAGGGCCCGCAATCCTTGGCGTCGGGAGGACGTGTTCCGTCCCAAGGTCCGACTGGGTCCCTGCTTCCACTATGTTAACCCAGTGTGCCGTCAGCGAGATGTACTGACCCTGCCCACAAGCACTTGTCCACGTGTCCGTGGTTAGGTGGACTTTCCCGATAACTCCGTTGTTGAGGGCACAGGTAATGTTTTGGTACACGTGCTTATGTAATGCGGGGAAGGCACACTGGGAGAAATAGTGGCGGCTGGGGACTGAGTACCGAGGGACGGCCGCTGCCATCAGGTTGCGGAATGCTTCTCTCTCCACTAGCCTAAAATGCAACATTTCGAGAGCAAGCAGTCATGACATGAGAGAATTTAGTAGTGTCGCCTGTGGGGCCTTGGCTGCGTAGTAGCTCTTGCGTTCCAAGGACTGGGGTATGGACAACTGAACGTTGCGCTGGGACAAGAATGTGGACGTGCTTCCTGATGCTGCTACTTCAGAGTGCGCAACGACAGGTGCAGGGCAGGAGGCATCTTCGCATGCACAAGGGATTGGCTTGCATGCACAACAGAGGAAGAAGCAATGGTGTCACCATCAGACACTGTTCCTGAACCCTGGGGTTTGGCCCACAAAGTCGGGTGCTTTGCTGCCATGTGCCTGATCATGCTGTTGGTGGTCAAGCTGCTAGTTTTGCCACCCCTGCTGATGCTGGCCTGGCAGGTGGTGCAAATGGCCTTTTGGGGTTATCGTCAGAGTCTTTAAAAAACAACCAGACTCGGGAAGACCTAACAGTTGTACTGGCAACTTCCTTTGTGTTGGTGTTACGGGGAACGGTTGCCTGCCTTCTGTCTGCGGCCACCACACTGCTTCTTCCTGCCTGTTGGGGTGCTCTGCCTCCCTCCCCCTGTGTGCTGCTGTCCTCGCTCTGCATGTCCTCCTGCCAGGTTTGGTCAGTTACTATATCATCCACCACCTCATCTTTCACTTCCACACTCTGGTCCTCCTCCTGACTTTCTGACAATTATGTCTCATCATGGTCCACCTCTTGTGACACTTTCCCACCGTCGCTTTCGTGTGACCGTGGCTGCTCAAATATTTGGGCATCGCTACATGCAATCTCGTCTTGCCCTGCTTCAAGTGGATCGAGCGAGAGGCCTGAATCTCTAAATGGAAAAGTGAACAGCTCTTCAGAGTGTCCAAGTGTGGGATCATTTGTCTTCGGGCACTCGGCATGGTGGGAGGAAGGAGGATCAGGGTGAAGAATATGCGGTCCAGACTCACGACTACTGAGACTTGACCGTGTGGAAGACAGGGTGGTGGTGGTGGCTAAGTGACTGGAATCATTATCCGCTATCCAACCAACAACCTTTTGACACTGCTCTGGGTTCAAAAGTGGTGTGCTGCTTTCCCCTAGGAATTGGGACAGGAAGGTCGGGCGAGAAGATGTGGGTGTTTGTTGTGGTACAATTTCAGCTTGCCCACGGCCTTGTCCTCAGCCTCTGCATGCACCATTACCATCACATCCAGTTCCCCGTCCCTTGCCACGTGCCTTGCCCATTTTAAATGGAGGACAATATCTTCCACGCTTACTACAAATGACTGAATTTGGAGCAAAATTTTTTGTGATCCGTGTGACACTGAAACAAATTTTTAATGGAAGTTAGAAATGGTAGTATTTTCTGAAAACGTATATGTGATCCGTGTGACGGAGAAAACACACTTTTAAATACCTGGCCTGTAGGTAACTATTTTGAACAGCAATCTGTTCTCAATTGCTTCACTGACACACTGAAATAAATTTTTAATGGAGGTCAGAAATGGCAGTATTTTCTGAAAACGTATATGTGATCCGTGTGACGGAGAAAACACAGTTTTAAATACCTGGCCTGTAGGTAACTATTTTAAATAGCAAACCGGTGTCAGGACCTCTAAGCCATATGAGGAGAGGTCGGGCCAAGTGTTCAGCTTAGCCACCCAATAATTAAAGGGAACTGAAGCGTCAGAAAGGACGCACGTATGATCACTTAAGTACCCCTTGACCATGTTCTGCAACTAATCCCTCCTTGGCATTGTTACAGGCACAGATAGCCCTTGCTGTTGTGCTGTTTTATTGAAAATTGCCCAATTTGTGCACATTTTCCCCCAACTCTGTTGGAGCAGTGTTCGTGTCACTCCCCATTATTATTAGAACCCTCCTATTTGTTTTTTCCATCTTGTGTTTTGCGGTCACGTGACCATCTGCCTTTATATTCCAGCTCCGCCTTTCTGGCTGTGCTGGACTTCTGTGTTTGACTGTTTCTCTAGCCTGGTGCTTCGGTGCCTTTCTCTGTCAGTTCGCTTGGTCCTTCTGGGACCTCTAGTACCTTTTGTCAGTTTGTCTTTTTGTGTTCTGCAGCAACTTCTCTGTTTAGGAGGTGTCCCATTTTTGTCCCAGTCTTTAGTTCTTTTAGGGACCCCTCCCTTAATGCTATTCAATTTGATTGAATTTCAGGTATTTGTGGATTGTGGTTCAACACTTAATGTGATTGATAAAGGGTTTTTGGAAAACCTTAAAATGAAATCCAAACCTTTCTCATCACCTATTTCTGTGATTGCTATTGATAACACTCCCTTGAAATGTATTAGTCACAACGTTGCTGCATTTCCCCTTACTATCAATGGAGTTCACCAAGAAATTTTGGACTTGGTTGTTTTAGATAATTTACCCTCTCCAGTTGTTCTAGGATTGCCTTGGTTAAAACTGCACAATCCTTTACTGGACTGGTCTAATAATGTGATTAAGTCTTGGAGTCCGAAGTGCTATGATAAATGTTGTAATGGTCGCATTGCAACTGTGGAAAAAGGGGAATTACCTGTACCTATTCAAGATTTTTGGAGGGTTTTTTCGGAGGAGGAGTCGCAAGTTTTACCTCCTCATAGGGATTATGATTGCGCCTTCCCAAGAGTCGCTTGTTTAATCTGACTATCCCTGAAAGAAAGGCCTTGGAGGAGTACATACAGACTAGCCTGGCTGCTGGTCACATTAGACCTTCTAAGTCACCTGTGGCAGTTGGATTTTTCTTTGTTAAAAAAAAGGACGGGGGTTTACGTCCATGTCTGGATTTTCGTGAAATTAATAAGATTACCGTACGCAATTCCTACCCATTGCCGTTAATTCCTGACTTGTTTAACCAGTTAGTGGGAGCCAAGTGGTTCTCTAAAATTGATCTCCGGGGGGCATACAATTTGTTACGAGTGAAGGAGGGTGATGAATGGAAAACTGCTTTTAACACTCCGGTAGGTCATTTTGAGAATCTGGTGATGCCTTTTGGTCTTATCAATGCACCTGCATTTTTTCAGAACCTTATTAATGACATTCTGAGACCTTTGATTGGTAAGAATGTGGTTGTGTATTTGGATGACATTTTGATTTACTCACCAGATCTAGAGTCCCATTGGCAGAGTGTACGTGAAGTTTTGCAGTTATTGAGTGATAATTCACTCTTTGCTAAGCTGGAGAAATGTGAGTTCGCTGTGCAGAAAATTTTGTTTTTTGGGCTACATTGTCTCCAGTGAGGGCTTTGAGATGGACCCGGTGAAGGTTCAGGCTGTGCAGGAATGGCCTAGGCCTATTGGTTTGAAATCTATACAGAGATTTTTGGGTTTTGCCAATTATTACAGGAAATTCATTAAGAATTTTTCTGTAATTGTTAAACCTCTAACCGATCTCACCAGGAAAGGTGCGAATACTGTCCAGTGGACTACTGAGGCCATTGAAGCGTTTTAGTATCTCAAAGAGAGGTTCAGTTCTGCCCCTATCCTTATGCAGCCTGATGAGACCAAGCCTTTTTTGGTGGAGGTCGATGCTTCATCGGTGGGGGTCGGAGCAGTTTTGTGTCAGGAGAACAAGGGTGGAATACATCCTTGTGCCTTCTTTTCGAAAAAAAATTCTGACACCGAACTGAATTATGATGTTGGAAATCAGGAGTTGCTGGCTATTAAACTCGCGTTTGAACATTGGCGTCATTTTTGGAAGGCGCTAGATTTCCTATTCAGGTTTTCACAGATCATAAGAATTTAATCTATCTGGATGCTGCCAAGCGCTTGAATGCCCGTCAAGCTAGGTGGGCACTTTTTTTTCTCGGTTTCATTTTTCTGTTACCTATATCCCTGGTACTAAGAATGTTAAAGCCGATGCTTTATCTCGCAGCTTCCCTCCTACGGTCGGTGCCGAGGAGGAGGAAAGCATTTTACAGAAAGGAGTTGTGGTGGCGGCATTGGACTCCGTTTTGGAGAATGGGATTCTAAAAGCTCAAGATGATGCTCCATCTAACACTCCCCATGGGAGGTTGTTCGTGCCTAGAGCGTTTAGGAGAGATTTGTTTGTGGAGTGTCATGAGTCTCGGTCGGCAGGTCATCCAGGAATTTCGGAGACTAAGAGACTTATCAGTCGCAGTTTTTGGTGGCCTGGATGGCAGAAGGAAGTCAAGTGGGTGCGTCAATGTACTGTGTGTGCTAGGTCAAAGACTTCACATACTCCTGGTGCGGGGTTGTTTTGCCCTCTGGAGGTTCCTAGTGCGCCTTGGACGCATCTCACTATGGATTTTATTACTGATCTTCCTGTGTCCGAGGATTTTACTGTCGTCTGGGTGGTCGTGGACCGTTTTAGTAAGATGTGTCATTTGGTTCCATTCATTAAGTTACCCTGCGCCAAGACACTTGCTAAGGCGTTTGTTAAGGAGATTGTCAAGCTCCATGGCGTTCTCACGGATATTGTTTCTGATAGAGGATCTCAGTTTGTGGCTCACTTTTGGCATGCTTTTTGTGACAGGTTGGGAGTCCATTTGTCATTTTCGTCTGGTTATCATCCTGAGTCTAATGGACAGACTGAAAGAAAGAACCAGGATGTTGAACAGTTTTTGCATTGTTTTGTGGTAGACAATCAAGAGGTGTGGTCTGAGTTTCTGCCTCTTGCTGAATTTGCTCTTAACAATCATACATCCTCCTCTGCTGGGTGTTATCCTTTTTTTTGTTGTACTGGGAGACATCCGTCTTTTAGTTCGTTCTCCAAATTGGGGTCGGCGGCGCCGGAGGAGGAGAATTTTTCCGGTGATTTGGAGAGAGTTTGGACTAATGTACATTGCAACCTTCAAGAGGCTAACAGGAAGTCCAAGAAGTATTTTGACAGGAAGCGTAAGGAGGTTTGGTTTACTGTGGGTGACATGGTTTGGTTGTCCTCGAAGAACCTGCAGTTGAGGATTCCCTCTAAAAAACTGGGTCCTAAGTTTGTGGGTCCATTTAAAGTGCTTCAGGATGTTAACCCGTCTGCTGTTAGGTTGGATGTCCCTACTTCCTGGAAGATTAATCCTGTGTTTCATGTTTCCTTGTTGAAAAAGGCTGATGTATCTGATAGGGACGCCACTGTCACAGTTCCTCCTGTGGTTGAAGACAGCGAATATGAAATTTCTCGCATCTTGAATTCCAGATGGCATAGAGGGAAATTACAGTATCTTGTCTCCTGGAAGGGTTTCGGTCCCGAAGACAACTCTTGGGTAAGGACTGATGATGTCTCTGCTCCTAGGCTTGCTAAAGCTTTCCACAGGAGGTTTCCGGATAGGCCTGGGCCTGGAGGATCCGGAGGATCCTCATAAAAGAGGGGGTACTGTTAGAACCCTCCTGCTTGTTGTTTCCATCTTGTGTTTTGCAGGCACATGACCATCTGCCTTTATATTCCAGCTCCGCCTTTCTGGCTGTGCTGGACTTCTGTGTTTGACTGTTTCTCTAGCCAGGTGCTTCGGTGCCTTTCTCTGTCAGTTCGCTTGGTCCTTCTGGGACCACTAGTACCTTTTGTCAGTTTGTCTTTTTGTGTTCTGCAAAAACTTCTCTGTTTAGGAGGTGTCTCATTTTTGTCCCAGTCCTTAGTTCTTTTAGGTAAATGAAAAAAATCACCGCACAGCTGTTGATGAGTGGTGCTCGAGTAGGGGCCGAACCCGTAACATATAAGAATAACCTCGGCACTCAATGGATATGCAAAGAAGGTAATTTTATTATGCAGTCCACACAAAAAATAAACGTTTCGGTCACAGTTGACCTTCATCAGTATTGCTTCCAGGAAGCCTTGTTACCTTTTGTCCATATCATACGAACGGGGGATACCGCGTTATACAGTTCTCCTCATTCACTACTACTTCTACTACTACTCAGGTATTTTTACTATGTCTTTTAGACTGTGTGTCTCCATTATACCTGGCGCCTTACCTCTGCATATACTTTTACACAGGTAACTCCAGAAACCTTTCTTCTGGACCATCCAGCCACATACACCTTCTCCTTCCTCTTGGTATGTTTTCTTCCGCCTCTATTAACTACATCCTCCTCTACCCTACATCCTCCTCCACCCTTATTCCACTTTCCTTCCCAGATCCCATTGAGTTGCATTTATACTTTATGTTATAATCCTTGAATGTATTATTTTGTTTTCATTTTATTATTTTCTGACTGCATCTACTTATTTTGCAGCAATACTGATGAAGGTCAACTGTGACCGAAACGTTTATTTTTTGTGTGGACTGCATAATAAAATTACCTTCTTTGCATATCCATTGAGTGCCGAGGTTATTCTTATATGTTACGGGTTCGGCCCCTACTCGAGCACCACTCATCAACAGCTGTGCGGTGATTTTTTTCATTTATCTGATTTACCGGTCCACCTGCACGCTGTCGGGATATGACTTCAAACACTTTTTCTTACAACGCGGAAGAAGCCTCTTCCATACTTGCACAAGCTAATTTATCTTGTGATTTTTTGAGGGTCCCCCCTAAGGAAACCAGAGGTCGTGATCTTGAAAAAGAACAGAGACACCTCACCAATCTTGAACTTCACTGTGCCACCCTTACAGAATATCTGAGGGTCCAACGTATACCCAGAGGTCTCAGAGTACCCTTAAGACCCACCCTTTTCTCTGATCTACCGGATTACTGCAACCGTTTTGAACAGATTCTTAACAAATGTTCACTTGATCTCATGACATTAACTGTAGACTTTCTAAATAAGGCGATTTCTTCAACGAGGGATCAGATCAAGAACACCGAGAGACAACTCTCATCTACATTCAATGCTGATGAGTGGTCCACCTTACAAGCTAAGATTAAAACTAACATTGATCTACACCGACAGGAAACCGAGACCCGGAAAAGACAAAAATTCCAGAGAGACACTGAGGACTACGAACTACAAAGAGTCTACCGATGGCAAGAGAAACGTACAACGGGGGGAAATTCTCGCCGTTTTTTCCACTCATCAACAGATATCTCCTCTTCAGGTTCGGAGACCGACAGAAGAGACCAATCTGTTTCCTCTTCTCGTTTTTTAGGACAGTACAAAAGACGCCCATCCAGAAGAAGACGCGAAGAGGCGGGCAGCATCAGAGGAGGCATGGATTTCACCAGGATAACTCGCTCGCAGACCCAACGCCCCTGGTGGTAAATATATCATCTAAAACCTTGAACGGTGCCCAAACCTCCCTATTACAGAAAGGACTTTCCTTTTGCCCCTCTTATCGCCCGAATACCTTCAAACTGGAGATGGAACTTCAACGGTTCTATCGCTCACTTAGATTGAAGGTTCATTTTGCCCAAACAACCGGTCCTGTAGCCACTGATCACGTGTCAGTATCTTCCTCAGAACCCCAGGTAGCCATTACTTCCAAAAGCCTAGGCCTCTATACTCGCAGCCCATATAGACCACCTCAAGGCTCACATGCCCTCGAAACATTCATTGGTTTCGTTGACAGTGCATTTCAGGACCTTCGGTCCAAAGCTGACAGAGGCAAGTTACACTACGAATCCAATTTATCATCTCTTGACCAACAGGCCCTTAACAGCCTGAGACAGGACAAAAACATCATTATCAAACCCGCTGATAAAGGGGGTGCCATAGTGGTGATGGACAGTACACAATACATCGCTGAAATCGAACGACAACTTAACGACTCCACCACGTATCGCCGTCTATCTCATGACCCCACCTTTCAATTCAGCAAATTGATCAAGACTGTTACTGACCGATTTGCTGGAGCCGGTGTTATTGACACTAAAACATGCGAATTCCTCACTAAAACACACCCTGTGACACCGGTCTTCTACATACTACCGAAAATTCACAAAAGCTTAATAAATCCTCCGGGCCGACCGATCGTAGCCTCCACGGACTCTCTTCTCTCTCCTCTGGCCATTTTCCTGGAGAAAATCTTGACTCCTCTTACTCAGAGAAGTCCGGCTTTTCTACTGGATACAGGAGCCTTCCTGACGACACTGGGTAATTTGGGACAAGTGCCCCCAGAAGCTTTATTAGTCACATTTGACATCCGAAATTTATATACATCTATACCTCACGACACCGGTATAGCCACAGTCAAGACTCTTATGACCGAGTCTTCTATAGATCCTTCCATCATAGACCTCTCCATCGAGTTACTCACACTCGTCCTCACCAAGAACTATTTCTTATTTCAGGACACCTACTACCTTCAGATTAAGGGCACTGCTATGGGCTCCAATGTGGCCCCCCCATATGCGAACTGCTACATGGCCAACTTTGAGAATTGCATGGTGTACACAAACCAATTATTCCAGTCATACTCCATCGTATGGAAAAGATTCATTGATGACATTTTTTGCATCTGGGCCGGTCCATTGGAGTCCCTTGAGTTATTTCACAATTTCCTGAACAGTGCATGGCCTGATTTGGGCTTCACCATGACACATGACAAATTTCAGATTAGCTTTTTAGACACCTTGGTACTTAAGGACACTGAGGGGCGCCTTAGCACAGATCTTTTTCGCAAATCGACGGACCGGAATGGTCTACTACATTTTACTAGCAATCATCCCAAACCTATGAAAACATCTATCCCCAGATCCCAGTTTAAAAGGGTCGAACGTATTGTCTCAGATCCAGACACAAGAAATCTTCGACTACAAGAGATGCAATCCAAATTTAGAGAACGGGGTTACCCCTCTTCCACTCTCCAACTCGGAACAGGGAATTCCAGCAACAATACGGCTTCGGGCTCCAAGGAACGCATCCCTTTTGTTCATACATTTCATCCTTATGCCTATCTGATTCACAAAACCATAAAAAAACATTGGCACTTACTACAAGAAGCACACCCTACCATATTGTCATTTAAACAACCTTTTATGCCCTGTTTCAAAAGAGCTCCCAACATCAAAGATGCACTGGTACATGCTGATATTGGCAGCAACAAAACAGGCCAGACACAACGCTTTCTCTGCAATCCTAAATCAGGCACATTCCCATGCCTTCATTGCCATCAATGCAATAATGTGCTTAAAGGCAGTTCCGTTTTTCATCCCCAGTCAGGCAAGAGATACACTATCAAAAATTACTTCACATGTGACAGTTCGTTTGTGGTTTACCTCATTAAATGTCCGTGTGGCATGATTTACATTGGAGAAACCACACAACCTATAAAAGATCGTATTTCTAAACACAAATCGACAATCAGATGTAGAAATATGTTACTACCGATCCCGCACCATTTCATTACAGTAGGACATAATATATCACAACTTAGATTCCAAATCCTGGAACAGGTACCACCATTACGCAGAGGTGGTAATCGGATCTTACGTCTCAAACAAAGGGAAGCATTCTGGATCCACGAGTTGGATTCCAGGACCCCCAAAGGTCTGAACAGGGAATATGACTTATCTGCTTTCATCTAATAGGATACATAGTACCCTGCTCTATATCGTGATTTTATGCTCAGCCACGCTGTTTTCTGTAATGTAACTAGTAACTCTGATTTATATTGTCATTCAATGTATCTCTTTAACATGACTATATTTCTATAGTATATGATGCACAATGCTCGGTTTACATGTACTCATTCGTTGTTTCTTTTCTCCCTAGAAAGCCCTGCCTTCCATTCCTGCTCTCCCCTCCAGTCCCCTCCTCCGTTTCCTTGACTACTGCGCTTGCCCAGATCTCCTGATTCTCTCGGCCGGTCACTTCCTGTTGGTGGAACGCAAGCCTCTGGACCGCACGCGTCACATCCGGTGACGTCACTTCCTCTTCCGCTCTACCGCGCTCTGCAGCGCCTCGTTCCTCTCACTACATATATAAATAGGGACCCTCCACACCTCTTACCTGTGCCTTCTACTAGCGGGGGATACCGCGTAGCTCTGCCCTCTTCACCCAGGTATAGTACTGTCTCTCCCTGGACATACACTGCTCTTCAGCAAGCGTCTCACCTCTTTAAATTTATACGCTTCCAGGAAGCCTTGTTACCTTTTGTCCATATCATACGAACGGGGGATACCGCGTTATACAGTTCTCCTCATTCACTACTACTTCTACTACTACTCAGGTATTTTTACTATGTCTTTTAGACTGTGTGTCTCCATTATACCTGGCGCCTTACCTCTGCATATACTTTTACACAGGTAACTCCAGAAACCTTTCTTCTGGACCATCCAGCCACATACACCTTCTCCTTCCTCTTGGTATGTTTTCTTCCGCCTCTATTAACTACATCCTCCTCTACCCTACATCCTCCTCCACCCTTATTCCACTTTCCTTCCCAGATCCCATTGAGTTGCATTTATACTTTATGTTATAATCCTTGAATGTATTATTTTGTTTTCATTTTATTATTTTCTGACTGCATCTACTTATTTTGCAGCAATACTGATGAAGGTCAACTGTGACCGAAACGTTTATTTTTTGTGTGGACTGCATAATAAAATTACCTTCTTTGCATATCCATTGAGTGCCGAGGTTATTCTTATATATTTATATACTTAGTTCTTTTAGGGACCCCTCCCTTAATGCTATAGGTCTTCGTTCACACTAGCCGAGGACTAATGTGGGTCTGTTTGCTAGGAACAGGCAGCCTGCTACATCGTAGGGATTCAGCTTAGTCTTACTGTAGGGACAGCTTTCCCCTATGTTTCCTTAGTGCATGTTGCAGATCATAACAATTATCTCTTGGTGTTGAAAAGAGCCGGTACCTCTGCCACCAGCATTGTCTGAGGGCAATGTTTTCAGCAACTGATCTACAACGGCCCTCTTGAACGATTCCAACGTTCCAACGATTAAGTTGATGGATAAAATGTGTATCACGCGAGGGTCTTGCCACAGACACTTATATATGAATTGTACCATGTGGGCCAAGCTGAAAAAAGGCAAATGTTCTGTGTTCCCAACAGTAGAAACAGTACCCATCCTTTCCTCATGCTAACTCGCCTCCTCCTCCACCTCCTCCACCTCCTCCTCTCCAGCCCATCCAGGCTGGACAGACATGAAGCTTGGGTTTGGTGTCCCCTCTGTAGCATTACGAGTCCCCTCGGTAGCACAGAAAAACAAGTCCTCTCCCTCCTCATCTTCCTCATCTTCCTCCTCATCACCCAATGTTGCCTCAGAATATTGGCCGGGCTGTGTAGTATCACCCATTGGGAAATATGGCTCCATACCAACACGCTGGGCACTAAAGCTTCCTTTTTGAGATTATGCAGTGATTGTTTCAAAAGACACAGCAGCGGGATGGTTACGCTGATAATAGCCTGATCACCACTCAGTAGGTTGGTGCAGTACTCAAAGTTCTCAAGAACCTTACAAATGTCAGCGATCCACACGCACTCGACAGTTGTTCTGTGGTGGCTGACTCTCAGTCTGGCGGGCATGCTGAAGTTGGTATTCATCTACTGCCCTCTGCTGTTCACTAATACTTGCCAACATACAGTACAGACCAAAAGTTTGGACACACCTTCTCATCTAAAGATTTTTCTGTATTTTCATGACTTTGAAAATTGTACATTCACACTGAAGGCATCAAAACTATGAATTAACACATGTGGAATTATATATTTAACAAAAAAGGGTGAAACAACTGAAAATATGTCTTATATTCTAGGTTCTTCAAAGAAGCCACCTTTTGCTTTGATGACTGCTTTGCACACTCTTGGCATTCTCTTGATGAGCTTCAAGAGGTAGTCACCGGAAATGGTTTTCACTTCACAGATGACCTGGCCTCCACAGTCACCAGACCTGAACCCAATCGAGATGGTTTGGGGTGAGCTGGACCACAGAGTGAAGGCAAAAGGGCAAGCAAGTGCAAAGCATCTCTGGGAACTCCTTCAAGATTGTTGGAAGACCATTTCCGGTGACTACCTCTTGAAGCTCATCAAGAGAATGCCAAGAGTGTGCAAAGCAGTCATCAAAGCCAAAGGTGGCTACTTTGAAGAACATAGAATATAAGACATATTTTCAGTTGTTTCACACTTTATTGTTAAGTATATAATTCCACATGTGTTAATTCATAGTTTTGATGCCTTCAGTGTGAATGTACAATTTTCAAAGTCATGAAAATACAGAAAAATCTTTAAATGAGAAGGTGTGTCCAAACTTTTGGTCTGTACTGTAAGATAGGTTGAGTTCCACCATTTGGGCAGGTCACGGTTTGCTGGTGACTTGGCAAATTCAAGTGCTTTTACAGAACTGTAAGAGCAGCAAAAGTAGTAGAGGTATGGCGGAAATGGACGCTAATACGGTGCACCTTCTCAAGTAGGTACGGCAAGTCATGGTAAGTTTTCAGAAATTTCTGAATAACTAGGTTCAGCAGGTGAGCCATGCATGGCATGTGTACCAGCTTGCCATCCTTTAAAGCCGCCACCAGGTTATGCCTATTATTGCAGATGACCAGACTGGGTTGGAGGTGCCACGGGAAAAGCCACTGATAGGTCTGTTCTTTTAAAGCTTGCCACAGCTCTGCTGAAGTGTGTGCTTTCTGACCTAAACAGTTCAGCTTCTGCAGAGCGTGTTACTGCTTTGCTGATGCGCTGCTGCACAGGTCCTTGCTTGGCAGTGATGGAGAGGGTAATTCAGCAGAGGATGTGGAGCAGGAGGAGGGGAGATGGGAAGTGGAATATGAAGAGTCAGAAACCCTGACAGAAGTTGGTCGTGGGTAGGATGTGTGATGTTCCAGTTTGCGCCTTTGTCCCACCCTTCTCCAGGTTCACCCAGTGGGCTGTGACAGAAATGTATCGTCCCTGTCCACAACAACTTGTCCTGGTGTCTGTTGTTAGGTGGACCTTCCCGGTTACGGCGTTGGTGAGAGCACGGTTCAGATTAACACGTGCTTGTGTAATGCAGGGACGGCACACCGGGCAAAATAGTGGCGGCTGGGAACACTGTATCGTGGGGCAGCCACAGTCAAGAGATCACGGAAAGACTGTGTTCCCACAAGTCTAAACGGCAACATCTCCACAGCTAGCAATTTGGCAATGTGCAAGTTTAGTATTTGTGCCTGTGGGTGCGTGGCTCGGTATTTACGCTTTCTTTCCAAGCTTTCTCAATTGGATGCTTTGCTGGGACAAGGAAGTGGATGTGGTTGATGTTTGTTGTGTGTGAGCAACCGCAGCTTGTGGGCAGGAGGTATGAGCGCCTGCTTCCTGAACAGCAGATTCTGAAGGACATAGCCCAGGCGACATGGCATTGGTTTGACCTGCAGACGCAGATTTGGTACCTGGTGTTCCGCCCACCTACTGGGGTGCTTGACTGCCGTGTGGTTTCCCATACTGGTGGTGCTCAGGTTGCCTTTGCCCTGGCCTCTGCTCAACTTGGTATGGCAGATGCTACAGACTACAATGTTTTTCTCTGAAGGACTTTTAGAAAAAAAATTCCACACAGCAGCTGAACGCCTCCTTGCCCTGACTTGGCGCACAGTGGGGGGTGCTCTTGGGAACAGTTGACCCAGTTCTCACTCTGGGCAAACCACAACCCCTTGGTGCCTGTGTTGGTGCTACATATCCATCTTTCTCTGTGTTGCTGTCATGGCTATGCATGCCAACGGTCCAGGTCGGATCAGTGGACTCATCATCGACCACCTCGTCTACCATCTCATCCTCCTTCCCAGTTACCATTGTAGGCTGACCTGATGTCAACTGTGTCTCATCATCATTAGCCTTCACCTCTGCAGACAATAAATGACATTCCTCCAAGTGGCTTTCTTCTGGCTGTAGGTCCTCAAATACTTGAGCATCAACGCACACCACCTCCTTTTGTCCCTCTTCAATGATGCACGGTGATAGGCTAGAGCCAACCAAAGGATAAGTTCCAAACAGATCCTCGGAGTGGCCAAGCTGGGGTTATATGTCTCCTGTGACTGACAATGTCGAGAGGAAGGAGAACCAGCTTCAGGATTGGATGGGTCAGCCTTCTGTGTATCGACAGTAGACTGTGTGGTCGTGGAAGATTTGCTGCTGCTTGGCAAATGCGTAGAGGCCTTGTCTGCTATCCAAGACAGAATCTGCTCTCACTCTTCTGGCTTCCACACACGTTTACGTTTCAGACCTGGAAATTTTTCCAGGAACATAGTGGATGCATCAAGCTTCTTCTGACCTGACATAGACTGAGTGCCTACTCGCGCACAAAATCACGTCCACATTCCTTAACAACAGTTTTTTTTGGCATTTTGAGTTTTGTTTACAGATTTTCAGATGTTGATGGCACAAGCCAAGCTAGCTGTCATAGCCAAAATAGTGGGTAAAATGGCCTGGTAAATGCTTGGTAGCACGCAATAGGAAATGTTTGGACTACTGCTTTGCGCAGTGCACTGAACGCCTTTTTAAGTTGGCTAATGTGGACAGAAGGCAGGCTGTCACACCAAAAACAGCGGGGAAATGGGATGTTGCGTGCTTGGTAGCAGGCAGTAGGAAATGTTTGGACTACTGCTTTGCGTTGGGTGACTCGCCCAGGGGAATGGGGATAGCTCGGTACCCGGGCCTTTAGCCTCAGGGATGTCGCGGTGGTTGGCTCCCGGGCCAGTACCCTGGGCTCGCTCCTTTAAAAGGGTTGGTGGTTGGTTTATTTAGTTTATAAAAGTTCGTGACGTCACCTGTGGCTTCTGGTGAGAATCACCAGCGCTGCGCAGTCCACTGAGGCCGGTGATAAGGCAGCTGGGTGGTATAGCTCCTCACAGGTGGAGCTAGGCCTCAGGGGAGTGTATGACGGGGAATGCAGGACAGGCGAGACCCAGCCGGGTCAGAGCAAGAAAAGGGACTGACAGGGTAGTCACTTCAGTACCTTTTACTGATGGAAGTTCAGGCACGTCCCGGAGCACTGTAGGGTGAAGGGTGCATGTCAGGATCTTCCCCAATGAGCGGGTTTTGGGCCTCCTGTTTCTTGCTTCAGCGTAGTAAGTTTCTGACCTGCCTGGAGCTAGGCCTAACTTTGTCTCTGTCCTGCGCTGGCTGACCTTGTGGTAGGGCCTTTTCTTGGAGTACACGAACCTTAGCTGCGGGCCTATGTGTCTCCCGGCTCTGTTACATACCAGCACTTTAGCGATCCTGGGACCTGTAGTTCTCCAGGGATTCCGGTTATGCCTTACTGGGTCATAGAGATCCCGGTAAACTTCGGACCCGGTGTCCGGTAAATTCTTCGGGGTGAGCTAGTTAAGCTCCTCTGCCCCCTATGTACTAACTCTCCACTCGCCTTCGGCCTACTCGGGCCCTCACTAGGCTACTCACACTAACGGCAGCTTGCCGCGCTTCACCGATCTTATGGCACCGGCACACCTAAAGCTCACCTCTCTGAGCTACAACTGAGTCTTGATCTGGATAAGCTCCACTGCAGGATAGCAATTGCAGGAGCTGGGACAGGCTTTTGTATTCTGAGGTAACTCTTCTCAGACTGCACTGGACTCACTGCTAAACCAGAATAGACTAGACTCTGACTCCAACTCTCGACTCCAGTCTAAACTGACAACTAACTGCGGCCAGGCTCCACCTTCCCTATTTATCTATCCCTAACGGGCTCCTCTGGTGGTCTGAGGTGGAAGGTGAAGATGTGTGAATGGTTATGGGAGCCTCTTGTGGAGGAATCCATCAATACACCCTTCTAGGATTTGTGATACCAAGCGCAGCTGGGCGTCACATTGGGCACCAAATGCCTTTTTAAGTGGACTAATGTGGACAGCAGAAGCCAGGCTCTGACCCCTAAAACAGCGGGGGAAATAGACTGGTGCTTTTAAAAAAAAACAATATGCTACTACTCTGTGTGCTGGAAAAATATTGCTTTGCCTCTGACAAGAGCTGTTTTAAGATGGACACTGGAAGAACACTTTAACCTCTCCCTACTTAATACACAATCTCTCCCTCCCTGTACCCTGACTTTGTTGTGAGTCTTCAGCTCTGAAAAGAGCTACTTTTTGGTGGTATTACGGAGCTAGTGAGCGGCTCCTTTAAACTGTCCCTGCTCGAGTATCTCTCCCTCCCTACTCTACACTAACCGAGTATACACTGCAGGTAGCACTGAAAAGGGCTTTTGTTTTATCAAGAGGCCTAAAGACTCTCCCTAGCAGCTCAGCGATCTCTTCCTATGCTTGTAGAACGCAGGCTCCAGACGCAATGTGCACAAAATGGCAGCGGCAGGGCTTAAATAGATCCTATGACGCTGGGCAGCCAGCCAATCACAGTAATGCCACAACCAAGATGTCTGCGGCATATTTCGGATTTTTTTTCACTTCAGAAAAAAAAATTGGCAAATATTAAAACATGCATTTAACACAAAACTTTTATTAATCAATAAGTCATTTCTTGATGATGTATTCCCTTTAATCTGAATTTTTCACCTATGTCACTAGAAATCACGTAACGGGACAGTATCATATTAATAAGACATGGTGTAAAAAACATTATGATAAAATATGATTCCTCTCTTAGTAATAATCATTTATGAAAAACCTACAACAAGGGCATCTTCCAGCCCCCATTCCCTTACACATACGAGCCAACGTGTAGCACTGGTACAGTGTGAGCGCTGACAAGTGTCTAGCACATAATGTAAAATAATTAGCACCTGTCTGTCTATCACTGCCAAGGCTGTGCACACGATGATTCTCATTTCATTGGCATAAATTTCAATCAAGATAGTATTATTCAGTCTGGCTCTTCATCATAAATTATGGCAACTAGCGATGAATTTTTACTCACCTTTTTAGATGTGATTTATGATCAGGTCTGTGTCCAGAACTGTGCACATGATATTACAAAACTCGAAAGTTGATGGCAATCTCCCGGAGAAAAGTACCGGACTGCCCTCATTAAGTTTATGATTGCTAAATTCTATTTAAAAATATGACTGATGCACATACGATGATAAACGTGAAAAATAAAGTCATAAAAAATTATTATTAATAATAATAATAATGTGTTCAAGCAGATTTGTGTCAGGGTGAACTCAGGTTGTCCGGGATCCCTTGGTGTAACGCACTGGTGGACACAGACAGAAGAGGGTCCCTTTACAAGAACAGTATATTGGCCCTTTGCAGTAATGAATCAAATGCAAAATTCCACCTTCTTTGGAGGTTGGTAGTGACCCCCTTACCTCTTGGGCCCCTGTATGACTTGCACCAATGATATGTCCGCTCCTGGTGTGACGTAGATTTACAAGTCTCCGGGCAACGAAAGTATTTTTCAACCCTTAATCCATGAACTGTTAGTGCTCCCCAAGTCCAGTATTGTACCCTTTATAAACCCCTTAACCCTTATATGTATTGTAATTTGAGGAGAATACTGATGTAATCATAGTTTGTGCTTTGACCTTCTAGTTTTTCCAACCCCAAGGCAGCCACCACTAACTAGACCGGCTTAGCCTGCTGATATTACTCAAAATGAAATGCTCACTTCATTGAGAAGTAAGCAAGTCATCTGCTTTACTGACTTCAGGAAGGCCCCAAACATCCAGAAAGGAAGAAATCTGTGAATTTCTCCAACTGTCCGGCCCTCAGACCTTCAAACCATATTTTCATATTTATTACTGTGACAGATTAAGAGATGTCAGGGTCCTTACATAATAATGGACACCAATACCCATAGTTATAATACATTTTATTAGAAGCAAATTGAGTAAATGCAAATATAATTCATGTCAATTTTAGGGACGTTGTATTTTAACAATATGCGATTAACTTCCTGCGAATTGCCAAAAATGACCACTGTCATTTTACACATTGCAGAAGATATTGTGTCACCCAGGGGGAATATAGGGGACTCGGTACTAGTGTTGAGCCACCCCCGTAGTGTTCGAGTTCGGTTCGGTTCGTCGAACACCCGTGTGTTCGCCGAACTGTTCGTCGAACTGTTCGTCGAACACCTTCGAACACCGTTAAAACCAATGGCAGGCAAACAAAAACACATAGAAACACATAGAAAACACCTTCAAAGGTGTCCAAAAGCTGACAAACTGCTCAGAAGACACAACTAACACATGGAAAAGTGACAAGTACATGACGCGCCCCCTGGGACATATTCCTTTCTGAGGGGAATACCCGGCACCGGATCAGATGGGGGGTTGTAGTCTCCGAGCGGCTGTGACCCGGTCCCGTGCCCAGGGCGTCAAGCTCTGGGTTATGTGGCAGTCTTTACTGATGTTATTAAAGTTCGTTGTGTCGACTACGCCACCCGTTGTGATGCGGTCACTGTGGCCGCCGCTGCAGCAGGGTCCGCTGAGGCTGATGGTGGATGCGCAGCTTGGTGGGATAACCCCCAACGGGAGGGGTATAGCCTCAGAGGGGACAGGCGCAGAGGATGGGGGTTGTGGTGGTGCGGTGCAGCCGGTAATGATGACAGACTCGGGTAGTGCAGTTAAGGGTCTTTACTTACTGCAGATGTTCCTGGTCACTCTAGCTCCAAGTGACCTCCCGAGCCGTGCTGCGTCCACCAGGTCCTGGATCCGGCCAACCCCCAAACAAGTCCGGAGCGTGGCCCTGAGCTCTCCCTCTGTCCTTTCTTCAGCCGTCCCCACCAGTGATTCACCTAAGTCCAGCTCCCTCGGGCCTTCTGTTGGGCAACCTTTGGCCTAAGGTTCCCTGACCCTTCCTGTGGTGTGCCTTCAGGGTGAATGTAGTGGGTGACCGTGACAGACACTGCCCACGGTCTCCGGTCTCTGGCTGGGGAATGTCTTTGCCCCCACCAGCTTGGGTTCCGGTACCCTCTTGCTGACTCCTCACCCGGTGTTCTTATTTGGGTTCTTGGGTCCCTTCTTTGTCCCCCTCTGGGTCTTTCTTCACTCCACTCTCTCTCCAGGGCTGCTGTTTCCTGCTCTCTGCATCTGACTTGTCCTCTGCAGCTAACTGACTCTCTGCGTCTGACAGGCTCCTCTGCGTCTGACCCTGATTCTAAGTTGGTGCCCTCCTTATATATCCCTCTATGTGTGAGCTCAGGTGACCAGCACCCAATGAGCTCCTACCACTACCCAGACTGCTCCCCCTATCTGCCCCTACACTACATGGGATGTTCCTCCCCCCTCCCACTCCAGCCAGGAACAGGCTCGGTCGCACCTGCACATTTCTAAGTGGGAGTGCCGTCGGCCTGCTCCTCTGGAATGGGATGTATGTAGTGCATGCAGTCTATCTGAGCTCAGTTCCACACTCCATCCTTACCCGGGAGTGGAATATCACACCTCTGGTTGAGGTGCAATACTCCTGTAGCAGCCGAATCCTCAGGGTGCTACATTCCCCCCTGGTAAATCACAGCACGTCCTCGGGCTGCAAAGACAAAAACACCAAAACATACAAATTTTTATAAACATATAAAACATATAAAATATTATATATATATAACTTTTTCATATAGACATCATTATAACATTCTCGTCGTCTCTTTCTTTCTTCCTCCTCTGGTCACCGTGCAACTCGTGACCAGGTAAAGTGCGACAGTCTTTTTATAAGCAGTTTCTCATAAAACCAGTAGGGGGCGCCTTAGGAAGCGCAACTATGTACAGGGAAGTTTTGGCCGTTCTCAGTCCCCGGCCAAGAAAAGGAAATGGGATGGCTGCTCACAGTCCTCAGCCTGGTTTAGGTAGGGGACACACGGGTTAAACTGTTCACTGGTCCCAACGGGGACTAAACTTTAAAGCAGCCACGGTTACTTGTGTACCCCGACGGGTAACTATTTACATCTCCTTTGTACTATTTCAGTCATAGTACCTTCTAGCCTTGAACCCGTCCGGGTCTTCTGGCTCCTCCTCCCTACACCGCAACTCCTCCTCTGTCAGGCGATGCACGTGGAGGGCGTAAGGTCCCTTGGCACACTTGTGCCGGGTGAACGTTACCTCGTCACCGACGTAGAGGTCACGGCCTTTGTGACCCTCTGGCAGGTGAGACTCGACATCCCGTCGGGTAACGAAGACGTCACCCATGGTGTTCCGGTCCTTTATGAAGCCCCACCCATGCTGCGCATTAAACTTTATTACCGTCCCGATGGTACGGGGACGATCTGCTGCATAGGGGTCCCTTCTGGTCCGACTCTTTTGCTCCGCGCTGCGGGTCCGGGCCCATTGCTCTCTGGCCCGCCTCTCCTCCCGCTCTCTCTTGAACTCTGCCAGCTGTTGACGGCAACACTCTGTACGTTCAGCTGCGGCTGCCCGAGTTTCTCCGGTGAACCCCATCAAATCTTCTCCCGTGGGGTCCCACACGAACTGGGCTTCCTCGAGTGGAGGCGAGACCCGAGTCACGGGCTTTGGAGCCGGGATCAGGGGCTCACACAGGGGACCTAACTTCTTTTGTCGCTCCAGTTCCAAGAATTCTTTGGGCCAGATGAAAGGCCGCCCGTCCGGCCACGCTAGCTGGCTGAAGGGGTCCTCTCCCAGATTTGGCACCCTTGATGTTACGGGTGCGGGCGCGATGGTGGGGGCGCCCAGGTTGCCCAGGCCTTGCGGCCAGGCCTGGGGCATCTGGAAGGTAAATGGAACTGTTAACACGGCGGCACCCTGGGCCACCTGGCCTTGCGACCAGGCCGGAGGCTCCGCGGAGGTAGATGGCTCTGCTGGGGATGCGGCGCCCGGAAACGCTAGGCCTTGCGACCAGGCCGGAGGCTTCCCTTCCTTCGCCACGCTCCGGGTCACGACGCGTGACGTCACTGGGGTCGCGACGGCGGCTTCCGGTCGGGGCCTAGTCGGTGGCGGTGTCATGGCGGTCTCGGGTACGGCAGGGGGACTTTCGGGCTCTGCGACGGGGAGCTGGGGCAGGTGGGTGGTCTTCCGGTATGGGGTATAGGCGTCCCCCTTACCTGCTGCCATACGTCTCGCTCCCTCTTCTGCGCCGTCTCCGGCCTTGGGTCCTCCCGCGTCATCCGCAGAGGTAGTCGGTGTCTTCTTCCAAGGGAGCGGGTTCCGTGGACGGATTCCAGCTTGCTGGGCCATCTCCCGGCCCCACTCCGCCAGGATCTCCCTCTGCACTCGGGCCATCCTTCCCGCGAGGCCCTCCAGGGCACTCCGCGCGCACTCCCGATCTCGGGGAAGCTGCGCCAGGATCTCCGCTAAGCCTAGCGGGGTTGTTGACTCCAGCAGGCTCCTGACCATCGGGTCGGTGCTGCTCTGCTCTGCTTCCGGCAGGCTCCTGGCCAGCGGGCCGGTGCTGCTCTGCTCTCCTCTTTCTTCCTTTTGCAGGCTCCTGGCCAGCGGGCCGGTGCTGCACTGCTGCCGCTCCATTCCCGGGTCTACTCTTCCTCTTCTCGACTCCGGGTGCTCTCGCTCTGGACACCTTGCCTCCGGGTGCGCTCGTTCTAGACTGCTCCAAGCGACACCCATCTTTGCTCTTTTCTTTCGTCTCCTCCCACTCCGAGGGCGGTCCCGGGGCAACTCGGTGACTGTCAGCTCCAGGGGTAGTTCTTTCACGCTGACAGACACCTCCAGCATCACAGTCTCTGTTGGTGGGGGCGGTTTCCACTTTTGGCGCCATTTTCTGTCCTGGCCCACGATGGGAGGTGGCCTCTTGCCCTCCTTTGGCACGCCCATAATGGCGTCCGCTGCTCTTCCAAGGCGGGAAATCTGCGGTTTTGGCGGGAAGCGTCGCCCAGTGGCGGGAAACTCTGCAGATGGCGGGAACAAGCTGGAAATGGCGGACAATCGGCGGGAAACGACTGGTGATGGAGTCCGATGGCGTGGACCCTCCGGAACCGGCAGGAGTCTTCTTTCTGAGGTAAACTTGCACTTTTCTTCAGGCACGCAGTACCCGGGTGTTGCGGGCACGTAATCCTGCCGACTACGCCAAAGTTGACGCGCCCCCTGGGACATATTCCTTTCTGAGGGGAATACCCGGCACCGGATCAGATGGGGGGTTGTAGTCTCCGAGCGGCTGTGACCCGGTCCCGTGCCCAGGGCGTCAAGCTCTGGGTTATGTGGCAGTCTTTACTGATGTTATTAAAGTTCGTTGTGTCGACTACGCCACCCGTTGTGATGCGGTCACTGTGGCCGCCGCTGCAGCAGGGTCCGCTGAGGCTGATGGTGGATGCGCAGCTTGGTGGGATAACCCCCAACGGGAGGGGTATAGCCTCAGAGGGGACAGGCGCAGAGGATGGGGGTTGTGGTGGTGCGGTGCAGCCGGTAATGATGACAGACTCGGGTAGTGCAGTTAAGGGTCTTTACTTACTGCAGATGTTCCTGGTCACTCTAGCTCCAAGTGACCTCCCGAGCCGTGCTGCGTCCACCAGGTCCTGGATCCGGCCAACCCCCAAACAAGTCCGGAGCGTGGCCCTGAGCTCTCCCTCTGTCCTTTCTTCAGCCGTCCCCACCAGTGATTCACCTAAGTCCAGCTCCCTCGGGCCTTCTGTTGGGCAACCTTTGGCCTAAGGTTCCCTGACCCTTCCTGTGGTGTGCCTTCAGGGTGAATGTAGTGGGTGACCGTGACAGACACTGCCCACGGTCTCCGGTCTCTGGCTGGGGAATGTCTTTGCCCCCACCAGCTTGGGTTCCGGTACCCTCTTGCTGACTCCTCACCCGGTGTTCTTATTTGGGTTCTTGGGTCCCTTCTTTGTCCCCCTCTGGGTCTTTCTTCACTCCACTCTCTCTCCAGGGCTGCTGTTTCCTGCTCTCTGCATCTGACTTGTCCTCTGCAGCTAACTGACTCTCTGCGTCTGACAGGCTCCTCTGCGTCTGACCCTGATTCTAAGTTGGTGCCCTCCTTATATATCCCTCTATGTGTGAGCTCAGGTGACCAGCACCCAATGAGCTCCTACCACTACCCAGACTGCTCCCCCTATCTGCCCCTACACTACATGGGATGTTCCTCCCCCCTCCCACTCCAGCCAGGAACAGGCTCGGTCGCACCTGCACATTTCTAAGTGGGAGTGCCGTCGGCCTGCTCCTCTGGAATGGGATGTATGTAGTGCATGCAGTCTATCTGAGCTCAGTTCCACACTCCATCCTTACCCGGGAGTGGAATATCACACCTCTGGTTGAGGTGCAATACTCCTGTAGCAGCCGAATCCTCAGGGTGCTACATACATATAGTCATGCGAAAAGAAAAGATGTGGAGGAGTAAAAGGAGGGGGAGACACAGATATAGGCATGTCATGCCCTTCTAAAATCCAAAAAGTGAGAAGCCGAGACGGCCAGTCCGCTCCTGCCCGTGCCACCTCCGTGTCGCCGGGTTTGTGCCAGAGCCGCGGTGAACCCTGACGGCCAGCCCCCCTCTCCCAATACTGGTGCCTGTCCGCTGGTGGGTCGAGAGAGCCCCCCTGTGGTGGAGGCAGCTCTAAGCTTTTTAATTTAAATTGTCCCTCTAATTTGAATGAATACACTTTAAATCCATTTACAAGGATCTATTGGAGGGCAAGTCTCATGCCAGCAGCCGCGTAATTCCAGCTCCAGTAGCGTCCACTAAAGCTGCTGCAGATCCTTTTATAAGGATCGAGCTCGGCTGTCCACCGCAAGGCATCCTAGTGCCAGTCCCAGCCCCTATGCCTTGGCGTGCCTCCTGATGCTCTTCACTGAGTATCCCGTGGTCCCGAAGCATTTCCTTTGAAAAAATTAAGTGTCCAAACTACAGGTGGTGTAGCTTGCTTAACAGCCGGGATAATCCGCTGACTAGCAGACACTGCTACTAGGCGCAAAGTATTTCCTGGGCTAGATGCAGTTAAAAATTTGTAAGTAGATACTCTCGTTGGATGCTGAGAAAGCATTCCATAGAGTCTCCTGGCACGCCATATATGATTCTCTTAAAAAGCTTGGGGTAGGGGTCTAGGGGACCCTTTTATAGCCAAAATCACGGCCCTGTATCACAATACGTCACCTAGGCTGAAGATAAATGGAACTGTAGCACCGAGGGCTCGGTTGCTACAGACGTATTGCACCTCACCCAGAGGTGTGATATCTCACTCTCAGATAAGGATGGAGTGTGGATCAGGACCCGACACCTGCATGCATTACACCACATTGCCGTGGGGCAGGGCGACCAATATGCCCCTGAGATGGGCACGACAGTCCCTGTCCCTGGCTGGAGTGGGGGGAGGGAACACTGAGGAAGGGGAACCCTGCAGTGCAGGAGCAGGGAGGAAGCAGTTCCTGGGTGCATTGAGAAGGGAGTATAAAAGGTGGGCACCATCTTAGTTCAGTGCAGAGAAGTCTGAGCAGAAGTGGCAGGGAGCAGGGGCTCTGCATGAGCTCTGCTCCGGAGGCGGGCCTAGTAACAGAGGCCCAGGCCTGCAAGAGGGAGAAGGAAGGAAGAGGAGCGGAGAAGGCTCCAGGAACGAGGAATGAAGGGATCCCAGGGGTGCGGACGGGCGAGTCGCCACCGCACGCCCGAATCCACCTGCGTGGAGGGGTCAGGCCAAAGGGGGAGACCGGTCCCCGAACTAGTGGAGGCAGGAAACGACCCTCAGCTAGAAACCGGAGGCTCTGACATTTTATGTGGCGCAGCCCCTTGCTCCACCCGCTAGGAAGGCACCACATAGGGTCAGGGAAACTGGCGCCAAGTTTACCAAGAGGAGGCCCGAGGCAGCCGGACAGAAGTGTTGGTAAGAAAGGCCAGACAAAGGACACACAAAGGGGGTCCTGTGAAGCGCTCCAAAGTTATCTGGGAGTTGTCTGAGCCCCTCACCTGGTGAGCACAGTACGACGTGGGCAGCCGTTACCTGCAGACGTGGTCTGGATAATAAGAACTGTGAGTAAAGGCCCTGAACTGCATCACTGACTCCGTGTCGTTACTGCTGCTGCCCTGCACCATCACCCCCATCCTCCGCATACACTGCCCTGAGGCTATACTCCTCCCGTGGGGAGTTATGCTACGCTCTGCTGCACCCACAACACCAGCCTTAGCGGTCTGCCCTGTAGCGGCGGTTCACTCTGACCGCAATCCACGGGTGGCGTAGTCGGACATTTAAACATCAAAACCACATAAATAGTTCCGCCACTGGTTTGACCGCCCTGAGCCATGGAACCGGATCGCCGCCACGAAGACTACAACCACCAGCATCCACCAAAAAGGGTCCGGCTCCGGGTGTCCCAAGGCCCAGGGGGTGCGTCAGAACATTTTCATCACCTTTCACAATCACCAATGGGACAAGGCAGGGATGTCCTCTGTCCCCTCTCTTATACATCCTAGTGACGGAGCACCTGCTCTCATCAATTCGCCATAACCCCAATATTAGGTGGATTGAGGTGGGAGGCACCGAGTACAAGTGCTCTCTATTTGCTGATGATGTCCTAGTATATATCACTCAATCACATATATCCATCCCTGCTGTTATGGCTGAAATAGATCACTTTGTTACATGGTAAAATTTTAAAATCAATGCAGCGAAGTCTGAGGCCCTCGATGTCTCCCTCCCTAAATCCATATAGGATTCCATCCAGTCCAACTTTCCCTTTGCCTGGCCCTCACAGGGTATCAAATACTTAGGAATTCCTATTCATAGAGACCTCTCCCATCTATGTTATCTTAATTTTGGGCCCTTTATTGAACAATTCCATACAGACCACGGTTGGCAAGTTAGAACTGTAAGATTCACTACGTGAACCACTGGTGTTTTGTGGAAAAGCACATGTACACCGCGTTCCAAATTATTATGCAAAAAGTGTTTAGGAGTGATAAGGGAAGAATTTGTTTGTTTGTCAGTTAAACTCATTGATGGTGATGTGTGTCAGGGCTCTTTATATCACTGTAAGCAATTGCAGACACCTGTGCTAATTAGTTTGGCAGGTGTGTCCAATGAAAGGCAAGACTACTTAAGAAGGCTCTCTCACATTATTAAGCAGCCTACATTTTCTGCCAAAATGGGAAAGAAAAAGGATGTGTCGGCTGCTGAGAAGCAACAAATTGTGGAGTGTTTAGGTCAAGGCATGACTACAATCAACATTGTGCGATGATCAGGATGAAGTGTCTTGGCAATCAAGAAGTATGTAGCTGATTCACAGTACACACGTGTGCGTGCTGATAAGGGCAAATTGAGGACTCTTTCCTACAGGCAATTACGTCAGGTTGAAAGAGCAGCGGCAAAAAAGCCTTGTCATAGCAGCAGACAAGTTTTTGAAGCTGCTTGTGCCTCCAACGTCCCCCGAACAACAAGATGCAGGGTCCTTCAGAGGTTTGCAGCTGTGCATACGCCATCCTGTCGACCTCCTCTATCCACTTCACACAAGCAGAAACGGCTCCAGTGGGCCAAACATTACATGAAGACTGATTTCAAAACTGTTTTGTTCACGGATGAGTGCCGTGCAGCGCTCGATGGTCCAGATGAATGGAGTGGAGGATGGCTGGTTGATGGACACCCCACGCAAACACGGCTACAGCGCCAACAAGGAGGAGGTGGAGTAATGTTTTGGGCTGGAATCATGGGGAGAGAGATTGTCGGCCCCTTTAGGATCCCTGAAGGCGCTAAAGATGAACTCCATAATGTATGTGGATTTTCTCAAACAGCACTTCCTGCCATGGTTCAAGAAGAAGAACCGTGTATTTCACAGCAAGATCATTTTTCTGCATGATAATGCACCATCTCATGCTGCACATAAAACATCTGCATCTCTGGCTGATATGGGCATAAAAGGGGACAAACTTATCGTGTGACCCCCATGCTCCCCTGACCTCTACCCCATTCAGAACCTTTGGAGCATCATTAAAAGGAGTGTCTATGATGGCGGGAGGCAGTTCACATCTAAGCAACAGCTCTGGGAGGGTATTCTGTCCTCATGCAAAACAATTGAAGCAGAAACCATCCAAAACCTGACAAATTCAATGGACGAGAGAGTTCAGAAGCTCCTTTCGAACAAGGGGTCCTATGTGAAAATGTAACATCACCTAGAATAAAGTTTTGAGTTGAAAACTGTTTGATTTCAGTTTCTAACAACCTGCTAATGCTTATAATTTCAAAAATGACCATTTTTTTGGTCTTTATTAAAATGAAAAGGTTGATCGAAAAGTTTGGGGGATCTAAGAGTGTGGCAACCCAGTAGTCATGATTACTTCGAATTCTGACAATATGAGGGTCATGCTGCAGGTAGTGCAGCAAGAAGGCACTTATGTATCTTGCGCATCTCGGAGCCCCAAAATTATTTTCCGGGCTAGATGCAGCTAAAAATTATTTTTAATTTTAAATCTGGTGAAGCTTATTATAGATGGCCTAATAGGATCAGTGCTGCACACTGCTACAAAGCCCAAATTATTTTCCAGTCAAGATACAGATAAACATGATTAGTAATTTGAAAGCTTAAAACGGTTGGTAGGGTGATTTTAACCAATCATCAAGCTTTTACTCTCCCCAGGATGACACAGGGGTAGAAAAGTCGTTTCGGATCCATGATTTGTTCATCTTTATGAACGTGAGTCTGTCTACATTATCAGTGGAGAGCCGCGTGCGCTTATCTGTCAGCACACCACCAGCAGCGCTGAACACACGTTCAGACAGAACGCTGGCTGCGGGGCATGACAAGATCTCCAAGGCGTAAGTGGCTAGCTCCGGCCATTTATCCAGATTGGAAGCCCAAAAAGAGCAAGGGTCCAGTGACACAGTCGTGGCTTCAATGTTTACTTGGAGATACTCCTGTACCATCGTCTCTAGGCGTTGACTATGTGTCAGACTTCTTGTCTCCTGTGGCCTTGCAAAGGATGGGCTAAAAAAGTGGTGAAATGATTCCGCAAAATTGATGTTACCAGCAGATACTGTGGTTCTGTTACGGTTTGAGTGCTGAACACTTGACGGTCCCATGGTTGGGAAGTTGGAACTGTGAGATTCACTACGTGCACCACTGGTATTTTGTGTAAAAGCACATGTAAGATTCTGCAACAGTCTCTGCTGATACTCCTGCATGCGTGCATCCCTTTCTATGGCAGGAATAATTTCTGCAAATTTACTTTTGTACCGGGGATCTAACAGTGTGGCAACCCAGTAGTCAGGATTATTTCTAATTCTCACAATTCGAGGGTCATGTTGCAGGTAGTGCAGCAAGAAGGCACTCATGTGTGTTGCGCATCCAGGAGCACCAAGTCCCTGTTGTGTTGGTGGCGAGGTAACAATCATGCTTCCTTCCTCTGTCCTCTCCCCCCAACCTCGCACAACAGAAATGTGATCAAGGTCTCCCTCATCTGATGAGTCTTCCATCAGTTCGTCCTCCACTTCTTCCTGGGCTCCTGCACCTTCCTCACTAGTTTGGCTGCTACCATGCGCCCTGGTAAAATCATCTCCCCCACCCTCACATGCCTGCCGCCTTGGTGCTGCCGACCGTCTGGACCTTGCAGATGTTAGCCCTTCCGCATACAACTCCTCCTCCTCTACTTCCTCCACCTCCTCTTGTGCCACCACCTGACTCCGAATTCTGTTTAACATGTGCTCCAGCATGTAAGTCACCGGAATAGTCATGCTGATAATGGCATCGTCAGCACTAAACATCTTCGTCGCCATTTCAAAACTGTGCAGAAGGGTGCATAGGTCCCTGATCTGAGACCACTCCTCCAGCGTGATTTGCCCCACCTCTGAATCTCGTTGGCCCAGGCTATACGTCAGAACGTATTGCACCAGGGCTTGTCGGTGCTGCCACAGTCGCTGCAACATGTGCAGAGTTGAATTCCACCGGGTAGGCACATCGCATTTTAGCCGGTGAAGTGGCAGGCCCAACGACTTCTGTAGAGATGTAAGTCGCTGAGCTGCGGGATGCGAACGGCAGAAGTGAGCACACAGCGACCGTGCCCTCTGCAGAAGGCCATCTAGTCTGGGATAGTGGGCTAAAAATTGCTGGACAACCAGGTTCAACACGTGAGCCATACAAGGCACGTGTGTGACATTGCCCCGGCGAAGGGCCGCACCCAGGTTTGCAGCATTGTCGCACACGGCCTTCCCTGGTTTCAGGTCCAGTGGAGACAACCATTCATGAAATTGGTTCTCCAGAGCTGACCACAACTCCTCAGCTTTGTGACTCACATTTCCCAGACATTTCAATGTAAAAACCGCCTGATGACGTTGAGCCCTACTGCCAGCATAGTAAGGAGGTGTGCAGGATCCCTTCTGCGCAGTTAGAAAGCTTGTGGCATGACCAGACAGGCTTTGGGTGCAGGTGGAAGACCGAGAGGAGGTTGAGGAGGCAGAAGCAGTGGAGGAACTTTGACATAAAGAGGATTGACGCACAACTCGTGGGGACGGCAAGACTTGGACAGCAGCCCCTTGTCCTGCTGTCACCATAGTTACCCAGTGCCCAGTCAGCGACATGTAACGCCCCTGTCCATGCCTACTCGTCCAAGTGTCTGTGGTGAAATGCACTCTGTCACACACAGAGTTTCTCAAAGAAGCGGTGATGTTGTGTGCGACATGCTGGTGGAGCGCAGGCACACCTTTCTTTGAGAAGTAGTGCCGACTGGGCATCTGGTACTGGGGCACTGCGATGGACATAAGGTCTCGAAAATCCTCTGTGTCCACCAGGCGGAAAGGCAGCATTTCTGTAGCCAAGAGCTTGCAGATGGTGAAATTCAACCTCTTAGCTTTCTCATGGCTAGGAGGAAATGGTCTTTTACTTGTCCACATCTGAGGGACCGAGGGCTGGCTATTGTGCTTAGACGGGGTTGATAAGGGTGTCCCCGGCAAACTGCCGGTCTGTGAGGAAGATGCAGGCGGACATGTTAGGTTGCCTTGATCCAAAGGTGGTGCTATCGATGTCGGACAGCGCTCAAGACCAGCTGGTGTTACCACCTCCAAAGAAAATGATGACCTGCCAATCACGCTGGCTGTTGCGGGTAAAGAGGTGGCAGGTCTGCGCCCCAAAACAGGTGTGACTGCTGTCCCCCCAGTCACAGAGGATGAAGAGGCCGCGGATGCACAAGATATGGCAGACGGTGGTTGGCCCGGCCGGCTAGGCCGCATTGTAGCACACTGAGCTTCCCACTGCAACTTATGCTTCATGTCCATGTGCCGGTTCATGCATGAAGTACTCAAACTATGTATTTTTTGGCCTCTACTTAGCTTTTGCTGACAAATGTTACAGATAACACGAGTTGGGTCATCTTTATCGATCTGAAAAAATGCCCAGGCTATGCAAGGCTTAGCACCCATGCGACCTGAAGAGCCACCACGACTTGTGGTGAGAGGCAGAGTTGTGTTTGAGGATGCAGTTGTTGACGTGCTTCCAGTACTACGTCTCTGTCCAGGAAGGCGCAACCTGACCTCGTCGTCACTAGCATCTTCCTCCACCTCCTCTGCTGACCTCATCTCTTGGCTGACTGTGGGTTGACAGTAAGTGGGATCTCCGACCTCATCATCATCACCCTGTGCGTTATCACACCCGTCGTCCTCAGAGCCAACCTGTTCCTGCCCTGACAAAAAACTAAAGTTGTCGCTCCAATCAGGTATTTGAGTCTTATCATCGTCTTCCTCATTGTCTCCACCAACAGGAGTTACAGTTTGGGAATGAGGGTCTACATTATGGTCAGAACCTTCTGCGTCTGGTCCTGGATCCGACTCATAAAGATTCTGGGCATCAGTGCAGATCATTTCCTCGTCTGGATTCACAGAAGCGCTGGAGTCGACCTCTGATTCCCAGGCTATAGTATGAGTAAACAGCTCTGCAGACTCAACCATCTGTTCTACCTCATACTCAGACGGGCAGCTGGAGATTTGGGAGCTGTGAGGAAGCAAGTGCGATTTGGGTGACACCTTTGAGGACTGGAGTATTTGTGATGTTGAAGTTGATGTGGAGGAGAGCCCACTTAAAGGAGCACTTGATATCCGTTGAAGCACCTGCTGTTTTTGTGCCTCATCTGGAATTTGTAGCGATTGGCGTGGCCGTAAGAAAGGGATCTTATCACATTGTCCGCTAAAAGAAGTAGACATTTTAGTTTGGCTGGAAGATGGTCTTTCTTCTGCACCTACCCCACGGACACAACCTTTTTTCCCCTTCCCAACACGCCTATTCCCCTTTCCACCAGCAGCAGGCCTTTTTCCACTCATTTTGGTGGTTAATTAATTCACAACTCTGGAGTTGTTTGCACAAAAAAACAATGGATGGTAACCGAGCAGAGCTGAGTGGCCAAACTGTGGTATTAGGCCAAAACTATTGGCTGGGTTAGATGCAGAAAAAAATTATTTTTAATTTGCAACCTGATGGAGGTCAGTATAGATGGACTAATAGACCAAGTCCCACACACCGCTAGAAGCCCAAATATTTTTTCAGAGCTAGATGCAGAAAATTTTTTTATTCAATTTGCAACCTGATGGAGGTCAGTATAGATGGTCTAATAGACCAAGTCCCACACACTGCTAGAAGCCCAAATATTTTTTCAGAGCTAGATGCAGAAAAAAATTATTTTTAATTTGCAACCTGATGGAGGTCAGTATAGATGGACTAATAGACCAAGTCCCACACACTGCTAGAAGCCCAAATATTTTTTCAAAGCTAGATGCAGAAAAAAATTATTTTTAATTTGCAACCTGATGGAGGTCAGTATAGATGGACTAATAGACCAAGTCCCACACACCGCTAGAATCCCAAATATTTTTTCAGAGCTAGATGCAGAAAAAAATTATATTCAATTTGCAACCTGCTGGAGGTCAGTATAGAAGGACTAATAGAACAAGTCCCACACACTGCTAGAAGCCCAAATATTTTTTCAGAGCTAAATGAAGAAAAAAATTATTTTTAATTTGCAACCTGATGGAGGTCAGTATAGATGGACTAATAGACCATGTCCCACACACTGCTAGAAGCCCAAATATTTTTTCAGAGCTAGATGCAGAAAAAAATTATTTTTAATTTGCAACCTGATGGAGGTCAGTATAGATGGACTAATAGACCAAGTCCCACACACCGCTAGAAGCCCAAATATTTTTTCAGAGCTAGATGCAGAAAATTTTTTTATTCAATTTGCAACCTGATGGAGGTCAGTATAGATGGACTAATAGACCAAGTCCCACACACTGCTAGAAGCCCAAATATTTTTTCAGAGCTAGATGCAGAAAAAAATTATTTTTAATTTGCAACCTGATGGAGGTCAGTATAGATGGACTAATAGACCAAGTCCCACACACTGCTAGAAGCCCAAATATTTTTTCAGAGCTAGATGCAGAAAAAAATTATTTTTAATTTGCAACCTGATGGAGGTCAGTATAGATGGACTAATAGACCAAGTCCCACACACCGCTAGAAGCCCAAATATTTTTTCGGAGCTAGATGCAGAAAAAAATTATATTCAATTTGCAACCTGCTGGAGGTCAGTATAGAAGGACTAATAGAACAAGTCCCACACACTGCTAGAAGCCCAAATATTTTTTCAGAGCTAAATGAAGAAAAAAATTATTTTTAATTTGCAACCTGATGGAGGTCAGTATAGATGGACTAATAGACCAAGTCCCACACACTGCTAGAAGCCCAAATATTTTTTCAGAGCTAGATGCAGAAAAAAATTATTTTTAATTTGCAACCTGATGGAGGTCAGTATAGATGGACTAATAGACCAAGTCCCACACACCGCTAGAAGCCCAAATATTTTTTCAGAGCTAGATGCAGAAAAATTTTTTATTCAATTTGCAACCTGCTGGAGGTCAGTATAGATGGACTAATAGACCAAGTCCCACACACTGCTAGAAGCCCAAATATTTTTTCAGAGCTAGATGCAGAAAAAAATTATTTTTAATTTGCAACCTGATGGAGGTCAGTATAGATGGACTAATAGACCAAGTCCCACACACTGCTAGAAGCCCAAATATTTTTTCAGAGCTAGATGCAGAAAAAAATTATTTTTAATTTGCAACCTGATGGAGGTCAGTATAGATGGACTAATAGAACAAGTCCCACACGCTGCTAGAAGCCCAAATATTTTTTCAGAGATAAATGAAGAAAAAAATTATTTTTAATTTGCAACCTGATGGAGGTCAGTATAGATGGACTAATAGACCAAGTCCCACACACTGCTAGAAGCCCAAATATTTTTTCAGAGCTAGATGCAGAAAAAAAATATTTTTAATTTGCAACCTGATGGAGGTCAGTATAGATGGACTAATAGACCAAGTCCCACACACCGCTAGAAGCCCAAATATTTTTTCAAAGCTAGATGCAGAAAAAAATTATATTCAATTTGCAACCTGCTGGAGGTCAGTATAGAAGGACTAATAGAACAAGTCCCACACACTGCTAGAAGCCCAAATATTTTTTCAGAGCTAAATGAAGAAAAAAAATATTTTTAATTTGCAACCTGATGGAGGTCAGTATAGATGGACTAATAGACCAAGTCCCACACACTGCTAGAAGCCCAAATATTTTTTCAGAGCTAGATGCAGAAAAAAATTATATTCAGTTTGCAACCTGATGGAGGTCAGTATAGATGGACTAATAGAATGATGCTATGCCCAAAAGATTTTACTTCACTAGGTGCAGTAAAAAAATTGGTATTCTATACACAGGTGGTATATCTTGCAACACAGATAGGCTACTCCACTGACTAACACACTCTGCAATAGGCCAGAAAGGATTAGCTTTGCTAGATTCAGCCAAATGCTGTGAAAAAAACTTGCACAGCACTGGCACAGACCTGCCTGGCAAAAACTGATAGGAACTGATGTAACCTAGTCCTGAAAAGGACTCCAATTACAATTAGTCTTTACTCCCACAATCTATCTATTTAAGAGCACAGACCTGCTTGATAAAAGTCATAGGAAATGCTGTAACCTAGTCCTTAAAAGGACTGCAATCACAACTATTCCCTACTCCCAAGCTATCTGTATATTTGTGCGAAAATTGGCTTGAAATTAACAAGGTATAGCGCACACAGCAACAGCGGTGCCGTCTAACACGCAGCTGCAGCAGTGAGAAAATGGTGGCGACGGGGAAAATGGCTTGGTCTTATAGGGCAAGGACATGTGACGTACACTGCCAATCACACATGCCCTTGCTTGTGTGAAAAAAAGCACTTCGCTCCGTGTGTGCGCTGCTGATAGGCTGACAGATTGCACCTCCCACTGCAAATGCGGGAAAGAGAAAAAAAAATGGAGATCTTCATTGTTCCTGCAGAGATCCATCCCCTGCCCCTCCCCCCGCCCCGCTGTACACTCAAACTGCGTATTAACATTAATTTTCATCATTACTGAGAAAAAATCCAGTTATGATTTTGGTGCACGAACAGTTATCGAACATAACCTCGAACAGCCGAATTTTCCTCAAATTGTTCGTGTTCGCCGACCGGCTCGAACACCGCCCAAAACAGCTCGAATTTGAGATTGGCGAACAGTTCGAGTAGAACAACGCTCATCTCTACTCGGTACCTGGGCCTTTTACCTTGTTTAGGAGGTCACGGCAGTCGGCTCCCGGGCCCGTACTCTGGGTCTCTCTTTAAAAAGGGGTTTTAGTGTACAGTTTGTCTCGTGACGCCACCTGTGGTTTCCGGTAATGGTTACCGGTGCTGCTGCAGACCTCCGGGGGCTGGTGGGATGGCAGCTGGGATGTTTCTGCTCCCCACAGGCAGAGCGGGCCCCCGGGGCAGTGTAGGTGCAGATAGTGGTGATGCTGAGACTTGTGGTGCAGGACAGATGGCGCAGCGGAAATAACTGACAGAGGCAGTGCAGTGCAGTCATCCGAGTTTTACTCACAGTTCTTGTTCAAGGTTCTCAGGTACACTGTACGGGTGTCAGCCTCCCGCGTCGCGCTGCGTTTACCAGACCAGGGGTTCAGCACTTTCTCAAATATATCAGGAGCGTTTGACGGAACCCCGCTTTCCTTATGTTCCTTACTAGACCGACTTCTCGCTCTGGGTCTTCTCCCTCCCGCCCTGCGCTTCCCACACACAGTCCCGATCAGGTGCTCTGAAGTCCCTCTGGGCAACCTGGAGTTCCCGGACCTACTTGATGCCCTTCATGGTGACTAGGGTGAGACTGTGGCGACTGCATCATGGAAGTGCAGAAGCCTCCGGTTTTTCCAGCCGAGACCTGGAGTAACACGGCTGGTCCAGGGACCGGTTCCCTTCCTGTGGCCTGATCCCTCTGACACCTGGCAGATTCGGGGCGTACGGGTGCCGTCCTGCACTCACCGTACCCCCTGGGATCCCTTCTGTAAAATGGAGCCTTTCTCCTCTGCTCCCCTCCTGTGCCTCTATTACTAGGCCCCACACATGGAGCAGAGCTCCTGAAGAGACTCTGCTCCCCTCCTCTCCTTACTACTCACTCACTGAACTCAACTCTCCTGCCACCCTAAGATGGCTTCCCTTTATATACCTCCCATTATGGTGCTCCCCTACTCTACATCCTCCACCCACACCCACTACTGGTTCCCCCTCTCTTTGGTTCCCCCCACTCCAGCCAGGGACAGGGCTCAGCAGGAACACAATGCATCTTGCCCTTCCAGCCGGCCTGGAGTAGTGTAGTGTTGAATGCGGGTGTTGGGGTTCCGGGCAGCACTCCCTCCTTAGCTGAGAGAAGGAGACACCACATCTCTGGGTGAGGTGCAGTACCTCTGTGGCGACTGAACCCTCAGGGGCGCCACAATATCATAAGCAAGAAAAGGGACAGATAACCTGGTGTGCCCTCGGGCGGGCTTCACCATAAGGCAGCTATCATACCACATAATATAGCACAGACAATGAAGAATACAGCAGCCATTTGGGTGAATCTGGATAGTGAGAGGATGTCACAGCTCATAATTCAGTTATAGAGATAGGAAGAGAAAACCATAAAACCACTGAAGAAACTGTACAAATAGTGTGTGACAGCACAGGGTTGAAAAAGATTATTGTGTGAGGAAAAGAGAAAAATACAGATTTAATTTATGGGGAAAGAGATAGACGAGTCAGTGACATACACATCTTTTTAGGGCAATTAGAGGCTTTGGAATACTTTTTTTCTGGCAAAAATCAGAGAAGCTGGCGAATTCGAAGTTCAAAGGATTTGCTCATCTCTGCAACTCACATATGTCAGGAGATCACAATGGTCCCTGGGGCACTGCTTTAATGTCCGAATGGTCAGGTGTCCTTGTGGCTACCTTTATAGCCTGTCTACAACTATTTTACAGCCTATATAAATAATATTAATCTTATTTGTAAAGTAAAAACATTTTCAGCAGCATTTTACATTTCACTGCAGGTTGCTGTGTCACACAATCACAAAAAGATACAATATACCAATATAAAACAAGAGAAAAGAGAGGGCCCTGCTTACAAGTTATCACCTACAAGGAAATTGGGCAATTCAATAGGAACAAGGGTCTTGTTTCATTACTGAACCAGAAACAATAAGCAAGCAAAGTTAAATGTATATTTATTAAAGGTGATTGTGTCGAACTTACTTTGAGTTGAATTTCAACTAGCAAATTTGAACAAATTGTGATTCGACTCATGCGCGGCTGTGCAGGCTTCACCATAATACCTTGCAGCTATTATATTACATGACCCAAGATAAAAACATACTAAGCAAATACCCTGCAGTAAATAAATAAATCACAATAGTGCATGAAAATATAATATAGGGTGCTTAGTTAACATAATTTTGATCAAAAAACCATAAAAGCCATCCCACCATGTCATGGTGACCCTATTCGGGACAATCCTAACCTCTATAATTAAAATCTTACCATTTGTCAAGTGACGTACATGTGGATAAGGGCTTAGAAGGTCTGAGACCTGATTAATGGACACCAAGTCATGGGGAACTGCATGAATGTAATATCCAGCTCAAAGAAAAAGGAGGCCACACCTACCGTCATTTTTGAGAAAGAGGGTATCCTTTAAAAAAAGTATATATCCTACTTTTTGCTTACCTGCCATACTAGTCAAATTTAGCAACCGTACACCCCACTACAAAACTGCTTGATGTTGTTGCATGTTCATTTCTGCACCTGTACCTACCTAGCAATGTAGCTTTTTTTATTACATTTTTTTGTCAAGGGGATTACATAAAAAAAATATATAGAAAAGAGGTTTAACGTCCAATTCAGCAATTTTATTCACCACAATACAGTGAGCTGTTTCCGCATCTTACTTTCTGTACGTGTACCTACCAACCAATGTAGCATTCTTCGCTACAGCTTTTTGACAAGGAAGGGGGTAAAATATTGTATAGTACAATAATAAAAAAATATTCATACTCCCGTTTTGCTTCTGGCATACCTGTTTTACTAGGTCATGTTAACAGCTGTACACCCCATAAAAATACTGGTGCTGCATCTTCCTTTCCATGCTCATATCAACTAATGTAGCAGTACCTGGAAGTAGTAGTACCAAACACAGGTCACAATTGCCCTCTTCTGCCTCAGGTAAGTGTATTAGTGGGAAGGAAGCTGAGGGCATAATGGAATATATGGCACATATCTCGTCTCAATCACAGGTTGATATTACCTCTGTCAGCGACACGACGACACTGTTTGAATGAGTTTTCTGAAAAGAACCTGATCACAACTGTCTAAGAAGGATAATTTTTGGACCTCTTTTTAATAAGAAAAAAACATGAAAAGTTTGTCAATGTGATGTGTTAGTACATGGACTGTTGATTACTACGCTTCTGTAAACTAAGGCTGTGTTTGTGTTGAAAAGCCTAAAAGGGGAATGACACAGCCCTAGAAGAGTTTTACTCTTACTTTAGTCTTTTCAGGGCAATAGTAGGCTTCGAAGTTTTGTGATTTGGGACTATCGTTTCATAGCTAATTGAATTTTTGGGAAAAAATTGTCAAACCGGGTGAATTCTAATTTCAAAAGATTCAATTATCTCAAAATTAAAATTAAAATTTGTTGGCAGCCAGTTCTTTTTCTACACTTCAACAGCACAGGGATAGGGTAAGCTCTCTCATGGAAACTCTCTCCTGGAAGCCATCATTGATATCTGGATATTAGATTGCTAGCCAAATAATGTATGTTATGATCATGAATTTTTCATTTTAAATAAATTGAACAACTGGACAACCCCATTAATATATTTCTGCAGTTAGATAACCTTGTATGTTCATGTTTCATACAGTGAGCTGATGTTTAGACATATACAGATTTGACAGTTGTCACCATCAAATAAAACAAAATGTTCTTCTAAAGTCTGAGACGGACATCACTACAATTGTTGTGTAGTCATAATATGGCATATTGTATTTGTAGAGCTTAGGATAGTAATAATTATTGTAATACACATATTGTAGTATATACACCAGTCATACATCTGAAATTGTAGGAAAAAGTATAAACAGTGACCTATACAGGATCTCATCTAAGAAGGGGATTACGTTTGGTGTCATTTACTGGCATTCTGGGGCCTGCTAGTACGGGGAACTCATGGCAAGCTCTACCAGGTTTAACAAAGTCATGACCATATGGTAAACATTCTCTACAATTGTCCAGATGCTGGTCAAGAAAAGAGTGCACCCAAAGGCTCAAATACACCTGTAGGTGGTCCTATCTATACACACCAAGCAATACATCCTTTTGAGATTCTGTAGTCTTAATTATACTATAAATTAGTCTTGCAGTATTCCTACTGCAAAAACTCTGAGTAAGGATTTATAGCAATTTCCAAAGTGTGGCTAAAGTTACTGTTTTCACTGTCACTGTAGTGGCCATTTCTACACAAGGGAAAACAGTGACAATAGTAAAAGTAAATTAAGGCATCCAATATGGCTTCACTTCATTTGACTCGTTGTCACTTGAAAAGTTGCTCCTGCCGCAAGAAAGAGAAAACTTTTCTCTACTTAAGTAAAACAAACCTAATTACTAAACCTTGCTCATTTATTAATTTTCTCCAGGAGTGCACTCTTGCCCAGCCTCCCTATTTCCTGCTCGTTCCTGATGATTGACAGTTAGGACAAGTGGCATGGCTGAACTGCTGGTCCAAACTGGAATCTCTCCCATGCTGCAAGCAAGCAGATGCTGCTTTGTCCTTGCTGCATTGGGGTATAGCAGGGACACTGAAACTGGCCAAATCCAATGATCCGACCAGCTTCTGAGAAGTGCATGCAAATTCTCTAGCAAAGAGCTTGTAAATGCTGCACTTCTTGCATATTAGACTGGCAACAGCTGTCAGCCTTGAGAACGGATAGGATGTTTAACAGAAGGTACAGAACATTGCAAAGATGCTTGTTTTTACAATTACTTAGCAATTTTACCCATTTAAAGAAGTACTCCCGTCAAAGTTTGTATCCTCTTAATACATTGCAATCATCATATTTTAAAGCACTGTGTACTTACAATTGCTCATTTTGCATTTATACCCAGTTAATTCTTCTCTTTTCCATTAGGTATATGATATCACATGATTAACATCCCTTCACCCCCAGGCCATTTTCCATTTTTGTGCTTTCGTTTTTTGCTCCCCTTCTTCCCAGAGCCATAACTTTTTTATTTTTTGATCAATATGGCCATGTGAGGGCTTTTATTTTTTTGCGGGACAAGTTGTACTTTTGAACGACACCATTGGCTTTACCATATCGTGTACTGGAAAATGGGAAAAAAATACAAATGCGGTAAATTACAAAAAAAGTGAAATTTCCCAGTTGTTTTTTTTTTTACCATGTTCATTATATGGTACAACTGACCTGTCACTATGATTCTACAGGTCATTACGAGTTTGTAGACACCAAACATGTATAGGTTCTTTTTTATTTAAGTGGTGAGAAAAATACAAAGTTTGTTAAAAAAAAAAAAAGTCGCCATTTTCCGAGACCCGTAGCATCTCCATTTTTTGTGATCGGGGGCCGGGTGAGGGCTTAATTTTTTGTGAGCTGAGCTGACGTTTTTATTGATACCATTTTGTGTTAGATACGAAGTTTTGATAGCCCTATATTGCATTTTATTGCAATGATGCGGCGACCAAAAAAACGTAATTCTGACGTTTTTTCTTTTTCTCGTTACGCCGTTTACCGATCTGATTAATTATTTTTGTATATTGATAGATCGGGAGATTCTGAATGCGTCAATAACAAATATGTGTATATTTGATTTTTTTTGGTTGTTTTATTTTGAATGGCGTGAAAGGGGGGTGATTTAAGCTTTTATATATTTTTTATATTTTTAAAAACATTTTTTTTACTTTTTACTTGCTTTAATAGTCTCCATGGGAGTCTAGAAGCTGCTATTATCTGATTGCCTGTGTGTAGCAAAATTGCCCACTTGCTATGAGCGTCGACTGCTGGGCAGCGCTCATAGCATCCCGGCAATGACAACTGCAGGGTCATGCCAACCCATCAGTGACCCATGGTCTTGTGACACAGGTGCTGATGGGCGTGACTTATGGCGTCCTTCCGCTGTGGCCATGTTAAATGCTGCTGTCAGAGATTCTACTGGCGGCTGTTAGGGGCACATGACAGCTGTACAAATCAGCTGTCATGTCCCCGGAAAGGTGCGGGCTCATCGCAGGAGCCCGCGCCAAAGGGAGAGACACGACATGTGCCGTACATGTACGGCACATGTCGGAAAGGGATTAAAAACTGACTAGCTGAATCCTTCTAAGCTCTTTGTAGAAACAGGAGGTCAATTTTCTCTGCACAAGTCATTAGTCACTGCAAAAGTCTATGGCAGGGAGAGGATGAGCAGCTGAGTCAGGAGTTGAAAAGGGAATGATAAATGCTGGGAAAAGAGACTTCATGTTTCTACATAGAGCAGAGAAAAGAGAAGAATTAGTTGGTTAAAGTCAAAATGAGCAATAGTAAGTACATAGTGATATGTAATATGATGACTGCAATATATTAAGAGAATAAAAACTTTGATGGGAGAAGGAGTGCTTCTTTAAGAAGATGAGACAAACCCTTTTAACCACTATACAATCCTTTATTGCACTTTTCTTTTTTTATATAGCCTTGATTGCATGCTATCAGTAACCTGCACACCCTGCAATACCATTAAATTGCAAGGATTAAACTGGGAAGGATGGATAAGCTTAACATGTGTACTAAGGGAAAAACACTGCAGTAGACCCAGCACCACATTAATGCCTGATGAAGTGCATTAACCAACATGAGTGTGATACGCTTTTAACATTTATTTTTTTCCGATAGTTTGTGTGAGTGACTGGACGAGTTGGCAGCTCAGAGAAGAGGTTGAAGCTTTTGTGTAACAAGCTATTAAAACTGTTGAGTGCCTAGGTACTCTGTCAAGATTTAAAGTCTGAAGCAACCTCATATCACCCCTGAGGAGGGAGCTGGCAGGGAGCCCATTTTATGCATTAACCAGAACAAGGTCCTATTCCATTGACTCCAATTGTACCCATTTAGTAGGTATAATGCTCTGCTGTGCTGCATTTCTGCGTTCAGCACTTAGCTAAGAACTAATTCTTTGAGTGTATGTTTCAGGAAAGGGCAAACAAATTATTGCTTTCTCCCTTTCCTGGCTGCCGATCCAAAGCAACTGTCAGCCACAACACTGTACACCTTTTTATATTAACATTTTCATTATGTTTATATATGTTTATTGACTTATGACTTTTATTTAAAGGGGATCTCCATAAATATATAAACAAAGCTAGAAGTATTAGCACCAGCGGGTGGGGTTAAAATTTCTAATTCCTAAGAAAAGATTGTTTACTCATTTATTACCACTTAATAGGCTATCATGAAAGAACTAAAGCATATGTTCACTTTTGTAAGCACTTTTAATTGCTCCAATATATGAAATAAAAAAATGAAGCTTTGATAAAATACAAAATATAGTAGTTTGTAAAAGTTTTAGGCAGGCGTGGAGAATATGCTGCAAAGTAAGAATGCTTTCAAAATAGAAGCGGTAATATTTTTTTTTATAAAATAAAATGTAAAGTGAATGAACAAAAGAGAAATCTAAATTGAATCAATATTTGGTGTGAGAAAGCTTTGCCTTCAAAACAGCATCAAATCTTTTAGATACACTTATACTCAGGTTTTGAAGAAACTCTGAAGGGAGGTTGCTCCAACATCTTGGAGAACTAACCACAGATCTTCTGTTTGAGATCAGGTCTCTTTTGGGGCCATGTAATCACATCCAGGACTTTTTGTTCTTCTTTCCTCTGAATGGGTGGGGAAAATAAGTATTTGATACACTGACGATTTTGCAAGTTTTCCTACCTACAAAGAATGGAGAGGTCTGCAATTTTTATTGTAGGTATACCGTACTTATATTGTGAGAGATGGAATCTAAAAAAAATCCAGAAAATCACATTGTATGATTCTTACATACTTAATTTGCAATTTACTGCATTAAATAAGTTTTTGATACAGTAGAAAAACAGAACTTAATATTTGGTGCAGAAACCTTTGTTTGCAATTACAGAAGTCAGACGTTTCCTGTAGTTCTTGACCAAGTTTGCACACACAGCAGCAGGGATTTTGACCCACTCCTCCATATAGATCGTCTCCAGATCTTTCAGGTTTCAGGGCTGTCGCTGGGCAACATTGAGTTTTAGCTCACTCCAAAGATTTTCTATTGGGTTCAGGTCTGGACACTCCAGGACCTTGAAATGATTTTTATGGAGCCACTCCTTAGTTGACCTGGCTGTGTGTTTCGGGTCATTGTCATGCTGGAAGACCCAGCCACGACCAATCTTTAATGCTCTTACTGAGGGAAGGAGGTTGTTGGCCAAAATCTCAAGATACATGACAACATCCATCCTCCCTTCAATATGGTGCAGCCATCCTGTCCCCTTTGCAGAAAAGCACCCCCAAAGTACAATGTTTCCCCCACTATGCTTCACGGTTGGGACAGTGTTCTTGGGGTTGTACTCATCCTTCTTCTTCCTTAAAACATGGCGAGTGGAGTTGATACCAAATGTTCTATTTTGGTCTCATCTGACCACATGACCTTCTCCCATGCCTCTTCTGGATAATCCAGATGGTCATTGGTGAACTTTAAATGGGCCTTGACATGTGCTGGAGTGAGCAGGGAAACCTTGCATGCCCTGTAGGATTTGAATCCATGACGGAGTAGTGTGTTAGTAACGGTAATGTTTGAGGCTGTAGTCCCAGCTCTCTTCAGGTCATTGACCATGTCATCTCGTGCAGTTCTGGGCTGATTCCTGACCTTTCTCAGAATCATCCTTACCCCACGAGGTGAGATCTGGTATGGAGCCCCAGACTGAGGAAGATTCACAGTCATCTTGTGTTTCTTCCATTTTCTAATAATTGTGCCAACAGTTGTTTCCTTCTCACCAAGCTGCTTGCCTATTGTCTTGTAGCCCACCCCAGCCTTGTGCAGGTCTACAATTTTGTCCCTGGTGTCCTTAAACAGCTCTTTGGTCTTGCCCATGGTGGAGAGGTTGGAGTTTGATTGATTGAGTGTGTGGGCAGGTGTCTTTTATACAGGTACCGCCTTCAAACCGGTGCAATTAATACAGGTAATGAGTGCAGAGTAGGAGGGCTTCTTAAAGAAAAACTAACAGGTCTGTGAGAGACAGAATTTTTGTTGGTTGCTAGGTGATCAAATACTTATTTCATGCAATAAAACGCAATTTAATTATTTAAAAATCATACAATATGATTTTCTGGTTTTTGTTTTTAGATTCTGTCTCTCACAGTTGAAGTGTACCTAGGATAAAAATTACAGACCTCTCTATTTTTTGTAGGTGGGAAAACTTGCAAAATCAGCAGTGTATCAATACTTATTTTCCCCTCTGTAGTTCTTAATGACATTGGCTGTATGTTTGGGGTTGTTGTTCTTCTGCAGAATAAATTTGGACCCATTCAGAAGCCTCCCTGATGATATTGCATGATGGATAAGTATCAGCCTGGAATTCTCAGCATTAAAAGCGTTGTCCGGTACTTTTAAAAATATGCCAATGTGTTTTAATGATAAATAGAAGCTTCTTTCTAATTACCTCCTGGTGCTGTTTCTATCGGTGGCCACTCAAAGGCAGCACGTGACCCCCCGCTGACGTCACGTCAAGTGAGGCGTGACTAAGCGCTGGGGTCCCCGCAGTGGCTGCTGGGTTGTGGGTGGGGTTATTCCCCGCGTCACACCCAGCATCCATCACGCGCTTTCCCCATGAATGGGGACAGGGAGAGCGTGCGGGGGATGCCGGGTGTGACGCAAGGGGTAACCCCGCCCACAGCCCAGAAACCTCAGGTGGAACGCGGAAGAGGGACCCTCGGCTGCAGCCTGGACTTGTCGTGACGTCAGCGGATGTCAGCACTGGCTGCAGCCACGGGTCACGTGCTGCCTGTGAGCGGCCACCAATAACGCCACTCACAGGCAGAAACAGCACCAGGAGGTTATTAGAAAGAAGCTTCTATTTATCATTTAAACACATTGGCATATTTTTAAAAATACTGGACAATACCTTTAAGGACACCAAGAAATTGAATGTTTCAGGACTGTAGATGGGGTGGTCGGCCAAGGAAACTTAGTGCAGCACATGATGCTTACTTCACTTTGAAATTGGAAGCTGTACAGCAGTGCCATCATCTCAGAACTGGCAGCAACCAGTGGTACTCAACTACACCCATCTACTGGCCAGAAGACATTCTTTGTTACATTTCTATCACTTGTATGCCCATATTAGTAGGTCAGATAAGTCCCAGGGGGTGACATATTCCCTTTAATCCTGAGAAATAGTGGCAGATACTTATCTGTAATGAAATATCATCAGGGAGACATCTGATTGGCTCAAAATATATTCTGCTGCAGGATAATAACCCCAAATATACAGCCAATGTCATTAAAAGCTATCTTCAGCATTATAATAACAAGGAGTCCTGGAAGTGATGATTTGATCACCAGAGAGGCTTGATTTCAACATCATCAATTTTGTATGGGACAGAAGGATTTGCACATGCCTACATCCACAGAAGATCTATGGTTAGTTCTCCGAGATGTTTGGAACAACCTCCCTGCTGAGTTCCTTCAAAAACTGTGTGAAAACGTACCTAGGAGAATAGATGCTTTGATGTTGTTTTGAAGGCAAGTGATAGTCCCACTTAATAATGATGTGATTTAGATTTGTCTTTTGTTCTTTCACTTGGCCATTTATTAATTGATAAAAATAAACTATTAACACTTTTATTTTTAAAATAATTCTTACTTTGCAGAATTTTTCCCCACTCGCCTAAAACTTTTGCACAGTACCATATATCCTACCATTTTGTCCTGCATTCATATGTTACAATATGCTCTTTTTTACTATATGCATTTTATGGACTTTGACTGGACTCAAAAAATTCTCATTTTAATAATAGGTGAAAACATTTTCAGTATGGATTGCACAGCAATACTGACATTGATTTTCAAAGTAAGTACTGCAGGTACTTATTTCATCAGGTAGAAGAGATGAGTTTGCTAATATTTGCAGCTTGTATTGAGAAATATGGTGCCAGATTCACTTTAACAAAAAAGAAGAAGCAGATGGAAAGAACTAACACTTGACTGCAGAATTAGACTCCATGCAGAGATGGTTTGGAATCATCAGAAATGCATATTGGTCTGCCCAGGAGGTGTATCTAATAAATGATAGAATTCTTCTCTAATCAAAATTATTAGTAAAATTGCAGTTTTGATGCAGTTATTTTGAGCCAAAGCCAAAAGTGCATTCAAAAGGGTTAGTAAATATAAAGGAAAGACTTGTACTTCTTCATGCTGGACTTAAAAATAATGCACCAAGAGCAGGAATGGCCTTTTTCCACAAAACTATCCTTAAGGATGTTGTCCACTACTTTATCATTGATGACCTATTCTTAAGATAAGTCATCAATGTCTGATCAGTGCCCGAAATCTGGCACTCCTGCCGATCTGCTGTGATCGGTGTCGGCAGAGAACTCAGGGGAAACTCATGCAAACACGGTGAGAACATACAAACTCCTTGCAGATGTTGTTCTTGGTGGGTTTGGAACCCAGGACCCCAGAGCTGTAGTGCGAACCACTGAGTCACCATGCTGCACGATATATTGGGGTTGGTATAGTGGACATTGTTCGGTAATAGTTTGGGGATAATATTTGCTATTCAGTATCTCACTGCAGAGCATATACAAGTTGCTGTGTGTACAACAGATTGTAGTGTGATTACTGACACCTTGAGCTTTCATATCATCTTAGTCCATGTGGAAGGAGGGGCAGTACAGCTGAGTTTAGCTGTGTCACATTGAAAAAAAATCTTATATCAACTCTCCTCACATAGTGTGCCAGCTCAGCTGTACTGCCCCAACCCACACACAAACTACCAGGAGATGAAAGATCAAAGATGTCAGTAATAACATTCAGGTCAGCTGTGCTCACAGCAACTTAAAATAATATTTACTATTCAGTAATTATATAACTATCATTTCAAAGTGTTACTTAGAAAATTATCGTATTGCCATACTGTTTAGGGGCATCCAAGACAGACTCTATAAATGCTATTGGGGCCCACTCATCTGAGCAGGGCGATCAAGTCCAAATTTTTCTAGAGGCCTATAAGACTATAGTTACGCCATTGCTGGCAGGTATGTTTGGGTAATGGTGGCACACCACCCCAGTAGAAAAACCATAGAAAAGCATAGACTAGATAAAAAAACATTTTTTTAGTGCTGTACCATGTTTCATCAAAGACTTCAACGGTGGCTATAATCATTATCTCTTCAGCAGACATGTATTTGTTATGTATGAATTATTTTTCACTTAAGTAGAATCTTTGCTTTTAAAGGGATCTGATTTATAACAGCAAAAAAAAAAAATCCACTGTGGATCAAGTAAAAAAAATAGTGTCTTCCTTTTCCTCTTTAGAAAGGTTAAATGCTGGTTTTAGTTATAAGAACACATCTGAGATGTTGGTTCGTGGATGAAATCATCTTTAAGATGCCACGCCTCAACCTCCCACTTATTCTTGATATGAACCAACGTACATAAATACTGTATATACACATATCCCCAACACGTTGCTGACAAGGGCCTTGAATTCTTCGCTGCTGACTAGTCATGATAAGACTGTGCTTGTTTCTACATTCACATCCTGTGTGGGCCGAATCAATTAGAATTCCTGGGCTCAATTTCCTGAAGAAGTGCTAAGTAATGTCTCCACTCTTTCTGCCTCCTTCCCACTGCCAACCTCTGACCCCACTAGGCGTATAAAGAGCAATATATCAAGCGTGACACGTGAGGTCAGGAGAAAATAAAATAATTTGTTTGCTTTTTTTGCTCCTTTCTCATTCCCTAAGGCTCCAAGAACCTGTACATGTATACACAATCCAGCTCAGTGTGTCCTTGAGTAACTCCTTCTACTTTATATTCTTCATTTTTGATGATTAATATTCTGTGGCTCTACCTATTGAAGGTATCGCAGGCAGGATTGTAGCATTAAAGCAATTGTCTAAGAGTTTTACAAATTAGAGTAATTGCAATAAATGTTAGAAAATGAAACCGAGGTTACTCACCTGTTAAATCTCCCTTCAATCATGAAAAGACGCTTTCATGGTCCTTCTGAAGCTAAGGCGTGGTATATATGTGACCACTGTAGTCAATCACTGACTTCAGCAGCCTCACACCAAGTAACTGGCTTCAGCTGTTAAGTGGATTATTTATTACTCCAGGAAACTAAACAGTTGGAGCCACCAGATCACCAGCATTGGAGTGGTGGTGGAATTTAAAGAGGACCTTTCACCAAATTTTCTATTTTGAACTAGACAGAGGATGTAATAGTGGCTGCAGAGCCAAATAAAATATTCTATTTTCTTTTTTAATTTCACCTTTCTGTTGCAGAGATATTAGCAATTAAAGTATTTGGCACCTAATAAGAAAAATATATATTCTTGTACCGTGTTAGCCCGTAGATAGAAAAATATTTAGATTTGAGAGTCCTCAGTGGTTGATACCTTTTAATGGCTAACTGAAAAGATGGTAACAAATTGCAAGCTTTCGAGACTACTCAGGTCTCTTCATCAGGCTAGTAGGCTACTAGCCTGATGAAGAGACCAGAGTAGTCTCGAAAGCTTGCAATTTGTTACCATTTTTTCAGTTAGCCATTAAAAGGTATCAACCACTGAGGCACCTAATAAGTTAATTTACATTAAGTCCAAGTGGGCGTTATCAGATAGTTTTCACTGGGGGCGTGTACTTTTTCCCCCTGTATGACGTTGCCCAATCATAAGTATGCAGAAACACTCAGAAGAAAGAAGAACACACCCCACAATATCTTAGAACAAGCTATTCCTGTGTGAGATGTAATGTAATGACAGACAGCCTGATCTCACTGCAGAGCATGTACAAGTTGCTGTGAGCACAGCATATTGAAGTATGATTACTGACACCTTGAGCTTTCATATCATGATAATCCATGTGGTAGGAGGGGCAGTACAGCTGAGTTTAGCTGTGTCACATTGAAAAAAAAACCTTATATCAACTCTCCTCTCAAAGTGCTGCCTGCTCAACTGTACTGCCCCTACCCACACACAAACTACCAGGAGATGAAAGATCAAGGATGTCAGTAATGACATTCAGGTCAGCTGTGCTCACAGCAACTTAAAATTGCAATCAGGCTGTCTGTAACTATATGTCTCACACTGAGAAACCTGTTCTAAACTATGGTAGGGGCCTGTTCTTTCCTTTGAGTGTTGCTGCCTGCTTATGATTGGGCAGCGTCATACAGGGGGGGAAAAGTACATGCCCAAAGTGAAAGCTCTCTGATAACACCCCCTTGGACTTAATGAAAATTAACTTATTAGTTGCCAAATACTTTGACTGCTAATATCTCTACAATAGAAAGGCAAAATAAACAGATGAGTAGCCTTGCTTCTTTATTTTATACCATTTACTGCAGTTAGTTTGATTTGTAAAATTCATGGACAACCCCTGTACATTCTTAAACATCGGTGTTAAAAATAAATTTCTAAGAATTACTTTTAAATTAAATATAGTAGGTTTTTGCTGTCTTATCTTAGAGCAGCACTATGTAGGGGCACAGAGACTGATTCCTGTGATGTGTCATATATTTGGTTATAATTTCAATAAAACCACCGTTTTATCAGTAGGAGATTTTCAATAGCGTATGAGTTGCCTCATGCCATGTAATCCTCCTGGTCTGTATAACCCTGCCCCCACAACTAATTGGCAGCTTTCTGTCTATGCACAGTGTACACAGAAAGCTGCTAATCAGTGATGTGGGCGGGGTTACACAGAGCTCAGCATTCAGAGAACTGGTGGATCTTCCACAGATAAAACAGTGATTTTATCAAAACTACACCGAGCAGACCAGTAAGTGACACATCACTGGAATAAGGGTTTCTTCCCCTACATCATGTTGTGTTCAGATTACATAGCACAAACCTGGTGATTGATTCCCATTAAGAAAGCTGAATTGCCTTAGACCATATTGTGGTTATAATTACCTGATGATCAACTTTTACTCACTGGAGGTTTAATAGTCTATATGTTATAATCACCTCACCACTGCCATGCCTCGTTTCTCTATAATACACACCTCTCCTATATACACTCCATATATCTGAAGAAGTTCTAAGTTTCTGATGGAAATATTACATATATTCAATTGCAAATACATATGACCTTAATTTAACTACCAGGTGACTAATTCGTCATATCTACTGTAAGGCCTAGGACCCTACTAGGCCATCACTAACTCAGAGTGCCGTCATCTACTAGCAATTATTTTTATAATCTTTCTGCGCTTGACGTAACTTTTGTAATCACAATATCAACTCTTTCTCGTGAACTTGAGAAGTCCTTGTGTTAATAAACAGCAGTCAATCAGAACAAGCAGAGCTGCAGCGAAGGGGTAGAGAGGAGCCGACAGAAGCAATGAGGAGAGAGGAGCAGGATTTTCCCCTTCCTCAGATTCACTGTATAACAAAACTTGCTAATTCTTTCATCAAATTTTCAGAGATGGCAGATTAGAGGAAAAAATGCAGTTTTACAAATGAGCCCTACTGTTTATCAATGACTTTTATGTATTACACCATAAATTAGTCCTATGTAAAGAATAGAAATTAATTAAGGAAAAAAGTTTCTCTATCTTTAACAATTCTTACTTGTTAGAAGTCTCCCTTGTCAGGAAACTAATAGCAAAGTGCCTCATTGCTAGGACGTGTAGTGATCAGCTGCTATCTGTGGGGAAATCTGGCAGCAAGTACAGTGCCACAACTGGGAAAATTAAAGAGTAATTAACCTTGTTTCATTTTTTTATCTAATTATCCTTCGGACATTGTAAAGCTCTGAAGTTTTTTTAATGTACTTCTTTACCTTATTTTTTCTCCTTCTTTTCCAAACACCACTGCTGCAGTGTTGTGTCATTGCCCAGTTTGTGTTCTTTTAGAAGCTGCTTTCAACTGCTGCTTGGTAATATCTGTACACCATATTAAAAGAGTCGGTGTATGGGAATTCTACTGTCTGACTCCTGAGGTTTGGAGCAGAGACGATCAAACATGGAAAAACTCATACAATGACTATTTTTCAATATAATGTATGGATTGGCAATTAGTAGCTGAAAGGAGCTGCTAAAGAAGCATAAACTGAGCTTTGAAACAGCACTGCTGCATAGTGTTTGGGAGAGAAGGAAGCAACATTAGATAATGAACCATATTACAAAATATCATGACTTTTAAATGCCCAGAAGATAATTGAATAAAAAAATGAGTTAAACTTTAAAAACTACACAGTGTCCATTCATTTAAATGGGATGTCTGTATAATGCAGTACAGGACAGGCCCTCCTGTGTGAGAGGCGCTCTTTTTAACAGCTCTCCACTCTAGCCAAGAATGATGATCACGAACAAGCAACCCTTTCTAGTAACTCAGAATTCCCTAAAGAGGCGGATTAAACTAGATTCTCTAAAATGGAAAATCCCTTCTATAGCTTTTTATATTGTATCAAGTCACACACCAATACTTTATTAGTAATATGTCACATCTGTGGATATAGTTAAAGAAGCTATCCACCACTTGGAAAACTCCTTCTCATACCATGCTTGGCCCCGATAAAATAAAAAGGCTTATACTCACCTCCCGTGCCGGTGCCGATCCAGCGGTGTCAGCCCTCGCGTTCCTGGGGCTCTCGTGTGGTTGTTATGACACGTGAGCCTGGTGCCCAATCAGTGCTGGGGTCACTGTCTACGCCTTCGTACGTTTAAGTAATTAACAGTAAGTGAGGGCTGTGATTGCCGCTCATTTCCTGTTAATTACTTAACTGTATGAAGAAGGAGACAGTGACGCCAGCACTGATTGGGCACCAGGCTCACGTGTCATAACAACCACACGAGAGCCCCAGGGACGCGAGTGCTGACACCGCTGGAACGGCACCAGCACGGGAGGTGAGTATAAGCATTTTATTTTATCAGCGCCAAACATTTAGATCAAGATATATTAAATTAAATATACCTATATCTATAATATAACCAGCCAAGCGTCCCTCTGTCTGAAGCCTCTATAGATTGCGCATGCGCGACGCGAAGTCTGGCTCCAGACAGAAGACCGCATGGAGCCGTTACAGGTAAGAGGAGTGTATGACGCCAGAGATCGCTGTATGCGTAGACACTGAACGCATACCGCGATCTCCAGCGCCATATTTACATACTTACCTGACCGGGAGGAGCGTTGCCGTGGCGCCTCTCTTCTGGCCGGAGACCGGGGGTGAAGTGAAGGCGTCGGAATCGGCGCATCCGCATAGCGCTATCCGGTGCCATTTTACTGAAGACACATTTGCAGCGTGTCTTCAGCGAAATGTCGCCGGACAGCACGGTGCTCCGGCGCCGTACTCCTCCCCCGGACTCTGGCTGAACAGGACACAGTAGTGCTGGAGCACAGGGAAGAAAGGTGAGTATAAGTGTTTATTTTTTTAGCATGTGTGCAGAGGCATACCAGGATTGGGGGGTGAGGAGTCCGCACATACCAAGATTGGGGGATGAAGGGTACCATGCATACCAGGATTGGGGGATGAGGACCCACAGATACCAGGATTGGGGGATGCGGGGTACCATGCATACCAGGATTGGGGGGTGAGGGGGCCACACATACCAGGATTGGGGGATGAGGGGGCCACACATACCAGGATTGGGGGGATGAGGGGACCATGCATACCAGGATTGGGGGATGAGTGGGCCACACATACCAGGATTGGGGGATGAGGGGTACCATGCATACCATGATTGGGGGGTGAGGGGGCCACACATACCAGGATTGGGGGATGAGGGGGCCACACATACCAGGATTGGGGGATGAGGGGTACCATGCATACCATGATTGGGGGGTGAGGGGGCCACACATACCAGGATTGGGGTATGAGGGGTACCATGCATACCAGGATTGGGGGGCTGAGGGGGAAACACATAACCGGATTGGGGGATGAGGGGGCCACACACACCAGGATTGGGGGATGAGGGGACCATGCATACCAGGATTGGGGGATGAGGGAACCATGCATACCAGGATTGGGGTGAGGGGACCATGCATACCATGATTGGGGGGTGAGGAGGCCACGCATACCAGGATTGGGGGATGAGGGGTACCATGCATACCATGATTGGGGGGTGAGGGGGCCACACATACCAGGATTGGGGTATGAGGGGTACCATGCATACCAGGATTGGGGGGCTGAGGGGGAAACACATAACCGGATTGGGGGATGAGGGGGCCACACATACCAGGATTGGGGGATGAGGGGACCATGCATACCAGGATTGGGGGATGAGGGGACCATGCATACCAGGATTGGGGGTGAGGGGAAAATGCACACCAGGATTTAGGGTTGAGGAGGCCAAGCATACCAGGATTGGGGGATGAGGGGTACCATACATACCAGGATTGAGGGATGAGGGGGCCACACATACCAGGATTGGGGGGATGAGGGGACCATGCATACCAGGATTGGGGGATGAGGGGACCATGCATACCAGGATTGGGGGTGAGGGGACCATGCATACCAGGATTGAGGGTTGAGGAGGCCACGCATACCAGGATTGGGGGATGAGGGGTACCATACATACCAGGATTGAGGGATGAGGGGGCCACACATACCAGGATTGAGGGTTGAGGGGACCATGCATACCAGGATTTGGGGATGAGGGTACCATGCATACCAGGATTGGGGGAGGAGGGGACCATACATACCAGGATTGGGGGATGAGGGGGCCACGCATACCAGGATTGGGGGATGAGGGGTACCATACATACCAGGATTGGGGGATGAGGGGTACCATGCATACCAGGATTGAGGGGTGAGGAGTACCATGCATACCAGGATTGGGGGATGAGGGGTACCATGCATACCAGGATTGGGGGATGAGGGGTACCATGCATACCAGGATAGGGATCAGGGGGGCCATGCATACCAGGATTCGGATGAGGGGCCATGCATACCAGGATAGGGATGAGGGGTACCATGTATACCAGAATAGGGATGAGGGGTACCATGCATACCAGGATGAGGGATGAGGGAGCCATGAATACCAGGATGAGGTATGAGGGGTGCCATGCATGCCAGGATTGGGGGTGAGGGGTGCCATGTATGCCAGGATTGGAGATGAGGGGTGCCATGCATACCAGGATTGGGGATGAGGGGTGCCATACATACCAGGATTGTGGGTGAGGGGTGCCATGCATACCAGGATTGGAGGTGAGGGGTGCCATACATACCAGGACAGGGATGAGGGGTGCCATGCACACCAGGATTAGTGGTGAGAGGTGCCATGCATACCAGGATTGGGGGTGACGGGTGCCATGTGTACCAGGATTGAGGGTGAGGGGTGCCATGCATACCAGGATAGGGATGAGGCGTGCCATGCATACCAGAATAGGAATGAGGGAGCACATAACAGGATGGGGGAACAGGATTGGGCAGCACAAATACCAGGATGGGGGCAGCACAAATACCAGGATGGCAGGATGGGGGCAGCACAAATACCAGGATGGGGGCAGCACATACCAGCATGGGAGACCATATACCAATAAAAATGCTCGCCACCCGGGCGTAGAATGGGCTCAATAGCTAGTCTTTAATATTTGTGTAAACTTAAAGTGGGTTTTACAGGTATACATTGTTAAAACATTGTAAAGTCTATGTGAAATAAAGAAACTTTATAATTTATTTGATGTGAAAAATTTGCTTTCTTCCTAAGCTGTCATATGTGGTCATGTGACTTCAAGCTTCTTTTCTCTGGCTTCAGTCTTTTTAAAGCACCGAGTACAAAGATTTCATGTCTGTGCTTTGAACAGAATGTAACCTTTAAGTCAAGCATAAGCTTACATGCAGGAGGCAGAACTCAGCCCGCAGCTCTCACACCATTGTACTATGAACGGTGATGTCCATATGGGCCATTCCTATTGATCCTCAGCAACTTTCCAGGGAGGGAGAGTGGAAGCCAAAAAGGTAGGGCAAGCTCCAAAGAGAACAAGTAATCTTATGAACTGGTGACCTTGGCCAGAGGGGATAATGTTGGAGTGCCAGATTACATTAATAAATGGACACATTTTATGACTCATTGCTCCACTACAAGAAAACAGAGCCTTTGTGATGTCAATGTCAGCACCTATAACATTATTGCCTCCAAGAGAGTCATGTGCATCCTAATAGTAATAGGAGGGACAAACTTTGTGTGTGCAATGATTTATCCATCTTGAGACTATACATCAGTCTCCAGATGGTGCTTTTCAGTTAATGTGGTGGGTTCTAATGGTGGGAGTGAGTGAGTCGCGGGACAGGTTCTGGCCTGGCAGAGAAGCCAGAGTGCACTGCCTTCTTGGATCTGTAGTGTAGGGCACAGAAAAAGAGATTCTAGGAAGTTGAAGATGTAAACAATAACAGACCACAAGGAAAGTTCCATGGGGTTGAAGGGGAGCTAAAAACGAAAATAAAGGTAACAAGGGGGATTGATTTGGAGCTTCATTACTAGGTCAGGCAGATTTTTTTTCTTTTGTACCCAGAAAACCCTTTTAATTATAATCTATACGAAAGTCAGATAGGTAGAAATATAATTTTATAGCTAAATTTTGGTGGTTTTTTTCCTTTTAATTTTCTTTTTCAAGGTCTTCATATCTTCTTGACCTCACATAAAATTGATATAGTGTATTATAATTTTCATATCACCTTCTGTTTAGTACAACACATTTACTTTTACATTACCTTTCTGATTTCAGTAAATGCAACCCAGTCAGATCTAGCAGTTACGCTGCTCTGACGCACAATGGTCTATGGTTCTACCTTGGCCCAAACCATGAGCTCATTATCTGCTGCAGTGTCAACACATTGCACGCTGTATGTCTGCTCATAGCAGAAAGAACGCCTAAGACACCTGTTCACTTTTGTTCATGATGCAGACATGAGTGAGCCTCATATGGTTTGGGGGACAAGCTTTCAATGGCCCAGCAATATATAGGTTAATACTAGCTAATGCTATTTCGCATCCTTTCCCGGAATGAGCCAGTGCCATATGGTCACCCTGTGTACATGGCAGCTCCTCATGTGTATCATCTGAGCGTTCAGCTCAGGTCCCGTCAGAGTTATGGATGAGCTTACACACATCCACACGCAGGTGCCCGCGGTGCACACCTGGGCCTGGCTGCTTTATCTGCAAAACACAACGCACGTCCAGAAACTGGCAGGGCCAACAATGGCACCTGGTCTAGAACAGCTTTATGACTGCTGCTTTCAAAGGTGATAACTAGCAGGGCCATTAGTCAATGAGCTGTGAATCCACGGGAGAAGAACCCAGATTCAGTGAAATCATTGAGCTCCTACGCCACACAAAGAGCGATCCAAACACCGGGAACTGTTTAATGATGGCGGGCATGAATGTTTAAATAGCATGTAAAAGAGTTCTTCCTATACACAAATTATTCATTCCCTGGCACCGCAATCAGGCCAATAATTGTCTAGCGAGGAATATAAATCACCCGGCACTATCTTTATTTGGATGAAATGCCATGGTAGGAGTAATGGATGATAGGGCTGATAGGTCCTCACTGTCTTAGCCGGTAACAGATAACCAGTTACCAGGAATGGAAAGCAATTAGCAGTCTGCAGTCTTTCAAACAGGAATGTAGTCTCCTCCAAGCCATGTACACAGAAGACCCCTCAGCCCCCACTTAGCTCTTGGCAGGAAGAGAAGACTATATCACACTTAAAAAACATCTGTGACAAGTGTTAAACATACTGATGCAGGAGAAAATGTATAGGAGGATAAGAGAAGTCATAAATCATGGTCAGAGTTAAACAGACAGGTCTGGAAATAATGCTTGGAGACATGGAACAGACCCCTATGACGTCATGGGAACTGCAGACAGGTCAGTGCCGGGAGATGTCATCATTTTGGACAGTGATTTTCATAAGAAAACTTAAGGAGTATTCTAGTTTCAACACATAGGGCCCAATTCATCACTTACAGGATTTTATATTTATTTTTTCTTCTTTTGTTTAGCAACATTTTTTTAAGCCAAATTCATCAACATGGCATACGTGAATTTTCCACAAAATACAAAAAAGTTGTTTTTTTCTGCCTTAAACGGTCTTATGACTCATTAGTAGTGATGGGCGAACCCGTAACTGTTCGGGTTCGGCTAATTGAGCCGAACGCCGAACGGTTTATTAAAAGTTCGGGTTTCCTGCGTGACAGCGCAGGAAATACAGGCTCTGATCGGCGGTAATAGCATTACCAAGGTAAGAGCGCTGTGGCATCATGCTGACAGAAGTCAACATGATGCCACAGCTATGACAGTGACCCGCGGTGAAAAGCTTACCGCGGGTCATAGGCGGTAGTTTTTTTTTTAACCTTATGGCAGGTTTAAAAAAAATCCAGGTGAACACATATAAAATAGGCTTAAAAAAAGGTGCAAAACATCAAGGGGCCGATTCATTAAAGTGCTTATTTCAGAAATCTGACATAAACACCTTAATAAGTTGTAATACTTTTGCGCAACTGTTTGCCAAAAATATTTCGACTTTTGGCGTGTACATGCCAGTCTTGGCTAGCCATACTATTATGGGCGTAGTGTGGGTTGGGCATGGTTAGGTTGGTGTGTGTTTACGCCCGCCCATAAAATTCATCATAAATTAAGCCACTAAAGTGGTGTAACTTACCCCAAAAATGTTCGACAGACCCTGAGTGGTGTATATTTGTTGGCGGTGCACCCTGAGTATCAGACGCGTCTTATTTCATAGGCGGCGGATGCAGCTTAATTAATCAGGTGATTATACTCCAACGAGCACTTCATTAAGTCCCACAGGCTCAACTCCAGTCTTAAAGGGGTTGTGCGGTACTTTAGATTACACCCCCATGTATCCCCCCCCCAAGTCCCTAAGACTTTTTGTAAATACCTTCTGTTGTTGATAATGCCTGTGAGCGGCGCTATCCCTGATAATATTTCATTACAGATAATGATCTGCCAGTATTTCTCAGTATTAAAGGGAATCTGTCACCCCCTGGGACTTATCTGACCTACTAATATGGGCATACAGGTGATAGAAATGTAACGAAGAATGTCTACGAAGACCACTTCTGGCCAGTAGATGGGTGTAGTTGAGTACAACTGGTTGCTGCCAGTTCTGAGATGATGGCACTGCTGTACAGCTTACAATTTCGAAGTGAAGTAAGCATCATGTGCTGCACTAAGTTTCCTTGGCCGACCACCCCATCTACAGTCTTGAAACATTCAATTTCTTGGTGTCCTTAAAGGGGTTGTCCAGTACTTTTAAAAATATGTCAATGTGTTTTAATGATAAATAGAAGTTTCTTTCTAATTACCTCCTGGTGCTGTTTCTGCCTGTGAGAGGCGCTATCACTGGCCGCTCACAGGCATCACGTGACCCCCGGCTGCAGCCGGTTCTGACATCCGCTGATGTCACGACAAGTGCTGGCAGCAACCGGGGGTCACGATCTTCCTGGTTCAAGGTGGATGCCAGGCCGTGGGCGGGGTTACCCCCCCGCGTCACACCCGGCATCCACCGCGCGCTCTGCCTTTCCTCATTCATTGGGAAAGCGCACGGTGGATGCTGGGTGTGACGCGAGGGTAACCCCGCCCACAACTCAGCAGCCACCGCGGGACCCCAGCGCTGAGTCACACCTCACTTGTCGTGATGTCGGCGCTGGGGTCACTTGATGCCTGTGAGCGGCCACTGATAGCGCCACTCACAGGCATTATCAGCAACAGAAGGTATTTACAAAAAGTCTTAGGGAACTGGGGGGGATACATGGGGGGGGTAATCTAAAGTACGGCTCAACCCCTTTAATGAATTGTCCATTATAACTCAACAAAAAATAGGTGAAAATGCAATAATGAATCAAGCTCATAATTGTTATTTTTTAAGGCATGACTTCAATAGGATCATCATGAATTAGTCAACCATTTTTCTTCTTTGCTATTTCATACAAAGGCATCCCAAAAAATTTGATACCAAGTGGTATACTTTTTTTTTAACATATAACGATCTATGCGTGACATACATATGTCTCTTTTTGGCTATACAGTGCATCTGTCAGAGGTATACCTCAAGAAATTCTTCTGATATGTACCACTGATGTACACGGAGTTAATAATGCAATCAGAGCTACATATATCAGAGCTATATTTTATTTGGTGTACAGCGTGTTGCTTCCTCCATCTTATTAGCTGTGTGCTGTGTTAAGCTGTGGCTGCTCAGCGACTTTGACCACACCACAGGTCAAACGACCAAAGATCACCTTATGTTGTTGATACATTGCAGTGTAATTCAGATGAATGGGGTCACATTACAAATGGCAAGGTAGAATCATAGAATCATAGAAAGTAGAGTTGGAAGGGACCTCCGGGGTCATCGTGTCCAACCCCCTGCTCAATGCAGGATTCACTAAACCATCTCAGACAGATATCTGTCCAGCCTCTGTTTGAAGACTTCCAGTGAAGGAGAACTCACTACCTCTCTTGGCCGACTGTTCCCCTCATTGATCACCCTCACTGTCAAAAAGTTTTTTCTAATATCTAATCTGTATCTTCTCCCATTCAGTTTCATCCCATTGCTTCGAGTCTTTCTTTGTGCAAATGAGAATAAAGCTGATTGCTCTACAGTGTAACAGCCCTTGAGATATTTGTAGACAGTTATTAAGTCTCCTCTCAGTCTTCTCTTTTGCAAGCTAAACATTCCCAAATCCTGCAACCGTTCCTCATAGGACATGGTTTGCAGTCTGCTCACTATCCTGGTAGCTCTTCTCTGAACTTGCTTCAGTTTCTTGATGTCTTTTTAAAAATGTGGTGCCCAGAGCTGGACACAGTATTCCAGATTATGGGGCCTGACCAAAGAGGAGTAGGGGGGGATAATTACTTCACGTGATCTAGACTCTATGCTTCTCTTAATACATCCTAGAATTGTGTTTGCCTTTTTTGCTGCTGCATCACACTGTTGACTCATGTTCAGTCTGTGATCTATTAGTATACCCAAGTCTTTTTCACATGTACTGTTGCTTAGCTCTATTCCTCCCATTCTATATATGCTTTTTTAATTTTTCTTGCCCAGATGTAGGACTTTGCATTTCTCCCTGTTAAAAACCATTCTATTAGTTGCTGCCCACTGCTCCAGTTTGTTTAGATCTTTTGGAATCCTCTCTCTCTCTTCTCTAGTATTAGCTATCCCTCCTAGCTTTGTGTCGTCAGCAAATTTAATCAGTTTACCCTCAATTCCTTCCTCTAAATCATTGACAAAGATGTCGAACATCACAGGGCCAAGGACAGAGCCTTGTGGTACCCCATTTGAGACATTCTTCCAAATGGATGTGCAACCATTTATAACCACTCTTTGGGTCCTATCACTGAGCCAGTTATGAATCCACCTAACAGTTGCCTTGTCCATTCCACAGTTGGTCATTTTTTCAATTAGAATGATATGAGATACTTTGTCAAATGCTTTGCTGAAGTCAAGATATACTATATCTACTGCGTTTCACCTCTCCACCCAGTCAGTGATTCTGTCATCGAAGGAAATTGTTAGTCTGGCATGACTTATTAGTTACAAACCCATGCTGGCTCTAGTTAATCACTTCATTCTCATAAAGGTATTTGTATACATGTTTAATAATTTGTTCAAAGATATAATTTGTTCAAAGAATAATTTGTTCAAAGATTTGTTCAAAGGTATTGTGACTGTGACAAGCAAGACACAACAAACCCAACATGTTCTGACTTTTTGCGACTTCCTAGTTGCGGTACCTTGCGGGTCTCAATGCGACCCCAATCACTTGCGGTATAACAGCGGTATGGAGCCATCTTTGGCTGTGCGACCCCCAGGACAAATATTTATCTCCTAAATGTAAACACTAAACCTTTAGTTGGATGACATCAAGAAGAGAAGTTGAAAACTCTAACAAAGTGATGTATCATTAAAAACTGTATATCAATAAGTTTCTAAAACTGAAATCCCTCCTTCATCAACATTAACACTTGAATGGAACCGGGTATAACCAAATATTACTTCAGGCTCCAATATTAAAGAAGATAATATATTTACATATTTTCACTATTCATTTGAAGAAATGAAAAGTCATTTACATTGTAAATCAGTTCAATATTTTATCATGTCTGAATATTGTAGCATTTGCCCTTGAAAAGGGACACTAAAAATGCTCAAAGTTTTGAATTATTTTCACAAAAGTCTCCTGAAATTGATTCTGTCAGAACGAGTGAAGTTTGAAGGATCTTGACCTTTACCATGTTTTTCCTAATTCCTTATGTCAGTCTGTAGCTTTTATAATAAACTATTTGTAGGCCGAGACCTCCTCCTCATTCAACTCATATATGACAAAGAAGTGAATGACTGACCTCCTGATTGATTGCTAATAAGTATGGTCATTAATCAACAGGACAATGTGGCTTGACCTAGCGACCCCTAAAAGTCATCATGTACAATTGCTCTTTAACAGTAGTCCTCTTCACATGGTGTGGTATGTCATGACCATTGTGTTACTGACAGTTTATGGCAGCATGTCACTTTTAAATGTCATCCCATGGTGTTGTGCTACAGTCTGAACCAAGGGATTTTCATGTTTGAATGTTTGATGTATTAACAAGGGAAGAATGAACAGATAGAACATATGAACTAAAAGCCTCTGGTCTACGGTCATATTAGAGTTTCGACATATATATATATATATGAAACTACAAGTCATACTGTGCTTTCTTATGCCAATTTCCTTTGGATATCAAAAAAAAATATTCTTGCCTAGAGGAATTTCCTCTAGGGAATCGTGGAATTAGGGAAGAGGGAAAAATACCTCAACGCTTCATAAAATAGTGCCATATGGTGGCACCATATGGCTCCATAGCATGGTGTTGCTGCATAGGCTATATAGATTGGGCTCTGCTAAGGACTTACATTGTGTAAAATACAGTCCCTAATTCTAAAATACATTAGGAAAATCAGAAGAACCATATATCCACAAGTGATGAGTCTCAGTTCACTGATCTTGATCTTCTACTTGGCTTCCTCCATTCAACTGGTGTGGTGAAAACATGTCTCTGCCATTTGTACCCTTGTAGGTGATACAATCAAATAGATAAATAATCCTATATACCTAAACCCTTCAGTTAGGAAATTCTTTTTAGATTTCTTTAGAGGTTTTGTCCATTTTGACATGGCATGACTAGCATGAACATGACTACTAGGTTAGCCGACATAGCAGATGCTATGGAGACCAACAGTGATGTAGGCCCATCTGCTCTTACAAGTAATGTCTGTGATCGCTGTGAATGACGGAGGGAGATGAGTGAATGGGTAAGTGGAAACTTAAGTAATAATTAATGAGAAACCAAAGATTAAAGTTTTAGGTCAGTGAGGTCATGGTAGAGTCAGTCCCCATTGCAAGTATGGCTGTAGTGCCCCATGATTATTTATAACATCCTGGATTACTGAATATATCAAGACATTGACTATTTAATAAAGAAGACTATAAGTTGTTGCTGCATCCCAGTGATTAAAGGGGATATGTAATCAGATTTCACAATAAAAACTGAATACAGTATTAAATAGATCTTTTAGACCTGATGAGGTCAGTGTACTTATTGTGAAAATCTGTGTGAAAATGCTTGTACAATCCAGAAATTGAGTTAGCCATTGTAATCCCAAACAGGAACATTTTGAAAAAGGATTAAACAACCAGCCTGACATGGATTTTCACAGTAAGCACACCAGCGTCATCAGGTCTAACAGATGTATTTAATAATGTATGCAGATTGCATCAAGGAATCTGGTGATAGATCTTTAAAAAAAATAGTGATTTGATTATCTTGTGCAGTGTAAAAATTTTACTAGGGAAATGATATTGTAGAGGCTGCAGACTGTCTACGGCTTCCCTATATCTACACCTCGAAAAATGTGATGGAGTCAGTTAATTCTTTATAGAACTTTTTTAAAAAATCTAAAAAAAAAATAACAGGAAATACTCCTTAGGGATAAATATCCTTGAGGCCTTCTATTTTTTTTATTTACATGGCACTCATCCATGTATAATATCACACCATTGATTCATAATGTTTGATTTATGTGTATGTTATTTATCACTGCAGACTTTGAGGCCATACATTTTCTTCGCCATGCGGTATATCTACAGTTTCTATTGGGTAGGATGATGTTACTATAACGTGTCAAGCAATTCTGTACAATTTCTCAGTCATAATATTCACTATTTAGGTGCCCACAATGTATTCCTTCAAAACATACTTTTGAGTGTCATTAAAACAGTAACGAAAATTAAGACCATTCATAATGTGTCCAAATGTAAAATATATATACTGTATATTTTCAGATGAAACCATTAAGAAAATGGAGAGCTGTGAATGTATGTTAAAGTTTGAGAAATTCTTCAGTTAGCAGCAATATAGATCATGCCTCAGTCTCTGACAAAATTATTGGCCAACATCAATCAACATTACCTTGGGCCTGTCCTCCCATTCTGTCATTATCTGGTATAACTAGCTATTCTGCTGGTTGCCTATTTGAAGCCATTACGGTAAGTAATAATAAGAACACTTTTAGAAACTGTATTTGTAACGTCAACCAAAGACATGCGAGATTCCTACCTTTTCTTGAAAGCTTACAGAATGTGTTGAAGGACCCCAGTACGTTCAGTTCCCAAATATATATTGATTTTTGGGTAAATCCAGTTCCTATTCATTTTGTTAAGAGAGCTTGTTCGTTTTGTCTTTGCATTAGTAATAACAGCATGATACAAATATGAAAAATGGAAAAGATGACATTAGGTATCACCTGTACAAATGGACAAAAATGTTGGCACCCTTTTGTTAAAGTAAGAAAAACCCACAATAGTTACTGGAATAACTTCAACCTGATAAAAGCAATTTTCAATTTAAATTTACTGAATATCAAGTGATGAAAATTAGACATTGCTTTTGAATAGTTGTTCGACAGTAAAAAAATGAAAATGTCCTGGACAAAAATGATGGTCCCCCTAGAAAAGATTGAAAATAATTTGACCAATGGCGACATGTTAAGCTAAGATGTGTCCTGTAATTAGCATCACAGGAGTCTACATTGTGCTGTTTGGTATCATGGTGTGAACCACACTGAACACTGACCAAAGAAAGCTAAGGAGAAAGTTGTCTCAGGAGATTAAAATTCAATAAATTGCGAAATTTTTGCACCACTTGGAAATATATAGACTTTTGCCATTTTTACACCAGTCTCGGCCAGCTATACCAAAATGGGGGAGCATGGATGGGATGAGGTGTGGCTATGCCCACTTGTCAAATTCATGAAAAATTACACCACTTCAGTGGCATAACTTTAACTTTCCTAAGAAATATCAGGGAGTGGAGTAACATTTCTAGTGGAAGCGCACGGCACTTGAAATACAGTTAGGTCCATATATATTTGGACAGAGACAACATTTTTCTAATTTTGGTTCTAGACTTTACCACAATGAATTTTAAACAAAACAATTCAGATGCAGTTGAAGTTCAGACTTTCAGCTTTTATTTGAGGGTATCCACATTAAAATTGGATGAAGGGTTTAGGAGTTTCAGCTCCTTAACATGTGCCACCCTGTTTTTAAAGGGACCAAAAGTAATTGGACAGATTAAATAATTGTAAATAAAATGTTCATTTCTAGTACTTGGTTGAAAACCCTTTGTTGGCAATGACTGCCTGAAGTCTTGAACTCATAGACACCACCAGACGCTGTGTTTCCTCCTTTTTGATGCTCTGCCAGGCCTTCACTGCGGTGGTTTTCGGTTGCTGTTTGTTTGTGGGCCTTTCTGTCTGAAGTTTAGTCTTTAACAAGTGAAATGCATGCTCAATTGGGTTGAGATCAGGTGACTGACTTGGCCATTCAAGAATATTCCACTTTTTTGCTTTAATAAACTCCTGGGTTGCTTTGGCTTTATGTTTTGGGTCATTGTCCATCTGTAGTATGAAACAACGACCAATCAGTTTGGCTGCATTTGGCTGGATCTGAGCACACAGTATGGCTCTGAATACATCAGAATTCATTTGGCTGCTTCTGTCCTGTGTCACATCATCAATAAACACTAGTGACCAATTGCCACTGGCAGCCATGCATGCCCAAGCCATCACACTGCCTCCGCCGTGTTTTACAGATGATGTGATATGCTTTGGATCATCAGCTGTACCACGACTTCGCCATACTTTTCTCTTTCCATCATTCTGGTAGAGGTTGATCTTGGTTTCATCTGTCCAAAGAATGTTCTTCCAGAACTGTGCTGGCTTTTTTAGATGTTTTTTAGCAAAGTCCAGTGTAGCCTTTTTATTCTTGATGCTTATGAGTGGCTTGCACCGTGCAGTGAACCCTCTGTATTTACTTTCATGCAGTCTTCTCTTTATGGTAGATTTGGATATTGATACGCCTACCTCCTGGAGAGTGTTGTTCACTTGGTTGGCTGTTGTGAAGGGGTTTCTCTTCACCATGGAGATTATTCTGCGATCATCCACCACTGTTGTCTTCCGTGGGCGCCCAGGTCTTTTTGCATTGATGAGTTCACCAGTGCTTTCTTTCTTTCTCAGGATGTACCAAACTGTAGATTTTGCCACTCCTAATATTGTAGCAATTTCTCGGATGGGTTTTTTCTGTTTTTGCAGCTTAAGGATGGCTTGTTTCACCTGCATGGGGAGCTCCTTTGACCGCATGTTTACTTTACAGTAAAACCTTCCAAATGCAAGCACCACACCTCAAATCAACTCCAGGCCTTTTATCTGCTTAATTGAGAATGACATAACGAAGGGATTGCCCACACCTGTCCATGAAATAGCCTTGGAGTCAATTGTCCAATTACTTTTGGTCCCTATAAAACAGGGTGGCACATGTTAAGGAGCTGAAATTTCTAAACCCTTCATCCAATTTTAATGTGGATACCCTCAAATGAAAGCTGAAAGTCTGAACTTCAACTGCATCTGAATTGGTTTGTTTAAAATTCAATGTGGTAATGTCTAGAACAAAAATTAGAAATATGTTGTCTCTGTCCAAATATATATGGACCTAACTGTATGTGCCTCATTCATTAAGTGGCGTGTACCTCTCAATGATTTGGGTGCATCTTACTACAGTGGCCCCATTCATTAAGATTGCTGTGTACGATACCAGTCTTAATGAATCGGTGCCTATTCGTCAGATATATTAAAATTGTTCAGAAGAAAAACTGTCATTGTTGTCCATCACAAGCAATCACAGCACAGATTTCATTTTGTATTCTACTCTCTTGAAAAATGAAAGCTGTGCTGTGATTGATTGCTAAAAGCAACAAGGACAGTTTCATTAATCTACCTCCATGATGCGAAATACAACTGGGAAAATATCCAACTAATGCCCCATTCACACAAATCCATGATTCATGTACATGTTCTATTCTTTTTTTTTCCAAGGATGGATTATGTATCCATTATAGTCTATGGGGTGTTCACAAGTCCAGTTTTTTTCTTGACTGAACCAGTTTTTGATCCAATTTGCAGTTCAACATCTCCCATTCAAGTCAACAGGTCAGTGCAAAAAATGGACACCATAGAGATGACACCCATGTGATATCTGAGTTCAGTACGTTTTTTTTAAATTCTAATGGGCATGAGAGATTTGGAAACTTTTTTTTGCAAATGACAAACAGGATTTCACACTGATGGTAAAAACGAACACATGGGTCAAAAAACTTATGAAAATTGTATTAAAAATCCCTTTCGAAATCATACAGTTTTTCACATGTGCAAAAATTCCTTGGTGATCTGGCTCTTAAGAATTTAATTAATGCATAAAAAAGTAAATTAGTTTTACCTGAAGTACAGGATTTCCGTGACTTTGTAAAAAAAAAAAAATTATGCCTAAGCACTAACAGGCAGGTAGTTGCCACCTACCTGCCTGTTGTGCAGTGTGCTGTTCTTTGTTGGCACAATGCGTTCACGGACCGCTTCTGCCGGTGATTCAGCTGCTTCTGCTGACGTCACGTCGAAAGAGCGCCGTCTTCTTTTCCGCTCTGCTTTGTTGACAGGGCGGCACTGCCGTCATGCTGATTGACAGCCGACTCCCCGCTGCCTAAATGGGGGACACATCTGTCAATCAGCATGGCATCGGAAGTCACGCCCCGTTGACATGGCAGCCTGGAAAAGAAGTCGCTGCTCTGTCAAAGTTACATCAGCAGAAGCAGCTGGATCACCGACAGGAGTGGTCCGTGACCGCATTGTGCCGACGAAGAACGACACCAGGCACACAACAGGCAAGTAGGTAACAACTACCTGCCTGTTAGTGCTTAGGCACATCTTTTTTTTTTTACAAAGTTCCAGATATCCCCTTTAAGTTTTATTGCAGAATTAGTTGTACAACCCTGTTATATCACCACGTAATGGTCGACAATTTTTAGCACTGTTTCATCTCCGCAGTCATGTTTTTCAATTAATTCCCATAATATTTATTACACTCTACATCATCACAGCCATGATTGGTCAGTTTTGGCTCAGAGAATTTTCTCCTTTCCGTCAAATACTCATTTTTTTCTACTAACATCCATTCACCCTGCCCTGGTTGAACTCACATTGGTGAGAAGCACTCTGCCAATAAAAGCATTTGCTGATCTATTGCCGTAGTCAATCCCTATGCTTCTCTTACTTTGTCTCCTTATAGAATAATACGCGATTAATTGATTTCCTGTCGCTCGTTTAGTAGGGAAAATTAATTTCCCAGCAAAGTCAGCAGGGCCGTCCTACACGGAGAGCAATTCAGCTTTAAATTATTCATAGGAAAAAATAGTGATGGACTGCAGGAATGTCATGCTCAGGGCCGGAGACTGATAACACTGTGTTATTGATACAACAATATTCCTCCGATGCTTCTAAATTATTCAGGTCCACGTCTAAATGACGCTTGTGCTCGAGCAAACACCTGCATAAATGTGAAAGAACGTTTCTCTCCACCGGCTGCAAGTGCTGTGGAAAACAAGAAAAGGGAACAGCACAGCAAAAAAACAGACTACTTTACTAATTAGGTTCTGACCCGAATCTAGAGATGGGAACATTTACAAATTTGTACTCATTGTGATACATTGGGCTAGTCATCTATGCTTCAGGTAGGTTGCATGAAACGATGGCGATGAAGGGGGCAGTAGAGGGTAAAATATCAACAACTCCTATTTATTTATTTGGCAAACTTATACAGCTCCATCATATTCCGCAGCGAATTACAGACATTATCATCATGGTCCCCATTGGGGCTCACAATCTAGATTCCCTATCCATATATCTTTGGAGTATGGAAGGAACCGGAGGAAACCCACGCAAACACGGGGAGAAAATACAAACTCCTTGCAGATGTTATCCTAGGTGGGATTTGAACCCAAGATGTCACTGTAACCCTAGTTTGACTACAAAGGTCGTTGCCTAAAACTAGACCTAGGCTACAATTATAATATTCATTATTAGGATAATTTGTCTGTGCATACAGGGACACCTGGCGAAGACAGAAACAATATTACAAGGATGCAATGTTCTTATGGTGTCAAAATAAAAATTAATAATCCACAAAATAGGCTATTACTACTAATGATGAGTGAATCTCCTGAGATTCCGATTCAGCAGTTCACTCCAATTTAGCAAGGAAATTCAATTCCCACTGAAATTATTCAATTCAAATTATTATGCTATGGTATCTTCAGGCCACATGACATAATAAACATCTGTTAAAATTTTTTAAAAAAAATTGTACCCATCCAGTCCTCATTTGTCCTGAGTCCGGTGTTGACCTTTCCGGTGTAGTCATCGATGCGGTCTTCACTTGTCCAGCTTCTGGCACCCGGTCGGCATCTTTGGTGTCTCCTGTGCTGACTAGGCAATCCATGTGGTTATGATGCCATGCTATGCACGTCATAACATCTTACAACATCATGACATTGCGGTCTAGTCAGCATAGGAGATGCGAAAGATGTCAAGCACAATACGATACCAAAGATGACCCAGTGAGGATTGCACCAGTGACCAAACAGATGTAGACAGGTGAGGGTCAAATGAGTATTATTTTATTGTTTAACCCCTGAATCTAACAAATTGGCATCTGACAAGCCACTACATTTCTGAATTTGTGAGAATCTAATCACAAAAAAATTGGATATTGGCTAGACCAAAATATTGATATACATTTAAAAAAAATCTTCAGTGGTTTTAGACAAGCTCTTCTTGTTAGAAGAGTCCAGCGAGTAGAACTTGTGGGTACAACTACCATAGATCAACTGTAATCTGTACAAAATTGCAACTGTTGAATCTTCCTGCAGCGCCTCCACAGGAGAAATAAATCATAACATGGCGCCGACTGAACTAAATGAGCTGTTCATGTACATGATAGGTCCTACAGAATGAGAGATGCTTTTGCTCATATAAGTTCCTGAACAGTAGATCCACCTCTACTCAGAATGAGCTAGCAATGTATATGAAAATGGGTTATAATTTGGATATCAGTATAAATAAGTTAATAGGAGTGATTTAGACAAAATGTTTTATCTTCCTACTGTGATAATAACATTTGTGCTATTTTCCCTGTTTTTCTTAAACGGGTTATCTCATCTTATTAGATTGGAAATGGGAAAAATTGCAAACTGCTTGTAAAATTAGGAACTTTGCAGTTTACCTCCTATTAAATATCCTCTCTGTTCTCAAGAATGGACAGATTTGTAATCCTATTAGGTACTGCTTGTCTCCTAGGTTACCGACCACCTCTGCTACCTCTCAGAGGTGTCTAGTTTCCTAGACAACATGTGCGCACTTTGTGCATGCTCCGTGGCTGCCTCTGCTTACAGCATGAAGGAGAGCTCAGTTTGAACCAGTAGCCCGACAATGCTCCTGGTCTGCATTGTGAATCTTCAGGAGTGCACCCCCCCACTGACAATACTTGAAGCCAGAAGGCAGGGGAGCAGTGGTCTCCTGACGATAGAAGATGATATAACCCCTTTAACCACTTAACGACTTGTGAATTACATTTTTATCACAGATCATAAATGGCATAGAAAAACCAGCATATGCCTGTAACAGTAGCGGCCGGAACCAGGGTTGCCTACTTGACTTTTTATTTTTTCTGGACAACTTATCAAAAAATCACGGACAGACAATGTTTTTTACGGACACATTGGAAAACCATAATAAATCCTTACGATTATCAGTGATATATGTCTACAACGCATCATTCTGATATGAAGACATCAGCTGCATTTACTGTAAACTGTAAAATGATTATAATTACACTCAAAATAATTTGTATAAGTTTCTTCACTTTCAAAAAATCACAGGCACTTTTAATCTTTTAACGGACAGGTCAAAAAAGTGCCCTATCTTTATGGACTGTCATGGAATTTCTGAATGGTTGGCAACCCTGGCTGAAACAAGCTCCGATCGCTGCTGTTTACCATTTAGATGCTGCTGTCAATCATTGACAGTGGCTTTTAAATGTCTCCAAGCTCGAAGGAATTGAGAGTTAGAAGTCCTAGATATAAGGGGATCCTTTTTGGTTGCTATTAAAATTTAGCATTTTAGGGAAAATGTTTTTTTTAAAGTACAGGATGCATATGATATCTGTGGTAACTGCCTTTTGTTGCCCCTGTAAAGCATTTTTAGGACTTCATATTTATTAATAAAACTGCTGGAAGTAGAAGAGCCCCTTTGTCGTGGACATTGATTTTGGGGGGTATTAATAGATCTATATCATGGGGTACGATATCTTAAGTAGTGTTGAGCCACCCCCGTAGTGTTCGAGTTCGGTTCGGTTCGTCGAACACCCGTGTGTTCGCCGAACTGTTCGTCGAACTGTTCGTCGAACACCTTCGAACACCGTTAAAACCAATGGCAGGCAAACAAAAACACATAGAAACACATAGAAAACACCTTCAAAGGTGTCCAAAAGCTGACAAACTGCTCAGAAGACACAACTAACACATGGAAAAGTGACAAGTACATATAGTCATGCGAAAAGAAAAGAGGTGGAGGAGTAAAAGGAGGGGGAGACACAGATATAGCCATGTCATGCCCTTCTAAAATCCAAAAAGTGAGAAGCCGAGACGGCCAGTCCGCTCCTGCCCGTGCCACCTCCGTGTCGCCGGGTTTGTGCCAGAGCCGCGGTGAACCCTGACGGCCAGCCCCCCTCTCCCAATACTGGTGCCTGTCCGCTGGTGGGTCGAGAGAGCCCCCCTGTGGTGGAGGCAGCTCTAAGCTTTTTAATTTAAATTGTCCCTCTAATTTGAATGAATACACTTTAAATCCATTTACAAGGATCTATTGGAGGGCAAGTCTCATGCCAGCAGCCGCGTAATTCCAGCTCCAGTAGCGTCCACTAAAGCTGCTGCAGTTAAAAAGCTTTTATAAGGATCGAGCTCGGCTGTCCACCGCAAGGCATCCTAGTGCCAGTCCCAGCCCCTATGCCTTGGGGTGCCTCCTGATGCTCTTCACTAAGTATCCCGTGGTCCCGAAGCATTTCCTTTGAAAAAATTAAGTGTCCAAACTACAGGTGGTGTAGCTTGCTTAACAGCCGGGATAATCCGCTGACTAGCAGACACTGCTACTAGGCACAAAGTATTTCCTGGGCTAGATGCAGTTAAAAATTTGTAAGTAGATACTCTCGTTGGATGCTGAGAAAGCATTCCATAGAGTCTCCTGGCACGCCATATATGATTCTCTTAAAAAGCTTGGGGTAGGGGTCTAGGGGACCCTTTTATAGCCAAAATCACGGCCCTGTATCACAATACGTCACCTAGGCTGAAGATAAATGGAACTGTAGCACCGAGGGCTCGGTTGCTACAGACGTATTGCACCTCACCCAGAGGTGTGATATCTCACTCTCAGATAAGGATGGAGTGTGGATCAGGACCCGACACCTGCATGCATTACACCACATTGCCGTGGGGCAGGGCGACCAATATGCCCCTGAGATGGGCACGACAGTCCCTGTCCCTGGCTGGAGTGGGGGGAGGGAACACTGAGGAAGGGGAACCCTGCAGTGCAGGAGCAGGGAGGAAGCAGTTCCTGGGTGCATTGAGAAGGGAGTATAAAAGGTGGGCACCATCTTAGTTCAGTGCAGAGAAGTCTGAGCAGAAGTGGCAGGGAGCAGGGGCTCTGCATGAGCTCTGCTCCGGAGGCGGGCCTAGTAACAGAGGCCCAGGCCTGCAAGAGGGAGAAGGAAGGAAGAGGAGCGGAGAAGGCTCCAGGAACGAGGAATGAAGGGATCCCAGGGGTGCGGACGGGCGAGTCGCCACCGCACGCCCGAATCCACCTGCGTGGAGGGGTCAGGCCAAAGGGGGAGACCGGTCCCCGAACTAGTGGAGGCAGGAAACGACCCTCAGCTAGAAACCGGAGGCTCTGACATTTTATGTGGCGCAGCCCCTTGCTCCACCCGCTAGGAAGGCACCACATAGGGTCAGGGAAACTGGCGCCAAGTTTACCAAGAGGAGGCCCGAGGCAGCCGGACAGAAGTGTTGGTAAGAAAGGCCAGACAAAGGACACACAAAGGGGGTCCTGTGAAGCGCTCCAAAGTTATCTGGGAGTTGTCTGAGCCCCTCACCTGGTGAGCACAGTACGACGTGGGCAGCCGTTACCTGCAGACGTGGTCTGGATAATAAGAACTGTGAGTAAAGGCCCTGAACTGCATCACTGACTCCGTGTCGTTACTGCTGCTGCCCTGCACCATCACCCCCATCCTCCGCATACACTGCCCTGAGGCTATACTCCTCCCGTGGGGAGTTATGCTACGCTCTGCTGCACCCACAACACCAGCCTTAGCGGTCTGCCCTGTAGCGGCGGTTCACTCTGACCGCAATCCACGGGTGGCGTAGTCGGACATTTAAACATCAAAACCACATAAATAGTTCCGCCACTGGTTTGACCGCCCTGAACCGGATCGCCGCCACGAAGACTACAACCACCAGCATCCACCAAAAAGGGTCCGGCTCCGGGTGTCCCAAGGCCCAGGGGATGCGTCAGAACATTTTCATCACCTTTCACAATCACCAATGGGACAAGGCAGGGATGTCCTCTGTCCCCTCTCTTATACATCCTAGTGACGGAGCACCTGCTCTCATCAATTCGCCATAACCCCAATATTAGGTGGATTGAGGTGGGAGGCACCGAGTACAAGTGCTCTCTATTTGCTGATGATGTCCTAGTATATATCACTCAATCACATATATCCATCCCTGCTGTTATGGCTGAAATAGATCACTTTGTTACATGGTAAAATTTTAAAATCAATGCAGCGAAGTCTGAGGCCCTCGATGTCTCCCTCCCTAAATCCATATAGGATTCCATCCAGTCCAACTTTCCCTTTGCCTGGCCCTCACAGGGTATCAAATACTTAGGAATTCCTATTCATAGAGACCTCTCCCATCTATGTTATCTTAATTTTGGGCCCTTTATTGAACAATTCCATACAGACCACGGTTGGCAAGTTAGAACTGTAAGATTCACTACGTGAACCACTGGTGTTTTGTGGAAAAGCACATGTACACCGCATTCCAAATTATTATGCAAAAAGTGTTTAGGAGTGATAAGGGAAGAATTTGTTTGTTTGTCAGTTAAACTCATTGATGGTGATGTGTGTCAGGGCTCTTTATATCACTGTAAGCAATTGCAGACACCTGTGCTAATTAGTTTGGCAGGTGTGTCCAATGAAAGGCAAGACTACTTAAGAAGGCTCTCTCACATTATTAAGCAGCCTACATTTTCTGCCAAAATGGGAAAGAAAAAGGATGTGTCGGCTGCTGAGAAGCAACAAATTGTGGAGTGTTTAGGTCAAGGCATGACTACAATCAACATTGTGCGATGATCAGGATGAAGTGTCTTGGCAATCAAGAAGTATGTAGCTGATTCACAGTTCACACGTGTGCGTGCTGATAAGGGCAAATTGAGGACTCTTTCCTACAGGCAATTACGTCAGGTTGAAAGAGCAGCGGCAAAAAAGCCTTGTCATAGCAGCAGACAAGTTTTTGAAGCTGCTTGTGCCTCCAACGTCCCCCGAACAACAAGATGCAGGGTCCTTCAGAGGTTTGCAGCTGTGCATACGCCATCCTGTCGACCTCCTCTATCCACTTCACACAAGCAGAAACGGCTCCAGTGGGCCAAACATTACATGAAGACTGATTTCAAAACTGTTTTGTTCACGGATGAGTGCCGTGCAGCGCTCGATGGTCCAGATGAATGGAGTGGAGGATGGCTGGTTGATGGACACCCCACGCAAACACGGCTACAGCGCCAACAAGGAGGAGGTGGAGTAATGTTTTGGGCTGGAATCATGGGGAGAGAGATTGTCGGCCCCTTTAGGATCCCTGAAGGCGCTAAAGATGAACTCCATAATGTATGTGGATTTTCTCAAACAGCACTTCCTGCCATGGTTCAAGAAGAAGAACCGTGTATTTCACAGCAAGATCATTTTTCTGCATGATAATGCACCATCTCATGCTGCACATAAAACATCTGCATCTCTGGCTGATATGGGCATAAAAGGGGACAAACTTATGGTGTGACCCCCATGCTCCCCTGACCTCTACCCCATTCAGAACCTTTGGAGCATCATTAAAAGGAGTGTCTATGATGGCGGGAGGCAGTTCACATCTAAGCAACAGCTCTGGGAGGGTATTCTGTCCTCATGCAAAACAATTGAAGCAGAAACCATCCAAAACCTGACAAATTCAATGGACGAGAGAGTTCAGAAGCTCCTTTCGAACAAGGGGTCCTATGTGAAAATGTAACATCACCTAGAATAAAGTTTTGAGTTGAAAACTGTTTGATTTCAGTTTCTAACAACCTGCTAATGCTTATAATTTCAAAAATGACCATTTTTTTGGTCTTTATTAAAATGAAAAGGTTGATCGAAAAGTTTGGGGGATCTAAGAGTGTGGCAACCCAGTAGTCATGATTACTTCGAATTCTGACAATATGAGGGTCATGCTGCAGGTAGTGCAGCAAGAAGGCACTTATGTGTCTTGCGCATCTCGGAGCCCCAAAATTATTTTCCGGGCTAGATGCAGCTAAAAATTATTTTTAATTTTAAATCTGGTGAAGCTTATTATAGATGGCCTAATAGGATCAGTGCTGCACACTGCTACAAAGCCCAAATTATTTTCCAGTCAAGATACAGATAAACATGATTAGTAATTTGAAAGCTTAAAACGGTTGGTAGGGTGATTTTAACCAATCATCAAGCTTTTACTCTCCCCAGGATGACACAGGGGTAGAAAAGTCGTTTCGGATCCATGATTTGTTCATCTTTATGAACGTGAGTCTGTCTACATTATCAGTGGAGAGCCGCGTGCGCTTATCTGTCAGCACACCACCAGCAGCGCTGAACACACGTTCAGACAGAACGCTGGCTGCGGGGCATGACAAGATCTCCAAGGCGTAAGTGGCTAGCTCCGGCCATTTATCCAGATTGGAAGCCCAAAAAGAGCAAGGGTCCAGTGACACAGTCGTGGCTTCAATGTTTACTTGGAGATACTCCTGTACCATCGTCTCTAGGCGTTGACTATGTGTCAGACTTCTTGTCTCCTGTGGCCTTGCAAAGGATGGGCTAAAAAAGTGGTGAAATGATTCCGCAAAATTGATGTTACCAGCAGATACTGTGGTTCTGTTACGGTTTGAGTGCTGAACACTTGACGGTCCCACGGTTGGCAAGTTGGAACTGTGAGATTCACTACGTGCACCACTGGTATTTTGTGGAAAAGCACATGTAAGATTCTGCAACAGTCTCTGCTGATACTCCTGCATGCGTGCATCCCTTTCTATGGCAGGAATAATTTCTGCAAATTTACTTTTGTACCGGGGATCTAACAGTGTGGCAACCCAGTAGTCAGGATTATTTCTAATTCTCACAATTCGAGGGTCATGTTGCAGGTAGTGCAGCAAGAAGGCACTCATGTGTGTTGCGCATCCAGGAGCACCAAGTCCCTGTTGTGTTGGTGGCGAGGTAACAATCATGCTTCCTTCCTCTGTCCTCTCCCCCCAACCTCGCACAACAGAAATGTGATCAAGGTCTCCCTCATCTGATGAGTCTTCCATCAGTTCGTCCTCCACTTCTTCCTGGGCTCCTGCACCTTCCTCACTAGTTTGGCTGCTACCATGCGCCCTGGTAAAATCATCTCCCCCACCCTCACATGCCTGCCGCCCTGGTGCTGCCGACCGTCTGGACCTTGCAGATGTTAGCCCTTCCGCATACAACTCCTGCTCCTCTACTTCCTCCACCTCCTCTTGTGCCACCACCTGACTCCGAATTCTGTTTAACATGTGCTCCAGCATGTAAATCACCGGAATAGTCATGCTGATAATGGCATCGTGAGCACTAAACATCTTCGTCGCCATTTCAAAACTGTGCAGAAGGGTGCATAGGTCCCTGATCTGAGACCACTCCTCCAGCGTGATTTGCCCCACCTCTGAATCTCGTTGGCCCAGGCTATACGTCAGAACGTATTGCACCAGGGCTTGTCGGTGCTGCCACAGTCGCTGCAACATGTGCAGAGTTGAATTCCACCATGTAGGCACATCGCATTTTAGCCGGTGAAGTGGCAGGCCCAACGACTTCTGTAGAGATGTAAGTCGCTGAGCTGCGGGATGCGAACGGCGGAAGTGAGCACACAGCGACCGTGCCCTCTGCAGAAGGCCATCTAGTCTGGGATAGTGGGCTAAAAATTGCTGGACAACCAGGTTCAACACGTGAGCCATACAAGGCACGTGTGTGACATTGCCCCGGCGAAGGGCCGCACCCAGGTTTGCAGCATTGTCGCACACGGCCTTCCCTGGTTTCAGGTCCAGTGGAGACAACCATTCATGAAATTGGTTCTCCAGAGCTGACCACAACTCCTCAGCTGTGTGACTCACATTTCCCAGACATTTCAATGTAAAAACCGCCTGATGACGTTGAGCCCTACTGCCAGCATAGTAAGGAGGTGTGCAGGATCCCTTCTGCGCAGTTAGAAAGCTTGTGGCATGACCAGACAGGCTTTGGGTGCAGGTGGAAGACCGAGAGGAGGTTGAGGAGGCAGAAGCAGTGGAGGAAAAATGACATAAAGAGGATTGACGCACAACTCGTGGGGACGGCAAGACTTGGACAGCAGCCCCTTGTCCTGCTGTCACCATAGTTACCCAGTGCCCAGTCAGCGACATGTAACGCCCCTGTCCATGCCTACTCGTCCAAGTGTCTGTGGTGAAATGCACCCTGTCACACACAGAGTTTCTCAAAGAAGCGGTGATGTTGTGTGCGACATGCTGGTGGAGCGCAGGCACACCTTTCTTTGAGAAGTAGTGCCGACTGGGCATCTGGTACTGGGGCACTGCGACGGACATAAGGTCTCGAAAATCCTCTGTGTCCACCAGGCGGAAAGGCAGCATTTCTGTAGCCAAGAGCTTGCAGATGGTGAAATTCAACCTCTTAGCTTTCTCATGGCTAGGAGGAAATGGTCTTTTACTTGTCCACATCTGAGGGACCGAGGGCTGGCTATTGTGCTTAGACGGGGTTGATAAGGGTGTCCCCGGCAAACTGCCGGTCTGTGAGGAAGATGCAGGCGGACATGTTAGGTTGCCTTGATCCAAAGGTGGTGCTATCGATGTCGGACAGCGCTCAAGACCAGCTGGTGTTACCACCTCCAAAGAAAATGATGACCTGCCAATCACGCTGGCTGTTGCGGGTAAAGAGGTGGCAGGTCTGCGCCCCAAAACAGGTGTGACTGCTGTCCCCCCAGTCACAGAGGATGAAGAGGCCGCGGATGCACAAGATATGGCAGACGGTGGTTGGCCCGGCCGGCTAGACCGCATTGTAGCACACTGAGCTTCCCACTGCAACTTATGCTTCATGTCCATGTGCCGGTTCATGCATGAAGTACTCAAACTATGTATTTTTTGGCCTCTACTTAGCTTTTGCTGACAAATGTTACAGATAACACGAGTTGGGTCATCTTTATCGATCTGAAAAAATGCCCAGGCTATGCAAGGCTTAGCACCCATGCGACCTGAAGAGCCACCACGACTTGTGGTGAGAGGCAGAGTTGTGTTTGAGGATGCAGTTGTTGACGTGCTTCCAGTACTACGTCTCTGTCCAGGAAGGCGCAACCTGACCTCGTCGTCACTAGCATCTTCCTCCACCTCCTCTGCTGACCTCATCTCTTGGCTGACTGTGGGTTGACAGTAAGTGGGATCTCCGACCTCATCATCATCACCCTGTGCGTTATCACACCCGTCGTCCTCAGAGCCAACCTGTTCCTGCCCTGACAAAAAACTAAAGTTGTCGCTCCAATCAGGTATTTGAGTCTTATCATCGTCTTCCTCATTGTCTCCACCAACAGGAGTTACAGTTTGGGAATGAGGGTCTACATTATGGTCAGAACCTTCTGCGTCTGGTCCTGGATCCGACTCATAAAGATTCTGGGCATCAGTGCAGATCATTTCCTCGTCTGGATTCACAGAAGCGCTGGAGTCGACCTCTGATTCCCAGGCTATAGTATGAGTAAACAGCTCTGCAGACTCAACCATCTGTTCTACCTCATACTCAGACGGGCAGCTGGAGATTTGGGAGCTGTGAGGAAGCAAGTGCGATTTGGGTGACACCTTTGAGGACTGGAGTATTTGTGATGTTGAAGTTGATGTGGAGGAGAGCCCACTTAAAGGAGCACTTGATATCCGTTGAAGCACCTGCTGTTTTTGTGCCTCATCTGGAATTTGTAGCGATTGGCGTGGCCGTAAGAAAGGGATCTTATCACATTGTCCGCTAAAAGAAGTAGACATTTTAGTTTGGCTGGAAGATGGTCTTTCTTCTGCACCTACCCCACGGACACAACCTTTTTTCCCCTTCCCAACACGCCTATTCCCCTTTCCACCAGCAGCAGGCCTTTTTCCACTCATTTTGGTGGTTAACTAATTCACAACTCTGGAGTTGTTTGCACAAAAAAACAATGGATGGTAACCGAGCAGAGCTGAGTGGCCAAACTGTGGTATTAGGCCAAAACTATTGGCTGGGTTAGATGCAGAAAAAAATTATTTTTAATTTGCAACCTGATGGAGGTCAGTATAGATGGACTAATAGACCAAGTCCCACACACCGCTAGAAGCCCAAATATTTTTTCAGAGCTAAATGAAGAAAAAAAATATTTTTAATTTGCAACCTGATGGAGGTCAGTATAGATGGACTAATAGACCAAGTCCCACACACTGCTAGAAGCCCAAATATTTTTTCAGAGCTAGATGCAGAAAAAAATTATTTTTAATTTGCAACCTGATGGAGGTCAGTATAGATGGACTAATAGACCAAGTCCCACACACCGCTAGAAGCCCAAATATTTTTTCAGAGCTAGATGCAGAAAATTTTTTTATTCAATTTGCAACCTGATGGAGGTCAGTATAGATGGACTAATAGACCAAGTCCCACACACTGCTAGAAGCCCAAATATTTTTTCAGAGCTAGATGCAGAAAAAAATTATTTTTAATTTGCAACCTGATGGAGGTCAGTATAGATGGACTAATAGACCAAGTCCCACACACTGCTAGAAGCCCAAATATTTTTTCAGAGCTAGATGCAGAAAAAAATTATTTTTAATTTGCAACCTGATGGAGGTCAGTATAGATGGACTAATAGAACAAGTCCCACACGCTGCTAGAAGCCCAAATATTTTTTCAGAGATAAATGAAGAAAAAAATTATTTTTAATTTGCAACCTGATGGAGGTCAGTATAGATGGACTAATAGACCAAGTCCCACACACTGCTAGAAGCCCAAATATTTTTTCAGAGCTAGATGCAGAAAAAAATTATTTTTAATTTGCAACCTGATGGAGGTCAGTATAGATGGACTAATAGACCAAGTCCCACACACCGCTAGAAGCCCAAATATTTTTTCAGAGCTAGATGCAGAAAAAAATTATATTCAATTTGCAACCTGCTGGAGGTCAGTATAGAAGGACTAATAGAACAAGTCCCACACACTGCTAGAAGCCCAAATATTTTTTCAGAGCTAAATGAAGAAAAAAATTATTTTTAATTTGCAACCTGATGGAGGTCAGTATAGATGGACTAATAGACCAAGTCCCACACACTGCTAGAAGCCCAAATATTTTTTCAGAGCTAGATGCAGAAAAAAATTATATTCAGTTTGCAACCTGATGGAGGTCAGTATAGATGGACTAATAGAATGATGCTATGCCCAAAAGATTTTACTTCACTAGGTGCAGTAAAAAAATTGGTATTCTATACACAGGTGGTATATCTTGCAACACAGATAGGCTACTCCACTGACTAACACACTCTGCAATAGGCCAAAAAGGATTAGCTTTGCTAGATTCAGCCAAATGCTGTGAAAAAAACTTGCACAGCACTGGCACAGACCTGCCTGGCAAAAACTGATAGGAACTGATGTAACCTAGTCCTGAAAAGGACTCCAATTACAATTAGTCTTTACTCCCACAATCTATCTATTTAAGAGCACAGACCTGCCTGATAAAAGTCGTAGGAAATGCTGTAACCTAGTCCTTAAAAGGACTGCAATCACAACTATTCCCTACTCCCAAGCTATCTGTATATTTGTGCGAAAATTGGCTTGAAATTAACAAGGTATAGCGCACACAGCAACAGCGGTGCCGTCTAACACGCAGCTGCAGCAGTGAGAAAATGGTGGCGACGGGGAAAATGGCTTGGTCTTATAGGGCAAGGACATGTGACATACACTGCCAATCACACATGCCCTTGCTTGTGTGAAAAAAAGCACTTCGCTCCGTGTGTGCGCTGCTGATAGGCTGACAGATTGCACCTCCCCACTGCAAATGCGGGAAAGAGAAAAAAAAATGGAGATCTTCATTGTTCCTGCAGAGATCCATCCCCTGCCCCTCTCCCCGCCCCGCTGTACACTCAAATTGCGTATTAACATTAATTTTCATCATTACTGAGAAAAAATCCAGTTATGATTTTGGTGCACGAACAGTTATCGAACATAACCTCGAACAGCCGAATTTTTCTCAAATTGTTCGTGTTCGCCGACCGGCTCGAACACCGCCCAAAACAGCTCGAATTTGAGATTGGCGAACAGTTCGAGTAGAACAACGCTCATCTCTAATCTTAAGCATTATTTTGTTTTAAGTATATTGCTGCAAACATACAGATAATGAAGTGCTGCCTCTGCCATCCTTAGACACAGGGGGAGAAGTGTTATCTGAGCCATAATATGTGAGCGATAGCTTGTTAGCGCCATTAAACGTCTCATTAACTGCGGGGACAATGAATTTTTGAGGGGCTTATTGCTGTTATAAACTTTAATCAAGGTTTACAGCAGAGATAATGTGGCCTTTGTGTTTAACGGCCAGTAGGGAAGCTCCGGAGAAATTGTTTTATTGCTGATAATAAGGTGCTGACTCTATTTTTTTTCTTCCATATCATTTTCTTTTTGTGGCCTAATGGGACCTGGCCAGTCTGGACCTAACATTATGAATGGGAAAGTTTGATGTCAAACAGCAGATAGTTTGAGGAAAACATTTACAAACGCTGCAAATGATTTACACAACTGTATGTAAAAAGATTTTATTCTGTTAAGGCCATTAACTCGCCATGACTCAATTCATTCTGTGCTCACACAAGTCATAAGGATCAAAGAAGCGTTCAGGAATAAATTAGACCTGCATTCATTAGTCAAATATGATCTGGACAGTTTTTATAATTAAAGATATAATGTAACAATGTAATAATAGAATGTTCTAGCATAATATTATAGTATGTAACTTTTCTGTAAAGCATGTGATTCTATGTTTCTATGTTTTTTAACTTTCATTGTTGCAGACAGCAACTACGTAATGAGTAAGAGCCACACCTAGATCTCCTCCTATCTCCTCGCTACTCCTCTGCTTCTTCCCTCTGCAAATCCCATCATTGGCCCCCAATTCCTCAACGTATCCAGTTCAAACTACTAACACTGACCTACAAAGCCATCCATAATCTGTCTACTCCATATATCTCGGAACTAATCTCCTGATATCTTTCAACACGCAACCTCCGGACTTCCCAAGACCTCCTTCTCTCCTCCACACTCTTACGTTCCTCACCCAATCACCTCCAAGATGTCCCCATCCTCTGGAATTCTGTGTCCCAACACATCTGGTTATCCGCCACACTTGGATCCTTCAAACAGAACTTGAAACCCCTACTCTCCACGAAAGCTTACAGCCTGCAATGACCCCGCTGCCACCTCACCACCATCGGAGCTGCAGCAACCCTACAACCTACTGTCTCCTTCCCCATTATCCTGCAGACTGTAATCCTACAGGGCCCTCTTCTTTCTGTACCAGTCTGTCATTGTTAGTTTTGGCCACCGTATTTTATATTTGTATCTTGTATATTACCCCTTCTCATGTACCGCACCATGGAATCAATGGTGCTCTAAAAAATAGAAATAATAATCTAGATCAAATTGTGTATATGTTGTCACATGTGATTGAGATTTTCATGTTTCACTGGTTAAAAGGATTTTCCAGAAAATAAAAATTGTCTTAAAAATGTAAGAAATTGGTAAAAAAAAATGTTGTTTGTAATTCATCTGCAGTCGAAATTCCAATGTCTATCAGCACTTTTTGCCCTCTTTTTGTGAGGAAACAGAAGGAAAAAGTTATTTCTCCTTTTTGTGTTGAGAATGAGATGTCAAAGGAGTAAATGACGGAAAAGGTTTGGCTGCCCCCATTGGTTCGTTCTGCCAAGTGCTCTTGTGCTCTCTATGAGAGAGTCACTGCCAGACATTAAAGGGGTTGTCCACTACTTTTACAATGTATGATCGGCCGGAGTCCCACATGCGGCACCCCGCCTTATCAGCTGTTATCGGTGCCAGCGGCTGCCGGCTGGAAGTGCTCACCTGCAGGGCTCCGCCGTCAAGTGGTAGTGGCCGCCGTGGTGTACTGCACATCCGCCTCCCATTCAATAGAATGGCATTAATGGGCATCAATGTAAAAGTAGTGGACAACTTCTTTAACGGGTGTGGCTGATCCCTTAGAGGATAAAAGGATAGGTAGCCTGAAATCGGACATGCTGGAACCTTTTCTACCCCGGCATCATCTGCCTGGGGAAAGTTGAGGTTCCCCATACACATTAGACTATCCTCCTTATCGTCAATATCAGTAGGTTAAGCCGCAACGTTAGTCTAATGTACATGGTGGCGTTAAAAGGAATCTGTCACCATTTTTTGCTATTCCATCTAAGGGAAGCATGATGTATGCACAGAGTTCCTGACTCCAGCTATGTATCACTTCCTGGGATTTTTGCTACAGTTTTGTAAAATTAACCATGTTATCTAATGCAGATCTAGCAGTTTTCTGAATGCTGAGCTCTGTACAACCCTGCTCACAACACTGATTGGCAGCTTTCTGTATAAACTGTGCATAGGCAGAAATCTGCCAATCAGTGTGGGGGTGGGGTTATATAGAGCTCATAAATTTGGAAGACTATATGTGTAGCATCGGCGTCTCTGCCTCCTGCCGGGCAGAGACGCCGTTCCCCTCACCACCATGGCCCTGGTCCAGCGTCTTCCGGCTCCTGTCCTACAGCTACTGTGGCGCGCACTGCGCACAGCTTCCCGGGCACTGTGCTTAGGGTGCGAGAGCGCTCCCTCCTTCTTAAAGAGGCCGCGCGTGCCGTCCTAAAAACTCCCCAGCCAATGGCCGGAGGACTTCCCCTATTTAAAGCACCTCCTCCAATATGGGGGTGCCTGTGCAATGGTTGTTGTTCCGTGTGCTAACACTTGCTCCAGCCCTCAGGTCCCGCTGCCTGTCAGTCCTGCCCGCCAGTCTGCCTGTCAGTCCTGCCCGCCTGTCTGCCGGTCAGTCCTGCCCGTCTGTCTGCCTGTCAGTCCTGCTCGCCAGTATGCCTGCCAGTTACCTGCCGTTCTCACCAGCCTGCTTACCTGGAAGCACCTGCCTGTTACCTGTTGTGTCCTCCAGCATGCCTACCTGGAAGCACCTGTTACCTGTTGTGCCTGCCTACCTGGAGCACCTGCCTGTTACCTGTCGTGCCCACTAGGTTGTTTACCCGGTCCACCTGTCAGCCTTTCAGCCGTGCTCATCAGCTGTACCGGTCAGTTCACAAGGTCGGTCCCAGAGTGGCACCTGGTCCCCCTGCTCGGTCCCTCCCTGTTTCACGGAGTCGATTGAACCGCCGTGCGACCTTGGTCATGCCGAGTAGGTACTTAGTCATGCTCCACTGGTCCCTCCTTGCACCGAAGCACAGAGGTTCCACCACCCGGACCTGTAACAGTTTGCACAGGCCATGGAACCCGGTGGCCCCAGGCTCCTTCGCTCTCTGACCTGTACCAGGACGTCTCACGTCAGAGATCCCAACAGGAGACTATCCTGTCCTATCTGCGGTCAGTCAACTCTCTCCTGGACACGCTGTCCACCCCGACTGTGTCCGTTTCTAGCCGAGCGGCACCCGCTCTGGCGGCATCTCAACCTACTGGCGCTATGGCACCCGGCTCTGGACCCCGGCTCTCTGCGCCTCCACGTTTTTGCTTCCTAAATTGAACTCCTGGCACATAAGTTCCCCTCCGACCGGGTCAAGGTGGCGTTCATCATGTCTCACCTCACCAGGGAGGCATTGGCATGGCTAAACCCTCTGTGGGAGAGAGGGGATCCCCTGGTGTCCAATCTTCTGGCTTTCCTCACTGGCTTCCGGAAGGTCTTCGATGAGCCCGGACGATAACTTCTACTGCCTCCTCACTTCTCCGTCTCCGCCAAGGGAGTCTCACCATGGGCCAATATGCCATACATTTCCGTACCCTCGCATCAGAGCTTGCCTGGAACAACGAGGCCCTGGTGTCCACTTTCTGGGAGGGCCTTTCCGGACGGATCAAGGATGAGCTAGCCGGTCATGACATCCCTTCCACCCTGGATGACCTGGTGTCATTAGCTACCCGGATTGACATCCGTTTTTTGGAATGAGCTAAGGAGACTACCCGGGAGAGAAGATTTCCGCGTCTCGCTCCTGTATTCCAAAAGCCTGCTTCCCAACCAGCAATTCCCCGGGCATGCTCGCCTGAACCCATGCAAATTGACCAAACCAAGATGGTCAAATCTCGCCAGGAGACGTGCCGAGCCGAGGGGAGTTGCTTCTACTGTGGCAGTAAAGAGCATCAGATCCGTTCCTGCCCGGTGAAGCCGGGAAACTCCAGTGTGAGAGGTCGTTCTAGGCAAGAGTAAATTCTCTCTATCCTTGACTCTATCTGTTTCCATTTCCAGTGGTGAGATCCGCTTCTTTGAGACCGCCCACCTGGATTCCGGAGCCGCTGGGAATCTCATTTCTCAGGCTCTTGTGGAGCGGTATCAGATTCCTACCATACATCTGGCTGAACCATTGGCGGTCGCTTCCGTTGATGGGAGACTTCTTCCGGAGACCATCTTGCTCGTCACAGAGCCTGTAACCCTTCAGGTGGGAATGCTGCACTCAGAGAGGATCTCCTTTCATGTGCAGTCTGGTCTCTCTCACTCCCTCTTGCTTGGTCTACCCTGGTTACAGAGACATGAACCTGTCCTGAATTTACGGTCTGCTGAAGTGCTCCGTTGGGGGCAGGAATGCCATGAGTCCTGCCTGGTTCCAGTTCATCCAGCTCGACCTCCGTCTACTCCGGCTAATCTACCCGGTCTGCTGGCACCCTACTGGTCCTATGCGGACGTCTTCGACAAAAAGATGGCAGAGACACTTCCACTTCATAGGCCTTATGTTTGCCCAATCGACCTGGTACCTGGTGCTTCTGCTCCTCGGGGGGCGTATCTACCCCTTATTGCTGGCTGAGACCCGGGCCATGTCTGAGTACATAGAAGAGAATCTTGCTAGGGGATTCATCCAGAAATCCACCTCCCCGGCTGGAGCAGGATTCTTCTTCGCTAAGAAGAAAGATGGCTCACTACATCCCTGTATCAATTACAGGGGTCTTAACCAGATTACCATCAAGAATAAGTACCCCCTGCCTCTCATCTCGGAACTGTTTAACCGCCTTAAAGGCGCAAAGATCTTCACCAAGCTCGATCTTTGTGGGGCATACAATTTGGTCCGGATCCACCAGGGAGACGAGTGGAAGACGGCATTCAACACCCAGGACGGTCACTATGAATATCGCGTGATGCCCTTTGGTCTCTTTAATGCCCCAGCCGTCTTCCAGGAGCTGGTTAACGACATCTTCCGTGATCTCCTGTATTCTTGCGTGGTAGTGTACCTTGACGATATCTTGGTCTTCTCTCCGGACCTGCCCACACACCGGAGGGATGTTCGTCAGGTTCTGCTAAGGCTCCGGCAGAATCGCCTATATGCAAAATTTGAGAAATGCCTCTTCGAGCAGACCTCCCTTCAGTTCCTGGGCTATTTTATCTCCGAGACTGGTCTGCGGATGGATCCCGAGAAGGATTCTGCCATCTTAAAGTGGCCCTGACCGGAGGGGTTGAAGGCGATTCAGCGATTCCTGGGCTTCGCAAATTATTACCGTCTCTTCATCCCTCATTTCTCCTACCGGACCGCTCCCATCTCCGCGCTCACCCGTAAGGGAGCAAATCCCAGGGAATGGACTTCCGAAGCGGAAGAGGCCTTCATCTCCCTAAAACAAGCCTTTCCTCTGCCCCATTGCTGCACCGTCCGGACTGCAACAAGCAGTTCTTCCTGTAGGTTGATGCATCCTCCTCCGGAGCCGGAGCGGTGCTAACCCAGAAATCCCCGTCCGGGAGAATGGTAACCTGCGGCTTCTTCTCCTCGTCTGAGCGCAGCTACTCCATAGGTGATCGTGAGCTGCTAGCCATCAAATTGGCGATGGAGGAGTGGCATTACCTACTGGAGGGGGCTCTGCACCCGGTGGTCATCTACACTGACCACAAAAACCTGACCTATTTCCAAAACGCCCAAAGACTTAATCCACGTCAGGCCAGGTGGTCTCTATTCTTTGCCCGATTCTGCTTCACTCTGCATTACCGCCCCGCAGACAAGAACATTAAGGCTGACGCTTTTTCCCGCTCGTTCCTGTCCACTGACCAAGAGGAGGAGCCTCTACATATCATCGACCCCTCCAAAGTAATGACTGTGGCTCCGTTTGACCTTTCTCTTCTTCCACCCGGTAAGTCTTTTGTGGCGGTTCCAGATCATAAGTAGGTTCTACTCTGGGGCCATTCTTACAACCTAGCTGGTCATGCTGGTCAGAGGAAGACCTTTCTGCTCATCGCCTGACATTACTGGTGGCCTTCTCTGCGCAGGATGTTGCGGACTTCGTCACGGTCTGTTCCTCCTGTGCCCGTAATAAGGTTCCCCAACACCTTCCATCCTGCAGTCTCCTTCCTCTTCCCGTGCCTTCCGCTCCGTGGCAACACATAGCTATGGACTTCATTACGGATCTCCCTGTCTCTGCAGGTTGTACAGTCATTTGGGTGGTCGCTGACCGCTTCTCTAAAATGGCCCACTTCATCCCTCTGCCTGGTCTTCCGTCTGCATCTGTGCTGGCCAAGGACTTCATCCATCACATCTTCCATCTTCACGGCCTACCCCTCCACATTGTGTCTGATCGCGGGGTTCAGTTCACTTCGCGCTTCTGGAGAGCTACGTGCAAGCTGCTGGACGTCTCCTTGGATTTTTCCTCTGCTTATCACCCTAAATCCAATGGTCAAGTGGAACGTATCAACCAGGTCCTTACCAGTTTTCTCCGGCACTTCGTCAATGCTCACCATAACGATTGGGTTGAGCCCCTGCCCTGGGCCGAGTTCTCCTATAACAACCATGAGAGCGAGTCTTCTACTAAATCCCCGTTCTTTGTGGTCTACGGTTAACACCCCCGGATTCCCTTTCCCGTCTCCTCCTCTGTGGACAATCCTGCCGCGGAGTCTCTTGTCAGTGAATTTTCGGCAATTTGGGAAGACACTAGATCTGCACTTCTTCAGTCCTCCGAGCAGATGAAGAGACATGCTGATAAGAGACGTCTGGATCCTCCTCAATTCCGTCCAGGAGACAAGGTCTGGCTTTCCTCCAAATATGTCCGTCTCAAAATACCTTCCTATAAGTTGGGTCCGCGGTTTATTGGTCCGTTCGAGGTTCTGAACCAAATCAATTCCATGGCCTACAAGCTGAAACTCCCGGTCACCTTACGGATTCCCAACTCCTTTCATGTATCCCTCCTCAAACCTGTTGTCCTTAATTCCTTCTCTGATGATCCAGGTACCTCTCCAGCTCCAGTCTCCGCTGAGGACGTCTTTGAGGTAGAAAACATTTTGGCCACCAAGAGGGTAAGAGGAAAGACTTTCTTTCTAGTGGATTGGAAGGAGTTTGGCCCGGAGGAGAGGCCTTGGGAACCCAGGGAGAACATTAATGCCCCTCATCTTCTTAAAAATTTCTCTCGGGCTTAAAGAAGGGGGGGCGTAAAGGGGGGTTACTGTAGCATCGGCGTCTCTGCCTCCTGCTGGGCAGAGACGCCGTTCCCCTCACTGGCAAGGCCCTGGTCTATGGCGTTTTCCGGCTCCCGTCCTGCAGCTACTGTGGCGCGCACTGCGCACAGCTTCCCGGGCACTGTGCTTAGGGCGCGAGAGCGCTCCCTCCCTCTTAAAGAGGCCGCCCGCCGTCCTAAAAAGTCCCCGGCCAATGGTCGGAGGACTTCCCCTATTTAAAGCACCTCCTCCAATATGGAGGTGCCTGTGCAATGGTTGTTGTTCCGTGTGCTAACACTTGCTTCAGCCCTCAGGTCCCGCTGCCTGTCAGTCCTGCCCGCCAGTCTGCCTGTCAGTCCTGCCCGCCTGTCTGCCTGTCAGTCCTGCTTGCCAGTCTGCCTGGCAGTTACCTGCCATGCTCACCAGCCTGCTTACCTGGAAGCACCTGCCTGTTACCTGTTGTACCCGCCAGCCTGCTTACCTGGAAGCACCTATCTGTTACCTGTTGTTCCTGCCTGCCTACCTGGAGCACCTGCCTGTTACCTGTCATGCCCGCTAGGTTGTCTACCCAGACCACCTGTCAGCCTTCCAGCCATTCTCATCCACTGTACCGGTCAGTTCCTGCCATCTGACCCGTGGGAGTCACCTGCTCTCACACAAGATCGGTCCCAGAGTGGCACCTGGTCCCCCTGCTCGGTCCCTCCCTGGTTCACGGAGTCGATTGAGCCGCCATGCGACCTTGGTCAGGCCAAGTAGGTACTTAGTCATGCCCCTCTGGTCCCTCCTTGCACCGAAGCACAGAGGTTCCACCACCTGGACCCGTAACAATATGGCAGCAGGTTTTCTATCCCAGTAAGTGACACATCGCTGTAATCAGGATATCTGTCTCCACATCAGGCAGCTCTCAGATTAGGTGGCAAAATCAGATTCCATTTAAAAAGCCATTTTTGAGGGGCAAGTCAAAAAGTGATGTGGCATTGAACACAGGTGAAACATTACAATCTCCACTGATATCTCAACTCAGAAAGGAGGAAGATGTTTTCTCTTGTGTCGAAATAGAAGACACTACAAAACTTACCCCTATTCATGCTGCCCCTCCTTATGAGATGTGATTTGACCATGTGTGCTCTTCACCTGAGTCTTCACCTCTGATTTTATTACATTATCGTTATTATTTTTATGTGTTATTCTTTAATAGTTGTGTTTCAATAAAACTTTATCAGTCACTATAACTGGTGGAGTTATGACTCCATTTTTCTCTGTAGGAGTTAAAACTTACGTTCTGCACAGATTACAAAAAATATTTTTTCACCGATTTCTAACATTTTAGATACTTAAATATATAATTTTATATTCTGGAGAATCCCTTTAACTATTATACAAGGTGCTGAATTTCAATTTAGCAAAATTGTCTACTACTACTATGCAAGGATTGTATTTTCCATAGAACTGCAGGATAGTCTGCTAACAAAGGAGTAACAATAGGGGATGAAGAGGTAACTGGTGCACCCGACCATGTTGCTGAATCGATCCATAAAGGCCCTATTCCACATAGGAAGACAACAGTATTATAAAGGTCACTGTTATCAGGAGGGCCCTGTTACAGATAATTATAATTCACAGAATATCTATATATGCATTAATGTAATATATGAAAACAAGGAAAGAGTTAACCCAGGTTCATCTACAGGATTCCAACACAATCCCATAAATGAAGAGCGGGAGTCAAGAAGAGAAAGAGACAGATGTTCATGGTTATACAAACATCTCGTAAAAATGTGTTTCATTTTCCAGATCTAACAAACATGCACACAGTTTGGACTGATCCTGTCACTTGTATATAATTCTCATAAGAACGTTGAAATGAATCACCCCATTAAAGTGATGTGTGTCATATAAATGCAGGGAGGTCAGAGACATTGTGCCGTTGGTTTATCTGATGTGATCTGGATGGACAACACCTGACAACACCTAATATATATATGTGGGACTGTCTTCTGACATATTACCTTAACATGTCCTCCTATTACTGCCTACAGTAATGACATATGCTTTTACTTCCACATGTCTCTGATATTAGATGTTTTTCAGTTCTCCATCGAATGCCGTCCCGATGGCGATACCCTTCTACTAGCCACGTCAGTGCTCTTCAGACCCAACTTCTTGTTAGACTTATCCCACCAAGGATCCCTAAAACTCGGTCAGAGGTTCCCCAACAGAAAGCAGCAAGAATCCACTTTACCCATTTGGATGGACTAATTTCATCTTGCTAGGCAAGAAATTTTGTAGTACAGAATACAGCGCTGAACTTTAAAACACTTTATCATCTCCTACATTCAGCTTCTTTTGAGGCAGGATGGAAGTAGGGGTTCTCCAGGAACAGCAAACATTTTCATGGATACTTTGTCTTCCTAAATTTTCATTTGCTCAGAGTTGAAATGTTTCAGTTATAAGATCCACCCAAAGCTACAAATCAACTTACCCTTGAAAATATACAGTGGGTACGGAAAGTATTCAGACCCCTTTAAAATTTTCACCCTTTGTTTCATTGCAGCCATTTGGTAAATTCTAAAAAGTGCATTTTTTTTTCTCATTAAAGTACACTCTGCAACCAATCTTGACTGAAAGAAACAGAAATGTAGAAATTTTTGCAAATGTATTAAAAGAGAAAAAACTAAAATATCACATGGTCATAAGTATTCAAACCCTTTGCTCAGTATTGAGTAGAAGCACCATTTTGAGCTAATACAGCTATGAGTCTTCTTGGGAATGATGCAATAAGTTTTTCACACCTGGATTTGGGGATCCTCTGCCATTCTTCCTGGCAGATCCTCTCCAGTTCCGTCAGGTTGGATGGTGAACGTTGATGGACAGCCGTTTTCAGGTCTCTCCTGAGATGCTCAATTGGGTTTAGGTCAGGGCTCTGGCTGGGCCAGTCAACAATGGTTACAGAGTTGTTCTGAAGCCACTCCTTTGTTATTTTTGTCATCCAGGATATCTCTATACTTGGCCGCATTCAAGTCAAAGCAAAAGTCAATAGCAGGGGAGGAGGAACGGAGCAACTTGGTCAGGAGTTGAAGAGTGGAATGATTTCTGCAGAGACAATACACTTCCTGTTTCTACATAGAGCACCTAATCGAAAAGAGAAGAACTAGCTGGATAGAAAGGCGAAATCAGCAATTGTAAGTGCACACAGACGAATAATATGATGATTGTAGTATATTAAGAGGATAAAAATGGGGCAGCACAGTGGCTCAGTGGTTAGCACTGCAGTCTTGCAACACTGAGGTCATGGGTTCAAATCCAACCAAGGACAACATCTGCAAGGAGTTTGTATGTTCTCCCCATGTTTGTGTGGGTTTCCTCCAAGTTCTCCAGTTTCCTCCCACACTCCAAAGACATACTGATAGGGAATGTAGATTGTGAGTTCCAATGGGGACAGTGATGATAATGTCTGTAAAGAGCTGTGGAATTAATGGCGCTATAAAAATAAAATGTGAGCGCTTCTTAAATGGTTAACAGCACTCCAAGTGTATTTTTAGGTGCCCAAGTAGGATGCCAGTCTGTAAGCAAATGTTAATGAAGAATTCAGCACTCAACTGGATAAGTGGAAATGGTGGTTTATTTATACAAAACAAATATTGATTTTTTGGTTCTTGGTCTAGGACCTTGATCAGAATAAAGCAAATTACAAAAGAGAATAATGTGCTGGATTAGAAGGTGAGCTGAGCATTGGTAAGAGTGACGTTCGTCACTTTGTGCATGGCAGTGAATCCATTTATTCTACAACATAATCAGCCTTTGTTCCCACCCTGAAACAAAGCGTCATCAGTGACGTCCATTTTAGGGGCTGGGCTAGTCCTTTCTCTACTGAGCAAGCGTCAGTTTTGAATTCTGATGTATGCCCAGTAGGATCTTGTCACTGTGCAATATTCTTTTTAATGCACAGTCACAATGTGCTTCTTCAACGGCTCTGGTGCGAAGTGACAAGCCAACAAGAGAGTGCACTGTCAGTGTGCAATGTAAAGAGATTACTCAGCAAGCAAAGACCAGCTCTGCCACCGCAAGTGATTTCGCTTTCAGGGGCAGGGCTGGTCTCTGCTTTTCATGCAAGCCAGGATTTCGCCCTACAATGTGTGTTGACAGTGCACTCTCTTGCCGACTTGTCACTTCTCATCAAAGCAGGCGAGGCAGAGCATTATCACTGTGCATTAAAAAGAATATTGCACAGTCACAATATCCTGTTGATCATATGTCGGAATTGACAACCAAGACATGCTCAGTAGAGCAAGGACTATCCCAGCCCCTGAAATGGACATTACTGATGACGCTACGTTTCATGGTAGGGGCAGAGGCTGAAGCAGTGACCTCAGGAAGTAGGTAACAAAAACATAAAACATAGCATAGTGAGGGAACAATCAGGAATTTTTATCTAAAGTATATTAGAAAAGACATAAGATCATTACATTAAAAAGACAGACATTTAGGATTAAAATAAATGTTAGTTTTGGACCACCACTTTAAAGACAGCAACTCACTGGGCTTTACAAACAAATTATGTGTTTTTATGTACCTCCATTCACATTGGTTATCTACACATACATACCCTAGTTTCAATCCAAAAAAAGTGTATGAGTAAATTCTTAAGTGATTGGCTCGGTATTTGTGCACTTTTTCATGACATAAGAAAATTAAATTTGATGTACCTGCTCTTCCACCAAAACCTGTATAAAAGCATGCTCAGTATTCCCTCTATCTACTGCAGTGGCGGTCTTTCCCTTATTTCCCAGGAGGCATTACTCCCACCACTGTCTAGTGGCTTGAATTGAAAGCCCACCTCTCTTTTATGAGTGTATGCAGCTTAACAGCTGGGGGCCAGATCAGAGAGACGAAGACCCTGTAATCCATCTTGGCACCTCTGCTGCTAGAGATGGATTGCACTTGACAACAGGCAGTGGACAGCAAGTTACATAGAAGGGAGGCTCCCAGCGGCTGGCACTTTAGAGTAATAATTCAGGTGGAAAATATTATTTGCAGTAGAAAAAGTACTTTGTCATTTTGTTAGTCATTGCATTGGCCGTCAGATGATCCTAAGATTTTTTAAACAGTTGTAATCATTTAAGAACTTAAAGGGGTTGTCCAGAACTTTAAAATTGATAGCCTACTCTTGGGATCGGTCATCATTGTCTGATCGTTGCGGGTGCATCCACCCTGCATCCACGCCGATCAGCTGTTCCTGATGTCAGCTGCAGCCAGAACTGCTCAGTTAAGGAGTAGAGATGAGCGTTGTTCTACTCGAACTGTTCGCCAATCTCAAATTCGAGCTGTTTTGGGCGGTGTTCGAGCCGGTCGGCGAACACGAACAATTTGAGAAAAATTCGGCTGTTCGAGGTTATGTTCGATAACTGTTCGTGCACCAAAATCATAACTGGATTTTTTCTCAGTAATGATGAAAATTAATGTTAATACGCAGTTTGAGTGTACAGCGGGGCGGGGGGAGGGGCAGGGGATGGATCTCTGCAGGAACAATGAAGATCTCCATTTTTTTTTCTCTTTCCCGCATTTGCAGTGGGGAGGTGCAATCTGTCAGCCTATCAGCAGCGCACACACGGAGCGAAGTGCTTTTTTTCACACAAGCAAGGGCATGTGTGATTGGCAGTGTATGTCACATGTCCTTGCCCTATAAGACCAAGCCATTTTCCCCGTCGCCACCATTTTCTCACTGCTGCAGCTGCGTGTTAGACGGCACCGCTGTTGCTGTGTGCGCTATACCTTGTTAATTTCAAGCCAATTTTTCGCACAAATATACAGATAGCTTGGGAGTAGGGAATAGTTGTGATTGCAGTCCTTTTAAGGACTAGGTTACAGCATTTCCTACGACTTTTCTCAGGCAGGTCTGTGCTCTTAAATAGATAGATTGTGGGAGTAAAGACTAATTGTAATTGGAGTCCTTTTCAGGACTAGGTTACATCAGTTCCTATCAGTTTTTGCCAGGCAGGTCTGTGCCAGTGCTGTGCAAGTTTTTTTCACAGCATTTGGCTGAATCTAGCAAAGCTAATCCTTTTTGGCCTATTGCAGAGTGTGTTAGTCAGTGGAGTAGCCTATCTGTGTTGCAAGATATACCACCTGTGTATAGAATACCAATTTTTTTACTGCACCTAGTGAAGTAAAATCTTTTGGGCATAGCATCATTCTATTAGTCCATCTATACTGACCTCCATCAGGTTGCAAACTGAATATAATTTTTTTCTGCATCTAGCTCTGAAAAAATATTTGGGCTTCTAGCAGTGTGTGGGACTTGGTCTATTAGTCCATCTATACTGACCTCCATCAGGTTGCAAATTAAAAATAATTTTTTTCTTCATTTAGCTCTGAAAAAATATTTGGGCTTCTAGCAGTGTGTGGGACTTGTTCTATTAGTCCTTCTATACTGACCTCCAGCAGGTTGCAAATTGAATATAATTTTTTTCTGCATCTAGCTCTGAAAAAATATTTGGGCTTCTAGCGGTGTGTGGGACTTGGTCTATTAGTCCATCTATACTGACCTCCATCAGGTTGCAAATTAAAAATAATTTTTTTCTGCATCTAGCTCTGAAAAAATATTTGGGCTTCTAGCAGTGTGTGGGACTTGGTCTATTAGTCCATCTATACTGACCTCCATCAGGTTGCAAATTAAAAATAATTTTTTTCTTCATTTATCTCTGAAAAAATATTTGGGCTTCTAGCAGCGTGTGGGACTTGTTCTATTAGTACATCTATACTGACCTCCATCAGGTTGCAAATTAAAAATATTTTTTTTCTGCATCTAGCTCTGAAAAAATATTTGGGCTTCTAGCAGTGTGTGGGACTTGGTCTATTAGTCCATCTATACTGACCTCCATCAGGTTGCAAATTAAAAATAATTTTTTTCTGCATCTAGCTCTGAAAAAATATTTGGGCTTCTAGCAGTGTGTGGGACTTGGTCTATTAGTCCATCTATACTGACCTCCATCAGGTTGCAAATTAAAAATAATTTTTTTCTGCATCTAGCTCTGAAAAAATATTTGGGCTTCTAGCAGTGTGTGGGACTTGGTCTATTAGTCCATCTATACTGACCTCCATCAGGTTGCAAATTAAAAATAATTTTTTTCTTCATTTAGCTCTGAAAAAATATTTGGGCTTCTAGCAGTGTGTGGGACTTGTTCTATTAGTCCTTCTATACTGACCTCCAGCAGGTTGCAAATTGAATATAATTTTTTTCTGCATCTAGCTCTGAAAAAATATTTGGGCTTCTAGCGGTGTGTGGGACTTGGTCTATTAGTCCATCTATACTGACCTCCATCAGGTTGCAAATTAAAAATAATTTTTTTCTGCATCTAGCTCTGAAAAAATATTTGGGCTTCTAGCAGTGTGTGGGACTTGGTCTATTAGTCCATCTATACTGACCTCCATCAGGTTGCAAATTAAAAATATTTTTTTTCTGCATCTAGCTCTGAAAAAATATTTGGGCTTCTAGCAGTGTGTGGGACTTGGTCTATTAGTCCATCTATACTGACCTCCATCAGGTTGCAAATTAAAAATAATTTTTTTCTTCATTTAGCTCTGAAAAAATATTTGGGCTTCTAGCAGTGTGTGGGACTTGTTCTATTAGTCCTTCTATACTGACCTCCAGCAGGTTGCAAATTGAATATAATTTTTTTCCGCATCTAGCTCTGAAAAAATATTTGGGCTTCTAGCAGTGTGTGGGACTTGGTCTATTAGTCCATCTATACTGACCTCCATCAGGTTGCAAATTGAATAAAAAAAATTTCTGCATCTAGCTCTGAAAAAATATTTGGGCTTCTAGCGGTGTGTGGGACTTGGTCTATTAGTCCATCTATACTGACCTCCATCAGGTTGCAAATTAAAAATAATTTTTTTCTGCATCTAACCCAGCCAATAGTTTTGGCCTAATACCACAGTTTGGCCACTCAGCTCTGCTCGGTTACCATCCATTGTTTTTTTGTGCAAACAACTCCAGAGTTGTGAATTAGTTAACCACCAAAATGAGTGGAAAAAGGCCTGCTGCTGGTGGAAAGGGGAATAGGCGTGTTGGGAAGGGGAAAAAAGGTTGTGTCCGTGGGGTAGGTGCAGAAGAAAGACCATCTTCCAGCCAAACTAAAATGTCTACTTCTTTTAGCGGACAATGTGATAAGATCCCTTTCTTACGGCCACGCCAATCGCTACAAGTTCCAGATGAGGCACAAAAACAGCAGGTGCTTCAACGGATATCAAGTGCTCCTTTAAGTGGGCTCTCCTCCACATCAACTTCAACATCACAAATACTCCAGTCCTCAAAGGTGTCACCCAAATCGCACTTGCTTCCTCACAGCTCCCAAATCTCCAGCTGCCCGTCTGAGTATGAGGTAGAACAGATGGTTGAGTCTGCAGAGCTGTTTACTCATACTATAGCCTGGGAATCAGAGGTCGACTCCAGCGCTTCTGTGAATCCAGACGAGGAAATGATCTGCACTGATGCCCAGAATCTTTATGAGTCGGATCCAGGACCAGACGCAGAAGGTTCTGACCATAATGTAGACCCTCATTCCCAAACTGTAACTCCTGTTGGTGGAGACAATGAGGAAGACGATGATAAGACTCAAATACCTGATTGGAGCGACAACTTTAGTTTTTTGTCAGGGCAGGAACAGGTTGGCTCTGAAGACAACGGGTGTGATAACGCACAGGGTGATGATGATGAGGTCGGAGATCCCACTTACTGTCAACCCACAGTCAGCCAAGAGATGAGGTCAGCAGAGGAGGTGGAGGAAGATGCTTGTGACGACGAGGTCAGGTTGCGCCTTCCTGGACAGAAACGTAGTACTGGAAGCACGTCAACAACTGCATCCTCAAACACAACTCTGCCTCTCACCACAAGTCGTGGTGGCTCTTCAGGTCGCATGGGTGCTAAGCCTTGCATAGCCTGGGCATTTTTTCAGATCGATAAAGATGACCCAACTCGTGTTATCTGTAACATTTGTCAGCAAAAGCTAAGTAGAGGCCAAAAAATACATAGTTTGAGTACTTCATGCATGAACCGGCACATGGACATGAAGCATAAGTTGCAGTGGGAAGCTCAGTGTGCTACAATGCGGTCTAGCCGGCCGGGCCAACCACCGTCTGCCATATCTTGTGCATCCGCGGCCTCTTCATCCTCTGTGACTGGGGGGACAGCAGTCACACCTGTTTTGGGGCGCAGACCTGCCACCTCTTTACCCGCAACAGCCAGCGTGATTGGCAGGTCATCATTTTCTTTGGAGGTGGTAACACCAGCTGGTCTTGAGCGCTGTCCGACATCGATAGCACCACCTTTGGATCAAGGCAACCTAACATGTCCGCCTGCATCTTCCTCACAGACCGGCAGTTTGCCGGGGACACCCTTATCAACCCCGTCTAAGCACAATAGCCAGCCCTCGGTCCCTCAGATGTGGACAAGTAAAAGACCATTTCCTCCTAGCCATGAGAAAGCTAAGAGGTTGAATTTCACCATCTGCAAGCTCTTGGCTACAGAAATGCTGCCTTTCCGCCTGGTGGACACAGAGGATTTTCGAGACCTTATGTCCGTCGCAGTGCCCCAGTACCAGATGCCCAGTCGGCACTACTTCTCAAAGAAAGGTGTGCCTGCGCTCCACCAGCATGTCGCACACAACATCACCGCTTCTTTGAGAAACTCTGTGTGTGACAGGGTGCATTTCACCACAGACACTTGGACGAGTAGGCATGGACAGGGGCGTTACATGTCGCTGAGTGGGCACTGGGTAACTATGGTGACAGCAGGACAAGGGGCTGCTGTCCAAGTCTTGCCGTCCCCACGAGTTGTGCGTCAATCCTCTTTATGTCATTTTTCCTCCACTGCTTCTGCCTCCTCAACCTCCTCTCGGTCTTCCACCTGCACCCAAAGCCTGTCTGGTCATGCCACAAGCTTTCTAACTGCGCAGAAGGGATCCTGCACACCTCCTTACTATGCTGGCAGTAGGGCTCAACGTCATCAGGCGGTTTTTACATTGAAATGTCTGGGAAATGTGAGTCACACAGCTGAGGAGTTGTGGTCAGCTCTGGAGAACCAATTTCATGAATGGTTGTCTCCACTGGACCTGAAACCAGGGAAGGCCGTGTGCGACAATGCTGCAAACCTGGGTGCGGCCCTTCGCCGGGGCAATGTCACACACGTGCCTTGTATGGCTCACGTGTTGAACCTGGTTGTCCAGCAATTTTTAGCCCACTATCCCAGACTAGATGGCCTTCTGCAGAGGGCACGGTCGCTGTGTGCTCACTTCCGCCGTTCGCATCCCGCAGCTCAGCGACTTACATCTCTACAGAAGTCGTTGGGCCTGCCACTTCACCGGCTAAAATGCGATGTGCCTACCCGGTGGAATTCAACTCTGCACATGTTGCAGCGACTGTGGCAGCACCGACAAGCCCTGGTGCAATACGTTCTGACGTATAGCCTGGGCCAACGAGATTCAGAGGTGGGGCAAATCACGCTGGAGGAGTGGTCTCAGATCAGGGACCTATGCACCCTTCTGCACAGTATTGAAATGGCGACGAAGATGTTTAGTGCTGACGATGCCATTATCAGCATGACTATTCCGGTGATTTACATGCTGGAGCACATGTTAAACAGAATTCGGAGTCAGGTGGTGGCACAAGAGGAGGTGGAGGAAGTAGAGGAGGAGGAGTTGTATGCGGAAGGGCTAACATCTGCAAGGTCCAGACGGTCGGCAGCACCAGGGCGGCAGGCATGTGAGGGTGGGGGAGATGATTTTACCAGGGCGCATGGTAGCAGCCAAACTAGTGAGGAAGGTGCAGGAGCCCAGGAAGAAGTGGAGGACGAACTGATGGAAGACTCATCAGATGAGGGAGACCTTGATCACATTTCTGTTGTGCGAGGTTGGGGGGAGAGGACAGAGGAAGGAAGCATGATTGTTACCTCGCCACCAACACAACAGGGACTTGGTGCTCCTGGATGCGCAACACACATGAGTGCCTTCTTGCTGCACTACCTGCAACATGACCCTCGAATTGTGAGAATTAGAAATAATCCTGACTACTGGGTTGCCACACTGTTAGATCCCTGGTACAAAAGTAAATTTGCAGAAATTATTCCTGCCATAGAAAGGGATGCACGCATGCAGGAGTATCAGCAGAGACTGTTGCAGAATCTTACATGTGCTTTTCCACAAAATACCAGTGGTGCACGTAGTGAATCTCACAGTTCCAACTTGCCAACCGTGGTCTGTATGGAATTGTTCAATAAAGGGCCCAAAATTAAGATAACATAGATGGGAGAGGTCTCTATGAATAGGAATTCCTAAGTATTTGATACCCTGTGAGGGCCAGGCAAAGGGAAAGTTGGACTGGATGGAATCCTATATGGATTCAGGGAGGGAGACATCGAGGGCCTCAGACTTCGCTGCATTGATTTTAAAATTTTACCATGTAACAAAGTGATCTATTTCAGCCATAACAGCAGGGATGGATATATGTGATTGAGTGATATATACTAGGACATCATCAGCAAATAGAGAGCACTTGTACTCGGTGCCTCCCACCTCAATCCACCTAATATTGGGGTTATGGCGAATTGATGAGAGCAGGTGCTCCGTCACTAGGATGTATAAGAGAGGGGACAGAGGACATCCCTGCCTTGTCCCATTGGTGATTGTGAAAGGTGATGAAAATGTTCTGACGCACCCCCTGGGCCTTGGGACACCCGGAGCCGGACCCTTTTTGGTGGATGCTGGTGGTTGTAGTCTTCGTGGCGGCGATCCGGTTCCGTGGCTCAGGGCGGTCAAACCAGTGGCGGAACTATTTATGTGGTTTTGATGTTTAAATGTCCGACTACGCCACCCGTGGATTGCGGTCAGAGTGAACCGCCGCTACAGGGCAGACCGCTAAGGGTGGTGTTGTGGGTGCAGCAGAGCGTAGCATAACTCCCCACGGGAGGAGTATAGCCTCAGGGCAGTGTATGCGGAGGATGGGGGTGATGGTGCAGGGCAGCAGCAGTAACGACACGGAGTCAGTGATGCAGTCCAGGGCCTTTACTCACAGTTCTTATTATCCAGACCACGTCTGCAGGTAACGGCTGCCCACGTCGTACTGTGCTCACCAGGTGAGGGGCTCAGACAACTCCCAGATAACTTTGGAGCGCTTCACAGGACCCCCTTTGTGTGTCCTTTGTCTGGCCTTTCTTACCAACACTTCTGTCCGGCTGCCTCGGGCCTCCTCTTGGTAAACTTGGCGCCAGTTTCCCTGACCCTATGTGGTGCCTTCCTAGCGGGTGGAGCAAGGGGCTGCGCCACATAAAATGTCAGAGCCTCCGGTTTCTAGCTGAGGGTCGTTTCCTGCCTCCACTAGTTCGGGGACCGGTCTCCCCCTTTGGCCTGACCCCTCCACGCAGGTGGATTCGGGCGTGCGGTGGCGACTCGCCCGTCCGCACCCCTGGGATCCCTTCATTCCTCGTTCCTGGAGCCTTCTCCGCTCCTCTTCCTTCCTTCTCCCTCTTGCAGGCCTGGGCCTCTGTTACTAGGCCCGCCTCCGGAGCAGAGCTCATGCAGAGCCCCTGCTCCCTGCCACTTCTGCTCAGACTTCTCTGCACTGAACTAAGATGGTGCCCACCTTTTATACTCCCTTCTCAATGCACCCAGGAACTGCTTCCTCCCTGCTCCTGCACTGCAGGGTTCCCCTTCCTCAGTGTTCCCTCCCCCCACTCCAGCCAGGGACAGGGACTGTCGTGCCCATCTCAGGGGCATATTGGTCGCCCTGCCCCACGGCAATGTGGTGTAATGCATGCAGGTGTCGGGTCCTGATCCACACTCCATCCTTATCTGAGAGTGAGATATCACACCTCTGGGTGAGGTGCAATACATCTGTAGCAACCGAGCCCTCGGTGCTACAGTTCCATTTATCTTCAGCCTAGGTGACGTATTGTGATACAGGGCCGTGATTTTGGCTATAAAAGGGTCCCCTAGACCCCTACCCCAAGCTTTTTAAGAGAATCATATATGGCGTGCCAGGAGACTCTATGGAATGCTTTCTCAGCATCCAACGAGAGTATCTACTTACAAATTTTTAACTGCATCTAGCCCAGGAAATACTTTGTGCCTAGTAGCAGTGTCTGCTAGTCAGCGGATTATCCCGGCTGTTAAGCAAGCTACACCACCTGTAGTTTGGACACTTAATTTTTTCAAAGGAAATGCTTCGGGACCACGGGATACTTAGTGAAGAGCATCAGGAGGCACCCCAAGGCATAGGGGCTGGGACTGGCACTAGGATGCCTTGCGGTGGACAGCTGAGCTCGATCCTTATAAAAGCTTTTTAACTGCAGCAGCTTTAGTGGACGCTACTGGAGCTGGAATTACGCGGCTGCTGGCATGAGACTTGCCCTCCAATAGATCCTTGTAAATGGATTTAAAGTGTATTCATTCAAATTAGAGGGACAATTTAAATTAAAAAGCTTAGAGCTGCCTCCACCACAGGGGGGCTCTCTCGACCCACCAGCGGACAGGCACCAGTATTGGGAGAGGGGGGCTGGCCGTCAGGGTTCACCGCGGCTCTGGCACAAACCTGGCGACACGGAGGTGGCACGGGCAGGAGCGGACTGGCCGTCTCGGCTTCTCACTTTTTGGATTTTAGAAGGGCATGACATGCCTATATCTGTGTCTCCCCCTCCTTTTACTCCTCCACCTCTTTTCTTTTCGCATGACTATATGTACTTGTCACTTTTCCATGTGTTAGTTGTGTCTTCTGAGCAGTTTGTCAGCTTTTGGACACCTTTGAAGGTGTTTTCTATGTGTTTCTATGTGTTTTTGTTTGCCTGCCATTGGTTTTAACGGTGTTCGAAGGTGTTCGACGAACAGTTCGACGAACAGTTCGGCGAACACACGGGTGTTCGACGAACCGAACCGAACTCGAACACTACGGGGGTGGCTCAACACTATTAAGGAGCTGCACAGCATAGCTCCATCGGTATAATAGTGGCCGTGGATGGGTAGTGCACATCTACCCAATATTGCTTTGAATAGGGGGCGGATGTGCGGTAGCCAGCCGTGGCCACTATACACTCGACAGAGCTGTGCAGTTCTGGCCACCGGCAACACATTGGGAATAGCTGATCTGCGGAGGTACTGGGTGTCGCACTCCCACCAATAAGACATCTAAGACCTATCCTAAGGGTAGGATATCAATTTTAAAGTACCGGACAACCCCTTTAAAGTTTATTAGGTCAATAATTTCAGTTGCATGGTATTTATAAATCTTCCAAACTTTGCCGTTTTAAACTAAGCCGAACTAATGATGTGGACTCTTGACAGTGAAGACAATTCATAAGTTACCTGAGAACATCTCACCTGTTGGGAATCTATTCAATTTGAATAGAACTTCAGGTGACACTTAAAATTAGTGAGATAGAGGTAGACTTATCAGAATATCGGAAACTGTGAGTAATAATACATTTCTGTGTCAAAGAAAGTCAAAAAGAAACCAGGGAGCCAAGCATACTGAATTATCCAGAATTTCATTCCTTGTGAATTACAGAACTTTAATTGCTTATTATTTCCGGGAAGAAAATCTCTACATTTCTTCTCATTGTTTTATTGAGACTCGCATGTCAAACGAAAAACTTTTGGATGCGTCTTCTACACCATGTCATTCAATTTTCCAAGAGAAGAACTATGACATCCACACATTTACACCATTCAGTGTCTAATATGTCCCATTTCATAAAGAATTCCCTGTCGATCCAACAGGTTAACCGCCGCAAGAATAATAATAAAGAGAAACTCTTTCAAAAACTTAATGATTTATTTTATAGTTTCATTATCAGGGGTCGCATTACTCAAAAGCATTTCAAACATGTCATTTGTACAAACTGTGGTAATTAAAATTTATAACATACTTTGCGGGCAGCATATGAATCTTTTAGTCTGCACTCGGCTGTCGCATAAACAGTGTAATTTCAACTGCAATTCTCCCTTTATTGGTTCTCATTTGTGATTTAACAGCCATCAATGACTGTGCTGTAAAGAATAAATTAACCATCCGTAAACCTGATGATGACAGGGACAGTCAAAAATACTTAAACTGCTTGCAGCAGATTACATTTAGTGTGTTGGAAGAGAAAAAAAAAATCTAGCGGTTGAGTAGTTGGTTATTGCTTTGTATTAACCTCTTCAGACAACGCTGCCAATCATTACCAATCATTACAAGAAGGGAACTGATTAATCAAAAATTTATTCAGCCCTGATAATTACGATAAAATATTCATTTCAAATAGATACATACCTAAGATTACACTTAAACACATAAATGTAACTTGAAACATACAAAATAATTTTTGAAAATGATAATGCCCATTAAAGATGACACCAAACAGAAAATTTGCATGGAATCCAGAAAAAGAATTAAAAGGATATCCCCAAAGCGCCATCTCATCAGCGGCTCATTGGCACAGATACCAACTTTCTAAATGTCATGGGTCTGACAGTTCGGGCCAGCAGTGCTTTGGTTACATCAAGTCATTGACGTGAAGTTAAGGAGTTTTCCCACAAATAAAAGTTCCTTTTAATCAATAGTTCTTGGAATGATAATAAGTTCCACAATTGGATGTGTTTAAATAAAATATCCCTGTGCTGAGATAATCTTATAAATGTGCCCCTGCTGTGTACTGTGTAATGGCTGTGTCTGACCGTGCAGGAACATGGTCTGATCATACCACAGCTCCTGGGCAGGGGAGGAAGCAAAAGAGTATACAGATTTTTCAGCACGGGATCACAGATAATTCTTTCTTTGAAGAAAAACATTGTTTAAAAACAGGCAGGGAAATGTTTTACCTCACAAAAAGAATCAGCTGTGATCCCCTGCTGTAATATCTGTATACTCTTTTGCTTCCTCCCCTGCCCAGGAGATGTGGTATGATCAGACCATGTTCCTGTACGGTCAGACACAGCCATTACACAGTACACAGCAGGGGCACATTTATAACATTATCTCAGCACAGGAACATTTTATTTAAGCAAATCCAATTGTGGAAGTTATTATTATTCCAAGATCTATTGATTAAAATAAATTTTTGTTCGTGGTAAACCATGGTAAATGACTGGTAAACCATGGAGCAGGCCAGAAGATACCGTATTATAAGGCGAATGGAACACTTTTGGTAAAGATTTCTAGTGGGTGAGTGTGCTATTTTTTTTTCAATATTTCGTGATACAAGGTGGATTGAAAAGATGGAATAACACTTTAAAGGGAATCTGACGGCACGTTTTGCTATGTAATCTGAGGGAATCATGAGGTAGGGGCTGATACACTGATTCAGCAATGTGTCACTTATTAGACTGTGTGTTGTTATTTTAATACAATAAGTATTTTATCAGCAGGAGAATATCACTGCCAGACTAGCTGCCCACGTACTTCCTGGTCCAACCACACCCCCAGCACTGATTAACAGCTACCTGTCAATATACAGTGTACACAGAAAGCTGTGGTGTGGGCAGTATTAGCTTTCTGTGCTCTGCTACATGCTAAAACTGAAAACTCTGATTGCATCACAACTGCTGTACCCAGTAAAGTAAGTGATACATCGCTGGAATCAGGGTCTCTTTCCCTACATTATGCTGCTCTCATATGAGGTAGCAAAAACCTGCTGACAGATTCCCTTTAAACAGTATCAACATATTTTATAGTATGTATGGAGCTTGTCACCATTCATATCTCCCCATGACCTCAATGGAGCTCATAATCTAATATTTTTATATCTGATATACACAGATTAGGATTAATTTTACACAAGGCCAACGGACCTAGTGTGTTTTAGCCCATGAGAACAAATGCTTGAAAACACAAGAAGAACATACACAGTTGATGGAAGTGTTACCATTAGTCAAGTTCAAATCAAGGACTCGAAAACTGAAAGACAACAGTGCTAACCATTGTGTTGCGTAAACTCAGTGAATAGATGTGCACCCCACCTCGCCCTATTATCCCTGGATAAATGCTTGTTGTATAGGGAAAGGCTACCACGAGTACTTACCTACCCATACTACCTCTGATGTCCTGAGACTTCAGCTGATTGCGACAACCCTCGCTGATCTTCACTCCTCGTAGCCCTGGTGCTGCGCACGTCTCTGCCGGCAGTCAGCTAGTAACACTGCTAGTAGAGATGTGTTCAACGCGGTCATGTGAGAAAAAGTAGCTCTGGAGTTCTGACCCCCACTTCCCTTGCTCTTGGCAGATTTTTGACGTGATCATACCTAGAGTTTCTTGTCCCATCTTTTTTTTGTAAAGGTCCGAGGGTTTTCTTTTTTGTTTTTTAAACACAGGGCAAATTTTAATTTTTGAATATCTGTTTTAACTGTCCAATTTAGCAACCATACACCCCATAACCACACCTCATGCTATTTCCGCATGTTAATTTCCGATTGTGAACCTACATGTAGCTACTTCCCAATATAGAAGTTTAGAGTTATGCAACTTTTGTTGTATTTTAGTTCAAATGGGGGATTATTACAAAAAATAAAAACAAATAATGTTTTGCAACTTTTTCACTAATTGAATTTAACAATTGTAGGCGCTACAACAATACTGCTGGCTGCTGCTGCAAATTGCGTTCTGCGTGTGTACCTACCTAGCAAAATAGTTTATGGGGGTTATAGAATTTTTGTTGAAAGAAGGAGAATGTATATATTTCCCAAAAGTGAGTACATCCCTCACATTTTTGTAAATATTTTATTATATCTTTTCATGGGACAAGGCTGAAGATATGACACTTTGATACAATGTAACAGTAACAATGTAACAGCTTATATAACTGTAAATTTCATGTGCCCTCTAAATAGCTCAACACACAGCCATTAAAGTCTAAATTGCTAGCAGTGGCAACAAAAGTGAGTACACCTCCAAGTGAAAATGGCCAAATTGTGCCCGAAGTGTCAATATTTTGTGTGGCCACTATTGTTTTCAATCACTACCTTAAGTTTCTTGGGCATGGAGTTCACTAGAGCTTCATAGGTTGCCACAGGAATCCATTTCCACTCCTTCATGACGACATCAAAGAGCTGGTGGATGATAGAGACCTTGCGCTCCTCCTCCTTCTGTTTGAGGATGCCCCACAGATGCTCTATAGGGTTTAGGTCTGGAGACATGCTTGGCCAGTCCAGCACCTTTACCCTCAGTTTCTTTAGAGAGATGTTCATGGTTTTGGAGGTGTATTTGGGGTCATTATCATGTTGGAATACTGCCCTGCAGCCCAGTTTCCGAAGGGAGGGGATCATGCACTGCTTCAGTGTGTCACAGTACATGTTGCCATTCATAATTCACTCAATGAACTGTAGCTCCCCACAGCCCGTGTGTTGAGTTATTTAGAGGGCACACCAAATTTACACAGTTATACAAGCTGTACACTGACTACTTTATATTGTATCAAAGTGTCATATCTTCAGTGTTGTCCCATGAAAAGATATAATAAAATATTTACAAAAATGTGAGGGATGTATTCACTTTTGTGATATACCGTATATATATATTTTTAAATATACAGTATATATACAGTACAGACCAAAAGTTTGGACACACCTTCTCATTTAAAGATTTTTCTGTATTTTCATGACTATGAAAATTGTACATTCACACTGAAGGCATCAAAACTATGAATTAACACATGTGGAATTATATACTTAACAAAACAGTGTGAAACAACTGAAAATATGTCTTATATTCTTGGTTCTTCAAAGTAGCCACCTTTTGCTTTGATGACTACTTTGCACACTCTTGGCATTCTCTTGATGAGCTTCAAGAGGTAGTCACCGGAAATGGTCTTCCAACAATCTTGAAGGAGTTCCCAGAGATGCTTAGTACTTGTTGGCCCTTTTGCCTTCACTCTGCGGTCCAGCTCACCCCAAACTATCTCGATTGGGTTCAGGTCTGGTGACTGTGGAGGCCAGGTCATCTGGCGTAGAACCCCATCACTCTCCTTCTTGGTCAAATAGCCCTTACACAGCCTGGAGGTGTGTTTGGGGTCATTGTCCTGTTGAAAAATAAATGATGGTCCAACTAAACGCAAACTGGATGGAATAGCATGCCGCTGCAAGATGCTGTGGTAGCCATGCTGGTTCAGTATGCCTTCAATTTTGAATAAATCCCCAACAGTGTCACCAGCAAAGCACCCCCACACCATCACACCTCCTCCTCCATGCTTCACGGTGGGAACCAGGCATGTAGAGTCCATCCGTTCACCTTTTCTGCGTCGCACAAAGACACGGTGGTTGGAACCAAAGATCTCAAATTTGGACTCATCAGACCAAAGCACAGATTTCCACTGGTCTAATGTCCATTCCTTATGTTCTTTAGCCCAAACAAGTCTCTTCTGCTTGTTGCCTGTCCTTAGCAGTGGTTTCCTAGCAGCTATTTTACCATGAAGGCCTGCTGCACAAAGTCTCCTCTTAACAGTTGTTGAAGAGATGTGTCTGCTGCTAGAACTCTGTGTGGCATTGACCTGGTCTCTAATCTGAGCTGCTGTTAACATGCGATTTCTGAGGCTGGTGACTCAGATAAACTTATCCTCAGAAGCAGAGGGGACTCTTGGTCTTCCTTTCCTGGGGCGGTCCTCATGTGAGCCAGTTTCTTTGTAGCGTTTGATGGTTTTTGCAACTGCACTTGGGGACACTTTCAAAGTTTTCCCAATTTTTTACACGGACTGACCTTCATTTCTTAAAGTAATGATGGCCATTCGTTTTTCTTTACTTAGCTGCTTTTTTCTTGAAATAATAGAAATTCTAACAGTCTATTCAGTAGGACTATCAGCTGTGTATCCACCAGACTTCTGCACAACACAACTGATGGTCCCAACCCCATTTATAAGGCAAGAAATCCCACTTATTAAACCTGACAGGGCACACCTGTGAAGTGAAAACCATTTCCGGTGACTACCTCTTGAAGCTCATCAAGAGAATGCCAAGAGTGTGCAAAGCAGTCATCAAAGCAAAAGGTGGCTACTTTGAAGAACCTAGAATATAAGACATATTTTCAGTTGTTTCACACTTTTTTGTTAAGTATATAATTCCACATGTGTTAATTCATAGTTTTGATGCCTTCAGTGTGAATGTACAATTTTCAGAGCCATGAAAATACAGAAAAATCTTTAAATGAGGTGTGTCCAAACTTTTGGTCTGTATTGTATATATACATATACAGTACAGACCAAAAGTTTGGACACACCTTCTCATTTAAAGATTTCTCTTTATTTTCTTGACTATGAAAATTGTACATTCACACTGAAGGCATCAAAACTATGAATTAACACATGTGGAATTATATACTTAACAAAAAAGTGTGAAACAACTGAAAATATGTCTTATATTCTAGGTTCTTCAAAGTAGCCACCTTTTGCTTTGATGACTGCTTTGCACACTCTTGGCATTCTCTTGATGAGCTTCAAGATATATATATATATATATATATATATATATATATATATATATATATACACATATAAAAAAAGATTGCTTTTCCATAACTATTTTACTAGTAAAATTTACCAAGCTTATGTGCCACAAATATCCTGCTGTCATTGCCACAAGTTGTTAACCATTTGTATACCTACCAACCAACGTAACTTTGTGGGTTATATTTTTTGATGGGTGGAATAATATATATATTTTTTTAAAAATTGGCAAACATTATACACATGTTTGACTTGTTGCATACGAGTTTTAATATTTAAATTTGGAAACTGTAAACCGAACTATGCTGTGAATTGATTAAGCATTTTATGCCATGTTCCTATTTCCTGGCATTTGTTGCTACGTGGTCCTTTTTGGGCAAGTGAAATTAATCTGCTTTAATCCAAAGGTTGTAAACAAATTATTACAGTAAATTGAGACAGTTAATTGTGCAGATCTGTTTTGGCACACCTGATTAAATTGTCAAATTGGAGAAATACACACGACACTCCAATATTTTGGGCAGGCTATTCTGAGGTTAACCATTTTGGCATTCACATATACCTTGCCTTGCATTTGTGGATGATTCCATATTTTTACAGGGATTAATAAGTTGGTTAAAGTATTAAAAAATGAGTTCAATGTTATATTTGTGTCTAAAATGCTGGTTATACCAAAATATGGCACTGGCAATGCACATGGAAGCACGAGAGAAAAAACCCATACCACGGAAAAAACTGTGTGGAGCTGCTAGCACTTCTGGCAGTAACCATCCCGCCAGTAGTAGTATCAAACGCAAGTCACAATTGGCCTCCTTTGCCTCTGGTATGGACATCAGTGGCGAGGAAGAGGAGGGCGCAATGGTTTATATATCATATCACTTGTCTTAGCTACAGCAGGATGACCTAGCCTAGTGTTTCAAAAACTCCTGTCCTCACTGCCCCCATCAGATCAGGCTTTCATGATATCTTTAGTATTACACACAAGCTAGAACTTGTAGAAATTTCTGATGTCTTGGTAATAATTCCATCACCTGTACAATACTAAGGAAATCCTGAAAACATGATGTGTTGAAGGGCGTGAGGACTGAAGTTTGGGAAACACTGATCTAGCCTCTAACAGCAATACTATCAGCTTGAGTCACTCATCTGATCAGTCCACCTTCTCCGCTGCCAATATACTTAATGTTGTACAGAGCAGAATTTCCATTCTGTCATTGTCACCTGTTTCAGTTCTCCATAGTCCCCTCACAGTACTAGGGAGGGCTAAGGAACATACTACACCAGAGCAACTTCTTCCAGTTGATTAACTGGAAGAGACAAACAGTCAGCCTTTGTACTTGGATGACATGGAGCCAAATGAGATGGAGGACACAGTTTATATGCCAAACTGTCTTGCTGCCTCTGCGAGCCATGGTGGTAGGTGCACCAGCAGTGGTAGTAGCACTCTGAGTGAGGGCAACTCTCGACTTAGGAATCAGACAGGAGGACAAACAGTTCAGGCCATTTCTCACACTGAAGCATCTGTCAGCCGAATCAGGGATGTTGATGATGATGAATATTTTGTGGTGGATAAGACCTGGGAACCAGACAGGGATGTTGAGGAGGTGATGTCATAAGAGGAGGAAGGTGTTGGCCTTGCCGATACACAGTGCAGGCAAATGTGACTAAAAGATCTTCTAGAGCAAACTCTGCTTGCTCTGCAGTCAGCTCTTGAGCAGGTGATGCCACATATGCTGTTGGTGAAGGAGACTCAACAGTGGCTGAAATCTGTAGTGGTGGTTGTGGTGGCAGCAATTCCTATGTGCAGACATCTCAGGCCGTTCCGTGCCTACTCAAACTTCTACAGGCCTACTCTTGTTTGGTTGTACTTTTGCCCACCTGATTTTTATTGCTTACTATGAAATAGTAAAGATTTTTCATGATGTGGTGAGTGCCATCTCCTTCACTTCTACTACTTGGGATATCTCCTGTCAGTTTAATACTTGGGTTACTTGGACTTGGAGAGTTAATGATTCTGATGGCTCACTGTTGATCTATTCAGAACATGTCTTGGTCTACTCATAGTTTCATTAATATTTTTTTATTTTTTTCATTATTGCAAGCATTAATAATATCTGAAAGACTATTTGTAAGTCAATAGTAAGAAATAAACCCTAGTGATTGGCTGGGCTAGACCTTTGCAAAACCTTTGTGGCTGATTATGTGTCAGAGCCTGGGACCAACAGTGCTGATATATTCAGGTGACATATACTCAGTTATGAGTAATCATGAACCTGTTTTCGCTTCTAAATATTGTCATTTATGCAATGTAGACGTCATGTTTGTTTCAAGGACCCTGGGGGGGAGGGCACAAAGAGGGTCAATGATCAATACTGTTTGTACTGCAATGCTAAAAATACTGCAATATACAATACTATTCATACATGAACTTGAACTAAAGGTAGGCCTTTACACTAAATATGGATTTTCACATGCGTAATGAATTACATAATAAGATGAAACATGTGCTGTAATAAGATTTTCCTTTCATGGACCTTTAATAAAATTTAAATAGGAGATCTGCATAGTTAATTATATCCATAACGCACCGAAGGTGATAATGATCATTGTTATTTCTATTTATTTTTTTACAATAAAGTAATTGAAACGTTTAAAGGGAATCTGTTACCAGGTATTTGCTAACCCATCCGAAAGCAGCAAATTGAAGGCTGAGACCCTGATTCCAGTGATGTGTCATTTATTGGGCTGCTTGATGTAATTTTAATAAAATCACTGTTTTCTCTGTTGCAATATATAATTTCGATTCACCCCCCTTTTCCCATATTAAAAACAAAGAAGTAATAAAAATATGTAAAACTAACTTATTTGGTATCGCTGCATTTGCTAATGCAACAAAACAAACCCTCACACAGCTCCATTGACCAAAAAGTGAAACTAGTAAAATGGCAACACAAGCTTTTATGTTTGGTATCGCTGTAATTATAGCGACCTGGAGATTTATATTGTCAGGTTATTTTTACCATGCAATTAACACCGTAAAAACAAAACCCAAAAAACAATGGCACAACTATGGGTTTTTTTGCCTTTTTTCACTGCATTTGGATTTTTTTCCTGTTTTCTAGTACATTGTAGAGTAAAATAAATGGTAACATTCAAAACTACAACTAGGTTTGCAAAAACAAGCCTTAGTATAGCCTTGTGGACAGAAAAATAAAAAAGTTTTGGCTGTTGGAAGAAGAGTTAGAAAAAACTAAAGTGCAAAATTGAAAAATCGCCATTTTGGGAAAGAGGCAGTCAGGTTATTTTACATGTATTTTTTAATTTTTTACATTTTCCATATCATTATCTATATTTTAAAAAATAAAATAACTCAGAAATAAGAATGGCGAATAAACCTAATATTAGACTCATACATCCTGCACTTCTGTTGTTCTCAAGCCACCACCAACATTCTCGTATGGCTGGAAAAAAGGGAACATGAAAATTGACTCTCTGTGTCCTCTCTACTCCCATCTCATCAAATCAATGCCCAACTGACCCAGGATTAGGTTTTTATTGCTTCTCATTGTGCAAATGTATTCTTCAGTGTTGATATCCAGTTCCTCATAAAGCTTATACCCTGACTTTGATTCTTGTCTGCCTCCTACCCTGACCTTCTGTAAGTCTTCCCTTTTGAGTGAACTTTCATTGCTCTAGTAAGAGGGAAGACCGGGGTGTAAGTACTTTCAGAACAAGGGATCCAGAACTGCCGGTGCCGTACCTCTGGTTGCAGACAGACTTCCAGCACAGGAGTCAGGTGACTGGGAAGCTGGGGGCATGTCCAGAGTGAGAGCTGGGAGGTCAGGTGACCGGAAAACTGGTTTTGTGGCTAGAGAGAGGGACAGACGAGGACTTTTGCGCGGGAAAGCGAAAGCTGAGTCCCGCTCAGGAGAGCAGTGTGAGAAGGTCCAGGCTTCTGGCTCCAGTATTGGGAGCAAGAGCCGAGTTCAGTGGACCGGAAGAGTCAAGCCAACTAGAGGGAGCCGAGCACGTGAGGTGCCATGTTATGGACTAGGGGCTCAGTGGGTAAAACCGGTGACCTCCCGCTGCCGCCAGAAGACGGAGCATTGTTTGGGCGGGGAAGCCCAAAGAAATCAACCCCGGCATCAGCTGGCAACTGCCTTGTGGAGGAAAAGAGTGAGCTAAGTGTAAAAACTGTCGGTTACAACCGGTTCGACTCTACTATATCTAGTTAAACTGTGAACTGTCAGATAAAGACTTTTACCTGCTACTTCACTTGTTTTCCCCCATATTTTCCCCTGTTACTCCTTGCGTGGAGATTGACCTGTTATTATTAACTTCCCCTGTTTATTAACCCTGTATTGGCTGCTCTGTGTTTCTGTGTCGCTGCATCTAAAGTACCCGTGTTACACTCTGACCTTCTTCTTGAATACCATATTGACAGAACTCTACCTGTCCTGACTTTAGCTTGTCTAACCATACTTCATGGATCTTGTCTTTGCCTCATGTCACAAATTCCACCATCTCACAGTTGTTACTATAGGCAGCTACTCTAAGATTAAGGGCTCGTGCAGACAACCTTATTTTTGGTCAGAGTGCGATCTTACAAAACATTAGATTGCCTTTGGATTAATGTTATTCTATGCACATGTCTGATTTTTTCCTCAGACAGAGTCTGTCCAAAGAAAAGAATGCAGCATGGGAGAGTTGCATCCATGTATCGGATCACACTCTGATCAGATTCTGATCAAAGTGTGATCACAGTCTGAACAGCATAATCCGTCAGTGTTATGATACTGGCGTAGTACTGCTGGAAACCAGTGGCCAAAGGAGCACAAGCAGGAAAAGAAAGCGGTAGTAGAAGTTCTTGGAGCTAGCAAGGAGTTGTAGGAAACAATCCGTAGATAAATTAGAACACACTGGGTAAGAATGTTCAGGAGCTGGAGACTGAAGCTAAGCTAACAGCTAGACACAATACTCAAGCAATGAGTGAGAGATCCATGCAGCTTTAAGTAGGCCCAAACAGAAAACAAGATGGATCGGACATCTTGGAAAAGGGCAATTGTAGAACACAACAGCAGCCTCAAGTGGTAAGGAGTGAAACTGCAGCACAATTATTAAAGTGAACAATAGCGGCCACTAGTGGTCAAACTGTAGAAGGCAACAGAATTCCTGACAGCCAGATTCTCTCAGAGGAGAGAAAATACGGTTGTGTAACCCAAGCCTTAGGCTGAGAAACACTGCAGAAAAAGTCCAGATCCATGTCCAAGGTTTAAACAGTAGATACCAGGGGTCCCAAGGTTTACAAGTCCTCAGTTTATCCCAAACTAAACGCATTGCAATCGAAGGAGTCTATTTCTTCCAGATATGCCTTGTGGCAGCAGTACATTTTTTAAATGAAAAAATATATATCCTTTAAAAGAGAGGGATATTTAGGAAGCAAAGACAAAGAAAGGAATTGGGGTCATCAGTAGAAGGACACTTGGGAGCATGTGACTGCTCATTTTCCCCAGTCTGAACAAGGCACACATTTTTGCACCCATCTGCAATTTTTTCTTTTACTAACCCATTGACATCCTTTTTTTCTCTTTTTTTTGATAAGCTAGATACATGCCAGGATCAAATAATCCATGGTCTCCATGATGTACATAACACATGAGTAAGCGTCCTGCCCAACACTGTATGTAATTAGCTTCTGGTGGCAATCTATGCCAGTAATGAGTAACTGAGGTCAGACGGTGTATGCAGAGGGAATCTGTGAGCAAGTGACACCAAAATGACAATTATTAGGCAAGTTTCTTCCATCGCTTCGTCCCTATTAGATTGATAAGCTAAACGCGCCGCTTGTATTATCACGCCTGACACCGCGCAGAGCTAATAAACCAAATGGATTGTGTTTGTTACCCAGCTATTTCGAAAGCAGCGGGGTCAGATAAATTGGCCTCATAAATTCATTGTGACACACAGGATTACTACAGCTTTCTCAGGTCACCTTCTGAATGCTGCGGGAGCTGATGTATCGGACGCTGGCGTGTTATTAACACTGCCGCCTTTTTGTTTTTGTTCCCTGTGTACATATCCGCAATACATCACAGTCACAGTTCTCTCTCTTTTGTTTTCAGAGCATCATTTTTCTACCTTGCATTGTGTCCGGACCGTAGCAGCTTAGAACAGCAAACTCATGAGAAGACGTGTCATTACCAGAAGCTTTTCTTGGAATTATACAAGATTAAGTTATATATTTCACATTTCTGCTTTTTTTTGCCTCCAAGTCAACTCTCGGAGCTGTGTAACAACAATTTGGTGATTAATATAATTGCTGTTTTGTCCTTCGCACTTTTTATTCCTATTTATTATGTTGCCAAGTCATCTAATATACAGTACAGACCAAAAGTTTGGACACATCTTCTCATTTAAAGATTTTTCTGTATTTTCATGACTATGAAAATTGTACATTCACCTTGAAGGCATCAAAACTATGAATTAACACATGTGGAATTATATACTTAACAAAAAAGTGTGAAACAACTGAAAATATGTCTTATATTCTAGGTTCTTCAAAGAAGCCACCTTTTGCTTTGATGACTGCTTTGCACACTCTTGGCATTCTCTTGATGAGCTTCAAGAGGTAGTCACCGGAAATGGTTTTCACTTCACAGGTGTGCCCTGTCAGGTTTAATAAGTGGGATTTCTTGCCTTATAAATGGGGTTGGGACCATCAGTTGTGTTGTGCAGAAGTCTAGTGGATACACAGCTGATAGTCCTACTGAATAGACTGTTAGAATTTGTATTATGGCAAGAAAAAAGCAGCTAAGTAAGGAAAAATGAGTGGCCATCATTACTTTAAGAAATGATGGTCGGTCAGTGCGAAAAATTGGGAAAACTTTGAAAGTGTCCCCAAGTGCAGTTGCAAAAACCATCAAGCGCTACAAAGATACTGGCTCACATGAGGACCGCCCCAGGAAAGGAAGACCAAGAGTCACCTCTGCTTCTGAGGATAAGTTTATCCAAGCCACCAGCCTCAGAAATCGCAGGTTAACAGCAGCTCAGATTAGAGACCAGGTCAATGCCACACAGAGTTCTAGCAGCAGACACATCTCTTCAACAACGGTTAAGAGGAGACTTTGTGCAGCAGGCCTTCATGGTAAAATAGCTGCTATGAAACCACTGCTAAGGACAGGCAACAAGCAGAAGAGATTTGTTTGGGCTAAAGAACACAAGGAATGGACATTTGACCAGTGCGTCGCAGAAAAGGTGAACGCATGGACTCTACATGCCTGGTTCCCACCGTGAAGCATGGAGGAGGAGGTGTGATGGTGTGGGGGTGCTTTGCTGGTGACACTGTTGGGAATTTAAGGCATACTGAACCAGCATGGCTACCACAGCATCTTGCAGCGGCATGCTATTCCATCCGGTTTGCGTTTAGTTGGACCATCATTTATTTTTCAACAGGACAATGACCCCAAACACACCTCCAGGCTGTGTAAAGGCTATTTGACCAAGAAGGAGAGTGATGGGGTGCTACGCCAGATGACCTGGCCTCCACAGTCACCAGACCTGAACCCAATCGAGATGGTTTGGGGTGAGCTGGACCGCAGAGTGAAGGCAAAAGGGCCAACAAGTGCTAAGCATCTCTGGGAACTCCTTCAAGATTGTTGGAAGACCATTTCCGGTGACTACCTCTTGAAGCTCATCAAGAGAATGCCAAGAGTGTGCAAAGCAGTCATCAAAGCAAAAGGTGGCTACTTTGAAGAACCTAGAATATAAGACATATTTTCAGTTGTTTCACACTTTTTTGTTAAGTATATAATTCCACATGTGTTAATTCATAGTTTTGATGCCTTCAGTGTGAATGTACAATTTTCATAGTCATGAAAATACAGAAAAATCTTTAAATGAGAAGGTGTGGCCAAACTTTTGGTCTGTACTGTACAGTGGTGGCCAAAAGTATTGGCACCCCTGCAATTCTGTCAGATAATACTCAGTTTCTTCCTGAAAATGATCGCAATCACAAATTCTTTGGTATTATTATCTTCATTTAATTTGTCTTCAATGAAAAAACACAAAAAGAATTGTCCTAAAGCCAAATTGGATATAATTCCACACCAAACCTAAAAAAGGGGGTGGACAAAAGTACTGGCACTGTTTGAAAAATCATGTGATGCTTCTCTAATTCGTGTAATTAACAGCACCTGTAACTTACCTGTGGCACCTAACAGGTGTTGGCAATAACTAAATCACACTTGCAGCCAGTTAACATGGATTAAAGTTGACTCAACCTCTGTCCTGTGTCCTTGTGTGTACCACATTGAGCATGGAGAAAAGAAAGAAGACCAAAGAACTGTCTGAGTACTTGAGAAACCAAATTGTGAGGAAGCATGAGCAATCTCAATGCTACAAGTCCATCTCCAAAGACCTGAATGTTCCTGTGACTTCCGTGCGCAGTGTCATCAAGAAGTTTAAAGCCCATGGCACTGTGGCTAACCTCCCTAGATGTGGACGGAAAAGAAAAATTGACGAGAGATTTCAACGCAAGATTGTGCGGATGGTGGATAAAGAACCTCGACTAACATCCAAACAAGTTCAAGCTGCCCTGCAGTCCGAGGGTACAACAGTGTCAACCCGTACTATCCGTCGGCGTCTGAATGAAAAGGGACTGTATGGTAGGATACCCAGGAAGTCCCCACTTCTTACCCTGAGACATAAAAAAGCCAGGCTGGAGTTTGCTAAAACTTACCTGAGAAAGCCTAAAACGTTTTGGAAGAATGTTCTCTGGTCAGATGAGACAAAAGTAGAGCTTTTTGGGAAAAAGCATCAACATAGAGTGTACAGGAAAAAAAAAGAGGCATTCAAGAAAAGAACACGGTCCCTACAGTCAAACATGGCGGAGGTTCTCTGATGTTTTGGGGTTGCTTTGCTGCCTCTGGCACTGGACTGCTTGACCGTGTGCATGGCATTATGAAGTCTGAAGACTACCAACAAATTTTGCAGCATAATGCCCAGTGTGAGAAAGCTGGGTCTCCCTCAGAGGTCATGGGTCTTCCAGCAGGACAATGACCAAATAAACACTTCCAAAAGCACTATAAAATGGTTTGAGAGAAAGCACTGGAGACTTCTAAGGTGGCCAGCAATGAGTCCAGACCTGAATCCCATAGAACACCTGTGGCGAGATCTCAAAATGGCAGTTTGGAGAAGGCACCCTTCAAATATCAGGGACCTGGAGCAGTTTTCCAAAGAAGAATGGTCTACAATTCCAGCAGAGCATTGTAAGAAACTCATTGATGGTTACCGGAAGCGGTTGTTCGCAGTTATTTTGGCTAAAGGTTGTGCAACCAAGTATTAGGCTGAGGGTGCCAATACTTTTGTCTGGCCCATTTTTGGAGTTTTGTGTGAAATGATCAATGATTTGATTTTTGCTTCATTCTCTTTTGTGTTTTTCCTTGCAAGCAAATTAAATGAAGAGAATAATACCAAAGAATTTGTGATTGCAATCATTTTCAGGAAGAAACTGAGTATTATCTGACAGAATTGCAGGGGTGCCAATACTTTTGGCCACCACTGTATATAATCGTCTTATCCCGTCTGTCTGTCTGTCTGTCCTTCTGTCCAGGAAATCCCGCGTCGCTGATTGGTCCGGCCGCGGCCAATCAGCAACGCGGGATTTCAGAAAAAGATGGCGGCCGTTAGCGGCTCATCTACCGCACGGAGGTCAGCGGCGATGCAGCCGGGAGATGACCCCGACTGGCGGCGCCGCTGACCTCCATGCGGCTACTGTCGGGAGATCAGCGGCCCGCTGATCTCCCGACGGCAAGTGTGAAGGGAGGACCTGGGAACGGCGCCGCAGGTCGGGATACTTCTGCTGCGAGCAGCCGAACTGGACCAGGCAACTGTTAGGTGGATTCATAACTGGCTTAGTGATCGGACTCAAAGGGTGGTTGTAAATGGCTTCACATCCAGCTGGATGAATGTCTCAAGTGGGGTACCACAGGGCTCCGTCCTGGGACCTGTATTGTTCAACATCTTTATCAATGATTTAGATGAAGGAATTGAGGGTAAACTGATTAAATTTGCTGATGACACAAAGCTAGGAGGGATAGCTAATACTAGAGAAGAGAGAGAGAGGATTCAAAAAGACCTAAATAAACTGGAGCAGTGGGCAGCAACCAACAGAATGGTTTTTAACAGGGAAAAATGCAAAGTACTACATCTGGGCAATAAAAATGAAAAAAGCATATACAGAATGGGATAAATAGAGCTAAGCAACAGTACATGTGAAAAAGACTTAGGTATACTAATAGATCATAGACTGAACATGAGTCAACAGTGTGATGCAGCAGCAAAAAAGGCAAATACAATTCTGGGATGTATTAACAGAAACATACAGTCTAGATCACGTGAAGTCATTATCGGTCTTTACTCCTCTTTGGTCAGACCTCATCTGGAATACTGTGTACAGTTTTGGGCACCACATTTTAAAAAAGACATAGACAAACTGGAGCAAGTTCAGAGAAGAGCGACCAGAATGGTGACTGGTCTGCAAACCATGTCCTATGAGGAACGGTTGCAGGATTTGGGAATGTTTAGCTTGCAAAAAAGAAGACTGAGAGGAGACTTAATAGCTGTCTACAAATATGTCAAGGGCTGTCACATTGTAGAAGGATCATCTTTATTCTCATTTGCACAAGGAAAGACTAGAAGCAATGGGATGAAACTAAATGGGAGGAGACACAGATTAGATATTAGAAAAAACTTTTTGACAGTTAGGGTGATTAATGAGTGGAACAGGCTGCCACGAGAGGTGGTGAGTTCCCCTTCAATGGACGTCTTCAAACAGAGAGGCTGGACAGACATCTGTCTGAGATGATTTAGTGAATCCTGCTTTGAGCAGGGGGTTGGACCAGATGACCCAGGAGGTCCCCTCCAACTATACCATTCTATGATTCTATGATTCTATGATTCTATCTCCCGCTGCTCGTAGCGGATGTACCCGCACAGGCACCGCCGCTCCCCTGTCCTCACTAATACGATTCGCTGATTGGTCGCAGCCGGCGGCCGCGACCAATCAGCGATCTTGGCGCCAAATTTAACCACGCTCTCCGGTCCTCACTAACATGGTTCGCTGATTGGTCGCGGTCATTTCCCGACTGCTCGCAGCAGAAGTACCCCGACCGGCAGCGCCGCTGACCTCCATGCGGCTAGGCCCGCTGATCTCCCGACGGCAAGTAAGAAGGGAAGACCGGAGAGCAGCGCCGCCGGTTGGGATACTTATGCTGCGAGCAGCCGGTCATCTCCCGCAGCGCCGCTCCCCGGTCCTCACTAATACGATTCGCTGATTGGTCGCGGCCGCCGGCCGCGACCAATCAGTGGTATTGGCGCCAAATTTAAACACTGCTTTGCTGATTGGTCGCGGTCGCTGGCCGCGACCAATCAGCAATTTTGGCGCTATATTTAAACACGCTCTCCAGTCCTCACGAACACAGTCGCTGATTGGTCACGGCCACCGGCCGCGACCAATCAGCAATATTGCCGCCAAATTTAAACACCGCTTGGCTGATTGGTCGCTGTCGTCGGCCGCGACCAATCAGCGATTTTGGCGCCAAATTTAAACAACGCTCTGCTGATTGCGCCCGGTCGGCCGCATACATATTCTAGAATACCCGATATGTTAGAATCGGGCCATCTTCTAGTCTAATAGTATTTACTTATTTTAATATTTTTGAGAGCTGTATGAATCTGAAATTTTGGGGATTCGATTCGATTACATTCTGCAAAATGGACACCACCTGGCCACAATTTTACTGGATTCTTTTAGGCCGGGAAAGGGTTTAAATTAAAAAGTTAGACTCACCTTTCCTTCTCCTATTCTTCTGTTGCCTTCACTGTCACAGAAGGTCCCCGATTCTCCATGTAAGTTTTCTTGTCTTCCAGCTTTCTGATCTTCTTCCATTCCAGCACGTGAGGTCAATCTGAGTCCTATGATCGGTATTACGTGGTCATGTGGCTGGCTGAGGGCTCCTCTCGTCACCACGTGAGGTCAATCTGAGTCCTATGATCGGCATTACGTGGTCATGTGGCTGGGTGAGGGCCGCTCTCGTCCCCACGTGAGGTCAATCTGAGTCCTATGATCGGCATTACGTGGTCATGTGGGTTGGTGAGGGCCACTATCTTCACCACATGAGGTCAATCTGAGTCCTATGATCGGCATTACGTGGAGTCATGTGGCTGGGTGAGGGCCGCTCTCATCACCACGTGAGGTCAATCTGAGTCCTATGATCGGCATTACGGGGTCATGTGGGTGGGTGAGGGCCACTATCTTCACCACATGAGGTCAATCTGAGGCTTATAATTGGCCTCACATATTCGCATAGTGGGGCTACAGATGTAAAAGGCCTTAGATTGAGCTCACAGACTGGAATATAGGAAAAACAGAAGTCCAGAAGAACAGAAGATTGATGCAAAGAGCCAAGATGGCGTTAGGACAGTTGAGGAAAGACTGAGTAGAAAGGTGTTTTTTTTTTTAATCTCATCCTCATGGCAATTGGGGCTGTTGCAATTCGGACAAAATCAAATCCACTGTTCACATTCGGATGAATGAGCTCTAATTGAATTTTGGGAGATTTGCTCAACTCTATTAGTAGTAGTATAAAATTGTGAATGTTCAGTGAAATTTTAGATTCATTATATGCTCATATCGTATTTATAATACAGTATATAAGTTCTGTAGAGCAGTAGAGTGGACTAATTCCTTACATGTACACAGAGATAAATAATAAAATTCTCATTGATATAAGCCACCACTAGAGGGAGCTTTGGAAATTACTGCTTATACAATAACCTTAATAATAGCACAGCATACAGTGAGCTCCTACATCATCCCATGTGGTGGATTTTAGCTGCCAGATCCTTATTATATAAAGTATGCACGTACCTGTCCATTGGCTTTTGTGTCATGATATTTCTGCCCTCATCCCCCACAAGTTAATAGATATTAATGTGGCGCCCCTGAGGGTTCGACCACCACAGGGATGCTGCACCTCTCTAATGGGGTGTAGTATCCCTCCTTCGAGGTAAGAACGGTGCAATGATCAGGACCTCACCTCCACATCCAACACCACACTTCTCCCACCAGAGGGGGCTAGTAAGCACCAGTGTGCTGCCCCTACTGGGAATTGGGAAACTGGGGAACCAAAAGTTAGGGGGAGCTATGTAGTGGGTGAGGGTGGAGGACTCACATTTAGTTTACACTTAATATTTCATATTTAATACACAGCCATCTTGGCTCATGGTTCTTTGATTGTGATCTCCATCCCTAAACATGGCTTCTGGGTGAACCTGCAGCGATGGAGACACGGCCCTCGTACCCTGGCCTTGGTTCGAGGGGCAGGTTCGAGTTAACATATGTCTCAACCCGGTCAAGGACCATGACCAAGAAGGCCCGGAGCTTAGGAGTGTAGCTCCACCGCAAAAGGATCCCAGGGGGATGCAGACGGAGCAGTATACGCCACCTGTCCTCGCTATTCTGATCTAGTGAGAGGGATTCCGGCTGCAAGAGGGGTACCGTCCCCCGACACCCGAGGATCCCACCGAGTAACAGACAGAGCGGAGCTGCCACCCGTACCCCTTTTCCTGAGCGTAGTCCAGAGGGAGACCCGGCCTATCTACACACACAGACAGGAGAGGACTCAATCTGAAGTCTAGGAACACTCTGGTGCGGGGTCCTGATTAAGCACTTGAATTACTCGAAGGTTGTCGGACCCCCATCTCTGGTGACCACAGAACTCCGTGAGGAGCAGGGAGAAACCTTGCAGCTGCACTCTCCATCGTGAGTAAAAACCCTGGAAGTCAACCCCTATGGCCTCCGGACTCTTTATTTCTGCACCGCACCGCGCAGCACCAGACATCCTACATTACAACTCCCTCCATCCTCGTCTTCTGCCCTGAGGCCCTGCTCCGCCTGTGGGGAGTAGTATCAATGTCGGCTGCCACAACATCCCGCCTCAGAGGACTGCAGCAGTGCTGGTGGCCTTCACCAGGTACCACAGGTGGCGTAGTCGATAGCAACCACTCAACCCTGATAGCCCTTACACCCTTTTTAATGTGACGGCCCTGGGCACGGAACGGGTCCAGGCCACGGCTGCACCCCACCAAAACATCTGACCCGGCTCCGAGTAACCCCCCATCTTCCCAGGGCAGGGCTGCGAGCGTCACATTAACACCTTCATGGGCATTTTTTTTTACTTAAATACATGTATTATGGCCTTTAAAAAAAATTTGCAATTGGGTTTTATTAAAAATGTTGCACCATTTGCCTTCTGTAGCCTCTGTGTATTGCAGGCTTGAAGTATGTGTTAACTAAAAGTGCATTTACAACAGCCAATTTTACAGCATTAAACGTCCACTGATCAGTAAATATTTACCAATTGGTGGCTATTTAATAGCTTATACACACAGGCCGACCGATCTTACGATGCTCACTGTACGATCAGTAATAAATCATTCAGTGCACATTGGCTGCCATTGACCTCGGCAGCACAGGTCCTGTTTACACATCACGATGCGCTGTTATGAATGATGATCTTTTATGCAAATCCAAAATTGTTTCACCTGACAAACGAGCGTTTTGCTCATTCATTGATGGTGATCGACAGCCTGTTTTGACTGCAAGATTATTGTGAAGCAAGTGTTCCTAGAAATAATCTTCCAGTTTAAATGGACCTTAACAATCCATCAGTCACTCAAACTGGGAGTTTGTAAATCTTTTATCTCTCTTTCACTGAGCTTCTCTCCGCTGACTTATGTACACATGAAAGTTCAGCTCAACTTTAATGTAGTTTGTGATCATAAATCAGCAAAGAGGAGTTCAGTGAAAGGCTAAGTTCACACGAGCATATGAAAAAATTGTCTTAAAATGGATGATTTTTCATTTGTATTGTCATCCGCAAGGCATTCGTTTTTATACATCAGAAGTTGATAAAATTTACAAGACTAAAGCGGTTTCTAATAAGAATTGCAATGTATCCATAAAAATTGGATGCAGAACGGTTGATCCGCGTGGGATCTGATTTGTTTTGCACACCCATAGACTGGAACGGGCTAATTTCATCCTACGGAAGAGATTAGTGCATGCTGCAATCTTTCTCATGTGGACTTTCGGTCCGTGTAAAAAAACAGCCCGAATGAATAACATTGGATATAGTGCTGTCCATGTGAAGTCAGTTTTTTCCACAGATAGTACTCAGCCCAAAAATACTGTCATGTGAACACACACCAAGACAGATAAAAGAGTTACAAACTCTCGATTAGAACTAGCTCACCAATGGATTCTTAGTTATTCTTATTCTGCCAGCAATAAGCAGTGAACAAATAACCTTAAAGGTGAAACATTTTTAAAATGTAAAAACGATTTCTGTCCAAAATGCCACCTACAACAATGCTTGACCCACACTGAAATCCCAGCTCATGATTATGTCTGAATGCAGTTTGGCAGACAAGAGAGCAGGAGCAGAGACCAAAACCCGTTCTCACTTCTTGTATTCTGTTTCAGAGCCTCTGTTGTTAGAGACAGATTACACTTCACAACAGGCAGTGGCAGCAAGTTAGAAAGGAAACACCTAGTAGCTGGAACTTTGGAGTAATTTTTCATGCTGAAAACATAATTTTGGAGTAGATAAAGTAACTTCATCATCAGATGAGTTTGATTTTGGTGAAGAATCTGTAACTATTTATTTCCATGCAGGGAATTTGGACCTTTATTTTAAAACCATATTTTAAGTTTCCTACCAAGATATGCACTGAATTGTATGAGGACCATAGCAGAAGCCACCCTAGAGTATGTGGGCCCTTTTCCTTGTTGTTCATATGCCCTGATAGATTATATGGACAAGAATTGTGAAGATAAGTTCTTTAGAGGATAAAACCCAAAATAGAAACAAAATAACCATATACCTGCTGTAAGTAAATAAGTAAAAGCAATAGTGCATATAAGTAGCATTGGGTACTTAGTAAACACTGTTTTTGGTAAAAAAAAAAAAAAGTCAAAAGCCATCCCACCAGCAGTAAGGTGTACCCAAATTCGGGATTTCCCTACCCTCTAATATTAAAACCTTACCTGTGGCATAGTGACATCCTGTGTGAATAAGGGCTGAGCAAGACCAGGAACCAAACACGGACATAAAGCTAGTGAAGAGCTTTTTAAAGCCATGGCCCCAATATTAGTATTTGGTCAGTATTCGGTCAGTATTTTTTCTCAGGAGTGGAAGCCAAAACCAGGAGTGGGTGATAAATCCAGAATTGGTGACTTGCTTCTATTATACCTTTTCTCTGATTGTTCCTCACCTGGTTTTGGCTCCCAGTCTTGAGAAAAAATACTGACCGAACACTGACCGAATGCTGATAGTGGGGCCATGGCCTAAATGTAATATCCAGCTCAAAGGAAGGGAGGCCACACCCTTAACTGCACTAAATGCAGAAACCTAAAGCTAAACCGAAAAAAAAATGAACTGGAGTAAAAAAATAAACTGGAGTATAAGTTGGTATGCATGCAAAATAGGAGCATGTTCACACTTGGCCATCAAACAGACAAAATCAAAGACAGAAACAAAATAAACAAATACCCTGCTGTAAGAAAATAAGTAAAAGCAATAGTGCATAAAAATAACATTGGGTACTTAGTAAACACCATTTTTGAACACAAAGAGCGTATGAGCCTTCCCACCAACGTTAAGGTGAACCCAAATTTGGGATGATCCTAAGCTCTAAGGATAACCTTTACAGGATAATCAAAGTCTGATGCAGTGAGAAAAGAAATGTATCATACATGCTATCTATAATAACTATCATTATATCTAGACTGAATAGTGAGAAGTCTCATCCTATAAAAATTCACCGAAACGGAAAATCTTGGAGTTGGTGCGAAAACTATTAAGATACCAACTTCCACTGAAAATGCTCAAAATCTATGCAAGTATTATCATCAAGAGCATATCACTTTCTTTGTAATTGCTTATTGATACTGAAGAAGAAAAGTGCTTAGGATAATGAATCTCTTAAGATAAAACCACTGCAGCAAAGAAATAAGTAAAGTTGTGAAGATCGTGAGACCAGTGCATGCGGTTGACACCATGCTGTCCTGGTGCCGCTCCCTGTGTGTGCACGCTTCACTTTCAGGAAGCAGGTAGCATGTGTTTCTGATCTAAACCCAAGGAGGGAGAATTTGGCCTTTTCTCCTATATCTGCTGCTTTCTATTACATCTCTCTCAGCCTTAATGTGCAGGGACAGGTGCGATGGGCTTCAAAAGAGCGTAATCATATTTTAAATGGAAGCGAATCGCGCGCATTAGATGCAAATTACCCAAGTATAGAAGGACAATCACTATTGGTTAGGGACTGACACCTCTTCTCCCAGAGCTTTTCCCAAATGCCACAACTCGTTTACTTGCCCGCCGCAGAAAGCTTCTAATTATGAGGCGGCCGACTGCGACCTGCAGAGGAATATTGCATCCAGGCAGACGCTCTATTTATCTTACTGATAATGTGCCCTACACCCGTACTGAAATACATTCATGTACCTATAGAGAGTAATGAGCCATGGAACAAAGGACTCAACCATGGGCATGCACGGTGAGACGAATGTTTCTCCGCTGCCCCTTCAAATAGGTTTTATATTTTATTATAAGGGATTGACTAGGAAATCAGATTACTTTTCTTATAAAATGCTCAGATTGGTTTAAAAAGTTAAAAGAAGGCATAGTCACCTTACTGACCCTCTGCCATTCCCATTCTGACACTGCCTAGTCATCTCGCCAGTCTTTACTTCCTGCTGCAATGATTACTTCCTGTCAAAGGGACATGTGACCGCTGCAGACAGTTACTAGCTGTAGTTGATCAGAGCAGTGATTGGCAGCAATGGTCTTATGATATCATCACTGTGGCAGGAGGCTAGTGACTAGTAACTGGGCAATGTCAAAACAGGAGCAGAAGGGGATCAATGAGTTGAGTCTGGTTGCTTTAATTTTGTAATAAAAAATACTTCTCGGAAAACTTCTTAAAGAACTGAAACAAAACGGAATAGTCAGTTAATTTGTATCTAAAAACATTTTCAACTTATTTCATTGGCGTATCCAAACGTATGATGTACCATGCTGAAAATAACACAGCAACACAGATCTCTGAAGAATCCCGGAATTTATGGTGTATCACTAGACTATGCCTCCAACCTGCAATTGGTAAAGGTCCACAGATGTCATCATCTCCTCATCATATCCTCGCAAAGGCGACATGGTTGGCCTATTACAGTTAATGGTCTGAATGTTGATATGATCATTTAGTCCAATATAGATTTCTTTTTGCCTGCATCACATGAACAAATGGTGGCTCAGTGGTTAGCACTGTTGCTTTGCAGAGCTGGGGTCCTGAGATTAGCAGTTGAATAAGCAAAAGCTATTTTCAGCACCAAAAAAAGTGCCACTAATTGTCTCACATAGTTACCGGGTACAAGCAAATATTCAAGCATTTAAACGTGGCACAATTTATACTGCAAGAGTTTGTTAAGCTCAAAAATGTGAAGATATTGGAGAACGGTGCAAAAATGTTGCTCTGTAGTGCTCTTGGAGATGTGTTATAATTCAGTGCTAAATTATAGAAATAACCCCCTCAGTTACTTGATAATAGAGCGGCAGACATTGCATCTCTTTTGGAGTACCCTGAGGAAACGTCCATACACTAGAGGTGTTATCCATGTAGATCGAAGACTAACCAAGGTACCAACGGGAATCGCAAGATCAAGACAATGTATAAAATCCCTTATGATCGTAAAATAATTACAAAAAAGTGAAGAGATATAAAAGAATACTAAATGAAAAGGTGGAACATAATAATAGAATTTACAATTTAAATTTAAATTTTAAGATTGTAAAAAATAATGAAGGATTTAAAACTGGACTTGACAAAGTCATTGATAGATCCTTCTAGTACTTAAGATTTCAGATCTTGAAAACGGCAATTAAAACTGCTTAGACGCAAAATCTTAAGATGCCTTATTGCAGAATGCAATCTGGAGTCAGGAGCCTGAGTCACTAAAGTGCTTAAGTTATCTGAATCACAGGACAAATGAGAGCTGACAGATCGGTCTCACAAGGCCTAGTTCAGTAATACTGTTTGATCAAACGGTGCAGTCCCACTTAGGGCCAAATTGAACTAATGGCAGCTATTTCCAAAGTCCATGTTTTTTACCAGGGAGAAAACTTGCTTTGATATTTCTCTATTTCTGCTGTTAATCCCTTTTATTTCTTAACCGATCCTTCTTTCAAGATCAATGGTAAGTCAAGGGGTAAGAGATGTGCGTATTTTTGGCTTGGTCATATCTTGGTTTACAATCAGTTTGTGTGACTACCTTAGGTCTGATCAGGATTCTGCACCTATGTGATAAATGTATTTTCATTTTGATAACTTAACTGTCCCCATCTCTTACTAAGATAATCATTTAATGTCCGAAGTCATGTGGAAGTGAATTATCTTCATATTGAAGCTGTAGAACTCTAAAGGTCACACTGTGTGAAGTTCTGCCATCCATAATGTCAAGTCACAAGAACAACTGAGACCCCTGATGTACATCTGCTGAGTAATATACAACTCATACAAAGTGAAAAAGATGCAATTTGATGCAAAAAGTGTTATCACATAAAGACATTCACAGTTTAATACCATAATTTCCAAAGAGAGATGACAACAAACTCATGTGTATGGATAAGTTGAGCGCTGTTCCACCAAACCATTTTAGAATAGGGGCGCACATGTCTTAGTCACAACGTCACAGGGCCAATAGCAGAAAAAGACATCACGTCTGAAACATTGCATTTTCATTTAAAAAGCAAAGATTCTTAAACGCTACGTATTACAATTAGATCCCAGAGTTGTCTGGTCATTATTGATGATTGCCATTAATGGCATGATGGACACTTTTTTATTTAACATTTTGGATGAGACATACTCAACTTGATGTAAGAGCAGAGCACCATTGAATGATATATACCCCGATTACCAATAACATTAAAATCACTAACTGGTGAAAAGAAAAATGTCAACAACTTTGACAAGGACCAAATTGTGATCGCTAGATGGTAGACCACTGGCTCATAGCATCATCAAAATAGCAGGTGTTGTGTTGAGTTTCTGGCATTCAGTGGTTAGTACGTACAATTGGTCGTCCCAAAAAGACAAGTGATCTGGGAACTGGTGTCAGGATTATGGGTGCCCAAGGATAATTGATCAACATATTCCGTTTCCAATCCCACATACAAAAGACTATAGTACAAATACCTAAAAATGTTAATGCTGGCTATGATAGAAAGGTATGAGAAAACACAATGAACCACAATTCGTTGCGAATTAGGCTCCATAGCTGCAGACTGTCAAAGTGACCTTGATTGTCCACTGCCAAAAGCACCTACAATTGGCATGCGAGCCTCAAAACAGCATCATAGAGTAATGGAAGAAGGTGGATCAGTCTGATAAATCACATTATCCTGTACATCAGGTGGACGGACATGTGGGTATGTAGGTGTTGCTTACCTCAATAATAGATGACATGAGAAAAGTGGTAGTGTAATGGCCTGGGCCATCTTCTGCTGGGAGACTTTGGGTCCCTGCATTCATGTAGATTTTACTTTGGCATGTACCACCTACCTATTCCCTAAAGATTGATACATACCAAGTACATCCCTTCATGATAACGGTATTCCCTAAGTGCAATGATCTCTTTCAACAGGATTATTGTCCCAGTTGTCCTTCAAAAGATTTTCAGGAAAGTTCAGAGTGACAATTTGGCTTCCTAATTCCCCAGAAGTTATTTCAGTTGGGCATCTGTATGAAAAGCAAGTCCAATTCGTGGAGGCCAAATTCTACAGGATTCAAAGGATCTTCTGACAATTTCTTATTGCCATAAAATGCAGGATACCTTCAGAGGTCTTGTAGAGTGATAGACCTTAGGACCTAAGGTATATCGGGTGTTAGATTTTTGGAGCCACTTTTTCTTTTCTTCTCTCCAGGGATAAGTAGCACATCAGAGGGTCAATGCGCCTCTCTTTATAGTCCTACTGTAAATGGTGTAAATTAGAGGGTGAACTGAGAAAGTCTTAAGCCATATTTTTCCGTTGTACTGTATATGAGAAGTTTTATTGTAAAGTCTTTACCTTATGGCATAATCGCATCGTGAGCATAGGTTTACTCCTTATAAATAATAGTTAGCAATCTGTAAGAACTCATTTTGCCATTAATCCTTAAAAAAAGGCAAAGAAGTCTCCACATGAGGTTATTACTTAGAACATTTTTACTTTATCGTCTATTGCACCATTTTCTGTCAGCCTTATAACGTGAATTTCCACCAGTGTGATTAATTGTCTCAAGGCATTGAGAAATAGCAGAGAACAAGGCATGCAGCCTGTCAAGGGCTGATTAAGATGTGTTGGTAAATATGATTAATAAGGCTGAACGAGTGGGGTGTGCAGTAAACAAGGAATAACCAGATGGCAAATAGTTTCCCTGCGAACCGTGGAAAATAGTGAGAGGAAAATCATTTCCATTATATAGAGAGAAGAAACTGTGTTAGATCGTAGGAGAGATGGAGGCAACTATATCCAAACTGTTACTACGAGAGGTTTTGTGTCTATAGACTTCCCAATTTGAGACTTTATAGATATGTAAGTGCAACAAGGGTTGGATTTTCTTGTGATGGACGTTGTTACAGTATCTCTGCCTTAATCTAGTCTCTGCTCATTTATTAGTACCATGTGTTTGAGGAGTTGAAAGCTTCTTCTTCTACCAGATCTGTAGAGTTTCATCTCATGGTGAGTTCAGAGTTTGATATAGATGATATTGGGTCCCAAACTTCAACCTCAAGTTTGAGGAGGGGTAAAACTAGATAGTGTTTAAAAATAATGTATGTCCTCTCGCATAGATCATTTCAATGGAAAAAAGGGTTTTTCAAGGAACCGACTTAACCTTTATTAGTCATAGTAATAGAAAGATAACATTTCAGCCTTTTCAACCAATGTCTTTAAAAATGCCCAACAAGGCTGAAACAATGCATTTTTATTTTAAACCTTAATAAGGGTTAAGTATCACCTAGGTGCCTTGGAAGCCCTTCTTCTATGAGTTTGCAAGGCCATAGAAGGTGCCACATCGCACCAAGAGAAGCATGGATCTAAAGGGGAAAGAAAGCTAAAGCCGTGTAGTGCAAACAAATTATATTGCTCTTTAACATTATGTCAATGGGAAGAAATCTAATTAATTAAAAGAAACCTGACAAGAGATTTGTGCTGCCCAAACTACAGCCAACAAGAATCAGACACTAGATGGTATTGCAGTCGTATAGGTTTTACTTTGAAATGAGACATTGTTTCAGAGAAAACATTTTGAAAAGCTAGCCAACAACAATGCATCTTCGAATGACTGGTCCCAGAGGCTGTACTTGTTGGCTTTCCCCGACCTGCTCCTCTAGATGGCATGTTTCTCCCTATTCACGCAACACATTTAGTGGGCACCGCTCAATGATTAGCTATAAAAAAAAATTTTGTTTTTTACAAAGGGGTGCTACAGTAAACCCACGCTGGGAATCAATTGGTATACAGAAGAGAAAGGGGCATAGGGAAAACAAAGACCATGCACTCCCAAATGTAATGCAAAATATCAAAAAGTTTTTATTAATAATACATCAACAACACACAAACAACCATGTTTTTTTAAAAACACTTAAAACACAACCTGTGTAGAAAATATTCAGATACAAGAGGTATGGGAAAATAACCCAGCAATGCAGAAAACCTCTAAACTTTGTAGGTACTGTGAAAAGTCAAGTATTTATTGAGTCCAGATAGAAAACAATACCTTAGGTCACTGACCACTGGATCAATATATTAATAAAACATCAATATTTGCGGTAAAAACCGTGACCTTGGCAGATGAAAGCATTATATATAGGATCAATGCATATAGTTACCTGCAAAGTGAGTGGACCCAACGCATATCGCTGCTCACCAGCAGCATGTGACCATTGTCAGGTGTAATGAATGAGAGGGAGAAGGCAGGCATTTGGAGTCCTGGTACAGGTAAACGTACCAGGACACAAACCGCACAGTATAGATAAACTGCCATAAAGGTAGTAGCGGTGTGAATAAACCGCCATAGAAATAGCAGCCGGAAGTGCCATACATTCCGCCGTGTATCGCGGTGGAACGCAAAAGGTAGCAGCTAGCCGCAGCGAAGCGCAAGCCAAGTGGCATGATAAGTAGAACCGCGGTTCAGTATAATGGAGAAGAAAAGGAAAAGAGAGGGGGATGGCGCGTCAGCCAGATAAGCAAAGAATGTGTATACATGGCATTTATAAAGTAGAAAAAAAACAAACAAAAAAAAACATCCCTGCAAAAAATAAGGAATAAAAATAAGAAAATCAAAAGTAAACAATGAAAAATCATGTAAAAATAAAATAAATGACAAAGGAAGAAATGTGATGAAACATAAAACACATACAAAAAAACAATATAAGAAATATAAAATATATAAAGAAACACACCCATAGTGTGAGTATAAATGAATTCCCCAAAAGAGAAAAACTCAACAACACAAACATAACAAGTGTATACCTACCATCGGGAACCAAAAAGAAATTAAAACTCAATCAACTGATTTGATAAATCAGATGCAACAGAAGGGGGTTAGACTGTCAAGAAAAATATATATTAAACAAAAAAAATAACTTTTGAAAAAAATTTCCCTCTTTCTTTTTTTTTTTCCCTCCCTTTTCTCTCTTTTTTTTCTCCTTCCCTTTTCCTTTCCCTTTGAAAAGTTACCATTTAGCAAACAAGTAATGTATATAGAATACATGAAAAAAGATAAATGGTCAAATAGCCCAAGAAGGAAACCAGAGAACATCTAATTAAGATACCCCATGAATGACAGGTCCTCATTGATTCCCTTAGGGCAACAGTATCAAACGAGAAAATCCATCTGGACTCCAATCTCAACAGATCATTAGTATAATCCATTTTACGGAAGTTGGGCTGGATTTTCTGCAGACTTATTACATGAAGATGTTTAGGATTAGCCGAATGAAAGTGCAAAAAATGTGATGCTACAGACGTGATTACCCGACCTTTTCTTAGATCCTGCTCTGCCAGATTAATATTAGAAATATGTTGTTGTACCCTTTTCCGTAGCTGTTGGGAAGTTTGCCCCATATATATCTTGGGACACGAACATCTCAAAGCATAAATTACATTCGATGTTCTACAGTTGATATAATCCCTCAGGGGATACTGTTGATTGTCCCCTGGGTTTGTCAGAGTGGGTCCTGACAAGATATGTGGACACACAGAGCAATCACCACATGGGAAGGTACCCCTAAGACGTGTCCCTCCAGAAGTGTTATATGTGGGGCGTGTGTAGTGGCTCCTTACAAGTTTGTCCGTAAGACTGGGCGCACGTCTAGCCATCAAAAGTGGTCGCTCAGGTATCAAACCTGATACGCATTTATTTGTTCTCAGGATATCCCAGTGTCTACAAAAAAGTTTATTAAGTTGACTCCATTGGTTTTTAAACTGTGCGATGAATCTGATTTGATTATCGTCCGATTTAGCATGGGACTGCAACAAAGTTTCACGAGGTTTAGCCATGATCTTCTGATGAGCCCTAGAGACCACGACCTTGGGGTAACCCTGTTGATGGAATCTCATGGACAAGTCTCTGGCCTCATTTCTATAATCATCATGGATGGTGCAGTTCCTCTTGATCCTTGAAAATTGTCCAATAGGTATCCCATTCTTTAGACTCCGAGGATGGAAGCTATTATAGTGTAGGAGACTGTTGGTTGCCGTCACTTTTCGATACAGTTTAGTCGTAAGAAATTTGTCCTTTACTTTAATCTCCAAATCTAAAAAGTTGACTGAAACAGAGGATATTTGATAAGTCAAATGAATATTTAAATTATTATTATTTAACTCCTCAATGAATGTCAGTGCTTCCAGCTCAGTGCCGGTCCAGATGACAAGGATGTCATCTATGAACCGAAGCCATCTAAAAATATATTTACGAAAACCCATCGAGGGGTACACGTGCTCACCCTCCCACCAACCCATGAAGAGGTTGGCAAAGGAAGGCGCACACGTCCACACACCGCGGTACGAGACACCTGACGGTAAAAATTTTAGTCGAAGACAAAATAATTATGCGTTAGTACAAAATTCAAGAGATCAACAATGAAAATACTATGCGCATGATTACCTCCATAGGTGGAGTTAAAAAAGTGTAGCACTGCTGTTAGTCCATCCTGATGTCTAATATTCGAGTAAAGGGATTCCACATCTATGGTTATCAAGAATACCTGGTTGGGCAGGGTAAGAGAGTCCAGGATCTGGATCAAGTGTGATGAGTCTCTAAGATAAGATGGTAGATTAGATACAAACGGTTGCAAGAAGTAGTCCACATAAATACACGCCCTCTCACTGACACTGCCGATACCAGCTACGATAGGCCTTCCTGGGGGACATTCCAAGTTCTTGTGGACTTTTGGCAAGATACAAAAAGTAGGTACAATAGGTTTTTTCACAAACATATATTCCTTTTCTTGCTTAGTAATAATACCCACACTAAGTGCCCTCAACAGTAAATTTTCCAATTTAGATGAAAAAAACAGTGTGGGATCAGAGGGAAGTTTGTGATAATAATTGAAATTGTTCAATTGCCTATGTACCTCAGAGATATACATATCCCTGGGCCACAGTACAATATTGCCTCCCTTGTCGGCCTCTTTAATCAGAAAATCCTGATTCTTTTGTAGGTCACTAAGGGCCCATCTTTCCTGGGATGATAAATTCTGATGAGTGGTAACATTGGCGGAGAGTCCCTTAATCTCGTTTTTCATAACTTCAAAAAACGTAGGTTTTTTTTTGTTGTTTTATATATATTTTTCTTGACAGTCTAACCCCCTTCTGTTGCATCTGATTTATCAAATCAGTTGATTGAGTTTTAATTTCTTTTTGGTTCCCGATGGTAGGTATACACTTGTTATGTTTGTGTTGTTGAGTTTTTCTCTTTTGGGGAATTCATTTATACTCACACTATGGGTGTGTTTCTTTATATATTTTTTATTTCTTGTTTTTTTCTGTGTGTTTTATGTTTCATCACATTTCTTCCTTTGTCATTTATTTGATTTTTACATGATTTTTCATTGTTTATTTTTGATTTTCTTATTTTTATTCCTTATTTTTTGCAGGGATGTTTTTTTTTCTACTTTAGAAATGCCGTGTATACACATTCTTTGCTTATCTGGCGGACACGCCATCCCCCTCTCTTTTCCTTTTCTTCTCCATTATACTGAACCGCGGTGCTACTTATCATGCCGCTTGGCTTGCGTTTCGCTGCGGCTAGCGGCTAACCTATTAAGGTGCCCCCTATTGGTTTTATATGCACAACACCAGACCTCAGAACAAAAACCTGTCTGGTGTGGCACAAGTGGAGGTCCAACTTGGGATCGCCATGCCCTGCAGCCACCCCAGGGCCTACATTGAGGGTTTGCTTTGGACAGGTCCCTCATGCTGCTGAACTTGCACTTATATAATATTTTCTACTATTTTCTATGTATACAATGTTTTTATATTTATCACATATAACCTGCAACGTTTAAGAAAAGTGCCTCCCATAAAGGGAAGATTGTTATGTTTAAAATTTTTGAATGTCTGAAATATACCATGTCTTTGCTCTATTGCAGCCCGCGGACGTGCTGTGTTTCACCAGGGGGGAATGTGGCACCCCTGAGGGTTCAGTCGCCACAGGGGTACTGCACCTCAGAATGAGGAGTGGTATCTCTTTTCCCAGGTAAGGATGGAGTGCTACACAGGACCCCAACCACACACTCAACACTACACCACTCCAGTTCTGAAGGGGGCCTAAAGCACCATAGTGCTGCCCCGGGCCTGAATGGAGGAGTTGGGGGGAACCAAAGTTAGGGGGCTCCACAGGTGAAAGGATCTCAGGGGGTGCAGACGGAGCGTAGTTGCCACCTGCATACCTTAATTTAGCCCAGCCAGAGAGACCCTGTCGCAAGAGGAGGTACCGGTCCCCGATTATCTGACTTTGCACTTCACGTCTCTGTCGGAATAGTCCGGAGGCTTATGTGGATCCCAGGGGGATACAGACGGAGCGGAGTTGCCACCTGTATGCCCTAATCTGAGTTTATCCAGAGGGACCCGGCCTTACGCCACGTTCTCACCACAAGTCACCAAAAAGGGCACTCAGTCGGTCTGGGAACTACACGTTACCCACAAGGGACATCGCAGTACCCGTACGGGACTCAGTTGGGGACACTTGGTGGGAGAAGTTCAACAAGAGAGGAACACACAAGAGAATGCCAAGAGTGTGCAAAGCAGTCATCAAAGCAAAAGGTGGCTACTTTGAAGAACCAAGAATATAAGACATATTTTCAGTTGTTTCACACTTTTTTGTTAAGTATATAATTCCACATGTGTTAATTCATAGTTTTGATGCCTTCAGTGTGAATGTACAATTTTCATAGTCATGAAAATACAGAAAAATCTTTAAATGAGAAGGGGTGTCCAAACTTTTGGTCTGTACTGTATATATATATAATGAATTAGTCATTAGTCAATTGTCAGGTTTTGCTAATGTATGCTGCACCATAATATCAGAATATATGTCGTATAAATCAATACAGTGGTTAATGGGAGACAATTGCTAGGTAGTGGCTCTGCTATAGAAAGCATTTATAGAATAATTTTCTTGCAGAGGTGGAAAAGAACAATACATAAAAATGTTAAAAGCCACTAGAAATTATAAGGTTGGAAATAAATTAATGTCAAGTGTTTCATAACGTTTGAACTATCATTATTTGATCAGATATTTTCAGTGTGTGGCACGGCTGTCATAGTCTACATTATGTGATTTTCTAAGACGTCCTAGATGAAAGTACTGGGTAGGTAATAAGGTACTGAGTAGCACGAGTCCCTGATCTGCATACAGAAGAATACGTACTGATGGCGATGACTGCTCCGTGCTTAAAGAGATGGCTTTTTATCATTCAATCAACTGATTTGTACATGCCATTCTACAGATTAATAAATGTCTTATGCTTCACTCCTGGCTCGTCTTAGTACTTTTGAGTAAAGATTTTACAGCATCTAGTGTATATTGTTGATTTGTGATGTCCTTGGATGAATTTGTATCTGCAAAAGCAGTTGTAGGATATATCACAATCATCCATGAATGTCATATCCAAGGGCAGATAAACTATTCCTAAATGATTGAAAACCTTGTATGAAAAGCATATAGTCATACAAAAAGTGTAGTAAATGTGCCACAGTCATCCCGGCCGTGAATTACTGCTGGAGTTGATAGTGAACCTACTGTAGCTATTGTATCCACCATACAAGGTACGGTATGACAGCAGTAATTGTTTTTATCTATAAAACAAAAGTGAGAACGCGGCACAAAGTTATGAGCCATGAATCATGGTCGGTGGATGAGTTCATACTTTTACCGTAGTTTCAGAGTCTACTGATGCTCACAAGTGAGGAATGGTAAAATGGAAGGTTTATTGAACCGAATATGATCTTTTCTATTTATGATAATAGATGTGTTGGCTTTTTCTTAGGGAATGCCTACAGACTACTTTTTTAGCTGGTTATTGTACAGGTAATGTCCTAAGAGCCACCATCCTACAGATGACTCGAAGCTCATACCCACACTTATACCAAGCTTTGCTACAAGCCTTAACTGCACCTCTGCCCCAATGCAAAATTTGTAATGGTCCATTTAGATGAGCCGATTGCGCCCATTAAATGACCACAGATAGGTTACATATAAACTGATCTACAGTCCTTTAATAGCCTGTTTTGACAACAACTTGAATTCTATGTTCACAGAATGATCGCTAACAGAATATTATATTCGGCAGCACATCTGGTGTTTACACAGGATGATGTGCTGCCGAGAATAATGATTTTAATGCCAGCATGAACAATCCAATCACCTAATGAATCAGCGTTTTGCTTGTTTGCCGGATGAATGCCGGAATGTTTACACAAGCCAATAATTTGCAAACAAGTGTTAGCCTTAGAAGGGCCCCCAAACTATCAAAAGTCAATTGAAGATCTGCCCAACCTTATCTTTCATCATTCTTTTCTGTGAATTTCGATAAGGACTCAATTTGTCACTATAGAAATTCAATGCAATATCGTGATATGCTAGGCAAACCCCTGGTTGGCTGCATGTGGACATGTGTAGCAGAGATGTTTCCCAGCATCAATGTATATGACAATATACATGTTTTTTTAAAGGCTGGTCAATTCTCACCACTTATATTGTGATATCGTGAGCCAAAAAGTAAAGTACAGATGGACCCTTAAGACCTGCAACTTCTACATCCTTCTGCATCCCAATCTGAAGCATCCTTCTATGATGAAGACTGATAATATTGCCGATATATAAATTCATGTTATCTTGCCTGATAATAATGATAACTAGCCATGTATATTGGTCTGATTTGAAATTTTATGGTGTCCAGATTGCAAATTTTGACCATATGTGTTGGGTACTGATATCCCCTTGTACCCAAAGCAGCAATGGTTTATGCTCCTACCATGCTCTGCTGTAGCTCCAAATTACCATATGGTCATAATGTTCTTTGTAAAATGAAAAACACTGATATTTTATACAATAATCAACATTAATTTCTGCTATATTTCCAGCCACCAAATGTAATGGCTTTGTCAGGTTGTGTATATTGGCCTGTCCATTGTCCGGATTGGTTTTCAGTATGATGGGCAAATGTGAAGACACAGTTGTGATAGATTGTTCTCTAACAGCATCTAAAAATGTAAGCGTGGTCAATTGAAAATGTCCTAATGTACCATATTTTATTTAAAAAAATGCTAAATTATTAACTTTTTCTACTATTTGATGTGTTTAAAAACTCATCGATTGGAGACAAAAGCAGCAAGAGAATTTCTATTTATCTTTATAACACTCAAGTTATTAGTTGGAAAAATATACATTTTGCTAATTTACAATTTGAGCAACATTTCATGAAGTTGGTCTAAATGTTGCAATGTTGCTGTTCTTCTAACAGGGTTTGAAATCTATATTATGTAGCTATCATCAATTCTGAAATAGCTATTAATGGCCACAAAGGCCCAGAACAGCTCTCTAGTAATGGGGCCTAGCCAATAAGATGGTCCCTTACCGGATGGTTCGAGGTAGTGTGAACCTTCGAAAAAAAGATTCACGACCAGGAGCCTAAGATTGCCAACCCAACGATACTTGGGAAAACCAGGATCTCAACTCTCTGTGCACTGAAAAATCCATTAAAGATGTGATTTGTTGAGGGAGGCTCTGCCACCGTCTCCGCACACAGCCACTTCCTCTTTCTTTATGACCTCGTAAAGTCCCAGCCGAGAGGCCAATTTGGAAAACAAACGGCTTGGGGTTGACAGGTAATTAGATCCGGGGGACATATTACAAGCCTTTGAATATCAATGGACTCTGAACACTTTAGCACATCTTCAGCAGTATAAAGGCAGAGCAGGTAATACTGAACAGCATTAACAATGTTTCCTAGAAAATATCATGGTACCAAACAGCCTGAATTTGTAGACTCAATTTCCCATTGCGTTGAAGTCTTCTACTCAGCACAATCTGGTAACGTAACTCCACGTTTTATGGTTACAGCATTATTTCTTAATGGGATCCTGGAGAATTTGCTTGGGACAAGGTGAATAGATAGCCCAGCTTTTAAGGAAAGAGATGTAAAGATGTGTATATTCTTAATTGGTCTCTCAATAGTCTGAATTAGGTTGACACCTATATAAGATGTCTAAGAGCAAAGAACTTACTAAGAATCTAATCGTCAAAAGGCTTCTAGTTGGCTTTAGTTAAGACGCCCATTTCAAAAGTCCCATGTAAGACTCTCTGACTACCAGAAAATTTCTGGAGGATTACGAACCTAAATTATATTATGAGTGAACCAATTACTTTTGTTTCTATGACACAAGACATGAGTACTCATAAAATTATTTGTACATATTGCTCCATCATAATTTAAAAAGTCATATAACACAGATGCAACTAGCTATGTATGATCATTAAATTAAAAAGCAGATATTTTGTTAGTGATGTCCTCAAAGACCAACTCTTTAAGAAGACCCCTGATTTAGACCAGATTCTTATATTCCTATATTATATTAATATATTAAACCATGAGCCATTATAGATCAAAAATAATTAACCTTTTTAGATTAAAGTTGTATAAGTTTAAGAATGTGACCCTCTACAGCCCATGATGTCTACAGTCCAAAATTATAGCTCTTGGACTATCATTAATTGATAGTCCAATTAATTAATGATATTTATTAATTAATTCAATAATGAATTTTTAGGTCTGTGAGTGGCTGTTTCCATCAGTATTTTGCACCTGTGCTGCCCCTGCCTTTATAATGGGGGTTTGCTCCATCTTGCTAGTGCATTTTTTAATCTAATTTGGTGTTTGTAAGGCTGTTTTTCTTCTTGGTATGTTTTTTGAATTCATGTCCTTTGCGAGCCATTTTTGATTTTAGTGTTAGGACTCGCAAGTGTGAGAACCCTTGACGTGATTTGCGAGCTTGTGTATTTTGCCCAAAACATCAACCAATACCTTATGTAATGTGTTTATAGCATACATTATTTTTAATTGCACATTTTTCCATTTTTATGAAGGATGCAACCAAACCCTTTAGTGTTGGTTGGGTGAATAGGAAGTCTGTCTTGGGGGTGCACTTATATAGTGATGGACAGCCCACCTGATCTAATAATATGGGCGCCATTAATAGGCTGTAAGCCAGACACTGCATCACATGTACCTATGTGACCGGCGTCCTATGCAAGCCTCATCTGTGTGCATTTTTTACTAGGCTGCCACCCCCACCATGAATTGGTAGGTCTGTGAGTGGTTGCTCCATCAATATTTTGCACCTGTGTTGCCCCCACCTTTATCATGGGGTCTGATGCATCCTGCTAGTGTATTGGTAATCTAACCTGGTGTTGGTAACGCTGTTTTTCTTTCTGGCATGTTTCAAGAAATTTGATTTGCATCAAAGTTTTTTTTTAATACGAATCTAATATTTTCTGTTATGCTTGGTTCACCTGAGATCCTAGAGAAAAATAAACATCGGGGGGAAAAAAATTTTACTTTGCCAGTCACCTGTCCCACTGCTGCAGTCCCCATCTGATTCTCTGTGTGTGTGGTCTTCTAAGCAGGTTCTTCGGCTCTTCCATCATCTTCTTTCGTTCGGTCCCATAAGTATACTTTAGATGTTATGACATACATTACGATGAAGCAAATGACAAAAAATTGGTATAAAGGAATTTTTTTTTTTTAACAGCCTTAAACAGATTTGCTCTTCTCTAATTGTTGTCCTCGCCACTATGAATCTGTACTGAGATCTACTGACTTCATGTTTCATTCTTTTCCCATTTATAAACTACATCCTACAAATGGTGTCATAGTTGTCCAACTACCCTTTGTCCCTTAAGATAAAGATAGTTATCTGGATTACCTGCAGTTCTACGGAAAATTACTGAAAAATGTATATCATAAACAGATACAATTTGGATAATTATGCATTAATGGTTCTATAAAATCTTATGGCTGTTCAATATTACCTTGCGAAAGTAATACAGCAGCAAAAACGATTCAATAGAAAGTATTTCATCCTGTTCAAAAGTTACAATGTAAAACTGCATTTTGTTTCCTTTGTAAAGAGTATTCCCATTCTAAACATTATGATATATCCACTATTTGCCATAAGGGCCCATCAGGGTGTGTCCCAACTCCTCACTTGCCTTCAGTTACAGTTACATTGCTATTAAGGTTGAAAAAAGTGACAGGTCCATTGAGTTCAACCTAAAAAGCGTGTTTACCCAGAGGAGGGCAAAAACCCCATACCTAAATGTCCCATAGTAGAGCCTTGGTTTGGCTCTTTCCATAACTGCCACAGACTTCAATGGAGATAGCTGCACACAAGCTCCGACAACTGTCCATTGATGTTAGTGGGATATGTAGATGGTGAGGGACAAAAGACACTTTGGTGAATATCCAAAAAAGGGTATAGGATGATGACCTAAATTTACCCACTATATACTTCCAGAATTGCCTATGCCATAACTGGCATCTGGATCATTTAGAAGTGTCAATTTCAGCCCATCAATCTACCTTAAGGAGTAATTCTGCTCTTATTTACTGGCCTCTTTACAAAAGATGATGAACAATAAATTGAAAAAAAAAAACATGCAAGCTCTGTCAGGCTGAGCATGCATGTCTGAAAATAAATCTTTAGCCCAGCCAGATAGATATAGCATAAAATCTTCTTTATTGAATATTGAGAAAAACATGGAGCCTATGACGCGCCCCCTGGGCCTAGTGTGTGCAAGCATGTGGGTTAACCGGAGCCGGGTCTCTGGGGGTTGTAGTCTCCGTGGCGGCGACCCGGTCCCGTGGCTCAGGGTGGTCAAACCAGTGGCAGTCTTTATAGGGTTTTTGTGGTTTAATGTCCGACTACGCAACCTGTGGATTGCGGTCAGGGTGTACCGCCGCTGCAAGGCAGTCCGCTGAGGCTGGTGTGGTGTGCGCAGCTAAAGATGGGATAACTCCCCACGGGAAGAGTATGGCCTCAGGGCAGGGAATGTGGAAGATAGGAGTGATGGTGCGCGGGCGTCCCAGTACTAGTAGTGCTGTATGCGGTGAGAAAGCAGGAACGACTCAGAGTCTTTGCAGTGCAGTTCAGGGTCTTTACTGATGATATTAAGGCAGACCCTCCCGGGAGTACTGGCTAGCATAAGGGGCCTGGTCAGTCTGCAAGCAAGCAGGAGTTCCCCTGTCCAGGTGGAGTTGTAGGCCTCCCCGTCTATCTGCACTCTTCCTGGCTACCTTGCTGTAAGCGAGTGGAAGTAGCCCACGTCCCTGAGTATACCGTGTGGTGCTCACCTGTATGGCTGGTGACTTGGGGCCTTCTGATAGCCTCCGCTCCACGATGGCGGTGCTGGTCCCTTCCTTGTGACTGAGCCTCCGGGCTTCTATGGCCAGAGGACCTGGAATCCCCTGCCGGCTGGGTTCTGCTGCTGGACTTAGAGGATCCCACAGCCTCGGACTCCGTTGTCCGGTAGTAGTCTCTTCAGCCAGGACGAGCAATATCTCTGCTTCCAGTCCCTGGCACTCAGCTCCTGCTCCTACAGAGCTCCTGCTCTGTAACTCTCCCTGTGTCTGGAACTGTCTCCAGGCTCTGACTCAACTGACTAATCCCGCCCCAGACCGAGTTTATAAGGGCAGATTCCTCCCCTCCCAGGTCTGGGCAGGAAGTGTTGCGTGTTTAAGGGCTCCTGACCAGAGAAACCTCCCACTTGCTCTCAGACGTAATATTTCTATTACTGTGGTAACCAGACCCCTGGGGTGCCACACCTACATGTACCTCATTTTATGATGTTATTCTGTTGCAACATGTTTTTATTCAATATTCAATAAAGAAAATGTTATTCTCCATCCTTGTGGCTGGGCTAAAGATGCATTTTTGGATTTTCACTGGAATGCTACACAGGAGCATGGTCCGTGCCTTGGATTAAGCCTGTCTACATCCGGTGAGCTGGTACACTTTTTGGGAGTGCATGTATCAAGTTTGGCCAACAGTTATCTAAGGTGTATGGTCATCTTTTGAATATGGGTAAATAATGACTATGATCATGACCAATAGACCAGATAAACACCCTCTCACTTCACGGTACATAGACGACAGTCAGTCATTTAGCGGAGCATATAGGAAAGGCCACCACTGGAAAGGTGGAAAATGACCCGAGTAAAAGACCCTTGGGTGAAGCAGGTCTCTTTTTGTGGTGCATGTAAGCAATACTTGGGAGTGGAGGGGGCAGCAGTTGTGATTTGGGTAGGTTATATTGTTGAATCAGAGCCCAGGGACCTGTACTATAGATGCACCAGTGATTACAAAAGTAAGCATTTCTGAAACGCCAAGCATACTATGTAGTTAGCCTTTTCCGTACCATTAAATCGGAAAATGTTCATATGTGATGACAGGTGCATTTTATGATTGTCATATTCTTACAAACAACATGCCACTTCTACACTGATGATCCCACATAAGCAAGGAGAAGGCGGTGCTGCCTTATAATGGGGTCACACTAATGAAGCTGATAATGCAAATCATCTGGACAGACACGGAGAGGGATACATGGTTGTGTGATTTCCACAGTGCGTTCTCATGCATAGTCCTGAAGATGTCAAGTTCCCCTCCAAAGCACAACACTTCAGCCTTATTCTGTGTGACACTGATGGACACAGAGGACTAGTGAATATGAGAGCTTGGGACAAGTGAGAAGATTGTGTTTATGTGAGAGTGGGCAGAGGCCGGAGAGAGACAGCGGAATAAGGAGAACAAAGAAAGAGATAAATGTTCTGCTGTTTGAGGTGTTTTGTTTGCTCTGCAATGTTACAAACAGTAGGTACACCATCTCCGCGGTATGATTTATGGGCCTTGTCGCACTCTTTGTTTGCTGTAGCATGGAGAATGAATGCGTCGCTGTCATCCTGGAAGGATACCTTCTCTCGTTCTCTGTCGACACTTTTTCTCCCCTCTTCCGCATGCTCTCCTCATTTCACGCCAGAGAACATAAACAATCTTTCATAATCCTGACAGTCACACACGTAGCCCTTGGAGACAAAAGGTGTTTGCTAGTCTCCACTGTCGGTGTATGGAGTGCGGAGAGTTTATGTGAATATAAAGTGCAGCAAAACGCAAGGCCATGACAAGTGATAATCCATTCCTTTATGCTGCTGTCATCATCATCATCATTACTAGGATTATTATTTTTAACCATGATGCATATTACGGTATACTGTGTGCCATTTAGGATATTAGTCATTGGAGCAATGTAGACACTTTTATTATAACGGTCAGTGGATTATAACAGAATATAAATATTGCAGTTGAGCAAAACAATTCTCAGAATTCTGGTCCAGCAGCCATATCAGACACATGTCATCATGACGTACTCATGACATTGCAGGGGCCTTCTAGTCAGAAGAGGCATCCAGAATGCCAGTAAGAAGTAGAAAGTTCACCGCTGGAGCTCCGGTGGGGCCACTAGACCCTGCTCCAGGGAGTCATTTTGCTCAACTCTAATAAATAAAATATATAACATACCTAACTAAACACAGAACTGAGAACATACCAAACACACAAATGTTTTGATGGTACAATGTTTGACCACAGTCTTAGATTTTTTTAGGCGATGTTCACAGGAGCTTTTTAAGTCATTCAAAAGCTACAAGTTTTTCCAAGCAAAAACACCTCCAGGGGACTTTTTGGAGGTTTTTCTTTTCCTGAAGCATTTTTGACAGTGTTAAGTTTAGAAATGATTCCATTAGGATCTGCTTCAAAGAAGTGACATATACCTCCTCAGGAATAAAAGCGCCCTTCAAATTCCTCGTATGAACAGTAAAGCGGACTTCTGTTAAAAAAAATGAAAAGGAAGAGTTTTCCATGCTTTTTGGAAGTGGTTTTCGAGAAGGATTTTGGAGCGAATCTGCTCAGAAAAACTCCTTAAAAAAACTGTGAGAAGATAGCCTAAGTCTGCAGTCATATGCAGCTAAAAACAGGACATCATCAGGACAATTACGCAAATGACTGACGAGTGATGGACGAGGCCACGGCTGCTTCTACTACTAGGCCGGTTATTGGGGAACTCCAATGTGAGCGAGACCTTAGAAGTAGTCTATAGACAGAACTACTCCAATTAGTAGCATACTGGCAGGACAGCTATAATAAATGACAATTATAGCAAATCCTCATAGTAAGCAGCATGGGAAAGAGAGAAATCAAACCCCTCGTTTTACCTCTTCATAGTATAATATCTGCTTAACTCCACTACTATATATTGATGGATACAGATAATTCTTTGATATCAGATATAACTAATATCAATAGATATATCATTGCTTTCTATATATGTCATTGATCTTGATGTGTTTCACCCATTTATTGGTGGGTGCATCAGGAGACTATTACCAACAGTTGGCAACATAGTCTTTGATATATGACTCTGGAGGCCACGATATGATCATACATGTTAGCCAGGATTAAGATCATTACATATTTAGAAAATTCAAAAAAATAAGTCAGAAAGTCTCTAAATAAAAAGGCTGTGATAAAAAAAAAATACATTTGGAGCGTGGAGGGTGCTTCAACAGGACAATAGGTTTCGTAAGGGTGTTTATTTCAAAATATTCTACTAACGCCACGAAAGGGAAGGTCCTTGGTAATACACACTCAGACCAGCAGACTTTAACAACATGTTGCCCGGTCACATGAACCGTACTGTAGATAAATGAGTTTTATTACCTTACACCTAGTAATAGAGAGATATGCAGGCAGCTGTAGCGCTAACACTGCAAACGGCTTGACCATGATACACATCCAGTAGCCAAAGATCACACTATGTTGCTGCTACATAAGTTACCAAAACTGTGACAGACAAGTTCAAAATCTAAATCATTTTTTGCAACATTCAGATCATGGTTGAAGCAACTTGCAGGTCACAATATGACCTCATTCACTAATGTTAGGCTGGAATGTAGCAGTGACATAGGACCCAAAAACATTTTGCAACTTTTAACATTTTCACACCAGTTTCTACGAGCTCCATCAAAATGGGTGGAGCTGGGGCATGACGGGGTGTGGCAGGGGCGTGAGGCCACAGCTTGACTAACTCATGAAGAGCTGCATTTTTCCTAGAAACCTTACTCAAGTTCTTACTTAGGCCCACGCTACCCATCAGATTCTCCTGATTCATTAAGAGGTACACACCTCTTAATGGAATCAGGAGCGTCTGACGCCAACACACCCCCTCACCAAGACCGGCTATGCAACCTGTGTCATAGTCAAGCCACTATTTAGCCCCAGCCTAATAAGAAGCAATGTCTGTAAGAGTTAAAAGGAATCATGGGATCTTTAATTCTCATATTGGTAAGCTTGTAAGGGGGTTATCTAAACTCACTTCCCACATGATGACTCCTTGAAATGAGCGCTGCCAATGAAATACCTGGTTTCCTTTTCTTTGTTACAATATGTCATGTTATTCTAAGCTGTAGTACATGTGTAGTAGTGGGTCCACAAAATGGCTTAGTCATAGGTCAGGTGTGTGAATGCAGAAATTAACACTCCCATCTAGTGACCAGAGACTACTGTATAGAAATGGGAACAAAAAGAAATCAAGCAGAAACTAACAGGTAAATGTGTGGTGCCAGGTGGGAAAAAGAAGTAAGATGCACAAGGTCATGTGCCAAACTGTGTTGCAGTTAGAAAATATTAAAGGACCAGCAGGGGAGGAGTCACAGTTTGGACTTGTGTCAGGTCAGACATGTAGTGTTAACTAAACTGGCCTACAGCCACATCCAACAGAACAAAAAAGCAGAAGGGCGAGGCCTACTTGAATATACCGATAATCGAGAGAGCGGTTAAAGGGATGCAGATAATCAAGTGAGCAGTTAAAAAGACATGCACAATCGAGTGAGCAATCAAAGTTACAGTTGATCAAGTGAGCGGTTAAAGGGATGGACAACTCATTGGGCTGAAACCCAGAGGCCTAGGCGATGGTACAGAGAGGACCTGGGCTGTGCTGTAAGAGACGGAGAATAGCCTGTTGGTGAAGTGACTCATCAGTATAGTACGACAATAGACTTGTAGCCTAGCAGAGAAATAGGGCTAACTCCCTGTTACAGTGAGTGACTACCGCAACAGACTTTGCACTTAGGTGACGACGGAGATAATTAGTTACCATATGATATATGACTAGTGTACCAGTTAGAAATATAATTTGGCATATTAGTTAGTTAACTTTGTGATTCAAAACTTTATTGTAAAAAAAATCACTGTTTATATCCTATATACCTCAGTATTGTGAACTAGTTTAACGTTTCCTTGCAAATCACTAAATATTTACACCCTTTATTTCTGTTCACCTAAATTGTTTGTAGTAAATAAATATTCAATTGGTTCAAGTTACCATTGAGCCTTCATATTCTGTGCCGTTGCATCCGCGTACCAGTTTACACCCCAAAACTGTGTGTAACTGCTACGTTTGTACCCTCACTGAGCTGCTATAAACATCTCACTATTTGCCTCATACTGAGCAGTTGAACCTTGCTGAGCCTTTGTGAGTCATTGCTCCATCCTTCAGTGTGGAAACCAACATAAGGGTCATTGGCCACTAAATCAAAACAGACCTCTCTAGAATCCAACAGAAAGTCCTGGCAGCATCCAAAAAAGGTACTGAACAAAACTGGTCAAAATATTGAAGAATAATTGAAGAATAAATACTTTTGAGCTATGGTGAGGGTGTGCATGCAATCACATGTGTTTTTCTTAAGCTTAAAAACAATATAATAGTTGTCCAGTTATAAAAAGTCTATGGCCAATCTTACTCATGAAAAGATTAAGTCTGTCTGTAAGAAGACCAGATAACAGTAGTGGAATTATAATGAGACTCTGTCAGTGGTCACCTGGTTCAATGGACAGGCTTAGCCCAAACCACTCCGCTCACTATACCCCAGGGTTTTTCCCTGGCTTTCACCCTTTAATCACTGTATCGAGATCAGGACTTAAACAGGGGCCCCAGTGCTGGGGTTACGGAATAAGCTGGTGTCCGGTGGTGCAGACAGGAAGGAGTGGTAAGGTAACCATGCCAGATCCAAGAGAACAGGAAAAGTCCAAAATCAGCAGACTCAAAAATAGTCAGTAAAACAAGCCGAGGTCAGGTGAAGAAACAATGAGGTACTGCACAGGATCTGAACAGACAGCCCTAAACCAGAGGCGCACAAGGTTATATCTGGCAGCTTCCAGCAGTAAGCTGGGAGCTTAAGTAGGTTGTGGTGCTTTGCAATTGGCTGTAGCAGGGAGCTGATAACTCCAGCTGGACAGCACACACACACATGCTGCCAGACAGGATGGCACTGCAGGTCCCAGTTACCCTAACGTTAGTGGCTGGACAGAGCCAGGGCCATCCAGAAGTTCTGCTCCTGACGTGTTTGCTATTATCAGTTCTGCCCACAGAATGAACACGGAGTCGTCTGGCGACTGATTCAGACATCGCAGGAGAAGGTCCTGGTGGAGAAGTGACAGAGTAAGGGTGAATTCACATATAGCAGATGATTTGTGTCAGCCATTTCTGTGTCCATTCAGAAAGTGTCCATCTGAAGGTGGCCTACAGAAATCCATGCACAGGCTACAGAAAGAACCTCATCCACATGTATGGATATGTGCACATCCTCTAAAACCCTATGTTCTAAACCCAAATACTCCTCAGCTGAGACGACAGAACAATTGTGCATCATAACTAGTCCATTATTGTCCACTGGTATCTCTAGGCAGATTTGATGAGAAAAAAAAAAGAAGAAAAAAAAGAAAGACTAGCAGCTGTGTTTAAAGAGCACCACAAGTTTCATAGATTTGGACAGGCTTCAAGCAGCATTAACATCTCAAATGTTCTAATCACTCTGAAAATATTTCCTTCCTAAAATGGTTTTCCACAGAGTGTACAGTTACCAAAACAATGGACCATTTTGCAGCACGTTTCAAGCTTGTAAGTCTTTCATTCACCCATTATGTTATCCATGCACTTTACTGAGATATTTCTCTTGCGAATAGGCTCTAGGGTAGGCAAAGATGGAGGACATCTGTGAGATAGAAAATATAATCAGTTTAACTTTACAAGAGAAATCAAAATGTCTGCCAAAACCATTTTTCAGCTGGAAAAAAGGTGTTTCAGTGTTATGGTTAAGGACAACTCAAAAATCTATTTTTTTTTTCTATTCAAAAAGTCTACATTGGACTTATCGACATGTCTAGCACATTATTACTCTGACAAATGTCACCAGAGAAGTGAAGCTTACTGCCAAGTGGAACTGAAGGAAAGTAATGATGTCATCATCATCATCGTCATCTATTTTTCTAAAAGGCCAAATGCACAGAGCCAAAATACTTCAATTTAGTGTTGATATAATGACCGTACCCTCAGCTCCTACTCCCATGGTGCCACTGAACTATGATCACCAGTGAGTCCAGTTTAGTAGGACTGTGCCAAGGTTGACAAAACCTGGGACATTTTTGTTATATAAAGGATTTATTCCACTTCTTTTTTAGAAGTATGAGCTAAATGGGGAATTAAAACAAAAAAGAATATGTACTCACCTACAAGACCCCTTCATTACCTCTGCACCACTGCATGTGTCTTCTGGTCTCCACTTCCAGTGAAGGACATCACATCAGCATTGCAGCCAATGAACACCCACTGATTGGCTGCAGCCTTCACATTCCAAGACAGAAGGAAAAAAATATCTTTTTCAGAATGTAAAGGCTGCAGCTGATCGGTGGGCATTTATTGGCTGCAGTGGTCACTTTACATCCACCACCAGCAGAGGACGCAGTCACCTATGTAGTGGAACAGCGGGGGTCTAGTAGGTGAGTTATTTTTTTGTTTTAGAACCCCTCTAGGCCAATTTTTATTACAAATCAAAGTAGTGAATAACACCATTAGGCCTCAATCCAGCCCTGCCTGGAAGCACCTCAGAAACACTCCCAAAATGTCCACTTTAGGGAGGGGTCTTACTAAGCCCTATCATTTTTTACTGTTCGCTTTTTGTCAAGAGAGTCCATAGTCACTTTATGGATGATTTGAGGGTAAAATAGACAATATTTAGCCCTAGCCATGTCATGGTGACCAAAATGACTACAAAGTAGTCTTCTACGTCTTGGTGCCCTCCTCCAATAGGTGTATCCAACTAAAAATGATGTACGACAGGGCACACTGTGACTCCGTCTGCATCATTACTCTCCATGACCCCATCAATGCATACGTCTGAATCCCATTTTGAGGAGGTTCAGCCTTAAGCCCCAACGGAGCCACTGAACGTGGGGCAAAACGTGATAGTAACATTGGTTAATATTGAAATACTACAAGTCCCTGAATAACATAGTAATAACAAACACATTCTAAATACTTACTGGTATAATGAAGTTCTCCAAGTCCCAGCAAACTTAATAGTGAAAAAATACACAATGGAGTAACTATAACCCCACTACTCTACTCCACCACAATATAGCAGAGCAGCAGAATTGGGCAGATTTGTTCCCAATACTTCCTAGGCCTAATAGATGTGGTACATCATGCTATAAAAGTTACAAAATTAAAGGTAATCAGTTAGCAAGTTTTTGCTATGTAATCTAAGAGCAGCATAATGTAGGGGCAGAGATCTTGATTCCAGGGATGTTTCACTTGCTCAGCAGTTTGCTGTAGTTTCAATATCATCAGTGTTTTATTAGCAGGAGATTATCACTGAAGGACTAGGTGTCGCGTGCCAGGCAGTCCATCCAATCTGTGTAACCCCGCCCTCATTGCTGATTGGTAGTGTGCTAAGAAATGTACAGTGTACATAGGAAGCTGCCAATCAGGGGTGTGGGCGGGGTTATACAGGGATCTGCAATCTGACCACTGCTACATCTACAGCCAAGAAAACAGGGATTCTATCAAAACTGCACTAAGCAGTCCGGAAAGTGATATATCACCGGAATCAGGGTCTCTGCCACTACATCATGGTGTTCTCAGATTACATAGCAAAAGCCTGCTGACAGATTATCTTTATGATTGTGAACAGAAATGGGGACTGTGGAATATGATGGCGATTTATAAAAAAAAAAAATGAGTAAAATAAATAACAATAGTGATCCTAATTGTTTGTATAGAGGATTTTAACTTTTGCCAATTTCACTTTCCGAAATATGTGGATTGAATTCAGAACTGTTGTAGAACTATATATCCTATCCCATCATATCTTCACAACTGTCAATGCACAAATTGTTAAATGTTGTAATATATAAAAAAAAACTCTAATATTCTCCTTCTAATAGAACAATTGTACATCACAGATAAGGAACAAAGCAATAGATACCACATTGCTCATTGAAATAGGTTAGAAACATGGCAATATCACATGCCAACTAAAATTGCAAGGTTGCACTGCTGATTCTGGCACCAGTCGGATTTCCAGTAGACCGAAAACACAAACAGTAATTAAGCTGTATAGACCCCGGTAATTAGAATAAACGGCTACATGAAGGCTGGTAATTTACAACTGCAATAATAATGAAATCACTAATAATGGTGTTTATACTAACATGATCCTTACAAACACTGAAAGTCCCATACCCGTGTGCACCTGATGACTCTTGCATATGCAGTGTGAAACCTTATGGGATACTCACTTTTTATATGTTCAGGTATATAAAAATGGTTTGAATATTATTTAAAAATTAGAAAAAAATAATACAAACAGTTCTGCAATATTTTAATATACGTTTCGCTCGATTCAATATTTGCTTTTTTTTTAAGTCAGCTTTCTTTTCTTTTTTTTTTATCCATTGCACAAAATCGAAAATGCTCTTTATTTTTGTCTTTTGCTTTTCTGTGCCTTTAAAGAGTAAAAAGTCACATGTTATGCTACAATGTCTCAATATTTGTGAAGTTGGGGGGGATTTCAGACATACATAGAATCGTTCCAAAGGATCACTGCATTACATTTGCGCAAAAAATGTTTGTGACTTTTTTTAAATTCTCAATTGGTGAATCGACTGCAAACATCTGAAAGGCAAAAATCATATATAAAGCATATATATAAAATAACAAGCGCAAAACGTATAGAATAGACTTTAAGAAAAGCGCGAATTAAAAAAACAGTTAGGAACAAATTAAAGCCAGGCTAAAAATCACCAAAGACTTTATAAAATGTGCAAATTAAATGATGAATCGGGCCTATTGTAATTTTATACCTAGCAGTTTTTAAGATCTCGGCTTCCAGATAGTGAGAGTCTTTCATTGTTTATTACGGTACTGTGCAAAAGTTTTAAGTAGGTCTGGAAAAATTGCTGCAAAGTAAGAATACTTTCAAAAATAGAAGTGTTAATAACTTGTTATTATTATTTATAATACTGAAAAAAAGTAATCAATATTTGGTAGACCTCCTTTTGCCTTCAAAATAGCAACAACTCTAGGTACATTTTTATTATTATTATGTATTATTATAACGCCATTTATTCCATGGCGCTTTACATGTGAAAAGGGATATACATAATAAAAAACAGGCACAATAATCATGAACAATGCAAGTGAGTGACTGGTCCAGGAGGAGAGAGGACCCTGCCCGCGAGGGCTCACAGTCTACAAGGGATGGGTGAGGATACAGTAGATGAGGGTACAGCTGGTGGTGGAGCGGTATAGTACTGCGGTGGTTACTGCAGGTTGTAGGTTTGTCAGAAGAGGAGGGTCTTTAGGTTCCTTTTGAAGGTTTCCACGGTAGGCGAGAGTCTGATGTGATGGGGTAGAGAGTTCCAGAGTAGGGGGGATGCACGGGAGAAATCCTGTATGCGATTGTGCGAGGAGGAGATAAGAGGGGAGTAGAGAAGGAGATCTTGTGAGGATCGGAGGTGGCGTGCAGGTATGTATCGGGAGACTAGGTCACAGATGTATGGAGGAGACAGGTTGTGGATGGCTTTGCATGCCATGGTTAGGGTTTTGAACTGAAATCTCTTGGTAATGGGGAGCCGGTGAAAGGATTGACAGAGGGTTGAGGCCGGGGGACTGGTGAATTAGTCGGTCAGCAAAGTTTAGGATAGATTGGAGGGATGCGAGAGTGTTAGAAGGGAGGCCACAGAGCCGGAGGTTGCAGACATTTGTACATTTGCACAAAATCAGGTTTTTGTAGAATCATATAAAGATGTATGAGGTATGAGTAACCAGTTAAGCCAATTCAGTGATAATGATCAATATTTTCATATGTAGGTTGAAACACACATTAACTGAAACAGAAACAGTTGTGTGGGAGGTTTAAATCTGGGTGAGAATCAGTTTGCTACAAAGGTGAGGCTGTAGAAGGCAGTTTTATGTCAGAAGTCATACCTCATGGCAAGACTGAGAACAGCAAAAAGGCACAAGGTAGTTATACTGCATTATCACGATCTCTCCCAGGTAAATATTTCAAAGCAGACTGGGCTCTCAAGATGTGCTGTTCATGCTCTTTTGAAGAAACACCAAAAAGTTGGAAACGTTGAGGACCATGGTTGATCAAGGAAACATTGCAGCTGATGAAAATCACATCATAGTTGCTTTCCTTTGAAACTGTAAAATGTCCAGCTGTGCCATCAGTTCATAAATGGCAGAAAATAGTGGAACTCAAGTATACCGATCTACTGTTTTGAGAAGACTGGCCAGATGCAGTCTCAAGGAATTATGGCCCAAAAAATCATACATTTAACATGGCCAAGCGACTAAATTATGTACAAAAACACCATAACTGGGGTGCAGAAAAATGGCAGCAAGTACTCTGGACTGATAAATCAAAATGTGAAATATTTTGCTGTAATGGAAGACAGATTGTTTGCCAAAGTGCTGAGGAGCAACACAATAATGATTGTCTACTGGCCACAGTGAAGCATAGTGGAGGATTCTTGCAAGTTTGTGGCTGAAATTCACCAAATGAAGTTGAGGATTTGGTCAGGATTCATGGTGTCCTTAACGCTGAGCAATACAGGCAGATACTTATCCTTTGTGCAATACCATCAGGGAGCCGTCTGACTGGCTTGAAGATTATTCTGCTACAGAACAACAACCCCAAACATACAGTCAATGTCATTAAGCACTATCAACAGCATAAAGAAGAACAAGGAGTCCTGGAAGTGATATGGCCTCCTCACCTCAAGATCATAGATTCATAGAGACAGAAGCATTTGTAAAAGCTTATATCTGAAGATCTGTGGTTATTTCTCCAAGATGTTTGGAACAACTGTCTCACCCCCGGTGGGGCCTTACTGACTGGGGCAGTATATATGTATATCACGGTGGCTGGCCCAGGGCGTGACCCCACCTGTGGATTCTGGTAAGAGGTTACCAGCGCTGCGACAGTCCACTGAGGCTGATGTTAGGGGCAGCTTTGATGGGACGGCTCCCCACAGGTGGAGCAGGCCTCAGGGCAGTGTAGAATGAATGGAGGTGGGTTTGCTGGGCGTTGTGGTGCGGTGAGGAAAGTTGGTGCCAGTAAAGAAACAGACAGAGGCACTTCATGCAGTCATCCAGGGCTTTACTTACAGTTCTTTAAGGCAATTCACAAGTGCGCTTACAGGTGATAGCCTCCTTCGTCGCTCTGCGTTCAGCGGGAAGCGGTTCAGTCCTCCTTCAAGCAGCTTAGGGGTGCTTGGCAGAACTCCACTTTCAGATGTGCCTAACTTGATCTTCTCCACACTTGATCCTTCTCACCGTTGCCCTACGCTGCCCACTCTCAGTCCCTCTCGGGTATGCTGAAGTCCTTCCTGTACGTCAGATCCGGGACCAACCTGACCCCCTGGGGTTCCAAATGCGGCAAGCACGATCCCTCCTGTCTCCTGGCAGGAGCGGGGCGTACGGGTGCCGTCCTGCACGCGTCGTACCCCTGGGATCCTTTTTGTAGAATGGAGCCTGCTCCCTGCTCCCCTCCGGGCCTCTATCCTGGGCCCTAACTTGTGGAGCAGAGCTCTGACTGAGCCTCTGCTCCCAGACTGAACTGAACTGACTAGCCTGACTTGAACTAACTCTCCCAAATATGGCTTCCTATTATATACTTACTGTATATGTGCTTCCCATTTCTACTTCCTCCACCCACACCCACTACTGGTTCCCCCTACCTTTGGGCTCCCCCCTACTCCAGCCAGGGGCAGGGCTCAGCAGAAAACTACATTGAGTCTTGCCCCTCCTGCTGGCCTGGAGCGGTGTAGTGTTGGATGTAGGTGGTTGGGGTTCTGTGCAGCACTCCCATCTTACCTGAGAGAAGGGAGACACCACACCTCGGAGTGAGGTACAGTATCTCTGTGGCGACTGAACCCTCAGGGGTGCCACACAACCTCCCTGCCAAGATCCTTAAAAACCTGTATGCAAGTGAAGGTAGAGGAATGGATGCTATTTTGAAGGTAAAGGGCGGTCACAACAAATATTGATTTGATTTAGATTTCTCTTTTGTTGATTCACTTTGCATTTTGTTAATTGATAAACTACACTTCTATTTTTTAAATCATTCTTATTTGGCAGCATTTTTTCCACACCTGTATAAAACCTTTGCACAAAACTGTATATCAGCATAACAATCTATTCCGGTGATGTGATTTTTGCAAAAATTCATGGATCATTACAGCTACAATACAGTTGTGAGCTATTTCTCTTTAAATGAGATGTGCACAGACTAGTGTCCTCAGGAATTAAACAATGAAGGTTGCCATTTAACAACAGCAAACAGAGGTTTTGAAAATAGAATGGAAAAAAAAATGTGTTCAAAAACTTTGAAAAGTCACATATGGTAAATTGATTTCCAAGTCATGGAATTTATCAATAAATGTGCAAACTACAAAAATACATATGGAATTATTAGATGTTGATGTTTGGTCACCAGGCTGGTCTCTTGCTGGTGTCAACAAAGAAGTTAGAAAAGCTGTCTCTTTGTAGGTTCATGTCTCAGTCTGCGCTTGTTACCATATATGAAGTAACTACGGCATCTGGTGTTGGTGAATTTAAAAGGGACGGTAGTGTCCACACACTACATATGATAGATCACCTTACTTCACAAAATTGGCCTGATAAAATTCTGCAGAAGTTTTACTTATACCTCCAGTTATACATGAAAGCTATTATAGCACATGACAATTGTATTGGCGAGTCAAGCATGATGTTAGCTCTATCTTACCCCTCCCCTAAAATAACCAGACTACACACCAGACTACACCGAGATGTATTAAATGGGCCACAGCAACCTTTATTAAAACATGAACAACAAAGCAACTATAATGAAAAATGGAGGGTGGCCCTCAAAGCCACTGACCTATGATGTGTATTATATAACCACATCAGATCGTATTTTACCTCTAGCCATTTTGGCACAACAGAGGTACCCGTTAACCAACCTCGCATTTAAACATAATCCACTACCCTACTACCAGTCACCACTTGGGTTCAGATCCCCCCTCCACAGATCCGCTATTAACCACATCCTCCAACTTCAAGGACCTCCCCTACTTGCCACACTGCTTTGACAAAAAGATTAACATTCCCCAAATGACCTGTACATAAGAAACGGACACTCTTTCTAGATCTGAGCCTCATACTGAAGTTGGCCATTAACAAAGGGTGGGTAGGTGGTAGGTTGCTTCTCACTGGCCTGGGCCTAAAATGGCTGCCCCCTCACTAACTGTCACCACCTTTTAACCCCCCCATCCCTCCCACTCTGATGTCACCCCTTATCCTTCCCCTTTTCTTAACCTTTCCTGTCCCTAATCCCCCTATTCACTTTATTTCCCCACCTCAAACGCTGTCATGTCAGCCTACCTTTTATGCCAGGGCTCAGTGTGGCCTTTCTGGAGTGAGCACAAAAAAATATTTTTCTAAATCACTTGCATTGTCAATTTTGCTTCTACGCAGCGCCATGGACCAGTCGCGGCAGTGCTGTCTCTTCCATTTTTAGGTCAGGAACCAGCACTGTAGAATCATATTATATCTTACAATGCTGGAGAAGGAACGTGTGGAGACAGCATGGACCACAGCCAGTCCATGCTTCTATTTAAAAGTAAATTCGGCAATGCAAGTGCTTTAGAGAAACGGCTACTGTTCAGTCTTCTACAGCATAATCATTTTTCTGTATAATCGGAGATACACTCTAAGTGCACACAAGGGTTCTCTTTGAATCCTGCATTGAGCAGGGGGTTGGACACGATGGAGGTCCCTTCCAACTATAACATTCTAGGATTCTATGATTCAAAGGCTGCATGTTTTCAATATTTTCCATAGAAACAATAGATAGAAGCTCCTGGTTGTAGCTGTTCTGCAACTTGTCAGGGGGACATTTTCAGGGTCCCACGTATAGGCCCGGTTGTGACAACAACTTCTCCAATCCCTTTCACAACTTCACAGTCCTACATCTTGCTATACACTTTTATTACTCTTTACTGCACAGCCACAAAGTGCTTTTCTAGGACATACATACGAGAGGAATTGTGCGCTTGCTGTGCAGTAAATTTTCTGAACAATTAAGGTCTATTTGTGTTTATGGCAAACTCAAGAATATTGACGGGAAAACACCTTTTGGCCATTTTGTCCCCGTTGTGCCATTTCAGCATGGAAGAGGTTACACACAACCTGCCGTTCTACACAGATATCCTCGTGAAAGGGAAAAAAAACCTCATTTGCAGAAGAACATCTCTCCAGCTTTCACCTCGTCAGTCGCTGATCCATTTCCCCGCCTGGGCTCATCCTTACCATTAATCTGCAGGCATTTTATCACTACTGCCTGCACCCTGCTCCTGCTCCCAGCTCCAGATATACAAGCAAGATTTGTCTGCTTCTTCCCCTCTCTCCTTTAGCGGAGTCTTTTCTGCTTAAGTTAGCAATTCTCGGTTGTGCTGACGAGAGCTTGTCCTAGAAATTACCCTTATCTCCCAGGCATAGCGCTCAGCCTGCCAGACACTTAGTGTCAGGGCGTCCCCTCCCTGAGCGCACTTAATGCTTAGCAATAGCTTCCTCAAAGCATACATGTAACAAAGCTTTTATATACACAACAGGACAATGAACTTGATGACAATGACAATGTCAGGAGAAATGTTCCTAATGTACGTAATACTGATACACCCACAATACAACAGAGCGATAGACGAAATATTGTCTATAAAACCAGTCCATGATCAATGACTTAAAGAGCAATTCACTTGCGGTAATTAACCCATTTATGGGACTTCATATCTATATGGCAGTGTCACTTAGTTATAGTTTTGAATCTAGAGTAATTCTTTAGCTCTGAACTTTGGCCGCTCATTACCTAGTTGCGGACCATGTAAAATAAAAATTGCATTGCACTCAGTGTCATACATGTAATGGCACCTATTCCATTATTCAACAACGCTGTATAATGTCACATTGTGCCCTTTCCAACGTCAAGAATGGAGGAGAGTGGACCGACTGTCAGAGCGTATAATGATATTATGATTGTGACGCGCCCCCTGGGACATATTCCTTTTTGAGGGGAATACCCGGCACCGGATCAGATGGGGGGTTGTAGTCTCCGAGCGGCTGTGACCCGGCCCGTGCCCAGGGCGTCAAGCTCAGTGTTATGTGGCAGTCCTACAGATGTTATTAAGAGTTCTTTTGTGTCGACTACGCCACCCGTTGTGATGCGGTCACTGTGGCCGCCGCTGCAGCAGGGTCCGCTGAGGCTGATGGTGGGTGCGCAGCTTGGTGGGATAACCCCCAACGGGAGGGGTATAGCCTCAGAGGGGACAGGTGCAGAGGATGGGGGTTGTGGTGGTGTAGTGCAGACGGCAGTGAAGACAGAGTCGGGTTGTGCAGTTAAGGGTGTTTACTTACTGCAGATGTTGTGCTGGTCACTCCAGCTGCGAGTGACCACCCGAGCCGTGCTGCGTCCACCAGGTCCTGGATCCAGCCAACCCCCAAACAAGTCCGGAGCGTGGCCCTGAGCTCTCTTTCTGTCCCGTTCTCTGGCCGTCCCCACCAGTAATCCACCTAGGTCCAGCTCCCTCGGGCCTTCTGTTGGGACACCCTTGGCCCTGGGTTCCCTGACCCTTCATGTGGTGTGCCTTCGGGGTGGATGTGGTGGGTGACCGTGGCAGATGCTGCCCACGGTCTCCGGTCTCTGGCTAGGGTGTGTTTTCTGCCCCCACCAGCTTGGGATCCGGTACCCTGTGCCGACTCCTCACCCGGTGCTTTAATTTGGGTTCTTGGGTCCTCTCTGTTTTCCCCTCTGGGTACTCCTTCTCTGCTCCTCTCTCACTCAGGGTCTCTCTCTTGCTGCAGGCTGACTTCCTCTCTGCTTGCTGTCTGCTCCTCTGCAGCTGTCTTGCTGTCTCCAACTGACTTGTTCTCTGCATCTGACCCTGTTCTTAGTTGGTGCCCACCTTATATACACCCTCTATGTGTGAGCTCAGGTGACCAGCACCCAATGAGCTCCTATCTTTACCCAGGCTGCTCCCCCTATCTGCCCCTACACTACATGGGATGAACCACCCCCCTCCCACTCCAGCCAGGAACAGACTCGGTCGTACCTGCACATTTCTAAGTGGGAGTACCGTCGGTCTGCTCCTTGGAAATGGGATGTGTGTAGTGCATGCAGCCTACCGAGCTCAGATCCACACTCCATCCTTACCCGGGAGTGGAATATCACACCTCTGGGTTGAGGTGCAATACCCCTGTAGCAGCCGAATCCTCAGGGTGCTACATTCCCCCCTGGTAAATCACAGCACGTCCTCGGGCTGTAAGACATAAATAACACCAAAAACATACATTTTTTTTTTTTTTCATAAACATATAAAACATATAAAACATTATATATATAAAACTTTTCATATAAACATTCTCGTCGTCTCTTGTTTCAGGTTCCTCCTCCGGACACTGTGCAACGTGTGTCCGGGAAAAGTGCGACAGTCTCTTAGAAAAACTGGTTTTCCTATAAAACCGGTAGGGGGCGCTTTAGGAAGCGCAACTATATACAGGGGAAGTTGGCCGCTCTCAGTCCTCGGCCAGGTAGAGGGAAGGGAATGGCTGCTCACAGTCCTCAGCCTGTGGGATTAAGGGGTTAACGGGTAAACAGTTCACTCAGCTGGTCCCAACGGGGACTATATATATTTGTATCAACAGTTTCTTTGGTACCCGGTCGGGTAACTATTTACATCACTTCTCTGCCGCACTCAACGGCGTCTTCCTCCTGCTCTTTGCTTATAGCTGGTTGTAACTTCAGACCCGTCCGGGTCCTCTTGCTCCTCCTCCCCGCACTGCAACTCCTCCTCCGTCAGGCGGTGTACGTGGAGGGCGTAAGGTCCTTTGGCACACTTGTGCCGGGTAAAGGTGACCTCGTCTCCGATGTAGAGGTCACGACCTCTATGCCCCTCCGGCAGATGGGACTCCACGTCTCTGCGCGTGACAAAGACGTCGCCGGGGGTGTTGTTGTCTCGAATGAAGCCCCACCCATGCTGCTGGTTGAACTTTATTACAGTCCCGGTGGTACGGGGACTGTGCGCTGCACGGGGGTCCCTCCTGGTCCGGCTCTTCTGCTCGGCGCTCCTTATTTGGGCCTGTTGTTCCCGGACCCGCCTCTCTCTCCGCTCCCTCGCAAACTCCTCGAGCTGTTGGCGGCAGCACTCCGCACGCTCTGCTGCAGCGGCCCTAGTTTCCTGAGTGAACCCCATTAGATCTTCTCCGGTGGGGTCCCACTCAAACTGCGCTTCCGCTAGCGGGGGCGAGATCCGTGCCACGGGCTTCGGAGCCGGAATCAGGGGTGCACACATGGCCCCAACCCTCCTCTGGTGCTCCAGTTCGTAATACTTCTGGGGCCAGATGAAAGGCTGCCCGTCCGGCCACGTGTGCTGGGCAAACAAGTCTTCTCCCAGACACGGCACCCTTGGTTTTACGGGTGCGGGCGCGGTGGTGGTGGCGCCCGGGTTGCCCAGGCCTTGCGGCCAGGCCTGGGGCACCTGGAAGGTGAAGGGCACCGTTAATACGGCGGCGCCCTGGGCTACCTGGCCTTGCGACCAGGCCGGAGGCTCCGCGGAGGTAGGGGGCGCTGTTGGTGATGCGACGCCCGGAAATTCTAGGCCCTGCGACCAGGCTGGTGGTACTTCCTGCTTGGTCACGCTCGGGGTCGAGGCGTGTGACGTCACAGGGGTCGCGGCGGCGGCTTCCGGTTGGGGCCTAGTCTGCGTCGGTGACATGGCGTTTTCGGGCACAGCAGGGGGACTTTCGGGCTCTGCGACGGGGAGCTGGGGCAGGTAAGCGGTGTCACGGTTTGGGGTATAGGCGTCCCCTTTACCTGCCTCCATGCGTTCGGCTCCCTCCTCGGCGCCGTCTCCGGCCTTGGGTCCTCCCGCGCCATCCTCAGAGGCGGTCTGCTTCCTCATCTCGGCTGGCGTGCTCCGGGTCTTGGTTTGCTGGGCCATCTCCCGGCTCCACTCCGCCAATGTCTCTCGCTGTACCCGGGCCATCCTCTGTGCGAGGCCCTCCAGGGCAGTCTGTGCACACTCCCGGTCTCGGGGGAGCTGTGCAAGGACCTCCACTAGGCCTAGTGGGGTCGTGGTGTCCAGCAGGCTCCTGACCAACGGGTCGGTGCTGCTCTGCTCTTCTTCCAGCAGGCTCCTGGCCAGCGGGCCGGTGCTGCTCTGCTCTCTGGACATCTCCGGGTGAGCTTCTCTGCTACTCCTCTTCAGACTTCTTGCCTCCGGGTGCGCTCGCTCCAGACTGCTCCAGGCGGCACCCATCTTCGCTCTTTTCTTTCGTCTCCTCCCACTTCGAGGGCGGTCCCGGGGCAACTCGGTGACTGTCAGCTCCAGGGGTAGTTCTTTCACGCTGACAGACACCTCCAGCATCACAGTCTCTGTTGGTGGGGGCGGTTTCCACTTTTGGCGCCATTTTCTGTCCTGGCCCACGATGGGAGGCGGCCTCCTGCCCTCCTTTGGCACGCCCATAATGGCGTCCGCTGCTCTTCCAAGGCGGGAAATCTGCGGTTTTGGCGGGAAGCGTCGCCCAGTGGCGGGAAACTCTGCAGATGGCGGGAACAAGCTGGAAATGGCGGACAATCGGCGGGAAACGACTGGTGATGGAGTCCGATGGCGTGGACCCTCCGGAACCGGCAGGAGACTTCTTTTTGAGGTAAACTTGCACTTTTCTTCAGGCACGCAGTACCCGGGTGTTGCGGGCACGTAATCCTGCCGACTACGCCAAAGTTGACGCGCCCCCTGGGACATATTCCTTTTTGAGGGGAATACCCGGCACCGGATCAGATGGGGGGTTGTAGTCTCCGAGCGGCTGTGACCCGGCCCGTGCCCAGGGCGTCAAGCTCAGTGTTATGTGGCAGTCCTACAGATGTTATTAAGAGTTCTTTTGTGTCGACTACGCCACCCGTTGTGATGCGGTCACTGTGGCCGCCGCTGCAGCAGGGTCCGCTGAGGCTGATGGTGGGTGCGCAGCTTGGTGGGATAACCCCCAACGGGAGGGGTATAGCCTCAGAGGGGACAGGTGCAGAGGATGGGGGTTGTGGTGGTGTAGTGCAGACGGCAGTGAAGACAGAGTCGGGTTGTGCAGTTAAGGGTGTTTACTTACTGCAGATGTTGTGCTGGTCACTCCAGCTGCGAGTGACCACCCGAGCCGTGCTGCGTCCACCAGGTCCTGGATCCAGCCAACCCCCAAACAAGTCCGGAGCGTGGCCCTGAGCTCTCTTTCTGTCCCGTTCTCTGGCCGTCCCCACCAGTAATCCACCTAGGTCCAGCTCCCTCGGGCCTTCTGTTGGGACACCCTTGGCCCTGGGTTCCCTGACCCTTCATGTGGTGTGCCTTCGGGGTGGATGTGGTGGGTGACCGTGGCAGATGCTGCCCACGGTCTCCGGTCTCTGGCTAGGGTGTGTTTTCTGCCCCCACCAGCTTGGGATCCGGTACCCTGTGCCGACTCCTCACCCGGTGCTTTAATTTGGGTTCTTGGGTCCTCTCTGTTTTCCCCTCTGGGTACTCCTTCTCTGCTCCTCTCTCACTCAGGGTCTCTCTCTTGCTGCAGGCTGACTTCCTCTCTGCTTGCTGTCTGCTCCTCTGCAGCTGTCTTGCTGTCTCCAACTGACTTGTTCTCTGCATCTGACCCTGTTCTTAGTTGGTGCCCACCTTATATACACCCTCTATGTGTGAGCTCAGGTGACCAGCACCCAATGAGCTCCTATCTTTACCCAGGCTGCTCCCCCTATCTGCCCCTACACTACATGGGATGAACCACCCCCCTCCCACTCCAGCCAGGAACAGACTCGGTCGTACCTGCACATTTCTAAGTGGGAGTACCGTCGGTCTGCTCCTCGGAAATGGGATGTGTGTAGTGCATGCAGCCTACCGAGCTCAGATCCACACTCCATCCTTACCCGGGAGTGGAATATCACACCTCTGGGTTGAGGTGCAATACCCCTGTAGCAGCCGAATCCTCAGGGTGCTACAATTGCAAAAGTATTTGGAGGAAATGTATTCTAATGATACTTAAAGGGTGAGCATCAGTCCTGTAAGTCGTGGCATGGGAAGACTAAAGTTGGGGAAATTGCAAAGTGGGTAGAGACTGAACCACTTGTTTGCTCCTGATGTCATCTATAATGTAGGAGACTGAACCACTCATAGGCTAGAGATGTCTGCATCATGGAGACCAAATTGGGATTGGGTAGAAACTTTGGTTAGTGTTATGGGGTGAAATATCACTATCCAGAAAGGAGAAGACCGAGCCACCCATTGATTGGTAGCATCTGGATAATGGAGACCAAAGTGGTTGAAACCACAAGTTAGTAGCATGGCATGGGAAGACCAAATATCTGATTGGCATCTGAAATACAGGAGAATCAACTATCCATTGGTTAGTGGCATCCAGATAATGGAAAATGTCCATGTAACTAGCAATTGAGTTGCATGAATATCTACAAAGTCAATGTAAGTACTTTGTGCTACTTATACACCATTGTACATGACGCGCCCCCTGGGCCATATTCTTTAGGGGGAATATCCGGAGCCGGATCAGATGGGGGTTGTAGTCTTCCGAGTGGCTGTGACCCGGTCCGTGCCCAGGGTGTCAAACTCAGTTGTATGTGGCAGTCCTACAGATGTTAATAAGTTCTTAATGTCGACTACGCCACCCGTTGTATTGCGGTCACTATGGCCGCCGCTGCAGCAGGGTCCGCTGAGGCTGATGGTGTTGGTGCAGCTATTGATGGTATAACCCCCAACGGGTGGGGTATAGCCTCAGGGGGTCAGGTGCAGAGGATGGGGGTTGTGGTGGTGCAGCATAGATGTTAAAGGAAGACAGAGTCGGGTTATGCAGTTAAGGGTATTTACTCACTGCTGATGTTCCGGTCACTCCAGCTTCAAGTGACCTCCCGAGCCGTGCTGCATCCACCAGGTCCTGGATCCAGCCAACCCCCAAGCAAGTCCGGAGCGTGACCCTGAGCTCTCCTTCTGTCCTTTCTCTGGCCGTCCCCACTAGTGATCCACCCAGGTCCAGCTCCCTCGGGCCTTCTGTTGGGAGACCCTTGGCCTTGGGTTCCCTGACCCTCCACGTGGTATGCCTTCGTGGTGGATGTGGTGGGTGGCCGTGGCAGACGCTGCCCACGGCCTCCGGTCTCTGGCTGGGGTGTGTTTTTGCCCCCACCAGCTTGGGTTCCGGTACCCTGATGCCGACTCTTCACCCGTGGATTGGATTTGGGGTCTTAGAGTCCTCTTCTTCTGTTTCCCCCTCTGGGTCTCTCTTTCTTTCTCCTCTCTCTCTCTCTGGCTCAGGCTTCTCTGCTCTGCTCTTCTGCTCTCCAACAGACTCTTTGCAAAAGGCTGACTCACTCCTCCTCTACAGCAGACTGACCCTGTTCTTAGTTGGTGCCCACCTTATATACACCCTCTATGTGTGAGCTCAGGTGACCAGCACCCAATGAGCTCCTATCTTTACCCAGGCTGCTCCCCCTATCTGCCCCTACACTACTTGGGATGTACCACCCCCCTCCCACTCCAGCCAGGAACAGACTCGGTCGTACCTGCACATTTCTAAGTGGGAGTACCGTCGGTCTGCTCCTCGGAAATGGGATGTGTGTAGTGCATGCAGCCTACCGAGCTCAGTTCCACACTCCATCCTTACCCGGGAGTGGAATATCACACCTCTGGGTTGAGGTGCAATACCCCTGTAGCAGCCGAATCCTCAGGGTGCTACATTCCCCCCTGGTAAATCACAGCACGTCCTCGGGCTGTAAGACATAACACCAAAAACATACAAAATTTTTGCATAAACATGTAAAATATATAAAACATTATATATATAAAACTTTCTCGTCGCCTCTGGCTCCTCCTCCGGTCACTGTGCAACGTGTGACCGGGTACAGTGCGACAGTCTTTCTAGAAAACATGGTTTTCCTATAAAACCGGTAGGGGGCGCTTTAGGAAGCGCAACTATGTACAAGGGTATGGCCGCTCTCAGTCCTCGGCCAGTTAAGGAGGGAAAGGGAATGGCTGCTCACAGTCCTCAGCCTGTGGGATTAAGGGTAAACGGGTAAACAGTTCACTCAGCTGGTCCCAACGGGGACTATATTTGCAGTAACAGTTTCTTTATACCCCGATCGGGTAACTATTTACAGCACCTGCTCCGCTGTACCCAACAACGTCTTCCTCCTGCTCCTTCTTTGGGGATCTCAGCTTCAGACCCGTCCGGATCCTCTTGCTCTTCCTCCTCACATCGCAGCTCCTCCTCTGTCAGGCGATGCACATGGAGGGCGTAAGGTCCTTTGGCACACTTGTGCCGGGTAAAGGTGACCTCGTCCCCGATATAAAGGTCACGACCTCTGTGCCCCTCCGGCAGATGGGACTCCACGTCTCTGCGCGTGACAAAGACGTCGCCGGGGGTGTTGTTGTCTCTGATGAAGCCCCACCCATGCTGCAGGTTAAACTTTATTACAGTCCCGGTGGTGCGGGGACTGTGCGCTGCACGGGGGTCCCTCCTGGTTCGGCTCTTCTGCTCGGCGCTCCTTATTTGGGCCTGTTGTTCCCGGACCCGCCTCTCTCTTCGCTCCCTCGCAAACTCCTCGAGCTGCTGTCGGCAACACTCAGCACGCTCTGCTGCAGCTGCCCTGGTTTCCTGAGTGAACCCCATTAGGTCTTCTCCGGTGGGGTCCCACTCAAATTGGGTCTCTTCAAGCGGGGGCGAGATCCTTATCACGGGCTTCGGAGCCGGAATCAGGGGTGCACACATGGCCCCAACCCTCCTCTGGCGCTCCAGTCCATAATATTCCTGGGGCCAGATGAAAGGCTGCCCGTCCGGCCACGTGTGCTGGGCAAACAAGTCCTCTCCCAGACGCGGCACCCTTGGTTTTACGGGTGCGGGCGCGGTGGTGGTGGCGCCCGGGTTGCCCAGGCCTTGCGGCCAGGCCTGGGGCACCTGGAAGGTGAAGGGCACCGTTAGGACGGCGGCGCCCTGGGCTACCTGGCCTTGCGGCCAGGCCGGAGGCTCCGCGGAGGTAGGGGGCGCTGTTGGTGACGCGACGCCCGGGAATTCTAGGCCCTGCGACCAGGCTGGTGTTACTTCCTGTTTCGCCACGCTCGGGGTCGGTGCGTGTGACGTCACAGGGGTCGCGGCGGCGGCTTCCGGTTGGGGCCTAGTCTGCGTCGGTGACATGGCGTTTTCGGGCACAGCAGGGGGACTTTCGGGCTCTGCGACGGGGAGCTGGGGCAGGCAAGCGGTGTCCTGATTTGGGGTATAGACGTCCCCTTTACCTGCCTCCATGCGTTCGGCTCCCTTCTCGGCGCCGTCTCCGGCCTTGGGTCCTCCCGCGCCATCCTCAGAGGCGGTCTGTCTCCTCATCTTGGCTGGCGTGCTCCGGGTCTTGGTTTGCTGGGCCATCTCTCGGCTCCACTCCGCCAATGTCTCTCGCTGTACCCGGGCCATCCTCCGTGCGAGGCCCTCCAGGGCGGTCTGTGCACACTCCCGGTCTCGGGGGAGCTGTGCAAGGACCTCCACTAGGCCTAGTGGGGTCGTGGTTTCTAGCAGGCTCCTGACCAACGGGTCGGTGCTGCTCTGCTCTTCTTCCAGCAGGCTCCTGGCCAGCGGGCCGGTGCTGCTCTGCTCTCTCGCCATCTCCGGGTGAGCTTCTCTGCTACTCCTTTTCAGGCTTCCTGCCTCCGGGTGCGCTCGCTCCAGACTCCTCGTTAGACTTCTTGTCTCCGGGTGCGCTCGCTCCAGACTGCTCCAGGCGGCACCCATCTTCGTTCTTTTCTTTCGTCTCCTCCCACTTCGAGGGCGGTCCCGGGGCAACTCGGTGACTGTCAGCTCCAGGGGTAGTTCTTTCACGCTGACAGACACCTCCAGCATCACAGTCTCTGTTGGTGGGGGTGGTTTCCACTTTTGGCGCCATTTTCTGTCCTGGCCCACGATGGGAGGCGGCCTCTTGCCCTCCTTTGGCACGCCCATAATGGCGTCCGCTGCTCTTCCAAGGCGGGAAATCTTCGGATTTGGCGGGAAGCGTCGCCCAGTGGCGGGAAACTCTGCAGATGGCGGGAACAAGCTGGAAATGGCGGACAATCGGCGGGAAACGACCTGTGATGGGGTCCGATGGCGTGGACCCTCCGGAACCGGCGGGAGACTTCTTTCTGAGGTAAACTTGCACTTTTCTTCAGGCACGCAGTACCCGGTTGTTGTGGGCACGTAATCCTGCCGACTACGCCAAAGTTGACGCGCCCCCTGGGCCATATTCTTTAGGGGGAATATCCGGAGCCGGATCAGATGGGGGTTGTAGTCTTCCGAGTGGCTGTGACCCGGTCCGTGCCCAGGGTGTCAAACTCAGTTGTATGTGGCAGTCCTACAGATGTTAATAAGTTCTTAATGTCGACTACGCCACCCGTTGTATTGCGGTCACTATGGCCGCCGCTGCAGCAGGGTCCGCTGAGGCTGATGGTGTTGGTGCAGCTATTGATGGTATAACCCCCAACGGGTGGGGTATAGCCTCAGGGGGTCAGGTGCAGAGGATGGGGGTTGTGGTGGTGCAGCATAGATGTTAAAGGAAGACAGAGTCGGGTTATGCAGTTAAGGGTATTTACTCACTGCTGATGTTCCGGTCACTCCAGCTTCAAGTGACCTCCCGAGCCGTGCTGCATCCACCAGGTCCTGGATCCAGCCAACCCCCAAGCAAGTCCGGAGCGTGACCCTGAGCTCTCCTTCTGTCCTTTCTCTGGCCGTCCCCACTAGTGATCCACCCAGGTCCAGCTCCCTCGGGCCTTCTGTTGGGAGACCCTTGGCCTTGGGTTCCCTGACCCTCCACGTGGTATGCCTTCGTGGTGGATGTGGTGGGTGGCCGTGGCAGACGCTGCCCACGGCCTCCGGTCTCTGGCTGGGGTGTGTTTTTGCCCCCACCAGCTTGGGTTCCGGTACCCTGATGCCGACTCTTCACCCGTGGATTGGATTTGGGGTCTTAGAGTCCTCTTCTTCTGTTTCCCCCTCTGGGTCTCTCTTTCTTTCTCCTCTCTCTCTCTCTGGCTCAGGCTTCTCTGCTCTGCTCTTCTGCTCTCCAACAGACTCTTTGCAAAAGGCTGACTCACTCCTCCTCTACAGCAGACTGACCCTGTTCTTAGTTGGTGCCCACCTTATATACACCCTCTATGTGTGAGCTCAGGTGACCAGCACCCAATGAGCTCCTATCTTTACCCAGGCTGCTCCCCCTATCTGCCCCTACACTACTTGGGATGTACCACCCCCCTCCCACTCCAGCCAGGAACAGACTCGGTCGTACCTGCACATTTCTAAGTGGGAGTACCGTCAGTCTGCTCCTCGGAAATGGGATGTGTGTAGTGCATGCAGCCTACCGAGCTCAGTTCCACACTCCATCCTTACCCGGGAGTGGAATATCACACCTCTGGGTTGAGGTGCAATACCCCTGTAGCAGCCGAATCCTCAGGGTGCTACATACACATGACTACATGACTTCTACTGAGGGCAACTGTCGTTTTGTACAAAAGATGTGGTCAATAGAAATTTTTCATGCCACATTGAGTTATTTCTTTAATACAATGAGGCACAGTAAAAAATGTAACTAAGTTTCATCATCGTAGGGTTGTCGATTAACCTAAAGGACCCCATACACATTACACGTCAGCCAAACCTGGCAATACTTTGCTTGAGTGCCACAATGTATGGGGAAGTCAGGAGAGCCAGATGTCAGCTGAATGATCGCCCAAACAATTATATGCTGACAGCTATCAATTGTGTATAGGGGGTCAACTTTGATTTTAGGGAAAGGAAAAGGATCAATTGCATAGGATCTTCCACCACCCAGTACCCTCCAGCCCAACTAGACTTTCTCATCACAAAGACAAAAGTTTGTTACGATATTGAAGTTCCTTGCAACAATAAAAAAAAGTTTTAATATGTGCCAGAAAGTATGATCAGTTTGCATATTTCTTTCTCTTGCTATTTGCAGTATTTCATTAGACCCAACTAAGCTCATCACTAGAGATGAGCGTTGTTCTACTCGAACTGTTCGCCAATCTCAAATTCGAGCTGTTTTGGGCGGTGTTCGAGCCGGTCGGCGAACACGAACAATTTGAGAAAAATTCGGCTGTTCGAGGTTATGTTCGATAACTGTTCGTGCACCAAAATCATAACTGGATTTTTTCTCAGTAATGATGAAAATTAATGTTAATACGCAGTTTGAGTGTACAGCGGGGCGGGGGGAGGGGCAGGGGATGGATCTCTGCAGGAACAATGAAGATCTCCATTTTTTTTTCTCTTTCCCGCATTTGCAGTGGGGAGGTGCAATCTGTCAGCCTATCAGCAGCGCACACACGGAGCGAAGTGCTTTTTTTCACACAAGCAAGGGCATGTGTGATTGGCAGTGTATGTCACATGTCCTTGCCCTATAAGACCAAGCCATTTTCCCCGTCGCCACCATTTTCTCACTGCTGCAGCTGCGTGTTAGACGGCACCGCTGTTGCTGTGTGCGCTATACCTTGTTAATTTCAAGCCAATTTTCGCACAAATATACAGATAGCTTGGGAGTAGGGAATAGTTGTGATTGCAGTCCTTTTAAGGACTAGGTTACAGCATTTCCTACGACTTTTATCAGGCAGGTCTGTGCTCTTAAATAGATAGATTGTGGGAGTAAAGACTAATTGTAATTGGAGTCCTTTTCAGGACTAGGTTACATCAGTTCCTATCAGTTTTTGCCAGGCAGGTCTGTGCCAGTGCTGTGCAAGTTTTTTTCACAGCATTTGGCTGAATCTAGCAAAGCTAATCCTTTTTGGCCTATTGTAGAGTGTGTTAGTCAGTGGAGTAGCCTATCTGTGTTGCAAGATATACCACCTGTGTATAGAATACCAATTTTTTTACTGCACCTAGTGAAGTAAAATCTTTTGGGCATAGCATCATTCTATTAGTCCATCTATACTGACCTCCATCAGGTTGCAAACTGAATATAATTTTTTTCTGCATCTAGCTCTGAAAAAATATTTGGGCTTCTAGCAGTGTGTGGGACTTGGTCTATTAGTCCATCTATACTGACCTCCATCAGGTTGCAAATTAAAAATAATTTTTTTCTTCATTTAGCTCTGAAAAAATATTTGGGCTTCTAGCAGTGTGTGGGACTTGTTCTATTAGTCCTTCTATACTGACCTCCAGCAGGTTGCAAATTGAATATAATTTTTTTCTGCATCTAGCTCTGAAAAAATATTTGGGCTTCTAGCGGTGTGTGGGACTTGGTCTATTAGTCCATCTATACTGACCTCCATCAGGTTGCAAATTAAAAATAATTTTTTTCTGCATCTAGCTCTGAAAAAATATTTGGGCTTCTAGCAGTGTGTGGGACTTGGTCTATTAGTCCATCTATACTGACCTCCATCAGGTTGCAAATTAAAAATAATTTTTTTCTTCATTTATCTCTGAAAAAATATTTGGGCTTCTAGCAGCGTGTGGGACTTGTTCTATTAGTCCATCTATACTGACCTCCATCAGGTTGCAAATTAAAAATAATTTTTTTCTGCATCTAGCTCTGAAAAAATATTTGGGCTTCTAGCAGTGTGTGGGACTTGGTCTATTAGTCCATCTATACTGACCTCCATCAGGTTGCAAATTAAAAATAATTTTTTTCTGCATCTAGCTCTGAAAAAATATTTGGGCTTCTAGCAGTGTGTGGGACTTGGTCTATTAGTCCATCTATACTGACCTCCATCAGGTTGCAAATTGAATAAAAAAATTTTCTGCATCTAGCTCTGAAAAAATATTTGGGCTTCTAGCGGTGTGTGGGACTTGGTCTATTAGTCCATCTATACTGACCTCCATCAGGTTGCAAATTAAAAATAATTTTTTTCTGCATCTAGCTCTGAAAAAATATTTGGGCTTCTAGCAGTGTGTGGGACTTGGTCTATTAGTCCATCTATACTGACCTCCATCAGGTTGCAAATTAAAAATAATTTTTTTCTGCATCTAGCTCTGAAAAAATATTTGGGCTTCTAGCAGTGTGTGGGACTTGGTCTATTAGTCTATCTATACTGACCTCCATCAGGTTGCAAATTAAAAATAATTTTTTTCTTCATTTAGCTCTGAAAAAATATTTGGGCTTCTAGCAGTGTGTGGGACTTGTTCTATTAGTCCTTCTATACTGACCTCCAGCAGGTTGCAAATTGAATATAATTTTTTTCTGCATCTAGCTCTGAAAAAATATTTGGGCTTCTAGCGGTGTGTGGGACTTGGTCTATTAGTCCATCTATACTGACCTCCATCAGGTTGCAAATTAAAAATAATTTTTTTCTGCATCTAGCTCTGAAAAAATATTTGGGCTTCTAGCGGTGTGTGGGACTTGGTCTATTAGTCCATCTATACTGACCTCCATCAGGTTGCAAATTAAAAATAATTTTTTTCTGCATCTAGCTCTGAAAAAATATTTGGGCTTCTAGCAGTGTGTGGGACTTGGTCTATTAGTCCATCTATACTGACCTCCATCAGGTTGTAAATTGAATAAAAAAATTTTCTGCATCTAGCTCTGAAAAAATATTTGGGCTTCTAGCGGTGTGTGGGACTTGGTCTATTAGTCCATCTATACTGACCTCCATCAGGTTGCAAATTAAAAATAATTTTTTTCTGCATCTAACCCAGCCAATAGTTTTGGCCTAATACCACAGTTTGGCCACTCAGCTCTGCTCGGTTACCATCCATTGTTTTTTTGTGCAAACAACTCCAGAGTTGTGAATTAGTTAACCACCAAAATGAGGGGAAAAAGGCCTGCTGCTGGTGGAAAGGGGAATAGGCGTGTTGGGAAGGGGAAAAAAGGTTGTGCCCGTGGGGTAGGTGCAGAAGAAAGACCATCTTCCAGCCAAACTAAAATGTCTACTTCTTTTAGCGGACAATGTGATAAGATCCCTTTCTTACGGCCACGCCAATCGCTACAAATTCCAGATGAGGCACAAAAACAGCAGGTGCTTCAACGGATATCAAGTGCTCCTTTAAGTGGGCTCTCCTCCACATCAACTTCAACATCACAAATACTCCATTCCTCAAAGGTGTCACCCAAATCGCACTTGCTTCCTCACAGCTCCCAAATCTCCAGCTGCCCGTCTGAGTATGAGGTAGAACAGATGGTTGAGTCTGCAGAGCTGTTTACTCATACTATAGCCTGGGAATCAGAGGTCGACTCCAGCGCTTCTGTGAATCCAGACGAGGAAATGATCTGCACTGATGCCCAGAATCTTTATGAGTCGGATCCAGGACCAGACGCAGAAGGTTCTGACCATAATGTAGACCCTCATTCCCAAACTGTAACTCCTGTTGGTGGAGACAATGAGGAAGACGATGATAAGACTCAAATACCTGATTGGAGCGACAACTTTAGTTTTTTGTCAGGGCAGGAACAGGTTGGCTCTGAGGACGACGGGTGTGATAACGCACAGGGTGATGATGATGAGGTCGGAGATCCCACTTACTGTCAACCCACAGTCAGCCAAGAGATGAGGTCAGCAGAGGAGGTGGAGGAAGATGCTAGTGACGACGAGGTCAGGTTGCGCCTTCCTGGACAGAGACGTAGTACTGGAAGCACGTCAACAACTGCATCCTCAAACACAACTCTGCCTCTCACCACAAGTCGTGGTGGCTCTTCAGGTCGCATGGGTGCTAAGCCTTGCATAGCCTGGGCATTTTTTCAGATCGATAAAGATGACCCAACTCGTGTTATCTGTAACATTTGTCAGCAAAAGCTAAGTAGAGGCCAAAAAATACATAGTTTGAGTACTTCATGCATGAACCGGCACATGGACATGAAGCATAAGTTGCAGTGGGAAGCTCAGTGTGCTACAATGCGGCCTAGCCGGCCGGGCCAACCACCGTCTGCCATATCTTATGCATCCGCGGCCTCTTCATCCTTTGTGACTGGGGGGACAGCAGTCACACCTGTTTTGGGGCGCAGACCTGCCACCTCTTTACCCGCAACAGCCAGCGTGATTGGCAGGTCATCATTTTCTTTGGAGGTGGTAACACCAGCTGGTCTTGAGCGCTGTCCGACATCGATAGCACCACCTTTGGATCAAGGCAACCTAACATGTCCGCCTGCATCTTCCTCACAGACCGGCAGTTTGCCGGGGACACCCTTATCAACCCCGTCTAAGCACAATAGCCAGCCCTCGGTCCCTCAGATGTGGACAAGTAAAAGACCATTTCCTCCTAGCCATGAGAAAGCTAAGAGGTTGAATTTCACCATCTGCAAGCTCTTGGCTACAGAAATGCTGCCTTTCCGCCTGGTGGACACAGAGGATTTTCGAGACCTTATGTCCGTCGCAGTGCCCCAGTACCAGATGCCCAGTCGGCACTACTTCTCAAAGAAAGGTGTGCCTGCGCTCCACCAGCATGTCGCACACAACATCACCGCTTCTTTGAGAAACTCTGTGTGTGACAGGGTGCATTTCACCACAGACACTTGGACGAGTAGGCATGGACAGGGGCGTTACATGTCGCTGACTGGGCACTGGGTAACTATGGTGACAGCAGGACAAGGGGCTGCTGTCCAAGTCTTGCCGTCCCCACGAGTTGTGCGTCAATCCTCTTTATGTCATTTTTCCTCCACTGCTTCTGCCTCCTCAACCTCCTCTCGGTCTTCCACCTGCACCCAAAGCCTGTCTGGTCATGCCACAAGCTTTCTAACTGCGCAGAAGGGATCCTGCACACCTCCTTACTATGCTGGCAGTAGGGCTCAACGTCATCAGGCGGTTTTTACATTGAAATGTCTGGGAAATGTGAGTCACACAGCTGAGGAGTTGTGGTCAGCTCTGGAGAACCAATTTCATGAATGGTTGTCTCCACTGGACCTGAAACCAGGGAAGGCCGTGTGCGACAATGCTGCAAACCTGGGTGCGGCCCTTTTGCCGGGGCAATGTCACACACGTGCCTTGTATGGCTCACGTGTTGAACCTGGTTGTCCAGCAATTTTTAGCCCACTATCCCAGACTAGATGGCCTTCTGCAGAGGGCACGGTCGCTGTGTGCTCACTTCCGCCGTTCGCATCCCGCAGCTCAGCGACTTACATCTCTACAGAAGTCGTTGGGCCTGCCACTTCACCGGCTAAAATGCGATGTGCCTACCCGGTGGAATTCAACTCTGCACATGTTGCAGCGACTGTGGCAGCACCGACAAGCCCTGGTGCAATACGTTCTGACGTATAGCCTGGGCCAACGAGATTCAGAGGTGGGGCAAATCACGCTGGAGGAGTGGTCTCAGATCAGGGACCTATGCACCCTTCTGCACAGTTTTGAAATGGCGACGAAGATGTTTAGTGCTGACGATGCCATTATCAGCATGACTATTCCGGTGATTTACATGCTGGAGCACATGTTAAACAGAATTCGGAGTCAGGTGGTGGCACAAGAGGAGGTGGAGGAAGTAGAGGAGGAGGAGTTGTATGCGGAAGGGCTAACATCTGCAAGGTCCAGACGGTCGGCAGCACCAGGGCGGCAGGCATGTGAGGGTGGGGGAGATGATTTTACCAGGGCGCATGGTAGCAGCCAAACTAGTGAGGAAGGTGCAGGAGCCCAGGAAGAAGTGGAGGACGAACTGATGGAAGACTCATCAGATGAGGGAGACCTTGATCACATTTCTGTTGTGCGAGGTTGGGGGGAGAGGACAGAGGAAGGAAGCATGATTGTTACCTCGCCACCAACACAACAGGGACTTGGTGCTCCTGGATGCGCAACACACATGAGTGCCTTCTTGCTGCACTACCTGCAACATGACCCTCGAATTGTGAGAATTAGAAATAATCCTGACTACTGGGTTGCCACACTGTTAGATCCCCGGTACAAAAGTAAATTTGCAGAAATTATTCCTGCCATAGAAAGGGATGCACGCATGCAGGAGTATCAGCAGAGACTGTTGCAGAATCTTACATGTGCTTTTCCACAAAATACCAGTGGTGCACGTAGTGAATCTCACAGTTCCAACTTGCCAACCGTGGGACCGTCAAGTGTTCAGCACTCAAACCGTAACAGAACCACAGTATCTGCTGGTAACATCAATTTTGCGGAATCATTTCACCACTTTTTTAGCCCATCCTTTGCAAGGCCACAGGAGACAAGAAGTCTGACACATAGTCAACGCCTAGAGACGATGGTACAGGAGTATCTCCAAGTAAACATTGAAGCCACGACTGTGTCACTGGACCCTTGCTCTTTTTGGGCTTCCAATCTGGATAAATGGCCGGAGCTAGCCACTTACGCCTTGGAGATCTTGTCATGCCCCGCAGCCAGCGTTCTGTCTGAACGTGTGTTCAGCGCTGCTGGTGGTGTGCTGACAGATAAGCGCACGCGGCTCTCCACTGATAATGTAGACAGACTCACGTTCATAAAGATGAACAAATCATGGATCCGAAACGACTTTTCTACCCCTGTGTCATCCTGGGGAGAGTAAAAGCTTGATGATTGGTTAAAATCACCCTACCAACCGTTTTAAGCTTTCAAATTACTAATCATGTTTATCTGTATCTTGACTGGAAAATAATTTGGGCTTTGTAGCAGTGTGCAGCACTGATCCTATTAGGCCATCTATAATAAGCTTCACCAGATTTAAAATTAAAAATAATTTTTAGCTGCATCTAGCCCGGAAAATAATTTTGGGGCTCCGAGATGCGCAAGACACATAAGTGCCTTCTTGCTGCACTACCTGCAGCATGACCCTCATATTGTCAGAATTCGAAGTAATCATGACTACTGGGTTGCCACACTCTTAGATCCCCCAAACTTTTCGATCAACCTTTTCATTTTAATAAAGACCAAAAAAATGGTCATTTTTGAAATTATAAGCATTAGCAGGTTGTTAGAAACTGAAATCAAACAGTTTTCAACTCAAAACTTTATTCTAGGTGATGTTACATTTTCACATAGGACCCCTTGTTCGAAAGGAGCTTCTGAACTCTCTTGTCCATTGAATTTGTCAGGTTTTGGATGGTTTCTGCTTCAATTGTTTTGCATGAGGACAGAATACCCTCCCAGAGCTGTTGCTTAGATGTGAACTGCCTCCCGCCATCATAGACACTCCTTTTAATGATGCTCCAAAGGTTCTGAATGGGGTAGAGGTCAGGGGAGCATGGGGGTCACACCATAAGTTTGTCCCCTTTTATGCCCATATCAGCCAGAGATGCAGATGTTTTATGTGCAGCATGAGATGGTGCATTATCATGCAGAAAAATGATCTTGCTGTGAAATACACGGTTCTTCTTCTTGAACCATGGCAGGAAGTGCTGTTTGAGAAAATCCACATACATTATGGAGTTCATCTTTAGCGCCTTCAGGGATCCTAAAGGGGCCGACAATCTCTCTCCCCATGATTCCAGCCCAAAACATTACTCCACCTCCTCCTTGTTGGCGCTGTAGCCGTGTTTGCGTGGGGTGTCCATCAACCAGCCATCCTCCACTCCATTCATCTGGACCATCGAGCGCTGCACGGCACTCATCCGTGAACAAAACAGTTTTGAAATCAGTCTTCATGTAATGTTTGGCCCACTGGAGCCGTTTCTGCTTGTGTGAAGTGGATAGAGGAGGTCGACAGGATGGCGTATGCACAGCTGCAAACCTCTGAAGGACCCTGCATCTTGTTGTTCGGGGGACGTTGGAGGCACAAGCAGCTTCAAAAACTTGTCTGCTGCTATGACAAGGCTTTTTTGCCGCTGCTCTTTCAACCTGACGTAATTGCCTGTAGGAAAGAGTCCTCAATTTGCCCTTATCAGCACGCACACGTGTGTACTGTGAATCAGCTACATACTTCTTGATTGCCAAGACACTTCATCCTGATCATCGCACAATGTTGATTGTAGTCATGCCTTGACCTAAACACTCCACAATTTGTTGCTTCTCAGCAGCCGACACATCCTTTTTCTTTCCCATTTTGGCAGAAAATGTAGGCTGCTTAATAATGTGAGAGAGCCTTCTTAAGTAGTCTTGCCTTTCATTGGACACACCTGCCAAACTAATTAGCACAGGTGTCTGCAATTGCTTACAGTGATATAAAGAGCCCTGACACACATCACCATCAATGAGTTTAACTGACAAACAAACAAATTCTTCCCTTATCACTCCTAAACACTTTTTGCATAATAATTTGGAACGCGGTGTACATGTGCTTTTCCACAAAACACCAGTGGTTCACGTAGTGAATCTTACAGTTCTAACTTGCCAACCGTGGTCTGTATGGAATTGTTCAATAAAGGGCCCAAAATTAAGATAACATAGATGGGAGAGGTCTCTATGAATAGGAATTCCTAAGTATTTGATACCCTGTGAGGGCCAGGCAAAGGGAAAGTTGGACTGGATGGAATCCTATATGGATTTAGGGAGGGAGACATCGAGGGCCTCAGACTTCGCTGCATTGATTTTAAAATTTTACCATGTAACAAAGTGATCTATTTCAGCCATAACAGCAGGGATGGATATATGTGATTGAGTGATATATACTAGGACATCATCAGCAAATAGAGAGCACTTGTACTCGGTGCCTCCCACCTCAATCCACCTAATATTGGGGTTATGGCGAATTGATGAGAGCAGGTGCTCCGTCACTAGGATGTATAAGAGAGGGGACAGAGGACATCCCTGCCTTGTCCCATTGGTGATTGTGAAAGGTGATGAAAATGTTCTGACGCACCCCCTGGGCCTTGGGACACCCGGAGCCGGACCCTTTTTGGTGGATGCTGGTGGTTGTAGTCTTCGTGGCGGCGATCCGGTTCCATGGCTCAGGGCGGTCAAACCAGTGGCGGAACTATTTATGTGGTTTTGATGTTTAAATGTCCGACTACGCCACCCGTGGATTGCGGTCAGAGTGAACCGCCGCTACAGGGCAGACCGCTAAGGCTGGTGTTGTGGGTGCAGCAGAGCGTAGCATAACTCCCCACGGGAGGAGTATAGCCTCAGGGCAGTGTATGCGGAGGATGGGGGTGATGGTGCAGGGCAGCAGCAGTAACGACACGGAGTCAGTGATGCAGTTCAGGGCCTTTACTCACAGTTCTTATTATCCAGACCACGTCTGCAGGTAACGGCTGCCCACGTCGTACTGTGCTCACCAGGTGAGGGGCTCAGACAACTCCCAGATAACTTTGGAGCGCTTCACAGGACCCCCTTTGTGTGTCCTTTGTCTGGCCTTTCTTACCAATACTTCTGTCCGGCTGCCTCGGGCCTCCTCTTGGTAAACTTGGCGCCAGTTTCCCTGACCCTATGTGGTGCCTTCCTAGCGGGTGGAGCAAGGGGCTGCGCCACATAAAATGTCAGAGCCTCCGGTTTCTAGCTGAGGGTCGTTTCCTGCCTCCACTAGTTCGGGGACCGGTCTCCCCCTTTGGCCTGACCCCTCCACGCAGGTGGATTCGGGCGTGCGGTGGCGACTCGCCCGTCCGCACCCCTGGGATCCCTTCATTCCTCGTTCCTGGAGCCTTCTCCGCTCCTCTTCCTTCCTTCTCCCTCTTGCAGGCCTGGGCCTCTGTTACTAGGCCCGCCTCCGGAGCAGAGCTCATGCAGAGCCCCTGCTCCCTGCCACTTCTGCTCAGACTTCTCTGCACTGAACTAAGATGGTGCCCACCTTTTATACTCCCTTCTCAATGCACCCAGGAACTGCTTCCTCCCTGCTCCTGCACTGCAGGGTTCCCCTTCCTCAGTGTTCCCTCCCCCCACTCCAGCCAGGGACAGGGACTGTCGTGCCCATCTCAGGGGCATATTGGTCGCCCTGCCCCACGGCAATGTGGTGTAATGCATGCAGGTGTCGGGTCCTGATCCACACTCCATCCTTATCTGAGAGTGAGATATCACACCTCTGGGTGAGGTGCAATACGTCTGTAGCAACTGAGCCCTCGGTGCTACAGTTCCATTTATCTTCAGCCTAGGTGACGTATTGTGATACAGGGCCGTGATTTTGGCTATAAAAGGGTCCCCTAGACCCCTACCCCAAGCTTTTTAAGAGAATCATATATGGCGTGCCAGGAGACTCTATGGAATGCTTTCTCAGCATCCAACGAGAGTATCTACTTACAAATTTTTAACTGCATCTAGCCCAGGAAATACTTTGTGCCTAGTAGCAGTGTCTGCTAGTCAGCGGATTATCCCGGCTGTTAAGCAAGCTACACCACCTGTAGTTTGGACACTTAATTTTTTCAAAGGAAATGCTTCGGGACCACGGGATACTTAGTGAAGAGCATCAGGAGGCACCCCAAGGCATAGGGGCTGGGACTGGCACTAGGATGCCTTGCGGTGGACAGCCGAGCTCGATCCTTATAAAAGCTTTTTAACTGCAGCAGCTTTAGTGGACGCTACTGGAGCTGGAATTACGCGGCTGCTGGCATGAGACTTGCCCTCCAATAGATCCTTGTAAATGGATTTAAAGTGTATTCATTCAAATTAGAGGGACAATTTAAATTAAAAAGCTTAGAGCTGCCTCCACCACAGGGGGGCTCTCTCGACCCACCAGCGGACAGGCACCAGTATTGGGAGAGGGGGGCTGGCCGTCAGGGTTCACCGCGGCTCTGGCACAAACCCGGCGACACGGAGGTGGCACGGGCAGGAGCGGACTGGCCGTCTCGGCTTCTCACTTTTTGGATTTTAGAAGGGCATGACATGCCTATATCTGTGTCTCCCCCTCCTTTTACTCCTCCACCTCTTTTCTTTTCGCATGACTATATGTACTTGTCACTTTTCCATGTGTTAGTTGTGTCTTCTGAGCAGTTTGTCAGCTTTTGGACACCTTTGAAGGTGTTTTCTATGTGTTTCTATGTGTTTTTGTTTGCCTGCCATTGGTTTTAACGGTGTTCGAAGGTGTTCGACGAACAGTTCGACGAACAGTTCGGCGAACACACGGGTGTTCGACGAACCGAACCGAACTCGAACACTACGGGGGTGGCTCAACACTACTCATCACCCAAGGTTCAGTTTGCCCCGATCCAAGTAATATTTCAATATCTTTGTGACAATGTTCATCAAAGAAACAGAAATTGCAAGACATCAAGAATGATTTCAATTATTTTCCAATAGAAATTCACCTCAATCATTGAAATATAGCTTATGTGCTTTGCCGCTAATCCATTTTCTCCTATGATAGCTGATTGAATGCTACAGTTGTAGGATATACTGGGGTTGTTTGCTTTAAGAAATTCTTTTTAGTACAATAAACTTAAAACAAGGAGCCCCGGGGCCTATCAACAATCAGCGGTAATATTTTAGATAACCAAGAATCAAGTATTCAATTCCCCAGAAGCGCCACCACCAGTTATATAAGGTATTACACAGCTACTATTGAAATCAATGGGATGCTCATATAATATATGGACAAGTTCGGATCTCCAGAGTCAGAGATGACTTTTGTGGATATTCTGGGCAATAAGTTCTGGTCTTGAACAAGGTATTTCAAAAATATGTTTTCCTAACCCAGCAATTCGTTTCAATCAAAACCAAGAAAAGCAACAAAAATTTCCAACAAACCTAACATCTAGTGGACAAAAAAAGTTGAATTAAAATCGATGGCAATAGAACATAATTACATTGGTCTGTGTTGATGACTGCAGAATAACTAACACCAGATCTTTGTAAACTTTGGTGTGCTGAATCCAAATATCACATCTGTTTATTCCACTCAAATCCTCTTCTCCACACAAAATGCTGGTTTTGTTTTCGGTAAGTGCGCAATTCATCAACTTATCAACACCATTAAAAGTATAGAGAAGGATGTTTGGTCTACATTTTCTGTTGTAACTACAAACTTTCTTGGCGATATCAGGGCTGAAAATTACCCGCTTCTAGTTCAAACTTTGTTGATTTCTTTTCAAAAACTGGGAGCAAAAATAAATATCACGCTGCATTTCCTTCACAGCCATCTGAACTACTGCCCTTTCAAATCTCGAAGCTTTGAGTGAAGAGCAAGAAGAAAGCTTCCACCAGGACATTAGCACCATGGAACACATATCAAGGCAGATGGACCATAAACATGATGGCAGACTACTGCTGGTGTTTGAAGCCAAACAATAATGATCATAGCTATTCCAGAAAATCCAAAAAGAGAGAATGTGTGCCTAACAATTAGAAATCTATATAACAAGGGATTTTTTTTGGTTAATAAATAGATTAAGCTTTTTGTATAAAAAATATATTGCATCCAAAAATATGATGGCCCAATTCATCAAGACCGGCGATTTTCTCTTTTTAATGATTTTTCTCTGTCTTGATGAAAGGGTGGGAAGGAGTCAGAGGTGTAGGCCTCTTAATGAATCAAGAGCGTCTGACAAGTGGCGTGCATTTCTGTGCACCTCGTGACTAACCTTACTCCAGTCTTGTCATGAATTAGATGAACATCCCAGTCCTGCGCCAGCTCTGCTCATTTTGGTGGCGCTGGGAGAAATATCGTGAAAACTGCAAAAGTCGCAACATTTTTGCGCAACTCCCAGTTCCGCTAACATTTTTAGACTTTTCAAAGCAATTTACAATTTTGGTATATGATGAATCTGGGCCTATTTGTTATTCTGTTCTTTAGAACTTTTGCTAATTCTTCATGTTAAACTTAACAAGGTGTAAGAAAACTGTCAAGACACCTGTTGTTTGATATCCTGGGGCTAGGAGCTCCTTCCCTATCCCTAAACTTAGGGACGCCCTTGCTATACTTACTTGTAATGATGAAGATGCTGATGCCACGCATCTTGCTGAGCTTCTAAATCAGTCCTTATCTGTCCCCTCCCCGAAGTGGGGAGTAGTAGTGTATAAGAATACACAAACCAGATTAACAAGGGAAAACGTACAGGAATAAATGAAAATACCAATCATACAAATATGCACTCACAAACAACACAGGGGAATATCGGGAAGTAAAGGGAAGGAAAAAACAAATAGGAGAGGATGAGGATGTGCACACAAACCAATCACCAAGCAACAGTCTTTCGAACAATGCTCTAAACGCCTCCTCAAACAACCGACACCTCCAAATCCAGAACCAGGCAGTATGAAACTAATACTGGCAATCCCTGATTGCCAGGTGCCAGTATATATAGCAGAGGGGAGTGGCCAACACCGAACAGCTGAGACCATGAAAGCAGGGAAGCTCCAGAAGCTCTTAACTGAACAGATTAACCACTGCACTGCTAGCAGAAATCTCCCCTGTTTAATATGATGATGAAGGGCTTCTAATCAGTGCAGGAGTATGTGAAATCAGACAACGCGGTCTTCTGGCTCCTCTTTGTCATGGTAAACCCGTGACACAAACATTTCGTATTTGTAAAAAATTCTGGCCTGATAAATCAATTCTAACTTCAAATTTGAAATCAGAATCTTCAAATTGTGTAAGATTAGAAAAAAGTTAGATCACCATTTAATATTATGCCTTATTTTACCATCCTTTAGTGAACGTTTTTGTTGTGACTGGTTCCTTAGGAGACATATTTGCACACATTAGCTTCCTGATGCGCACTTTGCACTATTACAATTGCACTATAGAGTATGTTTGCTTTGCCTTAAGATTATAACTAAGCCCCATACAAGAGAACTATTATTGCATACATTACTGGAAAAGACTATTTCAATAGAAACATATGGATGTGTTTTGTACAGGAATAATTCCTAGCGGCACTTTAAAGACTCCCACACCATGTTAATGTAAAAACTTCAAAAATATTTCCATATGCCTTGTGATCTTGCCATTCCAAGCTTTCAAGTGATGAGCCTGATCATGATAATGTCCAGACACTGTTTCTTATTCAGAGACTATATTTGGATATTAATACCTGATGTCTGTGGTCTTCAACCCCCCCTGTTATTACTGCAGGATAATACCTGACATTAGTTTTTCACTCATTCTCTTCTCAATGTCTCCATACCAGTTTTTTTTTTGTCCCAAGTACTGAACCGATTAAGGGCTATAATTTCCGCCATCCTCCCTCCCCATACCTTTTTAATACCAGGCCTATTAGTTGCTCCCAGTATTGGTTCTCTGATGTCCATTGTTTCACTCTCCCATTTGTATAGCTTTTTGTGCTATGTTATGGTTAGATTTTACTTTTCTGATTTGTTTTTTTTTGAGATTAAAGGGTAAATGTACTTTCAAGTACTTTTATTAAAATAATCTATCCAGTGTGTACATGAGAAATAAAACTGTTTTTGGGCAATGTATGACTAGTAACCTGCAATTTCATCAGTTTTCTCCTCTGCGGACTCTATGTCTTAATTTGCAACTGACTCTGAGCTGGTGGGAGGATACTAGCTGATATGATGTCTCCTCTACATAGCACAGTTCACAGAGATTGATTCCCGCTGTTCATTCACTTGTTAGCACAAATGGAAAAGCAAGAGAGGCATGACAAAATTTATACAGCAGTCCTGAGCTTTGTAGATGTGAATGCAGCTCTGGTGTGAGGTAAAAGGCTTGTTTGAGCGCTCAATACAATATTTTTTGTCTCCTTCTGCTCCTCACTCCTCCTTTACTCTCTATAGAGTAATATAGGCCGTGTATCCTGACATCTCACTGTGCTAATAGTCGAAGGTGAAGTTGAGCTGTTTCTTCAGAATGGATGGTCAGTTCAGGAAGCAGTTTACAGAGGATGAAGTGGCTCAAAAGTGGAGAAAGAAGCAGAATTCTCTCTTAAGATATACAATATTAAAAAGTTTCTTATAGTGGCATTGATTTTTGCAAAGTTTGCAGAAATTACAGTTCTCTTTTAAAGTCAATGCTGAGGTTTGTAGAAAATATATAAAAAGGATGTGGCATGGTAGACTTTCTTGTCTACCCACAGTCCCGTAGGTGGCATAGCACTTTAGACGCTACCTGTATTGCACTTTTTTTTATGAAAGTTGCCTTTTTATGATGAATTAATTACTTTAACAAAGCTTACCCAACACCAAAAAAATGCTATGTCATATGTATTCATTCATGTATTTGGGAGTGCAGACATATGTTTTATTATGGGGTCTCCCCAGTCTGTTACAGAGCATCTCATATCCCTTGGTATCGGATGGCTTTCATCCGTCAGCCTTCTGTTTCAATGTGATCTGCTTTATAATATGCCACTTTATATAGGACAAACATTCCCTCACTATGTGGTTGCGTCAGATGCCTGAGCCACAAACTGGTCTTAGTTCTTGATTATTAGAATAAATAAATGTATATTTCATTTTGTGCCCACTGGGTCTGGCAAATTAGATTCTGGCAAACTATACAGTAATTTATTTCCCATGAAGTATGAGATACTGGTAATTTTTTGGAAGGCACCAACAAGCCTGGCAAAGATACTTGTCCTGAAGCCTTGTAGTTTAGCTGCTTATGCTTCATATAGTCATATTTTGATCACTGTGCCAACTTATTCTATGGGGTTTTATTGATGACATTGTTACTCTTGTCTGACTTTCTACATAATGGACACATTTTCTCATGTTTTGATTGCTTTGCAGCTTTTCATTGTGATTTTATGTATTTACTATATTTCAGCCATCGACCTCTGACCACTGATGTACACATGCTGCCTTTTACTGTAGATTGCATATTAGCATTAATAAGGAAAATAATTTGCTTTGGGTAAATTAGTTGAATCTCTGTAAGATGTTCAACAATTAGATCTGATCTCATTAATTATTTCAACTTCACTCTAAAGCCCCCCATATACTTTATATAGCTTTTGGCCAAATTATGGTTCAGCAGATCGTTTGGCCTGCAGCCGCCTCGCCCCGCTCTCCCATACACTCCCAGCCACTGCTAGACTTCCCTGGCTGCTTATTTCTTAGAAAACAAAAGGATAATTGTCTCCCTAACTAATCTCCTATTGCGGCCCCCATAAACATTAGACTGTTGGATGAACCCAGTGATATTGGTGGGCTGATGTTAGCCTATGTGTATGGGGGTCTTTACAATTATTGTTCTCCAGATTAGAAGCTTATCTTTAGGGGTGAAGTAATCACGCCTGAGTCCAGAAGCCTAAGAAAACTGTATAGGTTCTATAAAAGGATAGCAGTACTAGAAATGCCTCGCCCTCTACCAAAGATCATCTCTTATGGACTGACTTTACAAATTGCTCACTGGCCATACATTTTAGGCCACTTGCCCACTACATTTGAGCCATCTGCTGACTCTGTCAGAGACTTCAATCTGAAGCCCCCAAAAAATGGAACTCTGTTTTACCTTTTATTCAAGTCTATTATTTAAAGAAGCACTCCTCCTCCCATCAAAGTTATATTCCTCTTAATATTGCAGTCATCATATTATACAGCACTGTGTACTTACAATTGCTTATTTTGCCTTTCTACCCAGTTAACTCTTCTCTTTTCTCTGCTCTATGTAGAAACAGGAAGTCTCTTGTCCCTGCATTTATCATTCCCCTCTTCAACTCCTGACCCAGCTGCTCCCTCCTCCCCCTGCCAGGGACTTTTGCAGTGACTCATGACTCATACAGGGAAAAGAGACTTCCTGTTTCTACAAAGAGCTTAGAAGGATTCAGCTAGTCAGTTTATAATCATGTAATGCCATAGACCTAATGGAAAGGACAAGAGTTAGCTTGGTAGAAAGGCAGAAGCAGCAATTGTAAGTACCCAGTGCAATATAATATTACTGCAATATACTAAGAGAATACAAATTTTGATGGGTGTGCTTCTTTATGTTGGATATAATGGCATATAGACTATATTCAATGATTCTCTCAGGGAAGCTCCCGACGGACACTCAAACAGAGTTTGCTTTGAGCCTTAGAATAAAGTTGGACAAATCTAATGCGGCGGGTGCTGGTACGCTGCCCAATGAAGGAAGGTGAGGACACTGCAATTAGTGAAATACCTTTATTGGAAGATTTCAAATTACAAACCAGTTTTCGGCTCTGGACTGGAGCCTTCATCATGTGCATGTGGCAGGTCTGGCCAACCATCTAATGGTTGACACTGAATGATCAGTCAACGTTTATTGGCCTACATTGGGAAAAAAGGATACAACATGTTAACCTTCAAGATGTCCTAATTATTTGTTTTACAATGATTATTATTTCCCTCTTCCCATTGAGAACACCTGCATGCTTGGCCAAATCTACCAAGTACGTGTATGTGAAGCTTTCGGCCAACAATTATTGAATGTGTTAATATAACGATCAATTATATTATCCATATTTCTGTCTAAATGGATCAGACATATAATACTGCCTGTAGAGTTCGACCAGATGAAGATGAGCTCATGTAATTCTCAGCATGACGAAACCCTATCATGACTGCTGTCCAGGAGTCCACACTGCTGTCTGATTTTTATCCACCCCTTATATTTTTACAATTCTCAGAAAGTACTAATATTCTCCTACCGTGATCAAACAGAGGGGGGCTGACGGCTCGGCACCATCCAATTCTTGCGCTAAGTGAACAGTTTGACTTTGCCGGTGTTGACTGTAGACACCGTAGGCTCCTGGTGAGACGACAACTCTTATTGATAAGATTCAGCAATCTACGTTAATCAGTAGCAGGGACCCATGGCTCAGCCCCACCAAGGGAACATGCATTTTCTGTTCAAATAACATTCACAGGAAAGTCCCAGTTCCCCTTGAAGTTAAAATATAGACATCAACTTCAGAAAACTTGTCCAGAAATGCATGACTTATTTTCCTTAGCTCATTTCCTTATGCCTGTCCCCTCAATAATACCACCTAGAAAGCGGTCTGTTTCCCTCCTTAGCTGGGCTCAGCTCGCTTACTTTCCCCACTATTTAGAAGTGTGGTTAATTCCTAATTAGCACTGACAGATGCTTCCCCTGTAATCCTATTCCCAACATGCCCTGCTTGCTTTTGTTTGCTGGTAGAAGATATATTGTGACACAGTAATGACCCTTCAATGCAGTTCTGGAACAGTTTAATGACACACTAATGATTTATTACATGTTCCACTTGATTAGTTGGTCGTTTGTCAGCATTATATTTCCCTGTCCATAAAGCTGTCACAGGTTTTATAGACCTTTCCCTGGAAAAGAAAAAGAGACCCCAAATAAATTCAGTTTTTTATTTCTACTCTTGTTTTTGCTGAGATGGTTGCACAGAGCCCCTATTATTGAAACGTCCACAGGTCTTATTAAATCTTCAAGCCCATTGCGGGATGGAGTGAGCTAATGGCTGTGGGATGTTTGACTGGTTTAATGAAGGTAATCATATGCCCTCTGTATATTCATGTCAGGTGGAAGTTAAGGGCAGAATTTTGTTAGAAAAACACAATAATTTAGTATATTCTTATTGTAAGAGTGGTGGACTGTACTATTGTGTTCCTACCCCTGAAGACACCAATCGCACTGTACTGTGTATTACAATGTGAATAGTGTCATGCGGTTTTACATATATTTTGACGTGTGAATTGTGAAATGTGTATTACAGTTTTAGGCATACATAATGTGATATGGCAATGTATAATGTATATAGTGTGATATGCATTGTTAGTATAGTAGGCATAGTGTGCAGCACAGTTATAGGGAAAGTACCCATCCAATATAGAGTTCAATTTAAACTTATCACACTTACCCACAAAGCGCTCCATGCTTCAGTACCCCCCTACATCTCCTCTCTTGTCTCAGTCTACTACCCTACACGTGCCCTCCGTTCTGCCAGTGACTTAAAACTAAAATCCTCCATAATCCGAACTTCCCACTCCCGTCTCCAAGATTTCTCGCGTGCTGCGCCAATTCTTTGGAATGCACTACCCAGGACAGTTCGATTAATTCCCAATACCCACAGTTTCAAGCAGACCCTAAAAACCCATTTCTTTAGACTGGCGTATCGCCTCCACACACTATCTGTCTGTCCCAGTTTTCCCCCATATTAAAATCTTCTTCAATTTCAGGTTCATACCAACCATGCACATAATAGCCTCGGTCAGGACTGCACACATACTGGCAGATGACCAGTCCATGTATTATTTATCCTATTTAGTATATCAAGGCTGCATTATACAATATATGTACATTTTACCTTTTGTGTCTCCCCCATTTCCTCATAGACTGTAAGCTTGCGAGCCGGGCCCTCACTCCTTTCGATATGAAATATGCTTATTCTGTATTGTCTGTAAAAGTCCCCCCTAAAATTTGTAAAGTGCAGCGGAATATGTTGGCGCTATAAAAATAAAAATTATTATTATTATATTATTATTATTATTTCGACTAGAGATGTTTAGTCGGCACATGACCGTGTAACGTTGCGTGGGGCGGTAGCCGTGGGCGAGGTTCTCGTCTCTTGCATCCCTTGCACATTACATGAAGGTGGGGGTCCCGGCTGGGTGTGTGGACTTGTGCTGTGGGGGCACTACACCCTTGCAGGCCGCATGTAACTTTGCTTGGCCAAGACCAGATGTTTGACAGGTCAATGAGGGAGACCACCAGTCAAAAATAAACTTTTTACTCAACAATAACTTGGAAAGGATTATATACAGTAGATAGCAACTTCATGATGTTTCCTTTACAATATGGAACACATTCCACACACTGTTTCAATTCCTTCCTTTTTACTCGCTTGTTCTCTATCTTCAATTTCCTCTCTACTTCACCACAGCCCAGCTCAGTACTACAACTCAGTTTGCAAGAGTCCTATTCTCTACCCGCGGTTCCGCATCTTCTTTCCCCTCTAGGGAACTATATTGCCAATATGGCCGGTACTTATCTTCTCTGCACTCTCTTCGTCTTACGTACTCTGTCCCATGTAGGTCCGTTACCTTTATGAGTTATAAACTCTGGGCCTTTCCTGACCCAGGACCCATCTCCGATCGTTTCTCTCTGCTCTTTCGGTCACTTCTCTGTCGTTCTCTCCACTACGATCTTGCTATCTTTTGTCTCCTCTGTCGTTAGTGTCACCCACATCATGCGTAACTGCTCACATTAATCCTTAGGTCTTCTTTCTACACACTTCTGACATTCACTTTCTAACATTCTGACAGGAAACCACCTCTGTCCCTTCAGCTTAGCCCCTCCCACTCTAGGCTAGTCCCAACTATAAACTCTTAGTTCCCCTACTGTCAAACAACACACATCATTAACACCATGAATGCATCGCACAATTTACATTACAAAATATAACAATATACTTGGTCTCCAAGGGGGAAACGTGGGCACAATGTCCATCTCCTTACAATCGCATGTAAACAAATCGCCAGCGCTGAAGGATCTGCTTACTTTGGCTTTGAGGATTCACAAGCCTGTAGTCTTGTGACTGCAGATTTGTAGCCTAAAGGTCGGACGTCCTCTTTAACAGTTAGGACTCATTCAGATGTCCGTGTTTTTTCACAATCGCAAGAAAGTGGTCCTAGTGTCACCAGTGTTTTGGATCCAAGTTTCATCAGTGTTCGTTCAATGTCAGTTGGTAAATATCAGTGTTTCATCAGTGATTTGGTCAGTGTGTCATCAGCGTTTAGCATTTGGTCAGTGTTTTGTCAGTGTGTCATCAGTGTTTCATCAGTGATTTGGTCAGTGTGTCATCAGCGTTTAGTATTTGGTCAGTGTTTTGTCAGTTTGTCATCAGTGTTTCATCAGTGATTTTCTCATCTGGATAACTAAATAAATGAATGACAATGTTTCTTCTATGCATTGCAATGTTAATCATCCACAGCACATGGGTGACATAGTGATGTCATCCGTGTGCAGTTCATGATTTTCATGGACCCATAGACCTGTACTGGTACTTTTCATCCGTGATGCCAGTAAAAAAAACAACAGACATGTCTCCATAATTTTTGCATGGACACATGGACTGTAAAAAACATATGCATGTGATCAGCCCCATAAACTATAATAGGTACATGGTAAAAACCACATATTGAACACCTATGGGAAAAATGGATGTCAGAATGAGGCCTATGCCATAGGTTGCACTGTTATCCAACTTTATTTATATGTGGCACCCCAGGGGTCCAGTTGCCACAGTGGCATTGCCTCCCTCACAAGAGGTGATGCCATGCCTGGAAGCAAGCAGGGGTCCCCTAATCAGGTTTTACTAAGCATGCATCACTTTCCTGGCTCCAGACCAGCAAGGGGAGCTCCTCCCCTTTGCAACTGGGATCTGGGGGCGGGGTTAGTTAGACTTAGTGTGAGGAGTTGAAGTCAGGACGTTGAGGAGAGAGGAGCTGGGGACTGGAACAGCGCGGCAGCTCACCCCAGAAGAACCAGCACAGAAGAACTGGACACGGGAGAGGCTGTGGGGCACTGAAGGCCCAGCAGGTCTCCTGGCCCCATCAGACGCCCGGGGGCTCAGCAGCACAGAGGGCCCAGCACTGCCACGTGAGAGCGACGCACCAGCAAGGCCCGAGCTGCCATACGGGTGAGCACAGAAACGTTGCACTCAGGGACGAGGGCCACCGCACAGCTACAAACAGCAGGGCCAGAGAGATTAGTGGAAAGGGAAGGCCTCCAACTTCACCTGGCAAGGAGGATTCTTTACTTGCTTCCAGGCTGCCTGCACTTCCACTTCTAGCCAGTACCCTAGTCCTGGTTTGCCTAATCACCGACATTAAAGATAAGAGGAAACTGCCATTAAGTTGTGGACTGATTATTGCTGCGCCATCAAACCCTGCACTACAACGCCCAGCATAACCCATAACATCTACACTGCCCTGGAGCTAAGCTCTACCTGTGGAGAGCCACACCATCCCTGCTGCAGTAACATCAGCTCCAGAGGACCTGCCCCGCAGCGACGGCTCCCTTGGGCGCATGCCACAGGTGGCGTCACAAACTTTATACAATCACTATAAATCCCCTATCAATTACCCCTTTTTACTGACCGCCCTGGGTCACGGACCAGGTCACCGCCACTGTGACATCCCCCAGCATTTACCGGCCCGGCACCAGGCACCAGGTGCCCCACGGCCCAGGGGGCGCGTCATATACACTAGGTCTACTCATAAGGAGAAAAAACTTTTGAGCCCTTTTCAAGCTCCAGGGCCCAGGTTCAACCACAGTCTTTCTGCTTTCTTAATTCATGCCATTGCTTCTTGCTCGTTAACTGCTGAATAAGCGACAAACAGACACAGAAAAGTAAAGTCTGGGTGAAATTGAAGAGATGATTTATGTGGCAAGATCTTGGACATTCGAGTAAAAATTATAACCCAACATGTCCATTTAGACATCACTAACAAACACAATTCAGAAGCATCTTTTCTAATATGGTTCTGTTGTTTCTGTTCCTCTGTTTTACCTCCTAGAAATGTATGACTAAATTGATCAACAACAGCTGTATGTTACCAGATGGGGCATGTCACAGAGCACACTAAGGGCTCGATCACACTGGGATATAATACGGAGAAATGCAATGCTATAAAATCCCATATTGCCCTCAGACCAATGTTATTTAATGAGACAGAGCAGATCTGCGATTGGCAGCATATCTCGCACGGCACGCACCAATTCAAGTCACTGTATGCATGCAAAACATCGGACTGCATTTGGATGTCATCCGAGTGCAGTCCGAGATACGCTGAGACAGGCAATGGGGAAGATGAAGAGATTAATCTCTCCTTCTTCTCCTCATGTGTGATCCGATTCTTGCATGGGAGAGGATCAGATCACAGTCGCATGACACTCGGCTCACACTCGCAGCAGAATTTGAGGTCTCGCATCGGATGCTTTATGCTAATGTGACCCCAGCCTAATACTGACCAATAAGTGCTGACGATGTTAAACTGTATAGAGACACACCTCTTTGATATGGAAATAGCACCACCCAGTTGCCATTTTTTTTATACATTTCTAGGAGGAAAAATTAGGCTCCAAGGTGTAACATCTCTCCTTGTGGAGAGTGACATGCTTGACATGCCAGTGTAAGGAGTTCTGTAGGCCATGCAATGCTCCCCTGAGAAATTCTATATGCAAATGGCCTTTTCAGAGAGGATGAGGACTAGAACTCTAGTGCCATCTATTGGAAGTAGCAATCCTAAAACTCAATATCGACCCTTTAACGAACCTTGCCGCATGACTTAGGATAAAAGCCAAACCAGAATATCAATTTTCACATACGTGTTTCAGGGTGTTGCCCTTCCTCAATGCAAAGCATGAGATCTGATTTAGCTGTAACATCTCTCCTTGTGGAGAGTGACATACTGTACCTGACATGCCAGTGTAAGGAGGCTTATAGGCCATGCAATGCTCCTTTGGGAGATTAAATATGCAAATTCCCTCTTCAGTGAGGAAGAGGACTTGAACTTTTAGCAATCGTGAAAGTCAATATCGACCCGTTAACAAGAGAAATAACATAACAATTGCACATTACTGAGTTTTCATAGAAGGTGTTTCAAAAGTAAAATTTCATGGGGAACAGAAGTACTGTGTTCATTAAAACATCATAACTAATCTGTCGTCAATCCCATAAAACTACAGCTTCCTACAGAATTTATCCTTTTAGATTAATATACAATATATGCTAGTAATAAATGCTGGTAAGTATGCAGATGAAGCACTGATGAGTCTGGTGTTTGCTACGCCTAGTATGGATGTTGGCGAATTCATAGGTCATAGGAAGGTCTGGATAACAATGCAGACAACAGATGACCAGACTACTTGACAATCGCAGGTTCGAGGCAATTTCTGTTGATTTCTGTGCAGGTGCATGAGCTACGAGAACATTAAGAAAATAAGTTCATTTTGTGCATTGGCACATGTGGCAGGAGTTTATAAAATACACCTTGTATACGAGCAGCCATGAAATTGCAACAGTATGAACAAAGAGCGCGCCCATGACTGAGCCAAGGTGATCTGAGATGGCTGTTGGCTGTCTGGCAAGACCTGGAGGCTAAACACTCTCTCTCCACATGCCAACCCCCCAAGCATTTGGCTAGATTATTAATAAACAACTCTCTCTTGGGCTCCAGGAACCTATCTAGCACATCTCATAAATTGGCTCTACAATAGAGGGAAAAGAAAGGGGTTAGCGCCAACATTTGCTAAATAATATCATTATCTCTCCTTGGCATCTACACAGATACTTCTCCTACAGAGACAAAGGTTCAGGATATTAACATTTCACAGCATAGTTCTCAAAAGAGGAGAGACATTGTCTGAGGTTATGCAAGAGGCAGAGGGCATGGAACAAGTTACCCGATCGCTCCCCATCTCCGTGTAGTAACTTGGCACGCAGATGTTATATTGTCTAACAAGAGCAGAGGTGCTAAACTGTAATAGAGAGTGAGGAGAAAACATGGCGCGCACAGGAATGAAATGTCAGTCCTACATTATTGACGTGTGGCTTCAGTTCCCTGTCACTGATATGGAAACTTCGGCCCCGGTAGCGTTCTCCGTCAGTGTCAACCCGAACTGCCCTATGTCAGGTCTAAAAGAGAGACAGAGCCGCTAATGATACGGTCACGAAATAGGATTTATACCTGAAAAGACCACTGTAAAATATTATAATCTGTAAGGCTGTGTGCCCACAGTGCGTTTTTTAAGCGTTCGCGCAGCGGCAATTCCGCTGCAGAAACGCTTAAAAAAGGCATGGTAGAAGGCCTGCCATGTTCCCCAATGATAATCCCCATGTGCTGTGCTCATGCTGCGGAAATTTCCGCTGCGGATTATCATTGCGGAAAAATCCGCAGCACTACCAATTATTTTGCGGAATCGCGGCGTTTTCGCCACCATTGACTTGCATTGGAACGCATCACTGCAACTGTTCATGCGGATAACATGCGGTTCAATGTGCGGATGGTACCCGGGTTTTGGAGAAGAGGAGACTCTCCTCCAGACTCGGGTACCATAGTACCTGTAAAAAAAAGAATAAAATAAAAAATATACATTATACTTACCTTCTGATGGCCCCCGGTGTCCTTGTCCTGGCTTGCCGGCAGCTCGCGGTAGACTAAAAGGACCTGCAGTGACGTCGGCGGTCGCGTGACCCATCACATGACTAAATGACGTCATGGTAGGTCCTTTTAGTCTACCGCGAGCTGCCGGCAAGCCAGGACGGATCGGATAAGGACACCGGGGGCCACCAGAAGGTAAGTATAATATTTATTTTTTATTTTTTACCATTCTTTTACGGTCACACTATATAAAATCCATGCCATTTGCATGGATTTATATAGTGTGACCAAGTTGTCAAGCACTTTCCAAGTGATGCTAAAATCGCTGGGAAAGCGCTTGACAACCCGCATGCGAAATCGCATGTGCAAAACGCTTGACAACCCGCATGCGTTTTTTCTGCCAGGGAGATGCAGAAACGCTCAGGAAAAATCCGGAGCATTTCTGCATTGTGTGCACATAGCCTTATAATCACCAGCATTAATTTGTCGCGTGATCAGCAATATCCAGAATAAGGTAGAAGCAACAATGAATTATAAGAATCCTACATGTGGATCTGTGTAGACATGCAGACTCCATGTCCTAGTTGGATTTGTACCCACAGCCAATCAAATATTATTTCAATCGATTTCAATAGAAATCAAAAGTGCTGAAATGGTATGGGTTCACCTGCGCTGACGTCAGTTGATGATAAGAAGACAGGAATCCGAAAATCGATTGCTGCAGTTTATTCGTCAACACGTTTCGAAGTTTCAAACTTCTTCCTCAGGACAAAACCACAGATTTTAATTGCAATGTGTCCTGTGAATTCTTTAACTTTTGATCTAATTCCAACTTTTGAAAATACAGACAGCGATCTCATACTGTAGAAACAGCTATCAAAAACACAACACAACTTTAAAAGAGTTGTCCCATCTCCAGAATAGATGCTAAATACATGATCGCTTGGTGTCAGACTGCTGTGACAATTGCAGATCTCAACAATAGAAGGCCCAAAGTCCCCCATGTGAATTATGCAGGTAGTGAGCATGTGCTACCATCACTAATATTGTAAATGGAGCAGGAGTCACACATGCTCACTACTGCTCCATTCACCAAAGGAACTTTAGGACTCCTATTCTCGTGAACAGAGATCATACATTTGTCAGCTATCCTGTAGATGCAGACAGCAATATATGTTGTTTATGTGTCAACTTTTTTATGATAAAGGGATTTTCTGCAATTTAAAGGTAAAATATTAAATTTATCATTGCAACCATGTTCACAGGCAGCACCCCATTTGTGACACTGATGGACTTCTATTTGCCATCTTTATTTCTAAACCCCACAGTCAAAAGAACTTGTTGCTGACAAATCCCCATATTGGACTGTGTATTCATTCTAATTCTCGAATACTCTAATAATGCGTTTAGAAATGCTGAATTTGGCTCAGCAATATATCTTAAACAGGTTGTCCAAGACTTTAACATTAATGGCCGATCCTTAGTATTGGTCATCAATGTTTGATCGCTGGGGGTGCGACACCATAACTGAGCAGTCATGGCCACCGGTGTTGGCAGTGACGGGGACTTCTCAGTTATGGAGCTGCACAGCACATCTCCGTTGACGGTATAGTAGACGCGGCCGGCTACTGCACATCTTCCCCTTATTCAAATCAATCGAAGGTGGATGTACAGTGGTGGCCAAAAGTATTGGCACCCCTGCAATTCTGTCAGATAATACTCAGTTTCTTCCTGAAAATGATTGCAATCACAAATTCTTCGGTATTATTATCTTCATTTAATTTGTCTTCAATGAAAAAACACAAAAAGAATTGTCCTAAAGCCAAATTGGATATAATTCCACACCAAACCTAAAAAAGGGGGTGGACAAAAGTATTGGCACTGTTTGAAAAATCATGTGATGCTTCTCTAATTCGTGTAATTAACAGCACCTGTAACTTACCTGTGGCACCTAACAGGTGTTGGCAATAACTAAATCACACTTGCAGCCAGTTAACATGGATTAAAGTTGACTCAACCTCTGTCCTGTGTCCTTGTGTGTACCACATTGAGCAAGGAGAAAAGAAAGAAGACCAAAGAACTGTCTGAGGACTTGAGAAACCAAATTGTGAGGAAGCATGAGCAATCTCAAGGCTACAAGTCCATCTCCAAAGACCTGAATGTTCCTGTGTCTTCCATGCGCAGTGTGATCAAGAAGTTTAAAGCCCATGGCACTGTGGCTAACCTCCCTAGATGTGGACGGAAAATTGACGAGAGATTTCAACGCAAGATTGTGTGGATGGTGGATAAAGTACCTCGACTAACATCCAAACAAGTTCAAGCTGCCCTGCAGTCCAAGGGTACAACAGTGTCAACCCGTACTATCCGTCGGCGTTTGAATGAAAAGTGACTGTATGGTAGGATACCCAGGAAGACCCCACTTCTTACACCGAGACATAAAAAAGCCAGGCTGGAGTTTGCCAAAACTTACCTGAGAAAGCCTAAAACGTTTTGGAAGAATGTTCTCTGGTCAGATGAGACAAAAGTAGAGCTTTTTGGGAAAAAGCATCAATATAGAGTGTACAGGAAAAAAAAAGAGGCATTCAAAGAAAGAACATGGTCCCTACAGTCAAACATGGCGGAGGTTCCCTGATGTTTTGGGGTTGCTTTGCTGCCTCTGGCACTGGACTGCTTGACCGTGTGCATGGCATTATGAAGTCTGAAGACTACCAACAAATTTTGCAGCATAATGTAGGGCCCAGTGTGAGAAAGCAGGGTCTCCCTCAGAGGTCATGGGTCTTCCAGCAGGACAATGACCCAAAACACACTTCCAAAGGCACTATAAAATGGTTTGAGAGAAAGCACTGGAGACTTCTAAGGTGGCCAGCAATGAGTCCAGACCCAAATCCCATAGAACACCTGTGGAGAGATCTCAAAATGGCAGTTTGGAGAACGCACCCTTCAAATATCAGGGACCTGGAGCAGTTTGCCAAAGAAGAATGGTATACAATTCCAGCAGAGCATTGTAAGAAACTCATTGATGGTTACCGGAAGCGGTTGTTCGCAGTTATTTTGGCTAAAGGTTGTGCAACCAAGTATTAGGCTGAGGGTGCCAATACTTTTGTCAGGCCCATTTTTGGAGTTTTGTGTGAAATGATCAATGATTTGATTTTTGCTTCATTCTCTTTTGTGTTTTTTCCTTGCAAGCAAATTAAATGAAGATAATAAGACCAAAGAATTTGTGATTGCAATCATTTTCAGGAAGAAACTGAGTATTATCTGACAGAATTGCAGGGGTGCCAATACTTTTGGCCACCACTGTACAGTACCCAGCCACGGACACTATTCCGTCGACTAAGCTGTGCTGTACAGCTGAGCAGTCCTGGCCGCCACCGGAACACCACACACATCTGATCAGCGGGGGGTCCGGGTGTCGCACCCACACCAATCAGACATTTGTTTACCGTTTAACATACAGTGTCTTGTTTTTGGCAGCTCATCCCGTTTACATGGGGCAATGTGCTGCCGATAACAATAAATTTTTTGCCAGCATAAGCGATCTGTTCACGGTGCTAGTTCATTGAATGATCGCCAGTAAGTCTAAACTGGTGAATTAAAGGGGGCGAGCGGTTCTTCCAAAGCTCGTTCCCCGATTATTTAAATGCCTAAATATACCAAAAGTATAAATATGGTCCCTAAACCAAAATGTCAGGGATTGTTCTCTAAGTTGATATTTGATTACTCTTGTATGTTCATATATGTGCTCTAGAAAAGTACTACATGAAGTAAGGTGTATGGCTCAGTAAAACTGGCATCTTTTTATGAAGAAAAACTATGAAGAGTCTTGTGCCATGTTTATAATTATTTCCCGATGTTAAGCGGTGACATAACTAGAGTTCTTAGGACTGGGCCTCCCGGTTCTGTTGCACATTACACCCAAAAAGAAACAGAAAATCAGACACACTTAAAAAGACCTAGAAAATTCATGTCCCTCCAGCTGTACTATATCAAGTGGAAGCAGAAATTAATCACCTCTACCCCTGAAAAAATAGAAAAATGTATCAACAGCTGTCCCGTCGTGTTGAAGAGTTGTGAGTATTTAATGAGACAATTGTTTACATGCATATACTCTTATTATTGTTTCTGTTCAGTGTCTCATAAGAATTGCAATACTATCCATAAATATTGTCTTTGAAGATGGATTTGTGGTGGTCCAGAACCCTAATAGAGCCAACCCTCCTTCCATCTAAACTGTTGCTTCACTTGTATGCACAGTGCTAGTGCGAGTGTGCGATTTTTTTTTTGCCTAGCATCTGTATGACATGCGCATGCAATCCATATACAATGCGTTTTTAACATCATCTTTTACATACTATAATAATACTCGATGTAACTTAAAGCTAGTTTACAAAATTAATAAAGCAATCTTATATAAAGATATAGATAGACGAATAGATAGATAGAATAGATAGATAGATAGATAGATAGATAGATAGATAGATAGATAGATAGAGGGATAGATAGATAGATAGATAGATAGATAGATAGATAGATAGATAGATAGATAGATAGATAGATAGATAGATAGATAGATAGAGGGATAGATAGATAGATAGAATAGATAGATAGATAGATAGATAGATAGATAGATAGATAGATAGATAGATAGATAGATAGATAGATAACCTACTGATATATAATTTCACAGGTCTCCTACATATTAGAAACTTGCACCCTTTAGTGCATTTCATGTGGAGTTTATTCTACAGTTTTTTAGACTTGTTAAACGAAATAAATAAACAAATAAATAAATGAAAAAAACTATGTGGCATCCCCACTATTTTATTAAACCAGCGAAGGTAAAACAGACAGCTGTGGGCTGATATTGTGAGGCTGGGAAGGTCCCTAAAAATACCAGCCATCAGCCACCCCAGAAGTGGTGCATGACATTAGATGCTCCAGTTTTGCTTCTTTGCCTTTGCTCTTCCCGATTGCCCTGGTGCATTGTTAATCAAGTTAATGGGTAAAAACACCACCTTTGTGCGCAAAAATAAGCCCTCACCCAGCCCAGATCCCAAAAAATGGAGACACCACGGGTCTCGGAAAATGGCGACATTTTTATTTTTACTAATTTTGGATTTTTTTTTCACCACTTAAATAAAAAAGAACCTATATATGTTTGGCATCTACAAACTCATAATGACCTGGAGAGTAATAATGGCAGGTCCGTTTTAGCATTTAGTGAACATGGTAAATAAAAAAACCCCAAAAATAATTATAGAATTGCACTTTTTTGGCAATTTCACCACACTTGGAATTTTTTCCCGTTTTCCAGCACATGATATGGTAAAATCAATGGTGTCTTTGACATAAAAATAAAAAAAGTTATAGATCTGGGAAGAAGGGGAGCAAAAAACTAAAGTGCAAAATGGAAAATGACCCGGGGGTGAAGGAGTTAACCTCGGAATCGGGGAGTGTCAAAGTAAGCGCTGGACTATGTCGGACCTGCGTGGGACCATTGCTTTCTAATAAATTGGTGAATGAAGGACAGTCTCTTGTTTTTATTTCTCTTTTTTCATGTTTTTGATAAAGCTTTAACAAAGAACACAGGACTGTGCTTGAAAGGCGTTGCTCATTCCATCATGTGAGATTCCCGGTGACATGTACTTTTAACTGCATGGATTTACTTTTTCAATAAATCTTGACATTTTTTGGAAGCTGGTTTTCCTCTTTCTTGGTTTTTGAACAAATACGTGAGGCTGCACGTCTCCTTGCTTCCTTGCACCAAGAGCCTACATCAATCAGGTGAGCTGATTATCTTTTACTTTTTTTCCTGAGCGCTGGACTACGTCGGACATGCGTGGGACCATTGCTTTCTAATAAATTGGTGAACAAAAGACAGTCTCTTCTTTTTATTTCTCTCTTTTCATGTTTTTCAGGTTTCCATTCATGTACTACGTTGGATTCCTTGGACTATGTCAGATTTCCAAGACTACATCGGACTTGCACGGGTTATTTTATTTTTAATAAATTGGTGAACCAGGGAAAGTGTCCGGGAATGTTTATTCAAATAATGAATAACTTGATGTGTGGGGTTGTTTTTTTGATTACTGGGTTAGTAATGGGGGTGTCTATCAGTCATTTTTAGGCTGGGAAGCTCACAATAACCATGGACCTTGTCAGCCTGATCATATAAGCCCGCAGCTGTCTGCTTTACCTTTGCTGGTTTCATAAAATAGGGGGGAACCAGCATCTTTTTTTCTTTATTTATTTTTTGGATCAACAAGCCTAAAAATCTAAAATAAACTCCTCATGAAAGGCCCTAAAGGGTGCAAGTTTATAATATTTAATATGTAAGGGGCTTGTGAAATTATATATCTATAGGATTTCTATCTCTTCTATCTATTCTACCCATCCATCTATCTATTTTCATGGTTCTGGCTGTGAACTTCCTGTGCTTGGCTGATGCAATTTCCAGGTTCCTTTGAGTTGTTTGTATAAAAATCGCACAGCATACGGATGGTCCGTGTGCTGTCCGTTTTTTTTCTCTCATCCCCATTGACTTGCATTGGCAAGTCTCATCCAATATATGCATATATGCGATATATTCCAGCTGAGCCAAAACTCGCAGATCAGCACTGGCTCATTGTATAACTTTGGTCAGAGTGCAATGTTATTTTTTCTTGCATTGCACTCGTCCAATTTATACTCTAATGTGAGTGAACCCTATTTGTGAGAAAAGTGCAGAGAGACTACCAAGTGCTTCTGCTCTTTCAAAAGTGTAAGCCTCCGTAGGGTTCATTAAAATTGCACAATTATCTTAAATGAGCATTTTTAAGAACACTCATTACATGATCATTTTGCAGCATACACAGGTTGATGATCACCTGACAAACAAGCAAAATGCTTGTTTGTCGGGTGAAATGATTTTCTCTGCTGCACAAATTATCTTATTTTTTGGCAGTGCAGTGTCCTGTGTAAACAGAACCTATGCTGCTGGAACAATAGAAACCTATGGGCTCTTACAGATCATTCAGTTGTTCGTCGGGTGAAATGATCTTTTCTGCTGCACAAATTATCATCTTTTTCAGGAGTGCAGTGTCCTGTATAAACAGAACCTGTGCTGCTGGAACAATGGAAGCCTATGAGCTCTAACAGATCATTCGGTGTGCATCGTTAAACATGTCCGCCTGTAGAAACAGGTTATAAAATGACCACCGATTGGAAAATATTTACCAATTGGCGATTGTTTAATGCTGCCAATTGGTTCATTTGAAAGAACCTTTAATCCGCTGGGTTTGGTCCCAGTCGTGCCCCCTCCAGCTGTGATGCTTTACCCCCCTGATGATATGGAAATGATCTCTATGCCTGCTATAATTAAGCATAGATTTGTGCCGGAATTTGCACAATTTCCTTCTCTTCTACATATTAAATCTGGACTAAACTACATTGTCCTTGGAGGCCACAACCACTTAATTCACTAAATTTTACAGCTCAAATGTCATCCAAAATGTGATGTAAAACGTCTAATTAAATCCGAGCCTTCGCATTAGGTGCATCCATTGTGCCAAGACAAGAGCATGTTAAATAACACAGTGACTATATTAATGATTGTGGTTCTGTGAGTGCTGATACAAATGAGCCCGACTATAAAGCCTAAGACATCACCTGTCATTCATAATCTAGAAGCCAAAACTGCCAGAAAGGCTTGAGAAGAGCATATAACCTGACAGATGACCTTCATCCAAAATCCAAGCTGAATCTTCGATTTCCATAACCCAAGCACAAAAAGTTCCCGGAACCGTGAAAGAGACAGAGCAGAAATCTTCACCTCCCATTATGGAGCATGGCTTCCATCCAGAGAGGAGAAATACAGTCAGTGTTAACTACGGGAGGTGCACAATTCCCCGTAGCCGACATAACAAAGCATTCAATATGATTGTCCTCACAAAGGACAAAAAAAACATCTAAAGCTGCAGAAGGCGATGTCATAAAAGCCTGTAACATTCCCCTGCTCGTCTGTAAATACACCCAACCAAATTCAAGGCGAGTTGCCATCTCGTACCGACATCAGTAACCGCCAAGAGCACATCCCAAGTATATTGTAGTTTACGTGATGGAAACCCTCGTTCGCTCTTTCAGAAAGCTCTGCCACTTGTTCATTGCTTTATGAATTGCTGTTGCCAGCTACAGTAAAAAAGAAGGTATTGTTTCAATGCAGGATGTATAAATAACAGTTCAGTGCGGAGCCTCGGAGGCAACCTTTACCTGCAAGGATTGGATGTGCCGGGAGGGGAGAGTGTCTCTAAATGTCCTTGTGTCACCGTAATCCGCCTTTAATGTATGGCTTAATTTCCTCTCGCATTAGACACTTGATAAAAACGAGAGGGTTGTCAGTTTTCCATTGCCTGGTTTTATAAGGGTTATAAAGCAGGACCCACAATGCCTTGCACACAGCCGTTGGCTCGCACGGGTACCTGTGAAACAACTTTATCACATCCTGGACGACAAACAAATTGCAAATACTGATTAAGCCATAAAGTTACAACAACATTAAAATATAATGAGAGGTTATTGGAAAGGCAGTTAAAGCGGCAGCATGGAGCCTGGAAGTTTCTTTTTTGACACTTATACTGTTACGTGGACATTATCGTCGTACATGTCTGCAGATATTTATCCGTGAAATGTTTATTGCTGAGATATACGGCTCGCTTGCCGCAGCTGGACTTTTTTGAAGATACTGTAAAACCAAGTAGACTACACAGGGTGTATATTATCGCACAGTATCACATTACTTCTACATTCTGGTTATTCAGGTGTTTTTCTGTAAAAGACAAAGGGCGTACGTCCACATTTCTATTGCACAGATTGTACCTTACATGTGTGAAATCTCTTAGGCGTCATTCACACCAGTATATCCCATGTCTGTTATTTCTGTATTTAGAAGGCTCTGAATATGTCAGCAATGCAGCTATTCACACAGTAAATTTTAGTTATTTCACATATGTTCCGTCTCTCTTTGTATTTTATCTATAAAAGATGATGGATTGTGAAAAATACAAATCCTATGAGCTTGTCTGTATTTAAAGGGAATCTGTCAGCAATTGTTTGCCATCTGAGGACAGCATGAGGTAGGGGCTGAGACACAGATTTCAGAGATGTGTTACTTATTAGGCTGTGTGCTGTTGTTTCAATACACTGAGTGTTTTATCACCAAGAAATTATCACTGCTTGGACTACAGCTCATGAGAACAGTGGTCTGACCACACCCCCTCCTCTAATAAGCAGCTCACTGTCAATAGACTATGTTTATAGAAATCTGTGGTGTGGCTGGGGGCAGCTTTCTAAGCCTTGCTACATGCTGCATCTAAAATCTCTGATTGTGTCACAATTGCTGCACCCAGTACAGAAGTGATACTTCATTGGAATCAGGGTCTCATTCTCTACATTATGCTGCTCTCAGATGCGGTAGCAAAAACCTGGTGACAGATTCCCTTTAAGAAACACTGTTGGTAAAATGTATACACTGTCTATCATCTGGACGTTCTAGACACCATATAGCCAAAGAATCTGGAACCTTACTAGTTCTTCTTCCTGTTCCACAACACATTGTTTTACATGATACATAGAAAATAATACTTTGCCGAGAGCCAAAAAGGGCAAAAATCTGTAGCTTATAGGGCTCGGTCTATCATAGACCCCATGGGGCAGAGGGAATATTCTGGTGGTTCAATGCTCTGAAGGTGGCAATCTACAAACCATATGCTTACCTATTTCTGTGCCCATTGATACTGATCCCCATCTTACACTCCTCAGCCCCCACCCAATTTCAGATGGAGATATCACTTTGACATCCAAAAGTACAGTAGATGGGTCAGTGTCATGCAATAGACTAATGCTGCTCCTTCCCCTGCCAGGACCTCTTATCTACTGTATGGCATACGTCTGGCTTATAGGTTCAGTACATACATATAGGAATTTCCCCAAGGAAATAGACATTTTTTTAACCACTAAGATAACTGCAGATTTCCATTACTGCAGCATAAAATGAGTTTCATGTTTTATACACATCTCGATGCCTGCGATGTTTCTCGATTTCTCAGTATGTGCTCCTTACTAGAATTTCTTGCTAAAAACACAGCTGCCTTTGCTAAGCCATTTTAAGGATTGTTATGACAAAAATAATGACTAACTGTAAAATTTCAAAGATAATATGAAATGCTTGACCAAGGGATAGTATCAGATAAAACTAACCTTTGGCCATAGTTAGTGCCAATAACAAAATGTTTACATTTATTTTATTATTTTTATGTTTTACTTGGTGGCCACAATGGTTAGGTAAGTCCTATTGTGCAAACATCCATTCACAGGTATCCAAGGGCCCAGTATGTACCAGGGCAACATTCCCTGTGCCATTACTCTACTACCACCTGAATGAGCTGCTCGCATCTGACAGATGGGGGTTTATGCTGCTTGCACCAAAATCTGCACTGTACAATAGAAATCTGGATTCTAGCCCAGCATTGATTTTCCTTTACAATGTTGCTTTTACTCACCTGTCCTGGTGCAGGCCCCGGATCTTGTTTTCTTGTCCTAGGGCCAGTTCCCTTTGTGCATATCCCTCTTAGGTTACTGTAGTCAGCCAGAAACTACAGGTGCTTCTCACTAAATTAGAATATCATCAAAAAGTTAATTTATTTCAGTTCTTCAATACAAAAAGTGAAACTCATCTATTATATAGAGTCATTACAAACAGCCTGATCTATTTGGAGTGTTTATTTCTGTTAATGTTGATGATTATGGCTTACAGCCAATGAAAACACAATAATCATTATCTCAGTAAATTACAATAATTAACAAAAAACACCTGCAAAGGCTTCCCACGCGTTTAAAAAGGTCCCTTAGTCTGTTTCAGTAGGCTCCACAATCATGGGGATGACTGCTGACTTGACAGATGTCCACAAGGCAGTCACTGACACACTAAGTAAATGCAAAGTAAATTTTGCATTTCATTTGGAAATCAAGGTCCCAGAGTCTGGAGGAAGAGTGGAGAGGCCACAATCCAAGCTGCTTGAGGTCTAGTGTGAAGTTTCCACAATCAGTGATGGTTTGGGGAGCCATGTCATCTGCTGGTGTAGGTCCACTGTGTTTTATCAAGACCAAAGTCAGCACAGCCGTCTACCAGGAAATTTTAGAGCACTTCATGCTTCCCTCTGCCGACAAGCTTTTTGGAGTTGGAAATTTCATTCTCCAGCAGGACTTGGCACCTGTCCACACTGCCAAACATACCAATACCTGGTTTAAAAACAACAGCATCACTGTGCTTGATTGGCCAGCAAACTCGCCTGACCTTATCCCCATAGAGAATCTATGGGGTATTCTCAAGAGGAAGATGAGAGTCACCAGACACAACAATACAGACGAGCTGAAGGCTCCTATCAAAGCAATAATTAGTATTGACACCACTAGTCTGGTGTGCTCCTACTAGTTTCATTTGGGCTCATTTTGATCACAATAGGACGCTGGCATACTGCAGTAAACTCAGCGTCTGGTGCGTTACCATGGAGAGCATGTTTGATATGTATACGCCCATCGCTAGCATGTGTTATCTAGGAGGAAGTCCTGAGGTATCGTCTGCGCATGCGCGAGTTTGGTGCGTTCCATATGCGTTCCACAGACCGGATGTTGTCATCTTTTTGCGTCCTGAATGGCCGCGCACAGGATATGACGTCACACCCGGAAGTATATCGCTGTTTTCAGCATGCAGCACATATATAAGAGGCACCACATTAATGGGAACGATATACCAGCCACTAAGACACATCCTATGAATGGGGGCATGATTATGGGCACTTCACTCCCCTGATGATAAAAGGGAAATGCGTCATGAGCCCGCCTGTAATGAGACTTCATACCCATCACTAATGGAGGATCAGATAAGTTCAAAATTTCCTCTATGATTGTATGATAATCTTTGCAATGCCAAAAAATTGTTAATATATGTGTGGATATATGCTTTGATATAAAATGAATTATGAAAATATTCCTTTAATGGTTCTATATGTCTGGCTGATTGGTTTCATGTACTTAGCTAGCCTATACTATTCCCAGAAGTTGTGGATTTGATTTATACCTGTTCAATACTTTGTTTACTGACCTGGTTATTTACTGATGGGAATTAGCTAGAGAGGATATGGTGGTCTGGTGGACTTTACTAATGAAGTTATTGTGTTAATATCCACCATTTACCTGAAAAATATTTCCTCAAAGGTGATGATTGATCTATTTTTTTTGATAAATAGGAATACTATCAGTATAAGTTTCCTATTTTCCTTCATCTTTTGTACTTCTTTGTACTTCTTGTATTTATGCATGCACCTTGCACTTTGGGCCTTTTAATAATTATTTAATAAAGGTTAAATTTTATCCCTATGCTAATTATTAATATAAACTAATTGGGTACCACTTTAGCTATTTCTGTCCTATCAAAGCAACCTGGGCTTCCATAACACCTCAGCAGTGCCACAGGCTGATCGCCTCCATGCCACACCACATTGATGCAGTAATTGATGCAAAAGGATCCCCGACCAAGTATTGCGTGCATTTACTGAACATACATTTCAGTAGGCAAACATTTTGGATTTTAAAAAGCATTTTTCAAGCTGTTATGAAGTATTCTAATTTATTGAGATAATGACTTTTGGGTTTTCATTGGCTGTAAGCCATAATCATCAACATTAACAGAAATAAACACTTGAAAGAGATCACTCTGTTTGTAATGATTATATAATATGAGTTTCACTTTTTGGATTGAAGAACTGAAATAAATTAACTTTTTGATGATATTCTAATTTAGTGGGATTCGCCTGTACATTTAACATCATCACTGAAGGATTTGGACTGCTATGTCCTGACTGAGTATTCAGTAAGTAGAGCATTCAGTTACCACATGTATTTCAGAAGTTTACACCACTATATAGCTAATCACCTCCTCAACAAACTCCTGCTTGTTTATCGACTATTTGCCTTTACTTTCAAGCTGCAGTTAAACATTTGTTTTCTGTAATCAAAACTGACTCCTCTCTGCTAATACTGGGGCTGTTCACATAGCTCTGCTGCAACAGTGTGAAATCTCTGCAAGCAAGTATCCAGTTTACCTAGTCATCATTGCTGCCCTGCAGTTAATTATTCATCTGTTATAAGCATAATAAACACTTCTCTTTAATAATTGGTGCTGTTTACACTACTCTGCCGCAACATTGCATAATCTTTTCTGCAATCAAGTATTCGCATAGCCTGTTCATTGTTGCTGCCTTGCAGTTAACCATTTATCTTCTAATTGAATATGTCACTGCCATTGACTATCTTTCTGCTGGTAGCACACAACTTCGCCTTTAAACAATTTTGTGCTACAAGTCCTGTATTGACTTTTCACTTTCAGTTCCTGAGTATATCCACACTCCTGGCTTTGTGTCTTCTAGTGTTTCCTGCTCCGCTTTTTTGACTGCTGTCCTGCATGCACCACTGTCCTAGTACTCACTTATCTACATGCCATCCAGCTTTTTACCTTGGTTGATGCTGCTCACTCTGACCTATTGCTTAGAGAATTTAGCTCAACAGGTGAGCCCTTAACAGCTGCACAAGGAAATCCTATAAGGTGATTCCCGACAAGTCTATCACCAAAGACCAATCTGTGATCAAAGTCGTTCAGATTACTCACTTTTCCATGTGGATTTAGACTAAAATAGACATAGAAAATGTGTTCAAAGCTCACGTTTAAATTTCTTACAAAATAGCTCCAATCTTGAAAGAGTGTCTCTAATAAATTGGACACTCAGTGTAAGGCTGGTTTCAGACATCCGTGTTTTGTGGTCTAAGTATGGACCACCATGCATGGACCAGCTTGTCTCCTGAAAGAACTCAACTGCCTCATAAGCATATACGAGGCTGTCAAGTTTGGGTCAGAAGACCCTTAACCAGTGTGTGCATTGTGTCCGTACTCAGACAGTGAAACTTGGATGTGTAAAACCTGGCTAAGTCAGTGTAAGCTAAAATATGTATTGTACTTCTGCTTCAAGTGTCTTATATGCAATGTGGTAACGCGACTCACTCAGCTGATCACAGAGGTAGACACAGGAACATTTCGTCTGCTGGTTTATTTAAATCACGGCATAAACCAGTGCAGGGTTCAACAAAATAAACATGGCCTTTCTGGCAAAACCGGGAAACAAAAAGATAACATATAGCACAGTCCATATGCTTGTGGGAATCCGCTGCCTCTGGGTACAACAACAGAGTCCAGCACAGTTGCACATAAACACTTCTCAGGAGCTCCTGCCTCCAGACACACAGACAGAGGAAAAAACTCAGTTGCTGGACATTTAACTTGCCAAACCACACCCTTAAAGTATAAATATGGTAAGTCGTCGTCCCACCCATCTCTTACAGCTACTCACAAAAAAGCCCAACCCTGTCATGGCCGATTAACCCCCTCAGCACATAACATGCTGGAGAGAAACTTCTGGGTTTTCAAATCACGGAAAATAGCATTCTTCGTGATACATATCTCCCCTCACTTAGATTGCCAGTGACCCTGTCGCAGCAGAAAATAAAAAATTGAATCATACATAAAACCCAAAGACTTGCTCAGGTCTAATTAATGAAACATGATAAGCATATGCTATGAGATGCCCCTTAATACTGACAGGGTTAATGAGTCCAGTGACAGAAGCGCTATGCATTTCCATTTTGAATTTATAGAACACTAAGAGGAAGGTTTCTAAATTAGAACTGATAACTATTTGCTTGGCATTTATATGTTTGTGCACACATACATATATCATTCATGAAGAATGTAAGGCTTGGAATGTCAATGGATGAGCCTGACGATTCAATAACTCCTTACTTTCTATGACACTTTAATTTAAGAACATAATTTATGCTCTAGACAAACTTCACAGAATGGTCAAACCTCTCTGTTAGCAGTTACATCATATTGGGAAATACTTGGCATGCTGTGAAATTCTATAAGAGTGGAATTAGGGAATGATAATACACCAAAGATGTATTTTGAGACATATTTGACCCAAAATAGTAAAGCAACCAACATCCTAAATGTACAAGAGAAAAAAAAAGTTAGATTTTGGATTGACTAGTGAAAGTTCTATCTTGAAACCAATAGGCGTACAGTAGCATGACCTGAAATCGTCATTTGATGGAAAGAAAAGAAACCTACAAGTTTGACAACCTTAAAGCAGCTCTGTAATGAAGAACTAATTTCCTCTTCCTCAACTTACTGTGATCTCTAAAATGGAGCCCTGGAATTTTGGAGCCAGGTTATGCAAAGTTCCGTCTTGAATGAAGCTGAGGTGCATCTGGTCAAACTTCACTCCAATCATTGTCTATGGAACTGTCTGTAATTGTAAAGAGCTGTGCTCAGCTTTCTCCAGCAATCCCATAGTCAATGAATGGAGCGAAGCTTGAGCATGTGTACCTCAGATCCATTCGGGAAGTTGACGTGACACCACTGGAAATCAGAGGCAGCTGAAGCCGGGAGTCACATGATGGGGATGAGCGGACAGAGATAGTGCCGCTCACAGCCACATTTTGAAACGCAAGCTATTTGAAGAAAGCCTTATTTCCAAGGTTTAAATCAATCTGCCCCCTACACATTGTAGAGGACAACCTCTTTACATCTTTAAGTCAGGTACCTCCATCTTCCCAGTATAGTGCCACATGGGTTAATACTTAATATGTTACGCTATGACTACTACACTTCAGCCCACTTCCAGGGAACCACGTAAGATGCCCCTCTGGGTGTCACCTCACTGAGTGTGCCCCCAGCCTTTCTGTAGTCCCTTATGGACTCTTATAAAGGTCCTGACTGTAGATTTTCCCCCGACTTGCCATGACTGCAGTTGACCTGTTCTCTTTGCCCCACCACCACCACACACACAGTCCTAAGCACTCTTTTCTGGGGGTATTTTTTACTTCTTCCTTTCTCTCTCTATACCTACTAACTGCCTACACAAAACTGAAACTAACCCACAGGTCCCTAATTCTCCTCCCCAAACATGGGCTGGTCCTACAGTTAACCCTAACATGCCTGACTAGCAGGAACTGCAGCCTCCAGATTAATTGACCAAATCCCCAGCTACACCTAGTTGTAGTGGATGTCTACCCATGAAGTAGAAATTCCTTGGTCCCTCATGGCACACAGTAGGACTCTCATAAGTAAGTGACCCATAGTGAATATGGGGACCATGTCACACTACATGTAAGGATGACTAGAAGGTACTGGGATTTGGAGGTCCACTGGGGTATCACAGTCCTGTAGTAGAAGAAGGGATTCAGAATATCAGTATAGACCTTCTGGGTGGTATAGGACCTACTGTCTGCCCTAGATTAGTTTCCTTAGACATTCATCACCAAGTGCTCACCACTGCATCAGTGAGCCAGCACCAGGTAAGGCCACCAACCACCGATTACACCAGGGATCCAAGCCATGCCCGATGTACTGGGTTCACTGCGTACTACATAAGTGTCTCAGTAATGACTTTTATAATGCAGACTTATCTATACCAATAGCGTTATGTGCTATTGAAATACAAAGAACTTTACAATATGTGCGACTCATCCATTATGCAATGTGCCAGTACAAGTCATACCCCCTAGATGACAGTTGTTCTCCATAGCAATCAATGGAAACATTCACTTTTGATTGACTGTCACATTACAATAGAGCAAGTTTTCGATTGACTTTTACTGGGAGTAAAAGAAACTTGTACAACTCAAATCGAATGAAAGAATCAAGTTGTGCAAAAAAGCAAAATGTCACATTCTAGCCACAAACGTAAGGAACCAGAGCAGAACTGAAAACAAGTAGTTGAAGTGAGGGTTCATAATAGGGAAAAAATGAAAAGCTACCTAACAAGTCGTCTTCTTTTCCAGCTTACAGAGTTAAATTATGCATTTCTGGTTCGTTGTTTGCTGGATTAAATTTAAAACTACCTTAGACAACGTTAGGCAGCGTAATCCATCACTTGATCACTGCCAGGACGGATAAAAGCAAGGCGGAATATAAAAAAATACACTTCTACTACTCTCAGCATCTGTTTTAGGGAATTGGGCTCATAAATCAAACTGTCTTGTCAGTTTCAGTGGCACCATCAGAGTGCAGTGTTTAAACGCCGTATGCCCTATGCATAAATGTAATTTCCCCGAATGTCAGCGGGAAATGCACTGCAAAGTATAACACATTGTGTATCTTTGACCCTGTAAGTGCTGAAATCACAGATTCTTATTATTTTGACATGATAGAGAGAGAAGAGGGAAAAAAAGACTCTTGTCCTGTCTTATGCTTTTGCTAGATGTTGTTTTTTGCTAAGTCTACTGTGCCATTGTAATGGAGAAGAGGTGGGATATTTCACAGCTGACTGGGGCAGGAGGGTGTAGGTGGGATTTTTTCATCTTTAATCTGCAATATCTACTCACTAGTTGAACAAACTAAACTGTACACACAATTAGTGATGAGCGAGCATGCTCGCTACTGCTCGCCCAAGTATCTCACTGCTTGAGATGCTCGGCACTCGCCAAGTATTTCCGGGGTTGCTCGGCGGGAGCTCGGGTCTCCTCCCTGCATGTTTGCCGCTCTTTACAGAGCCAATGAACATGCAGGGATTGCCTGCCAATCACTGTTATGCCGTAGCCATGTTGGTTGTGGCATTACAGTGATTGGCTGGCCGCACAGCGTCATCAGGTCTATTTCAGACCTGGCGCCGCCATGCTCGTCAAAGTCACTCCGGAATCAGACAGTGTAGGGAGAGGTGCTGCTGAGCTAGGGAGAGATTTGCTTGTTTCTAGTTAGTGTAGGTGTACCAAACTATATTAGAGACACATATCCATCTCAACAAACAGTCCTTCTGAGGACTAATCCATCTGCAGAGATATCAGGCAGGCAGGGTATATAGGCAGGCAGTGTATATAGCAGACTGCAGTGCACATAGCACAAGAGGCTCCATTCCAATTCTGCCTTCTGCTGCTGTCAGATATTTCTAGAAATAGGCCCAGGTCTCAGGGGCCAGGAATACATTTTTTTTTTATCTTAATCCTCATTATTTGCTTAAATATCAATCCAGAGAACACCGTTGTTCTGCGCCATTTGCTTGTTACAGCACTAAAAATCCAGCTATTTAAAACTGTGGTTTCTCAGTCACGCGGATCACATATAATTGCGCTGAAGATACTGACATTTCTGGCCTCCATTAAAAATTTGTTTCAGTGTGTCAGTGAAGTGACGCGCCTGCAGGGCCATGGGGTTCTCGGCAGCAGGGCCTCTGGCTGCTTGCAGGGGATATCACGGTGGCTGGCCCGGTCCGTGGCCCAGGGCGGTCACTCAAAAGGGGAAAATGAACATATGGGGGAATTTGGGAAAGTTCGTGACACCACCTGTGGTGTCTGGAGAGGATCACCAGTGCTGCAACAGTCCTCTGAGGCAGATTTTAGGGCAGCTTGTGATGGGACGGCTCCCCACAGGTGGAGCAGGCCTCAGGGCAGTGTAGTGGTGGAGAGTGGGTTGCGCTGGGTGTTGTAGTGCAGGGGGAACGATAGTGCCGATGAAGAATGGACAGAGGCAGTGCAGTCCAGTCATCCAAGATTTTACTCACAGTTCTTTAGACACTTCACAGGTGCACTATACAGGTAAAGGCCTCCCGCGTCGCGCTGCGTTCACCGGGCAGAGGTTCAGTCCTTCCTCAGGCAATTTGGGAATACCTGGCAGAACCCCTCTTTCTCGTGTTCCTATCTTGACCATCTTTACTCTGGTCCTTCTCCCTCCTGCTCTGCGCTGCCCAGTCTCAATCCTGCTCGGGTGCTCTGGAGTCCTTCCTGTATGTTGGATCCGGGACCTACTTGACCCTCCTGGGGGATTAGAATGCCGCAGCGATCCCTCTGTCTTCTGACAGATGCGGGGCGTATGGGTGCCGTCCTGGACTCGCCGTACCCCCTGGGATCCCTTCTCAAAATGGAGCCTACTCCCTGCTCCCCTCTGGGGCCTCCTGAATTGGCCCTAACTGTGAAGCAGATCTCCTAATGAGACTCTGCTCCCGGACTGTTCTTCTGAACTGTCCCGAGCTGTTCTTCTGAACTGCTCCCTCTGACTTAACTGTTCTCTTCAGACTTGGGCCTCAATGGCTAGGCCCGCCTCTGGAGCAGAGCTCCTGCAGAGGCTCTGCTCCTCTCACTCTCCTCCTCTGACTGAACACACTCTCTAAGATGGCTTCCCTATTTATATCTCCTTCTACAAGTGCTTCCTCTAACTACTTCCTCCACCCACACCCACTACTGGTTCCCCCTACCTTTGGTTCCCCCCACTCCAGCCAGGGACAGGACTCAGCAGAAAACACATTGCATCTTGCCCTTCCAGCCGGCCTGGAGCAGTGTAGTGTTGGATGCAGGTGTTTGGGGTTCCGTGCAGCACTCCCTCCTTACCTGAGAGAAGGGAGACACCACACCTCATGTTGAGGTGCAGTACCTCTGTGGCGACTGAACCCTCAGGGGCGCCACAGAAGCAATTGACACCAGTTTGCTATTCAAAATAGTTACCTACAGGCCAGATATTGAAAACTGTGTTTTCTCCGTCACGCTGATCACATATACGTTTTCAGAAAATACTGCCATTTCTGGCCTCCATTAAATTTTCTTTTCAGTGTGTCAGCAAAGTTTTTGACACCGGTTTGCTGTTCAAAATAGTTACCTATAGGCCAGGTATTTAAAACTGTGGTTTCTCCATCACACGGATTACATATAACTTCGCTCCAAATTCAGCCATTTGTAATGAGCATGGAAGATATTGCCCTCCATTTAAAATGGGCAAGGCGCGTGGCAACCGACAGGGAACTGGAAGTGATGGTGATGGTGCATGCCGAGGCAAGCTGAAATTGTGTCAAAACAAACACCCACATCTTCTCGCCCGACCTTCCTGTCCCAATTCCTAGGGAGCTGTAGCACACCACTATTGAACCCAGAGCAGTATCAAAAGGTTGTTGGTTGGATAGTGGATAATGCTTCCAGTCACTTTGCCACCATCACCCTGTCTTCCACACGGTCAAGTCTCAGTAGCCGTGAGTCTGGACTGCATATTCCTCACTCTGATCCTCCTTCCTCCCACCATGCCGAGTGCCCGGAGACAACTGATCCCACACTTGGACACTCCGAAGAGCTGTTCACTTTTCTATTTATAGATTTGGGCCTCTCGCCCAGTCCACTTGAAGCGGGGCAAGAGGAGATCGCATGTAGCGATGCCCAAATATTTGAGCAGCCAAGGTTACACGAAGGCGACGGTGGGAAAGTGTCACAAGAGGTGGATGATGATTAGACACAATTGCCAGAAAGTCAGTAGGAGGACCAGGGGACGGAAGAGGAAGATGAGGTGGTGGATGATATAGTAACTGACCCAACCTGGCAGGAGGACATGCAGAGTGAGGACAGCAGCACACAGGGGGAGGGAGGCAGAGCACCCCAACAGGCAGGAAGAAGCAGTGTGGTGGCCACAGACAGAAGGCAGGCAACCGTTCCCCGTAACACCAACACGAAGGAATTTGCCAGTACAACTGTTAGGTCTTCCCGAGTCTGGTTGTACTTTAAAGACTCCGCCGATAACCCCAAAAAGGCCATTTGCACCACCTGCCAGGCCAGCATGAGCAGGGGTGGCAAAACTAGCAGCCTGACCACCACCAGCATGATCATGCACATGGCAGCAAAGCACCCGACTTTGTGGGCAGAATCCCAGGGTCCAAGAACAGTGTCTGCGCGTGGCACCACTGCTTCTTCCGCTGTTGTGCATGCAAGCCAATCCCATGTCCATGGTGCATGCGAAGATGCCTCCTGCCCTGTACCTGTCATTGCACACTCTCAACTAGCAGCATCAGGAAGCACGTCCAAATCCTTGTCCCAGCGCAGCGTTCAGTTGTCTATACCCCAGTCCTTGGAACACAAACGCAAATACTCAGCCAATGCCCCACAGGCCACACTACTAAATTCCCACATTTCACGACTGCTTGTGCTCGAAATGTTGCCTTTTAGGCTCTTGGAGACGGAAGCATTCCGCACCCTGATGGCCGTCCCTCGGTACTCGGTCCCCAGCTGGCACTATTTCTCCCGGTATGCCGTCCCCGCATTACACAAGCACGTGTCCCAAAATATTAGCCGAGCCCTCAACAACGCAGTTACCGGGAAAGTCCACCTAACTACAAGTGCTTGTGGGCAGGGACGGTACATCTCGCTGACGGCACACTGGGTTAACGTAGTGGAAGCCGGGACCCAGTCGGACCTTGGGATAGAACACATCCTCCCGACATCAAGGATCGCGGGCCCTAGGTCATTCAGGGTTGCCCCTACAGTCTACATCTCCTGCACCTCATCCTCCTCAGCCTCCTCCTCCTCTTCAGCCTCCATCTCCGAAATTACCACATCAGTCGCAAGCTGGAAGCACTGCAGCACTGCCTCGGCCAAGCGGCAACAGGCTGTGCTGAAGCTAATATGCTTAGGTGACAAACCACAAAATGCTGAAGAGTTGTGGACAGCTCTGAAAGAGCAAGCAGATCTGTGGCTCACACTGCTGAACCTACAGCCAGGCATGGTCGTGTGTGACAATGGCCGGTACCTGGTGGCGGCTCTGAGGTGAGGCGAGCTCACACACGTACCATGCCTGGCCCATGTGCTTAACCTCATGGTTCAACGATTTCTCAAATCCTATCCGGAGCTGCCGGATCTGGTTGCTAAAGTACGCCGCCTGTGTGCCCATTTTAGAAAGTCACCTACAGCTTCCGCCTCCCTTGCCGTGTTTCAGCAGCATTTGCAGCTTCCGGCTCACAGACTGGTGTGTGATGTCCCCACTCGTTGGAACTCTTCACTGCAGATGTTGGGAAGGATTTGTGAGAAGAAGAGGGCAGTTGTTGAGTACCAGCATCAACAAGGCCGTCGGTATTCAGTTCTGACTCCACACATAAGACCTCAGGAGTGGACATGGATGTCAGACATATGTACCATCCTCCAAAACTTTGAGGACTCCACAAAGATGGTGAGCGGTGATGACGCCATAATTAGCGTCACCATCCCGCTTCTCTGTCTTCTGAAATGCTCTCTGCTCAAATCAAAGAGGATGCATTGCAGGTGGAGCACGATGAGATGGAGCAAGGAACCATAAAGGGTGATTACACACAGCCCAGCCTCATCTCATCCCAATGTGGATTGGGTGACAATGAAGAAGAGGAGGAGAAGGAAGAACAGGAGCTAGTTTCATGTGCTATAGACGGTAATACCTGCACAACTGTCATACCGTCTGTTCAGCGTGAATGGCCAAAGGACAGAGAGGAGAAGGAGGAAGAGGAGGCCATGGTCAGTCATCCTCTTGGTGAGGACACGGAAGTCTTGCCTGTTAGCAGTATGGCACGCATGGCTGAGTTTATGTTACACTGCCTTTCCCATGAGCCTCGTGTTCTCAAAATTTTGGGTGACAGTCATTACTGGTTGGTGACACTTCTAGACCCACACAACAAGGAGAACTTTCTATCTCTTATTCCTGAGGCGGACAGGTCTACAAAAATGAGGCAGTACCAGAAGGCCCTTGTTGCGGAACTATTAAAAAAATTCCCATCTGAAAACGCTGGCGGCAGAGGTCACACTTTGTTGGATAACCAAGGAGTACAGGCGAGAGAGACACAACTTCAATCCAGCAGAGGCAGGGAAACACTGTCAAAGTTCTGGGATAATTTTCTCAGCCCCTCCCATCGCACAGGCCCTGAGGTGCTCTCACAAGGAGTGCAAAGTTTAGGAAGATGCTGAGGGAGTACCTTGCCGACCGTACCATCGTCCTCCGTTATTCCTCTGTGCCTTATAATTATTGTGTATTATTATATTATAATTATTGTGTATCCCAGCTGGATACGTGGAATGAACTGGCTCTCCACGCCTTGGAGGTCCTGGCCTGCCCTGCCGCCAGTGTTTTATCAGAGCGGGTTTTTAGTGCCGCTGGTGGAATTATAACTGATAAGCGCATCCGCCTGTTAACTGAAAATACTGACAGGCTGACTCATTAAAAATGAACAAGGGCTGGCTTGGGCCAGACTTCTCAACACCACCGAATAATAGCAGCGTAACATAAACTCAAATCCAGTGTCTTTTTTTGAGAGGTGTATTCCCATGCACCTCTTCACACCCACACATGGGTATACGCTTCCTGATTTTGGCTATTTGCTCTTTTACTCCTCCTCCTTCTCCTCATCCTCATCCTCCACCACCATATCACCAGGGTGACCATGGTTCGTGATGCAACACCCACATAATTTTTTAAAGGGTGTTTATGATGCCCGTAAAAAAAAATTTTATACAGTATGTTCATGTATACCCCCCAGGGGTAAATGTTTGTCAGCCCATACAATTAGTGCATGGGCATTACAAGTATAGGAGACCCGCTCCTTTCTAATGGGAACATTTTTAATGAGGCCCTCCTCCACGTCTCTTCCTAGGGGCATTGGAGTGCCTCCCAATATTTGGCAGCCATTGCATTCACTGCAGAGGCAAACACAATGGGAGACCCTCTTCCTAATAATAGGAAAAAAAATTTCAAGAGGCCCTCCTCTATGTCTCTTCCACGGGGCATTGGAGTGCCTCCAAATTTTTGGCAACCCTTGCATTCACTGCATAGGTAAACATAATGAGAGACCCACTTCCTAATAATGGGAACATTGTTTTCAGGAGGCCCTCTGACCTCCACGTCTCTTCCAAAGGGCATTGAAGTGCCTCCAAATTTTTGGCAACCATTGCATTCACTGCATAGGCAAACACAATGGGAGACCTACTTCCTAGTAATGGGAACATTGTTTTCAGGAGGCCCTCCTCTAAGTCTCTTCAAAGGGGTATTGGGGTGCGTCCAAATTTTGGGCAGCCCTGCCACTCACTGCATACGCAGTAACAGTATAGGAGACCCACTCTTTAGTAATGAGAACAATAAAACATAGCCAGCTGATGGCTCTCTTAGAATAATGAGGGCAGACTGCTGGCCCTTTAAGAATAGTAAAGGCTGCCCTATAAAAATAGGTTTTGTGACTTTCAGAGTCCCTCCTTCATAAATGAAACACGATGTGTCTAATGATATCTCACACACCACATGGCCAGATAAGGTTGTAAAATGTTAAAATGACATTTCCTGGTGAATGCATTTGTCATGGTTGAAAGCAATGCAAAAGTGAAAAAATGCATCAAAAATGCTAAGTGTGAACATAGCCCAAGGTGTGGAGGATTATTTTTGTTTTTGGTTATTTATTTTGCTTTATATACAAGTCATTACCATGGAAAGGATGTTCCTTAACATATTTCCCAGGAAATCCATTTTGGTTTCATTTTGGTATGTTTTATTGTGAGTCCGTAAAAGTGGCGTAATACCTCTGACAACGTTGTTGACTGACATGACCTGAGAGTCAGAAATGCTTCCAGGGGTTTTCCCCATGCTGTTCCCATGTCATTTGAGCACTGTTCCCATCGATTTGGGCATTTTTAGGCCCTTTGCAGACCACCGGGGGGGAGCCGCCTGAAAAATGGTCGAGTTTCCCATAGACTTACATTGGGCACGTTGCTCGGGTCAAGCAACCGAGTATTCCAATGTGCTCGACCCGAGCAGCGAGCACCCCAGCATTTTAGTGCTCGCCCATCACTACACATAATTACTAACATACAAGAAATTAGGCAGAAAAGAAGACTATGGGACGTGTTCAGGCCAAAAGCACCTCTATCTGGTGTGCACTGGTGACAAACCCTGTTAACACTACATTAACATGGGTTGCTGCTCTGTGGCAGCCATTATTGCTGCGGTGCTTTGTCTGTGGGGTATTATGCATGTGGGTCACTCCCCATGAAGTAGGTTTTCACCATGTAGTCCTGCCCTTACTAGAGAAGGAATCCACTTAAAGAGTTCATCATGAAATAGCAGTGGGCTCATACACTTTGATCAAAATGTCAAAGCGAACATACATTTTAACATTTTTTAACATCTGAAAGATGCTGCTTAAATTTCCGGTTGATAGTGGGTGGTCCATGTCCTGAAACCCCCACTACTTGTTTAAAAGACCTGTCAGAAGTTTGCTGCTCAGGAGGCAGAATTGCTCAATTTCATCATGGGCGAGTGGTGTACCGGCTCAAGTCAATGTGCCCTGTGACAGAGTCACTAGTGTTATATGTGAGGGGAGATATGTTTCTCTGTGGCTGCAAGCCTCAGTGAACTGAACCCACAACTTTTCTCCAGCATGTTATGTGTTGGAGGTTAAGTCACCATTGTAAAAGGGAGTGTTTTTTTTTATGAATGACATTGAGAAGGGAGGGAGGTCATTCAACATATCTCCACTTCAGGGTGTGACTGGGCGAGTTTAAATGCTCAGATATTTTTTTTTTTATTCTCGGTGTTGTGAGTTTGGAGAGACAAGTCTCCAGACAGTGTGCTGCAAACTTGTGCAGGCGAATCCCGCACATATATGGACTGTGTTATCGTTTATCTTCTTATTTTGCTGTTATGCCAGCAAGGCTGAGTTTATTTTGCTGAAATCTACAGTGCTTTATGCTGATATAATAAACCTGCAGACGAAAACCGTTCCTGAGTCTACTTCCGAAAGCAGCCTAGCGAGTCGTCTTGCCACAGCCCATATTGGCACCTATTTAGTTTTCACGCTACCTGGTACCATCTATGCCGTTTGCCTTTTAACTAAGTTCAGGCTAGTAGTTACAGAAGTATACCCCATATCTTTAAATCACCCACAAGGTTTTGCCCTTGCACAGCAACCTTAACACTCCAAATATCCCTCATACAGGGAATACCTGTCACTCTCTAGGCACATTTTAAAAGGTTTCAAAATACCAAAAATAGCAATAACCTACAAACCACTGGCTACTTAAAGGTTGATATTGTTAACTTTCAGATCACGGTTATACCTTTTCAACCTTCACAAAAAGAGGAGGGCCCACTTCGTAATATTTTCTCCAGCATCTTTTCCTATTTATCCCCAAGTTATAAACATTAAATATTAGATTTTCACCATTGTTAACGTAAAATTTCCAGTAAATTTATGGAACTTAGAAAATTATAATCTTTTGATTGTTTCATTACATTTGTACTGGTAATATTGATTGTAATTAGAGATAGTAGACTTGACATACACAGTTTTTATGTACAGAGGATGAGAGCATTTTTAAAGTTGAGATAGTAATGACTTTTACCATAGAGTTAACCACTAGTGATATTGTTTTGACCCTGGTACCAAGTTACGGTGAGGCTATGACCTCCACGTTGCCACTGTTGCACAGAAGGATCTAAAGACATATTCAAGGGGTACAAAAGTGACATGTATTTATGAAGCCACTGGCTGGTGGTCACTATGTTAATTGCTATAGTAACCATTACTAATAATGTTGCCGCAGTTATTTGAAACTAATCAAGAAGAGAAAAAAATCCAGCTCACTGTATCTGCTTTATCCCTCCGGAAAATGAAGCAAACATCACTGACTAAAATAAAATGAGCAGAAAGGGGATCCAGCTCAATGGATCAAAAAAATCTACTAGAATATCAAAACATTTGAGTTGATGATGAGAAAGGGTGCAGACGGCCCAGAAACGCGTTGATATTCTATTTTACCGACTACAGATGTATGTGAAAATGTTTTAACAAAGTATTCATAAAATTAAAGATTGGTTATCTTCGTTGAGCTGGATCCCATTCAAAATGAATGACTCATGTCGTACTTTCCAGTATTATAAATGTAGATGCCATTGGTATGACACTGGAATTTATCTTGGCTAAATATGTTAAATGGTCTAGTGATTACCCCCAAAATTTTTCTTTTAACTGAAGACAATCCTCATCTGTACACAGCATATAAAAAGTGGTACCAAACAGAGGAGTCATCGAGAAGTGTCTGAAGCCGATTTATTGTGGGTGAGTACAGTTCAGCATATCGTTTGTACAGGAAAGCAGCACGCACATTTGTATAGGATATGCCCTTTAATGTCACAAACAACCCTAAAGAAATAGAGCAAATGTATTTTTCTCGAATTGGTGCTACCAGCAAAAGTTTAGCACAATAATTTCAATCGGCATTTACTTTGTAACCATTATGCTTTCCTTCTCGCTAGACACAAGGTAAATGAATGGCCGTGGGCTGGACGGCTCTGCACTCCCTTCTGCATGCATCTTGTTCAAGGAAATGAGGTTGAACGGCTAAATTCCCCGTCGCCACACTGGAGAGCCTGTAATGTGTGTAGCCTGGGGTGAAAGCCACGATGGATAGGGAGACCAGGCCGATGCAAATAGCATTGGTTTAATTAGGCCAAACGTCTGGAGAGCAGAAAAATGAGCTGCCATCAAAACCTTGCTACTCTAGGCAAAAACATTGAGGCTCGATACAGTCAGACAATGGATGAACAAGTGTTAGAAGAGAGCTATCATAATAAATATGAACTAGGTTCAATTTTCGGAAAGCATAAACGATAATAATATAATAATTATGAGCTTGTGGTACAAGAATTTTGCCAATGTCAATGCAAAAATGGTATGCTACCTTTTCTCTTCAGGACTTTGCCTATGCATAAACTGATTTTACATGTCCAGTAATCATGTGTATAAAACAGATCCAGTAAATTAAAAAACATTATTAGTTTCAAACTGATGGGAAAGCTGATGCATTTTTAAATGGATCCATTCTCATTGACTTCACTAGCTTAACAATTGGAACCAGATGCAATCATTTTTTTTTAGCTGGATTAAAAAGTTGTGCAAATACAACTTTTATGTCCACTGAAATAAATTAATTGCTGATGGACCTATTTGTTAAATCACACATACAACCCTATGTGATCTAGCGACTTGGAAGTGTAGTCACTTGACAACTGTTAATTATTTTAATCAGTAGCAGACATATAAAAAAGAGGCCCCCTGTATGAGAACTATATATTGGCTCTTTGCAGTCCACTATCTCATCAAAATGTACAATTCTGCCTGCTTTGGGGCTGAAAATGGGCCCCTAAGTGCTTGGGACCCTGTGTGGCTGCACAGCTTGCACCAATGGTATGTCTGCCCCTAATTTTAATGTATTTAGAAAGGTTTAAGGGATAAAGGTTTTTTTGGGAGTGGCTCTTGAATGAATTTTTCCCAAAATTAAGGGTGGACACATCTGTATACAATACCTGTAGCTTCATATCGTGCGAAAAATTGCTGCACAGATGATGGAGGAACCTCCTCTGTGTTAGTCAAAAGCTAAAAACTAGAAGTTACTAAATGTGTTGTTTATTATGAATGTGATTTTAGGGTACTTTAGTGAAGCAAAAAGTTTCCAATTTTCTCCAAAGTGCCATGAATCCCATACAGTTTTTAGGATATTTTTGCATCTCCATCTTTAAGGGAATCCAGCTCTTTTTACCAACAACAAGTGCGTGTGGAGTTCTAATGGCAATACTCCATGGGAAAAACATACAGGCAATACTCCTAGGAGGAAAGAAAACACACAAATGTCACTTATTGGAGGTGACTACCACATAAGTGAATATGAATGTCCTCAATAACACTTGTAACATGACAAGATACATTAGTCTAGCCAGACATTCATCTGTAGACAGATGTTTCAGGGTAATTTCCACTAATCAGTGCAGAACAAGACTTGACTAGCTGAATGAGAGGCTCATGGTGTAGGTTTAAAGGTATTTTCCCATGAATAAAGTACATTTTAATTAATAGATCCTGGAATAAAAATAATTTCCGCAATTGGATGTGTTTAAAAAAAATGTTCCTGTGCTGAGATAATCTTATAAATGTGCCCCTGCTGTGTACTGTGTAATGGCTGTGTCTGACCGTGCAGGAACATGGTCTGATCATACCACATCTCCTGGGCAGGGGGGGAAGCAAAAGAGTATACAGACATTACAGCAGGGGATCACAGAGGATTTATTTTGTGAGGCAAAACATTTCACTGCTTGTTTTTCAACAATGTTTTACCTCAAAGAAAGAATCATCTGTGATCCCCTGCTGTAATATCTGTATACTCTTTTGCTTCCTCACCTGCCCAGGAGCTGTGGTATAATCAGACCATGTTGCTGTATGGTCAGACACAGCAGTTACACAGTACACAGCAGGGGCACATTTATAAGATTATATCAGCACAGGAACATTTTTTTAAAACACATCCAATTGTGGAAGTTATTATTATTCCAAGATATATTGATTAAAATGTTGAGTAAAATTAACTTTGTTCGTGGAAAACCCCTTTTAAGGAGGGAAAGGGACAGCTCTCCCTAAGTGCTGCATATAAAAATTGTAACAATAATACATTACCTGTATGCGCACCACAAGTTGGAAACAAGTGGATGATTTGTTAAAATGTCCTATCCAGTTTTACATTGTGAAGGTAATTTTATATGTGGAGTTTAGTACTTATTATAAATTTATAGTTAAAATATAGCATATATTTTACGGATTGATTTAAGGGTTGATGATTTACAAACCTTTTTAAGTAGCTGCATGTCACTCTGTCAGATTATCTATACAAATGATATTAACGGCGCCAAAATAATCTCATTAATTTACATTGGGGTCCATAAGGTTTCTTGATATTTTGATGGCATTAGTAGTGTCGCATGTTAGCCATCAAAAATGATGGAACTGATGACAGAAGCCTCAAAAGGAGCATATAATTCAGATATGAGCAGAGCAGAGATGATCGAATCTTTTGAAATTCAAATTCTGCAGGTTCAACAAATTTTCAAAAAATTCTATTCACATTAAATCACTTTGCCATGAGTTACAAAACTGCAAATACTCTAATTGCCCTCAAAAGATGTGTGTAACACTCTGAGGTCTCCTAGGACTGTATTGAACACCTTTCAAACTAATTAATGCAAAAAAAAGCCATAGTAATGTCCAAGTGACCTCAACATATACAGTACAGACCAAAAGTTTGGACACACCTTCTCATTTAAAGATTTTTCTGTATTTTCATAACTATGAAAATTGTACATTCACACTGAAGGCATCAAAACTATGAATTAACACATGTGGAATTGTATACTTAACAAAAAACTGTGAAACAACTGAAAATATGTCTTATATTCTAGGTTCTTCAAAGTAGCCACCTTTTGCTTTGATGACTGCTTTGCACACTCTTGGCATTCTCTTGATGAGCTTCAAGAGTGTAGCGTCGGCGTCCCTGCCTCCTGCTAGGCAGAGACGCCGTTCCCCTCACCTCCCTGCTCCGTCCTCGGCGTCCTCTTCCCGTGCTGCTGGCAGCGCTCGCTGCTTCCCGGGCACTGTGCTTAGGGCGTGCGCGCTCCCTCTCTCTTAAAGGGGCCGCGCGCGCCGACCTAAGGAGTCCCCGGCCAATTGCCGGTGGAGCTCCCATATATAAGGCACCTCCCCCAAAATGGAGGTGCCAGAGCAAAGTTGTTGCAAAGCCTTTCACCTCTGCTTCAGCCCTCAGGTCCCGTTGCCAGTCTGCTTTCCAGCTCTGTCTACCTGCTTGCATTCCCTGCGGTCCGACAGTCTGTCTACCAGCATCCGCCAGTCTGTCTATGGACCAGTCCGCCTGCGGATCAGGAAGCACCTGCCTGAAACCTGCCTGATACCTGCCTGAGACCACCTGCCAGCCAGCTGAGAGACTTTTTCCCGCTCACCTGCTACCCGCCAGCTAGCCTACCTGGAGGCTCTGCCGTCACTTGCCGTGACCACCTGCCAGCCAGCCGAGAGACTCTTACATGCTCACCTGGGAGCGCTCACCTGCTACCCGCCTGCTAGCCTACCTGGAGGCTTTACCGTCACTTGCCGTTACCACCTGCCTGTCTAGAGACTCTTACCCTGTTGTCACTTGCCGTGACCACCTGCCCTTCTACCCAGAGACTGTTCCTGTCACTTGCCGTGTCTACCTGCCCGCCTTCCCTGGGAGCCACCCGCTTCCTTACAAGGACTGCCCCTTTGTATAGTAGCTCAGAGGTTCCACCTCCCAGACCCGTTACAAAGAGGTAGTCACCGGAAATGGTTTTCACTTCACAGGTGTGCCCTGTCAGGTTTAATAAGTGGGATTTCTTGCCTTATAAATGGGGTTGGGACCATCAGTTGTGTTGTGCAGAAGTCTGGTGGATACACAGCTGATAGTCCTACTGAATAGACTGTTAGAATTTGTATTATGGTAAGAAAAAAGCAGCTAAGTAAAGAAAAACGAGTGGCCATCATTACTTTAAGAAATGAAGGTCAGTCAGTCCGAAAAATTGGGCAAACTTTGAAAGTGTCCCCAAGTGCAGTTGCAAAAACCATCAAGCGCTACAAAGAAACTGGCTCACATGAGGACCGCCCCAGGAAAAGAAGACCAAGAGTCACCTCTGCTTCTGAGGATAAGTTTATCCGAGTCACCAGCCTCAGAAATCGCAGGTTAACAGCAGCTCAGATTAGAGACCAGGTCAATGCCACACAGAGTTCTAGCAGCAGACACATCTCTACAACAACTGTTAAGAGGAGACTTTGTGCAGCAGGCCTTCATGGTAAAATAGCTGCTAGGAAACCACTGCTAAGGACAGACAACAAGCAGAAGAGACTTGTTTGGGCTAAAGAACACAAGGAATGGACATTAGACCAGTGGAAGTCTGTGCTTTGGTCTGATGAGCCCAAATTTGAGATCTTTGGTTCCAACCACCGTGTCTTTGTGCGACGCAGAAAAGGTGAACGGATGGACTCTACATGCCGGGTTCCCACCGTGAAGCATGGAGGAGGAGGTGTGATGGTGTGGGGGTGCTTTGCTGGTGACACTGTTGGGGATTTATTCAAAATTGAAGGCATACTGAACCAGCATGGCTACCACAGCATCTTGCAGCGGCATGTTATTCCATCCGGTTTGCATTTAGTTGGACCATCATTTATTTTTCAACAGGACAATGACCTCAAACACACCTCCGGGCTGTGTAAGGGCTATGTGACCAAGGAGGAGAGTGATGGGGTGCTACGCCAGATGACCTGGCCTCCACAGTCATCAGACCTGAACCCAATCGAGATGGTTTGGGGTGAGCTGGACCACAGAGTGAAGGCAAAAGGGCCAACAAGTGCTAAGCATCTCTGGGAACTCCTTCAAGATTGTTGGAAGACCATTTCCGGTGACTACCTCTTGAAGCTCATCAAGAGAATGCCAAGAGTGTGCAAAGCAGTCATCAAAGCAAAAGGTGGCTACTCTGAAGAACCTAGAATATAAGACATATTTTCAGTTGTTTCACACCTTTTTGTTAAGTATATAATTCCACATGTGTTAATTCATAGTTTTGATGCCTTCAGTGTGAATGTACAATTTTCAAAGTCATGAAAATACAGAAAAATCTTTAAATGAGAAGGTGTGTCCAAACTTTTGGTCTATACTGTATGACTATAGAACAGGGTGAATAATCAAAGACAAAGATAAAATTATATTAAAAAGGTATAAATTTTATTGGTACATGCAATTTAAAATAGGTAAAATTGTGGGGAGAAATACACAGAAGGAATATAAGAAAGTTCACGACAAATGTATGAATTAAAAGTAAGAGGGGCTAAAACCTATATTCTCATTGCATCCGTTATATACGAGTTGAAAGATAGCCTATATCTATTAAATCAATCAATAAATGTGTAAATACAAAAAAAAGATAAATAGTTATACATAGATATGCATATACATATTACAAGAACAACATTCCATGTAGGAGAGAAATGGCATAAAATATAGGACCCTAAAACTCCGACGTACGTTTCGCCCTTGGCTTTCTCAAGGAGTACAATATCCATTCATATCAAATAAGACTAATTTTCTTCTATTTGGGTGTGTTTTTTTATAAATGGCTAACAGATGGTAATTTCTAAAAATTGGAGTATTAAAAGCACACAAATTTTAGTTTGATAACATTTTTTGTCCTTTGTGCCTGCCCTATTCAGTACTGAGAAGTCCTGAATATTTAAGTCACAGAAACCAAAGAATTTTATTTTGGAAAAGTTTTAGTATTTTATGTCTAAACCTGGGCAAGGTCCTACCTGGTGAATTCATCCAGAAAAATTGAGTTAAGGAAGATGAGGAACTTTGTTTTGAAAAAATGCAACCATTTTGTGATCAGCACATTTGTCTGCCATTCAAGTTGACACTCATAATTAGTGATGTTGAGAAGGTAGAAAATAGCAGCCATTGGAGAACATATTTTTAAGGCGAAGAAAGGAGGAGGAGTAATGTAGTTCAGCACTACAAGCAGTAGATCATGTTCATGATGACCCCGACATGGTTCAACCAGGTGAATTTAGACCAGACCAATCATATACGGAAATCAACCTCATATTCACCAAAACTGCGATGGTGGTATTATTCACCATGGAAGGAATAGCTTATTTTTTAAGACATGACAATAACACATTTTTGGGGCAGTGCAGCAATTACATTGCTAGAATATTGAATTATCTTGAGCAAGAAAGGCCAAAGGAAGTCTAAAATGACTCAGGTATAAACTACTGTACTTTAATAAAAGAATGTGAAAAAGCAAGGGTGCTAAGCAATATGAAGCACCATGGGCTACTGGGTGGGAAAATTTGGGTATTTAAGCCTTATTGCATCTCTTGATAGTATAGTTGTCTCTAGTAACAAATTTTATACCCCCTTTCAAAGTCTTCAGTGAGTGATACGTGGCCCTAATCCCCAACAATGGTGAATGTCAAGGTAGCACAAGCATCAGTTTCTTTGCTATATCATATTTTAAATCACTTCATCACCTGATATTGCTAGTACAGATGCTGCAACATATACAGTGGTGAATTTCGTCACATTGCAATTTTACAAAAAAGGCGGTGACTCAGTAATACCGCACTTTTACTGCAAATCTTGACAAAGGATCCTCGCCATGTAAGAACGCATTTTTCTGGTAACAAACACATTCTTGTTCCAGCGGGTATATTTAAAAAAAAAAATTAGCACCCTTGAGGAAGCCGATTTATTGCCAGCGATATGCATGGGTTCTCCTTTCTTTCCACAAAACATCCATTAAATAACTATTTATATTGCTTTGTTTACCCCCAGCATCATTTTTGTGCACTGTATATGTGGTTTTCACGCTGCATCATTCTCGAAAGCTATTCTGTCCCAGACCATAACATTACTTAGTGTATAGGGGGTGATATATTCTCACTACGTAGGTGGTTTAATGGTGGTTGATCTATTATTTCCATCACTGTAAAGTGTATGCTCCCAGTACTTGGAATCTTCAATTGTTTTTAATGCCATTTTTTTTTATATTTCTATCTGTATATTTTATTAATAAAATCTAATTTTATGAAAAAAAAAGAATAGATACCTTCTGTGATTTATAGATCGCTTTTTTATACACATTGCTTTATTGGATTTACGTGTAATATAACTAGTGTTGAGCCACCCCGTAGTGTTCGAGTTCAGTTCGGTTCGTCGAACACCCGTAAGTTAGTCGAACTGTTCGTCAAACACCTTCGAACACCGTTAAAACCAATGGCAGGCAAACAAAAACACATAGAAGCACATAGAAAACACATAGAAAACACTTCAAAGGTGTCCAAAACCTGACAAACTGCTCAGAAGACACAACATGCGAAAAGAAAAGAGGTGGAGGAGTAAAAGGAGGGGGAGACACAGATATAGGCATGTCATGCCCTTCTAAAACCAAAAAAGTGCGAAGCCGACACGGCCAGTAGTGTTGAGCCACCCCCGTAGTGTTCGAGTTCGGTTCGGTTCGTCGAACACCCGTGTGTTCGCCGAACTGTTCGTCGAACTGTTCGTCGAACACCTTCGAACACCGTTAAAACCAATGGCAGGCAAACAAAAACACATAGAAACACATAGAAAACACCTTCAAAGGTGTCCAAAAGCTGACAAACTGCTCAGAAGACACAACTAACACATGGAAAAGTGACAAGTACATATAGTCATGCGAAAAGAAAAGATGTGGAGGAGTAAAAGGAGGGGGAGACACAGATATAGGCATGTCATGCCCTTCTAAAATCCAAAAAGTGAGAAGCCGAGACGGCCAGTCCGCTCCTGCCCGTGCCACCTCCGTGTCGCCGGGTTTGTGCCAGAGCCACGGTGAACCCTGACGGCCAGCCCCCCTCTCCCAATACTGGTGCCTGTCCGCTGGTGGGTCGAGAGAGCCCCCCTGTGGTGGAGGCAGCTCTAAGCTTTTTAATTTAAATTGTCCCTCTAATTTGAATGAATACACTTTAAATCCATTTACAAGGATCTATTGGAGGGCAAGTCTCATGCCAGCAGCCGCGTAATTCCAGCTCCAGTAGCGTCCACTAAAGCTGCTGCAGTTAAAAAGCTTTTATAAGGATCGAGCTCGGCTGTCCACCGCAAGGCATCCTAGTGCCAGTCCCAGCCCCTATGCCTTGGCGTGCCTCCTGATGCTCTTCACTGAGTATCCCGTGGTCCCGAAGCATTTCCTTTGAAAAAATTAAGTGTCCAAACTACAGGTGGTGTAGCTTGCTTAACAGCCGGGATAATCCGCTGACTAGCAGACACTGCTACTAGGCGCAAAGTATTTCCTGGGCTAGATGCAGTTAAAAATTTGTAAGTAGATACTCTCGTTGGATGCTGAGAAAGCATTCCATAGAGTCTCCTGGCACGCCATATATGATTCTCTTAAAAAGCTTGGGGTAGGGGTCTAGGGGACCCTTTTATAGCCAAAATCACGGCCCTGTATCACAATACGTCACCTAGGCTGAAGATAAATGGAACTGTAGCACCGAGGGCTCGGTTGCTACAGACGTATTGCACCTCACCCAGAGGTGTGATATCTCACTCTCAGATAAGGATGGAGTGTGGATCAGGACCCGACACCTGCATGCATTACACCACATTGCCGTGGGGCAGGGCGACCAATATGCCCCTGAGATGGGCACGACAGTCCCTGTCCCTGGCTGGAGTGGGGGGAGGGAACACTGAGGAAGGGGAACCCTGCAGTGCAGGAGCAGGGAGGAAGCAGTTCCTGGGTGCATTGAGAAGGGAGTATAAAAGGTGGGCACCATCTTAGTTCAGTGCAGAGAAGTCTGAGCAGAAGTGGCAGGGAGCAGGGGCTCTGCATGAGCTCTGCTCCGGAGGCGGGCCTAGTAACAGAGGCCCAGGCCTGCAAGAGGGAGAAGGAAGGAAGAGGAGCGGAGAAGGCTCCAGGAACGAGGAATGAAGGGATCCCAGGGGTGCGGACGGGCGAGTCGCCACCGCACGCCCGAATCCACCTGCGTGGAGGGGTCAGGCCAAAGGGGGAGACCGGTCCCCGAACTAGTGGAGGCAGGAAACGACCCTCAGCTAGAAACCGGAGGCTCTGACATTTTATGTGGCGCAGCCCCTTGCTCCACCCGCTAGGAAGGCACCACATAGGGTCAGGGAAACTGGCGCCAAGTTTACCAAGAGGAGGCCCGAGGCAGCCGGACAGAAGTGTTGGTAAGAAAGGCCAGACAAAGGACACACAAAGGGGGTCCTGTGAAGCGCTCCAAAGTTATCTGGGAGTTGTCTGAGCCCCTCACCTGGTGAGCACAGTACGACGTGGGCAGCCGTTACCTGCAGACGTGGTCTGGATAATAAGAACTGTGAGTAAAGGCCCTGAACTGCATCACTGACTCCGTGTCGTTACTGCTGCTGCCCTGCACCATCACCCCCATCCTCCGCATACACTGCCCTGAGGCTATACTCCTCCCGTGGGGAGTTATGCTACGCTCTGCTGCACCCACAACACCAGCCTTAGCGGTCTGCCCTGTAGCGGCGGTTCACTCTGACCGCAATCCACGGGTGGCGTAGTCGGACATTTAAACATCAAAACCACATAAATAGTTCCGCCACTGGTTTGACCGCCCTGAGCCACAGAACCGGATCGCCGCCACGAAGACTACAACCACCAGCATCCACCAAAAAGGGTCCGGCTCCGGGTGTCCCAAGGCCCAGGGGGTGCGTCAGAACATTTTCATCACCTTTCACAATCACCAATGGGACAAGGCAGGGATGTCCTCTGTCCCCTCTCTTATACATCCTAGTGACGGAGCACCTGCTCTCATCAATTCGCCATAACCCCAATATTAGGTGGATTGAGGTGGGAGGCACCGAGTACAAGTGCTCTCTATTTGCTGATGATGTCCTAGTATATATCACTCAATCACATATATCCATCCCTGCTGTTATGGCTGAAATAGATCACTTTGTTACATGGTAAAATTTTAAAATCAATGCAGCGAAGTCTGAGGCCCTCGATGTCTCCCTCCCTAAATCCATATAGGATTCCATCCAGTCCAACTTTCCCTTTGCCTGGCCCTCACAGGGTATCAAATACTTAGGAATTCCTATTCATAGAGACCTCTCCCATCTATGTTATCTTAATTTTGGGCCCTTTATTGAACAATTCCATACAGACCACGGTTGGCAAGTTGGAACTGTGAGATTCACTACGTGCACCACTGGTATTTTGTGGAAAAGCACATGTAAGATTCTGCAACAGTCTCTGCTGATACTCCTGCATGCGTGCATCCCTTTCTATGGCAGGAATAATTTCTGCAAATTTACTTTTGTACCGGGGATCTAACAGTGTGGCAACCCAGTAGTCAGGATTATTTCTAATTCTCACAATTCGAGGGTCATGTTGCAGGTAGTGCAGCAAGAAGGCACTCATGTGTGTTGCGCATCCAGGAGCACCAAGTCCCTGTTGTGTTGGTGGCGAGGTAACAATCATGCTTCCTTCCTCTGTCCTCTCCCCCCAACCTCGCACAACAGAAATGTGATCAAGGTCTCCCTCATCTGATGAGTCTTCCATCAGTTCGTCCTCCACTTCTTCCTGGGCTCCTGCACCTTCCTCACTAGTTTGGCTGCTACCATGCGCCCTGGTAAAATCATCTCCCCCACCCTCACATGCCTGCCGCCCTGGTGCTGCCGACCGTCTGGACCTTGCAGATGTTAGCCCTTCCGCATACAACTCCTCCTCCTCTACTTCCTCCACCTCCTCTTGTGCCACCACCTGACTCCGAATTCTGTTTAACATGTGCTCCAGCATGTAAATCACCGGAATAGTCATGCTGATAATGGCATCGTCAGCACTAAACATCTTCGTCGCCATTTCAAAACTGTGCAGAAGGGTGCATAGGTCCCTGATCTGAGACCACTCCTCCAGCGTGATTTGCCCCACCTCTGAATCTCGTTGGCCCAGGCTATACGTCAGAACGTATTGCACCAGGGCTTGTCGGTGCTGCCACAGTCGCTGCAACATGTACAGAGTTGAATTCCACCGGGTAGGCACATCGCATTTTAGCCGGTGAAGTGGCAGGCCCAACGACTTCTGTAGAGATGTAAGTCGCTGAGCTGCGGGATGCGAACGGCGGAAGTGAGCACACAGCGACCGTGCCCTCTGCAGAAGGCCATCTAGTCTGGGATAGTGGGCTAAAAATTGCTGGACAACCAGGTTCAACACGTGAGCCATACAAGGCACGTGGGTGACATTGCCCCGGCGAAGGGCCGCACCCAGGTTTGCAGCATTGTCGCACACGGCCTTCCCTGGTTTCAGGTCCAGTGGAGACAACCATTCATGAAATTGGTTCTCCAGAGCTGACCACAACTCCTCAGCTGTGTGACTCACATTTCCCAGACATTTCAATGTAAAAACCGCCTGATGACGTTGAGCCCTACTGCCAGCATAGTAAGGAGGTGTGCAGGATCCCTTCTGCGCAGTTAGAAAGCTTGTGGCATGACCAGACAGGCTTTGGGTGCAGGTGGAAGACCGAGAGGAGGTTGAGGAGGCAGAAGCAGTGGAGGAAAAATGACATAAAGAGGATTGACGCACAACTCGTGGGGACGGCAAGACTTGGACAGCAGCCCCTTGTCCTGCTGTCACCATAGTTACCCAGTGCCCAGTCAGCGACATGTAACGCCCCTGTCCATGCCTACTCGTCCAAGTGTCTGTGGTGAAATGCACCCTGTCACACACAGAGTTTCTCAAAGAAGCGGTGATGTTGTGTGTGACATGCTGGTGGAGCGCAGGCACACCTTTCTTTGAGAAGTAGTGCCGACTGGGCATCTGGTACTGGGGCACTGCGACGGACATAAGGTCTCGAAAATCCTCTGTGTCCACCAGGCGGAAAGGCAGCATTTCTGTAGCCAAGAGCTTGCAGATGGTGAAATTCAACCTCTTAGCTTTCTCATGGCTAGGAGGAAATGGTCTTTTACTTGTCCACATCTGAGGGACCGAGGGCTGGCTATTGTGCTTAGACGGGGTTGATAAGGGTGTCCCCGGCAAACTGCCGGTCTGTGAGGAAGATGCAGGCGGACATGTTAGGTTGCCTTGATCCAAAGGTGGTGCTATCGATGTCGGACAGCGCTCAAGACCAGCTGGTGTTACCACCTCCAAAGAAAATGATGACCTGCCAATCACGCTGGCTGTTGCGGGTAAAGAGGTGGCAGGTCTGCGCCCCAAAACAGGTGTGACTGCTGTCCCCCCAGTCACAGAGGATGAAGAGGCCGCGGATGCACAAGATATGGCAGACGGTGGTTGGCCCGGCCGGCTAGACCGCATTGTAGCACACTGAGCTTCCCACTGCAACTTATGCTTCATGTCCATGTGCCGGTTCATGCATGAAGTACTCAAACTATGTATTTTTTGGCCTCTACTTAGCTTTTGCTGACAAATGTTACAGATAACACGAGTTGGGTCATCTTTATCGATCTGAAAAAATGCCCAGGCTATGCAAGGCTTAGCACCCATGCGACCTGAAGAGCCACCACGACTTGTGGTGAGAGGCAGAGTTGTGTTTGAGGATGCAGTTGTTGACGTGCTTCCAGTACTACGTCTCTGTCCAGGAAGGCGCAACCTGACCTCGTCGTCACTAGCATCTTCCTCCACCTCCTCTGCTGACCTCATCTCTTGGCTGACTGTGGGTTGACAGTAAGTGGGATCTCCGACCTCATCATCATCACCCTGTGCGTTATCACACCCGTCGTCCTCAGAGCCAACCTGTTCCTGCCCTGACAAAAAACTAAAGTTGTCGCTCCAATCAGGTATTTGAGTCTTATCATCGTCTTCCTCATTGTCTCCACCAACAGGAGTTACAGTTTGGGAATGAGGGTCTACATTATGGTCAGAACCTTCTGCGTCTGGTCCTGGATCCGACTCATAAAGATTCTGGGCATCAGTGCAGATCATTTCCTCGTCTGGATTCACAGAAGCGCTGGAGTCGACCTCTGATTCCCAGGCTATAGTATGAGTAAACAGCTCTGCAGACTCAACCATCTGTTCTACCTCATACTCAGACGGGCAGCTGGAGATTTGGGAGCTGTGAGGAAGCAAGTGCGATTTGGGTGACACCTTTGAGGACTGGAGTATTTGTGATGTTGAAGTTGATGTGGAGGAGAGCCCACTTAAAGGAGCACTTGATATCCGTTGAAGCACCTGCTGTTTTTGTGCCTCATCTGGAATTTGTAGCGATTGGCGTGGCCGTAAGAAAGGAATCTTATCACATTGTCCGCTAAAAGAAGTAGACATTTTAGTTTGGCTGGAAGATGGTCTTTCTTCTGCACCTACCCCACGGACACAACCTTTTTTCCCCTTCCCAACACGCCTATTCCCCTTTCCGCCAGCAGCAGGCCTTTTTCCACTCATTTTGGTGGTTAACTAATTCACAACTCTGGAGTTGTTTGCACAAAAAAACAATGGATGGTAACCGAGCAGAGCTGAGTGGCCAAACTGTGGTATTAGGCCAAAACTATTGGCTGGGTTAGATGCAGAAAAAAATTATTTTTAATTTGCAACCTGATGGAGGTCAGTATAGATGGACTAATAGACCAAGTCCCACACACCGCTAGAAGCCCAAATATTTTTTCAGAGCTAGATGCAGAAATTTTTTTTATTCAATTTGCAACCTGATGGAGGTCAGTATAGATGGACTAATAGACCAAGTCCCACACACTGCTAGAAGCCCAAATATTTTTTCAGAGCTAGATGCAGAAAAAAATTATTTTTAATTTGCAACCTGATGGAGGTCAGTATAGATGGACTAATAGACCAAGTCCCACACACCGCTAGAAGCCCAAATATTTTTTCAGAGCTAGATGCAGAAAAAAATTATTTTTAATTTGCAACCTGATGGAGGTCAGTATAGATGGACTAATAGACCAAGTCCCACACACTGCTAGAAGCCCAAATATTTTTTCAGAGCTAGATGCAGAAAAAAATTATTTTTAATTTGCAACCTGATGGAGGTCAGTATAGATGGACTAATAGACCAAGTCCCACACACCGCTAGAAGCCCAAATATTTTTTCAGAGCTAGATGCAGAAAATTTTTTTATTCAATTTGCAACCTAATGGAGGTCAGTATAGATGGACTAATAGACCAAGTCCCACACACTGCTAGAAGCCCAAATATTTTTTCAGAGCTAGATGCAGAAAAAAATTATTTTTAATTTGCAACCTGATGGAGGTCAGTATAGATGGACTAATAGACCAAGTCCCACACACTGCTAGAAGCCCAAATATTTTTTCAGAGCTAGATGCAGAAAAAAATTATTTTTAATTTGCAACCTGATGGAGGTCAGTATAGATGGAATAATAGAACAAGTCCCACACGCTGCTAGAAGCCCAAATATTTTTTCAGAGATAAATGAAGAAAAAAATTATTTTTAATTTGCAACCTGATGGAGGTCAGTATAGATGGACTAATAGACCAAGTCCCACACACTGCTAGAAGCCCAAATATTTTTTCAGAGCTAGATGCAGAAAAAAATTATTTTTAATTTGCAACCTGATGGAGGTCAGTATAGATGGACTAATAGACCAAGTCCCACACACCGCTAGAAGCCCAAATATTTTTTCAGAGCTAGATGCAGAAAAAAATTATTTTTAATTTGCAACCTGATGGAGGTCAGTATAGATGGACTAATAGACCAAGTCCCACACACTGCTAGAAGCCCAAATATTTTTTCAGAGCTAGATGCAGAAAAAAATTATTTTTAATTTGCAACCTGATGGAGGTCAGTATAGATGGACTAATAGACCAAGTCCCACACACCGCTAGAAGCCCAAATATTTTTTCAGAGCTAGATGCAGAAAATTTTTTTATTCAATTTGCAACCTGATGGAGGTCAGTATAGATGGACTAATAGACCAAGTCCCACACACTGCTAGAAGCCCAAATATTTTTTCAGAGCTAGATGCAGAAAAAAATTATTTTTAATTTGCAACCTGATGGAGGTCAGTATAGATGGACTAATAGAACAAGTCCCACACGCTGCTAGAAGCCCAAATATTTTTTCAGAGATAAATGAAGAAAAAAATTATTTTTAATTTGCAACCTGATGGAGGTCAGTATAGATGGACTAATAGACCAAGTCCCACACACTGCTAGAAGCCCAAATATTTTTTCAGAGCTAGATGCAGAAAAAAATTATTTTTAATTTGCAACCTGATGGAGGTCAGTATAGATGGACTAATAGACCAAGTCCCACACACCGCTAGAAGCCCAAATATTTTTTCAGAGCTAGATGCAGAAAAAAATTATATTCAATTTGCAACCTGCTGGAGGTCAGTATAGAAGGACTAATAGAACAAGTCCCACACACTGCTAGAAGCCCAAATATTTTTTCAGAGCTAAATGAAGAAAAAAATTATTTTTAATTTGCAACCTGATGGAGGTCAGTATAGATGGACTAATAGAATGATGCTATGCCCAAAAGATTTTACTTCACTAGGTGCAGTAAAAAAATTGGTATTCTATACACAGGTGGTATATCTTGCAACACAGATAGGCTACTCCACTGACTAACACACTCTGCAATAGGCCAAAAAGGATTAGCTTTGCTAGATTCAGCCAAATGCTGTGAAAAAAACTTGCACAGCACTGGCACAGACCTGCCTGGCAAAAACTGATAGGAACTGATGTAACCTAGTCCTGAAAAGGACTCCAATTACAATTAGTCTTTACTCCCACAATCTATCTATTTAAGAGCACAGACCTGCCTGATAAAAGTCGTAGGAAATGCTGTAACCTAGTCCTTAAAAGGACTGCAATCACAACTATTCCCTACTCCCAAGCTATCTGTATATTTGTGCGAAAATTGGCTTGAAATTAACAAGGTATAGCGCACACAGCAACAGCGGTGCCGTCTAACACGCAGCTGCAGCAGTGAGAAAATGGTGGCGACGGGGAAAATGGCTTGGTCTTATAGGGCAAGGACATGTGACATACACTGCCAATCACACATGCCCTTGCTTGTGTGAAAAAAACACTTCGCTCCGTGTGTGCGCTGCTGATAGGCTGACAGATTGCACCTCCCCACTGCAAATGCGGGAAAGAGAAAAAAAAATGGAGATCTTCATTGTTCCTGCAGAGATCCATCCCCTGCCCCTCCCCCCGCCCCGCTGTACACTCAAACTGCGTATTAACATTAATTTTCATCATTACTGAGAAAAAATCCAGTTATGATTTTGGTGCACGAACAGTTATCGAACATAACCTCGAACAGCCGAATTTTTCTCAAATTGTTCGTGTTCGCCGACCGGCTCGAACACCGCCCAAAACAGCTCGAATTTGAGATTGGCGAACAGTTCGAGTAGAACAACGCTCATCTCTAACGGCCAGTCCGTTCCTGCCCGTGCCACCTCCGTGTCGCCAGGTTTGTGCCAGAGCCGCAGTGGACCCTGACAGCCAGCCCCCCTCTCCCAATACTGGTGCCTGTCCGCTGGTGGGTTGAGCGAGCCCCCCTGCGGTGGAGGCAGGTCTAATCTTTTTAATTTAAATTGTCTCTCTAATTTGAATGAGTACACTTTAAATCCTTTTACAAGGATCTATTGGAGGACAAGTCTCATGCCAGCAGCCGCGGTAATTCCAGCTCCAGTAGCATCCACTAAAGCTGCTGCAGTTTAAAAGCTTTTATCAGGATCGAGCTTGGTGGTCCACCGCAAGGCGTCCTACCGCCAGTCCCAGCCCCTGTGCATTGGGGTGCCTCCCCGATGCTCTTCACTGAGTGTCCCGGAGGCCCGAACCATTTCCTTTGAAAAAATTAAGTGTCCAAACTACAGTTGGTGCAGCTTGCTTAACAGCTGGGTTAATCCGCTGACTAGCAGACACTGCTACTAGGCCCAAAGTATTGCTAGGCTAGATGCAGTTAAAAATTTGTAATTAGATACTGTCGTTGGATGCTGAGAAAGCATTCCATAGAGTCTCCTGGCATGCCATATATTATTCTCTTAAAAAGCTTGGGGTAGGGGACCCTTTTATAGGCAAAATCATGGCCCTGTATCGCAATCCGTCAGCTAGGCTGAAGATAAATGGAACATTTTCATCACCTTTCATAATCACCAATGGGACAAGGCAGGGATGTCCTCTGTCCCCTCTCTTATACATCCTAGTGATGGAGCACCTGCTCTCATCAATTCACGATAACCCCAATATTAGGGGGATTGAGGTGGGAGGCACTGAGTACAAGTGCTCTGCATTTGCTGATGATGTCCTAGTATATATCACTCAACCACATATATCCATCACTGCTGTTATGGCTGAAATAGATCACTTTGGTACATGGTCAAATTTTAAAATCAATGCAGCGAAGTCTGAGGCCCTCGATGTCTCCCTCCCCAAATCCATACAGGATTCCATCCAGTCCAACTTTCTCTTTGCCTGGCCCTCACAGGGTATCAAATACTTAGGAGTTCGTATTCATAGAGACCTCTCCCGTCTATTTTATCTTAATTTTGGGCCCTTTATTGAACAAATCCATAGAGATCTTACTTCTTGGCCGGTGAAGGATTTTTTCTGGTTCGGCAGAATAAATATACTAAAAATGAACGCCCTACCTAAACTGTTATACCTCTTCCAAACCATTCCCGTGGTAATTCCCTCAAATTTTTGGAAAAGACTAGGCAGTAGTTTTTGCATATTTATCTGGGCAAGTGGGCGTCCACGCATTCGGGGGGACGTTCTGATCGGACACAAACAAAAGGGGGGCCTTAGCCTTCCGGATTGTAGAAGGTATTACATGGCAGCAGTACACGCTAGAATCCTGGACTTCTTCCATCATTCGGAGGGGAAATTGTGGGTCAAAATAGCTCAATCCATTTGTCCTAAAGCTCTTACCACTCTACCATGGTGCGCCCATTTAATTGTCCCCTCTCTTGGCCTCATGTCATATAGTACTTATGCCACTGCTTTTACTTTGAGATCCCAAAAAAAAAGCTTATCCTCAATCGACCCTCAGGGCCCCTTGCTCCCGATTTCAGATAATCCAGATTTCCCACCAGGACTATCTGCAAATAGATTTCTCGGTTCAAATAAATCCCATCCGATATTATTTTCTCATATCATCTCCAATACTTCGCTGCTCCCCCTCAATGACTTGTTACAGGGAAGAGCCACTTCCCCGAAGGCTAATTTTGAATATAGCCAGTTACAACACTTCTATTCAACTGTGAAGAAGCGCACACATCTTCATATAGATCTCACAAACTTTGAAAAATTGAGCCTATCATTGTCACCCCCTACACACTCCATCTCCCTACTGTATAATCTCCTCATTGCCCAGGTAACTGACAATAGGCCAGGATTCTGCGGTGCATGGGAAAGGGAACTGGGGAAGTCCTTCTCTGACTCACAATGGGATGAATGTTTCTTCCTAACACATAAAACCTCAATAGGGTCCAAAGCTCAGGAAACCTTCTTCAAAATTATCTCTAGATGGTACCGGGTACCAGCAGTCCTTCATAGATGGTATCCAGTGGTCTCAGATAGATGTTGGAGATGTGGGGAGGGGGAAGGGACAATGTCACACATATGGTGGGCATGCCCTATAATAAATGCATTTTGGGCAAAGGTGGTTCCCATGATTGAGAAAATAACTGGTTTGACTATCCCTAATACGCCAGAAGCCCTCCTTTTATCAATGTTACCAATAAGTAAACGTAGTTATAAAAGGTCATCAATAGGCTACCTAATACAGGTGGCTAAGAATGTCATTCCACGACACTGGAAAAGCAGAGACCCACCCACTGTGGAGGAATGGTTTGCGGAGATCTCCCTCCTGAATAGGATGGAGCATCTGATTGCCATCTCACCGGCTGATGTTGATAGATACTGTGTGATTTGGAGGGATTGGATTGATTTGCAAAACTCTGACGCCTACCATCTAGCCCCCAACTAAAGTTATCCGTGATGTCGGCACAACAATGATCATAATCGCACTCTATTGATTGGTGGTCTGCCGTGGTCCGCTCCCTCTCTCTCTATCTTTCATATGGAAAAATACATGCTTGATCTGGATATTGATGGAAAACACTCCCTGTACCCCCCAATGTACTGTCGTTATGCATAGATTTATAGTTATACTACCCCTTTTACTATGTATATTGTATTTTCTTGTACATTTTCAACACAAAAATAAAAAAAACTTGAATTTGAAAAAAAAAATTGTAATTAGATCTACAGGCAGTGGCTACTCTGCTGACTAGCAGACACTGAAGCTTTGAACAGACCTCTGATTCCCAGGCTATAGTATGAGTAAACAGCTCTTCAGACTCAACCATCTGTGTTACCCCAAGCCATAGTGTATGTAGTTTCTTACGGTTAATTGGAATTGACGATGGCAACGTCATGTAAAGCACAGCAAGGGGACTCCAAAAAGAGTCTCCATTTTTTCCCAAAATTGTGGCACAGACACCACTTAAGTGGCATCAATTGTCCCAGAGTTGCTTAAAATGGTTGGTGAGGTGATTTTCCAAAATCCTCAAGCTTTTAGTCTCCCCAGAATGACACAGGTGGGGCATATGGTGGTTGTCCCGGCCCGCTAGGCCGCATTGTAGCACAGTGAGCTTCGCACTGCAACTTATGCTTCATATCTGTGTGACGGTTCATGCATGAAGTACTCAAACTATGGATTTTTTGGCCTCTACTTACCTTTTGGTGACAAATGTTACAGATAACACGAGTTGGGTCATCCTTATCGATCTGAAAAAATGCACAGGCTATGCAAGGTTTAGAGCCCATGCGACTCTGCTACTAGCAATACTAGCAAATGATTGGCTGGGTTAGATGCAGAGCGTCTGGGTTTGGTTGGGGGTCCCCACAGTCTGCCTAGGCAAGATGCAGTTAAAAATTATTATTAGATACACAGGTGGTGCAGCTTGCTTCGCAGCTGGGCTAATACGCCCAAAGTATTGGTATACTCTATACTAAATAAGGAAGGATTCACTGACTGTGGTGTCCCCTCCGTGGGCCGTGGCGATTGGTGGAGATTTGGTGGATGATTATAGGAGAAAGCTCCTTAATAGGGAAAGTTGGTGGATTTATACTTTAAATACACGTGTACCAGCAGGTTGAAACATCAGACATGATTTGATGTATCATTATGAGTGATCATTTATAGATTATTATTATATATATGTTCCTTTTTTCTTCTTTTCTTTTTCTTTTAGATTATTTACATTTATATGCATTGTTTCTATGCTATACGATTTTAACATGGTATGTGTGTTTAAATTTCTGATTAACTCAGCCTTGAACAGGTGCATAGCAGGACAAGACATATAAATACCACTTCCTTGCTGTTTTTTTGCTAAGCAATGATTAAGAACCTTTAGTTCGAAACGCGTTTGCTGTACTTCTCCAAGGTGGACTTTTAAAATATTTTTTGTATGACCCAATAAAAAGTGGATTTTAGAAAATTTGTTCAGCTGGATCTTCCTGGTTCCTCATGTTCGTCTGGTAGTACTCCTGGCTCCGTGCTGTTGATCTTCTAGGTGGGTGAGCTGATTTTTTCCTTTCTTTTTCTGCCATGTGGCGATTGGTTATCCACTTTCGCTGCCCCTTACTCAACGAATTCACAAACATCTCCCGCCGGTTTGGAGTCCCATTATGCCCAACCAAAAACATAGGCCCCACAACTAAAAAAAATCTTTCTTAGGCATCGAAATCGACACCACAGCAAGGTTGTTCCACCTCCCATGGGAAAAAATACCAAAACATTACACCTGATCTAGGTTTTTTGCGCAGTATGGAAAGTAACACTACAGCAGGTGCAAGTATTACTAGGTCTCCTCGTGTTTGCGAGCCGGGTGATGCCAGTCGGAAGGGTTTTTTCTCTTCATTTATCGTCCGCAACAAAAGGGGCATCTAAATCGAGTCATACAATCAGAATCAGCAGACAGCTACGGGCGGACTCAGAGGTGTGGAAAACCTACTTATAATCATTCAACGGTCATACGTTATTTATGTCAGCAGAACAGTCCAACATTCAACTAAGATTATTCACCGGGGCGGCAGAATCAGGCGGATATGCATCGATACTAAATAACCAATGGTGCACAAGCTTATGGCCTCCGTATTGGGCAGAAATAGTGCTGACAAAAAAACAGACAGTCCTGGAACTGTTTCCAATAGTGGTAGCAATAGAAATATGGGGCGCGCGCCTGGCTAACAAAAATATACTCTTCATAACAAAAAACACCAGCCTAGCGCACTTCATTAATAATATGGCATCATCGTCTCTCCCAGTGCTAGGCCTACTACGCCGGCTAGCATTCCTGTGCCTAAAACACAATGTATGGGTCCACGCTAGCCACGATGCTGAGGGGTCTAACGCTGCTGCTAACGCTTTATCACAATTCAATTGGCAGATTTTCACAGAGCTCCTCCCCAACGCCCACCCATCGGGCAACAGTTGCCCACCCTCCCTATGGGATCTAGTGGAGAATAATTGATGCCATTAATCAGAGCGTCAGTTGCCCCATCGATGTGGCAAGCATACGGTAAGGCATGAGAACAGTGGACACGACTATTGGCAGGCAGACGGGTTGACCAATATGAACAAGCCAGATTACAAGTCACCATAGAATTTCTCCACCAGCTAATGATGAGGGGCATATCAGGGTCGTCAGCGCAGAGGTGGCTGACCGGAGTAGCATTTCACTTCCAACTACTGAATTGGGGACATGTGACAAAGAGATTCATCATCAGACAATCCATAAAAGGGTGGAAAAGGGGTCAGCCAATTCAGGAGTGTAGACGTCCCGTCCCGTGTCACTAAAACTGATTTCTCACATCATATGCCTAACACCATTAACATGATACTCACAATTCGAAGCAACACTACTGTCTACTGTATTTGCGATCGCCTTCTTCGGGGCGCTATGCATAAGCGAATTAGTCCCTCAATCCAAAATTAACACCAGTGGAGGCTTATTACACCAGGACGTAGTCATAGCCAATAATGCAATACGTCTACGCATACGCAAATCGAAAACAGTTCCAGCGGGCAGGGGCACTTGGCTACTTCTACAACCCACAAATGGTACGCTGAGTCAGGTAACAATAGTAAAAAAATATATAACCATCAGATCACAAAGTAATTTCTTCCTATCACACATTGATGGAACGCCATTATCAAGATACCAGTTCCAAGCTATATTTAATAAATGCATAACATCGGCAGGGAACCACCCCAAAGATTATGGGACACACTCATTCCGCATAGGCGCGGCCATGGAAGCAGCAAGAGCAGGACTGTCACAAACGGAAGTTCAGAGGATAGGCAGATGGTGATCCACGTGTTTGGCGAGATACATAAGACCGGACTTGTTATCCTAACGTGGTTTGTTTCTTTTACAGGTGACGCTAAGCCAACAGTGTGGGTGATAGGCCACTCGTATATATATTGGGCAGAAAAAAGGGCGAAAGTCCACCCAGGCAGGAGGAAATAAGAGTTTCAGAACGCATATTTCAACTGGAGAGGTATTAGAGGCCTGCAATGGCCACAGGTACTAATGGAGGTAATCAAGGTAGGTGTAGCATACCTGGCGGCATTCTTGCATGGTGTTCCATCTCTCATCATGCAAGATCGCAAACTTCATCTCCCGCCCAGCTTCCTGGTCTGGCTTCTTTCCTTGTGCTCTGCTCTGCTCCACTTTGGCTGCATAGGGCGACGCCCGCTGAACTTCCTGTTTCTTGTACCTGCTGCGGACACGCCCCTGTTGCACCTTCAGCATATTGCTGTCCATCTTTGGGTATTTATACCACCTTCTTCCTCAAGATGGCGCCTGAGCATTGTTTCTTGTCAGTTGGCTTTTTGTCTCTGACATGCCAGGTCCTTTCCTGTTTTCCTGCCTGTTTTCCAGTTCTGTGTCTGAGCTGTGGTCTGTTCTCGTGAACACGCTTCTTGCCTGTTCTTTCGCCTTCTAGGGGCCGTATTCCTAGATCTGCCTGTCTGTGCCTTGCGGTATCTGTTCCCGTCTGAACAGAGTCCTGTTTGTGTCTCTGCCTTGCGGTATCTGTTCCCGTCTGAACAGAGTCCTGTTTGTGTTCCTGCCTTGCGGTATCTGTTCCCGTCTGAACAGAGTCCTGTTTATGTTCCTGCCTTGCGGTATCTGTTCCCGTCTGAACAGAGTCCTGTTTGTGTTCCTGCCTTGCTGTCTCTGTTCCCTTTCCTCTGTTCCCTGTTGTCTGTGCCTCGTTTCTACTTTAACCTTGTCTCCCTTTTCATAGAATCATAGAATCATAGAATGGTAGAGTTGGAAGGGACCTCCTGGGTCATCTGGTCCAACCCCCTGCTCAAAGCAGGATTCACTAGATCATCTCAGACAGATGTCTGTCCAGCCTCTGTTTGAAGACGTCCATTGAAGGGGAACTCACCACCTCTCGTGGCAGCCTGTTCCACTCATTAATCACCCTAACTGTCAAAAAGTTTTTTCTAATATATAATCTGTGTCTCCTCCCATTTAGTTTCATCCCATTGCTTCTAGTCTTTCCTTGTGCAAATGAGAATAAAGATGATCCTTCTACAATGTGACAGCCCTTGACATATTTGTAGACAGCTATTAAGTCTCCTCTCAGTCTTCTTTTTTGCAAGCTAAACATTCCCAAATCCTGCAACCGTTCCTCATAGGACATGGTTTGCAGACCAGTCACCATTCTGGTCGCTCTTCTCTGAACTTGCTCCAGTTTGTCTATGTCTTTTTTAAAATGTGGTGCCCAAAACTGTACACAGTATTCCAGATGAGGTCTGACCAAAGAGGAGTAAAGACCGATAATGACTTCACGTGATCTAGACTGTATGCTTCTGTTAATACATCCCAGAATTGTATTTGCCTTTTTTGCTGCTGCATCACACTGTTGACTCATGTTCAGTCTATGATCTATTAGTATACCTAAGTCTTTTTCACATGTACTGTTGCTTAGCTCTATTCCTCCCATTCTGTATATGCTTTTTTCATTTTTATTGCCCAGATGTAGTACTTTGCATTTTTCCCTGTTAAAAACCATTCTGTTGGTTGCTGCCCACTGCTCCAGTTTATTTAGGTTTTTTTGAATCCTCTCTCTCTCTTCTCTAGTATTAGCTATCCCTCCTAGCTTTGTGTCATCAGCAAATTTAATCAGTTTACCCTCAATTCCTTCATCTAAATCATTGATAAAGATGTTGAACAATACAGGTCCCAGGACGGAGCCCTGTGGTACCCCACTTGAGACATTCATCCAGCTGGATGTGAAGCCATTTACAACCACCCTTTGAGTCCGATCACTAAGCCAGTTATGAATCCACCTAACAGTTGCCTGGTCCATTGCATACTTGGTCATTTTTTCAATAAGGATGGTGTGAGATACTTTGTCAAATGCTTTGCTGAAGTCAAGATATACTATATCTACAGCATTTCCCTGATCCACCCAGTCAGTGATTCTGTCATAGAAGGAAATTAAGTTAGTCTGACATGACTTGTTAGTTACAAACCCATGCTGACTCTGGTTAATCACTTCATTCTTATCCATGTACTTACATACATGTTGTTTAATAATTTGTTCAAAGATCTTTCCTGGTATAGAAGTCAGACTCACCGGCCTATAGTTCCCTGGGTCCACCTTCTTCCCCTTTTTGAAGATAGGAACAACATTTGCTCTTCTCCAGTCTTCTGGGACTTCTCCTGTTCTCCAAGAATTTTCAAAGATTATGGAGAGTGGTTCTAAAATTTCTTCTACGATCTCCTTCAGTACTCTGGGGTGTAATTCATCTGGACCTGGAGACTTGAACTCATTTATGTTAGCTAAATATTCCCTCACAATCTTTCTGTTTACAGATAACTTGGATTCCTCTATTCCTTTAAAAGGACAGTGAAGATCAGTTGATGTTACATTTTCTTTCTGAGAGAAAACAGATGCAAAATAGGAATTAAAAAGTTCGGCCTTCTCAACATCCTCTCTTACCATTTCTCCATTTTCATCCTGTAAAAATCCTATAGCATCTTTGACTTTTCTTTTACTTTTGACATACCCCCAAAATCCTTTTTTATTGCTTTTGACATCTCTTGCAAGCCTTAATTCATTGTCAGCTTTAGCTAACCTGATACGTGCCCTGCAGGATCTGCAGACTGCATTATAATCTTCTTTAGATATGCCTCCCTCTTTCCATTTAATAAACATTTCTTTCTTTCTTTTTAGCATGTGTTTAAGTTCTGTGTTCATCCATCCTGGTTTCCTTAAATGCTTCCCATTCTTCCTACTTTTCGGGATTGTTAACGATTGTGCTTTGAGAATCTCATTTTTAAAAATTTCCCATTCTTCCTGGACATTTTTGTCCTTAAGGACATCCAGCCATTGGATCCCTCCTATTCTCTTTCTGAGTCTCTTAAAATCTGCCTTTCTAAAATCTAACCTTGAAGTCTGAGTCTTCACATGTCTTCCTCCTCTAGTTATCCAAAATTCTATAATAGCATGATCGCTGCCTCCTAGGGTCCCAGTCACCTTTACCTCCTCAACCATTTCCTCCCTGTTTATAAGGATTAGATCCAAAGTAGCAGATCCCCTTGTTTTCTCCCCTACCTTTTGGAAGATAAAGTTGTCAGCAAGAGAGGATAAGAATTTGCTTGACCTGTTAGTTTTACTTGAGAGAGATTCCCAACAAATGTCTGGATAGTTGAAATCTCCCATGACCACTACGTCATATTTTTTGGAGAACTTGGTCATTTGATACATAAGGAGTTCATCCATATCTTCAGCTTGCCCAGGTGGCCTGTAGTAAATGCCTACAATGGTGTCCTTTCCGTTGTTCTCTCCTTGTATTCTTACCCAAACAGTTTCCACAGAACTCCCAGTCTCTGAAGCTTCAATCTCTGTGCAGATATACGCTTTTCTAACATACAATGCAACACCTCCTCCTCGTTTATCAAGTCTGTTTCTTGCAAATAAGTTGTATCCTTTTAGCCTTTTATTCCAATCATGTATATCGTCCCACCAAGTTTCAGTGATTCCAATGACATCATATTCCTTTTCCTGCATTAGTAGTTCCAATTCTCCTTGTTTGTTGCCCATGCTTTGTGCATTTGCATAAAAACATTTTAGTTTGTGATTGGTTTCTCTTCCTCCCATATTTTTATTATTTAAATTGTTTTGTCTTTGTTCTTCCTTTCCACTTCCAGTAGCAGAGATCTCAATAGTATTTGTCCGCTGTATGGCTTTTTCTGGCCTTTTGCTTCCCTTTCCCTCTATGTCTGTTTTCTGCGTCTTTCTGCAGAGTCTGAACCCGCTCCTAAATTCCTTCTCGTCGTCTCTGTACCTCTGTTGTGAATTTAGTGTACGCTCGCTACTTCTATGTAAGTACTGTGCGTGCTTCTGGTTCTGCCTTTCCTTCTCCATCTGTTCTTTGTGAACAGAGTCCTATCCCCTTGCCTTGTTTACCGCTCTGCGGTGTCCGCTCTGCTCCTGCTTAGCTTGCCGCTCTTGCGGTTTCTGCTCTGCTCCTGCCTTGTTTACCGCTCTGCGGTGTCCGCTCTGCTCCTGCTTAGCTTGCCGCTCTTGCGGTTTCTGCTCTGCTCCTGCCTTGTTTACCGCTCTGCGGTGTCCGCTCTGCTCCTGCTTAGCTTGCCGCTCTTGCGGTTTCTACTCTGCTCCTGCCTTGTTTACCGCTCTGCGGTGTCCGCTCTGCTCCTACTTAGCTTGCCGCTCTTGCGGTTTCTGCTCTGCTCCTGCCTTGTTTACCGCTCTGCGGTGTCCGCTCTGCTCCTGCTTAGCTTGCCGCTCTTGCGGTTTCTACTCTGCTCCTGCCTTGTTTACCGCTCTGCGGTGTCCGCTCTGCTCCTACTTAGCTTGCCGCTCTTGCGGTTTCTGCTCTGCTCCTGCCTTGTTTACCGCTCTGCGGTGTCCGCTCTGCTCCTGCTTAGCTTGCCGCTCTTGCGGTTTTCACTCTGCTCTTGCCTTGTTTGCCGCTCCTGCGGTTTCTGCTCTGCTCTTATCTTGCTTACTGCTTCTGCGGTTTCCGCCCTGCCCTGCTTCTGCCCGCTGCTCCGGCAGTCCTGTCCTGCCCTGCTTGTGCTCGCTGCTCCTGCAGCCCCGTCCTGCTCTGTTCTTGCCCACCGCTTCGGGCGTTCCCTCTCTGCTGTGGTTGTCTACCGCATCTGCGGTTCTGTGACCCAGTCTGTACTGGGTCTTAACCTCTCTGTGCTCCAGCCCGTCCTTTCGGCCAGTACCTCCCTGCCTGCATACTCGCCTGTATCCACCCATCTGCATACCTGCCGTGTTTGCTTACATCCACCAGTCTGTGCCAGCCTAACCTGCCTGTTCCAGTAATCCCAGTGTGGGTCAACCCCCGTGTCCGGAGTTTGACCTGGAGTAGCACCTGGTCCCTCTGCCCGGTTTCTCCCTGGTGCACTGGCATCGTATGCCGTCGTGCCACCTTGGTCGGATCGGCCAGATACTTAGTCACGCCCCTCCAGGCACTCTCCGGTCCATGGTCCAGTGGAACCACAACACCCGCACACGCCAGTCAGTCCGGGCGTGTGCATAACAGTAGGCAGAGAGGCAAGAGGTCCGGACATCTTTGTTATACAGGCCGGGGGAAACGACCTAGGTTAACACAAGAGCGCATAACTAATGGCAATAATGAAACTAGACACTGAGCGCTTCAGAGAATTTTTCACAAAAATAGTCAGAGATTGTGCCGAGCGCGGTATGGCAAGGTGCCCGAGACATCACGGCCATCGAACGGACAAGGCGGCTAATAAATATTTGGATGCCAAAATTTATAAGAGACAGAGGCGGACAACTGGAAGGAGATAAAGCAGGCCTCATATGGCCCGACTGTGTTCACTTAATGGATATTGGACTGGACATATTCCTGTCAGGACTCCAGGACGGAGTGGAACAAGCGTTAAGAGTGATGGATGGGGGTCAGAGTCCTGCATACGAGTACGCAGGATCCTCCGTGGCCTGGAAATAGAAAGGACATGTTGGAGAGTTACACTTGTTGGCCAACTTGCCATTGTGGAGACTGGAGACACAGGGCATGCTGCAACAAGCTGAATTATTTTTGAAATAAAATGCCTTTCCAATGTAATGAGTATAAATAGTTAATAAAGCTGTGACCGATCCTCACCCATCCAGTTGTAAGAGTTACATGATTGTATTGTCAATGAAAGGGGGGCGGTAGGGGGCTGAGCGTCTGGGTTTGGTTGGGGGTCACCACAGTCTGCCTAGGCTAGATGCAGTTAAAAATCATTATTAGATACACAGGCGGTGCAGCTTGCTTCGCAGCTGGGTTACTACGCTGACTAGCAGACACTGAAGCTTTGGAGCAGACCTCTGAGTAAACAGCTCTTCAGACTCAACCATCTGTGTTACCCCAAGCCATAGTGTATGTAGTTTCTTACGGTTAAAAAGGGGGGGGAAACCCAACCCACCAGTAATTGATGATGCCAAAGTCACGTAAAACACAGCAAGGGGACTCCAAAAAGAGTCTCCATTTTTTCAAAAAATTTGGGGCACACACACACCACTTAAGTGGCATCAATTGCCCCAGAGTTGCTTAAAACGGTTGGTGAGGTGATTTTAACAAATCCTCAAGCTTTTACTCTCCCCAGGATGACACAGGGGTAGAAAAGTCCTTGCGGATTCACGATTTGTTAATCTTTATGAACATGAGTCTGTCTACATTGTCAGTGAACAGCCGCGTGCGCTTATCTGTCAGCACACCACCAGCAGCGCTGAACACACATTCAGAGAGAACGCTGGCTGGGGGGGCATGACAAGATCTCCAAGGCGTGAGTGGTGAGCTCTGGCCATTTATCCAGATTGGAAGAACAAAAAGAGCAAGGGTCCAGTGACACAGTCATGGCTTCGATGTTCACTTGGAGATACTCCTGTACCATCGTCTCTAGGCGTTGACTATGTGTCAGACTTCTTGTCTCCTGTGGCCTTGCAAAGGATGGGCTAAAAAAGTGGTGAAAGGATTCCGCAAAATTGCTGTTACCAGCAGATACTGTGTTTCTGTTACGGTTTGAGTGCTGAAGACTAGTGTTGAGCCACCCCCGTAGTGTTCGAGTTCGGTTCGGTTCGTCGAACACCCGTGTGTTCGTCGAACTGTTCGTCGAACTGTTCGTCGAACACCTTCGAACACCGTTAAAACCAATGGCAGGCAAACAAAAACACATAGAAACACATAGAAAACACCTTCAAAGGTGTCCAAAAGCTGACAAACTGCTCAGAAGACACAACTAACACATGGAAAAGTGACAAGTACATATAGTCATGCGAAAAGAAAAGAGGTGGAGGAGTAAAAGGAGGGGGAGACACAGATATAGGCATGTCATGCCCTTCTAAAATCCAAAAAGTGAGAAGCCGAGACGGCCAGTCCGCTCCTGCCCGTGCCACCTCCGTGTCGCCGGGTTTGTGCCAGAGCCGCGGTGAACCCTGACGGCCAGCCCCCCTCTCCCAATACTGGTGCCTGTCCGCTGGTGGGTCGAGAGAGCCCCCCTGTGGTGGAGGCAGCTCTAAGCTTTTTAATTTAAATTGTCCCTCTAATTTGAATGAATACACTTTAAATCCATTTACAAGGATCTATTGGAGGGCAAGTCTCATGCCAGCAGCCGCGTAATTCCAGCTCCAGTAGCGTCCACTAAAGCTGCTGCAGTTAAAAAGCTTTTATAAGGATCGAGCTCGGCTGTCCACCGCAAGGCATCCTACTGCCAGTCCCAGCCCCTATGCCTTGGGGTGCCTCCTGATGCTCTTCACTAAGTATCCCGTGGTCCCGAAGCATTTCCTTTGAAAAAATTAAGTGTCCAAACTACAGGTGGTGTAGCTTGCTTAACAGCCGGGATAATCCGCTGACTAGCAGACACTGCTACTAGGCACAAAGTATTTCCTGGGCTAGATGCAGTTAAAAATTTGTAAGTAGATACTCTCGTTGGATGCTGAGAAAGCATTCCATAGAGTCTCCTGGCACGCCATATATGATTCTCTTAAAAAGCTTGGGGTAGGGGTCTAGGGGACCCTTTTATAGCCAAAATCACGGCCCTGTATCACAATACGTCACCTAGGCTGAAGATAAATGGAACTGTAGCACCGAGGGCTCGGTTGCTACAGACGTATTGCACCTCACCCAGAGGTGTGATATCTCACTCTCAGATAAGGATGGAGTGTGGATCAGGACCCGACACCTGCATGCATTACACCACATTGCCGTGGGGCAGGGCGACCAATATGCCCCTGAGATGGGCACGACAGTCCCTGTCCCTGGCTGGAGTGGGGGGAGGGAACACTGAGGAAGGGGAACCCTGCAGTGCAGGAGCAGGGAGGAAGCAGTTCCTGGGTGCATTGAGAAGGGAGTATAAAAGGTGGGCACCATCTTAGTTCAGTGCAGAGAAGTCTGAGCAGAAGTGGCAGGGAGCAGGGGCTCTGCATGAGCTCTGCTCCGGAGGCGGGCCTAGTAACAGAGGCCCAGGCCTGCAAGAGGGAGAAGGAAGGAAGAGGAGCGGAGAAGGCTCCAGGAACGAGGAATGAAGGGATCCCAGGGGTGCGGACGGGCGAGTCGCCACCGCACGCCCGAATCCACCTGCGTGGAGGGGTCAGGCCAAAGGGGGAGACCGGTCCCCGAACTAGTGGAGGCAGGAAACGACCCTCAGCTAGAAACCGGAGGCTCTGACATTTTATGTGGCGCAGCCCCTTGCTCCACCCGCTAGGAAGGCACCACATAGGGTCAGGGAAACTGGCGCCAAGTTTACCAAGAGGAGGCCCGAGGCAGCCGGACAGAAGTGTTGGTAAGAAAGGCCAGACAAAGGACACACAAAGGGGGTCCTGTGAAGCGCTCCAAAGTTATCTGGGAGTTGTCTGAGCCCCTCACCTGGTGAGCACAGTACGACGTGGGCAGCCGTTACCTGCAGACGTGGTCTGGATAATAAGAACTGTGAGTAAAGGCCCTGAACTGCATCACTGACTCCGTGTCGTTACTGCTGCTGCCCTGCACCATCACCCCCATCCTCCGCATACACTGCCCTGAGGCTATACTCCTCCCGTGGGGAGTTATGCTACGCTCTGCTGCACCCACAACACCAGCCTTAGCGGTCTGCCCTGTAGCGGCGGTTCACTCTGACCGCAATCCACGGGTGGCGTAGTCGGACATTTAAACATCAAAACCACATAAATAGTTCCGCCACTGGTTTGACCGCCCTGAGCCACGGAACCGGATCGCCGCCACGAAGACTACAACCACCAGCATCCACCAAAAAGGGTCCGGCTCCGGGTGTCCCAAGGCCCAGGGGGTGCGTCAGAACATTTTCATCACCTTTCACAATCACCAATGGGACAAGGCAGGGATGTCCTCTGTCCCCTCTCTTATACATCCTAGTGACGGAGCACCTGCTCTCATCAATTCGCCATAACCCCAATATTAGGTGGATTGAGGTGGGAGGCACCGAGTACAAGTGCTCTCTATTTGCTGATGATGTCCTAGTATATATCACTCAATCACATATATCCATCCCTGCTGTTATGGCTGAAATAGATCACTTTGTTACATGGTAAAATTTTAAAATCAATGCAGCGAAGTCTGAGGCCCTCGATGTCTCCCTCCCTAAATCCATATAGGATTCCATCCAGTCCAACTTTCCCTTTGCCTGGCCCTCACAGGGTATCAAATACTTAGGAATTCCTATTCATAGAGACCTCTCCCATCTATGTTATCTTAATTTTGGGCCCTTTATTGAACAATTCCATACAGACCACGGTTGGCAAGTTGGAACTGTGAGATTCACTACGTGCACCACTGGTATTTTGTGGAAAAGCACATGTAAGATTCTGCAACAGTCTCTGCTGATACTCCTGCATGCGTGCATCCCTTTCTATGGCAGGAATAATTTCTGCAAATTTACTTTTGTACCGGGGATCTAACAGTGTGGCAACCCAGTAGTCAGGATTATTTCTAATTCTCACAATTCGAGGGTCATGTTGCAGGTAGTGCAGCAAGAAGGCACTCATGTGTGTTGCGCATCCAGGAGCACCAAGTCCCTGTTGTGTTGGTGGCGAGGTAACAATCATGCTTCCTTCCTCTGTCCTCTCCCCCCAACCTCGCACAACAGAAATGTGATCAAGGTCTCCCTCATCTGATGAGTCTTCCATCAGTTCGTCCTCCACTTCTTCCTGGGCTCCTGCACCTTCCTCACTAGTTTGGCTGCTACCATGCGCCCTGGTAAAATCATCTCCCCCACCCTCACATGCCTGCCGCCCTGGTGCTGCCGACCGTCTGGACCTTGCAGATGTTAGCCCTTCCGCATACAACTCCTCCTCCTCTACTTCCTCCACCTCCTCTTGTGCCACCACCTGACTCCGAATTCTGTTTAACATGTGCTCCAGCATGTAAATCACCGGAATAGTCATGCTGATAATGGCATCGTCAGCACTAAACATCTTCGTCGCCATTTCAAAACTGTGCAGAAGGGTGCATAGGTCCCTGATCTGAGACCACTCCTCCAGCGTGATTTGCCCCACCTCTGAATCTCGTTGGCCCAGGCTATACGTCAGAACGTATTGCACCAGGGCTTGTCGGTGCTGCCACAGTCGCTGCAACATGTGCAGAGTTGAATTCCACCGGGTAGGCACATCGCATTTTAGCCGGTGAAGTGGCAGGCCCAATGACTTCTGTAGAGATGTAAGTCGCTGAGCTGCGGGATGCGAACGGCGGAAGTGAGCACACAGCGACCGTGCCCTCTGCAGAAGGCCATCTAGTTTGGGATAGTGGGCTAAAAATTGCTGGACAACCAGGTTCAACACGTGAGCCATACAAGGCACGTGTGTGACATTGCCCCGGCGAAGGGCCGCACCCAGGTTTGCAGCATTGTCGCACACGGCCTTCCCTGGTTTCAGGTCCAGTGGAGACAACCATTCATGAAATTGGTTCTCCAGAGCTGACCACAACTCCTCAGCTGTGTGACTCACATTTCCCAGACATTTCAATGTAAAAACCGCCTGATGACGTTGAGCCCTACTGCCAGCATAGTAAGGAGGTGTGCAGGATCCCTTCTGCGCAGTTAGAAAGCTTGTGGCATGACCAGACAGGCTTTGGGTGCAGGTGGAAGACCGAGAGGAGGTTGAGGAGGCAGAAGCAGTGGAGGAAAAATGACATAAAGAGGATTGACGCACAACTCGTGGGGACGGCAAGACTTGGACAGCAGCCCCTTGTCCTGCTGTCACCATAGTTACCCAGTGCCCAGTCAGCGACATGTAACGCCCCTGTCCATGCCTACTCGTCCAAGTGTCTGTGGTGAAATGCACCCTGTCACACACAGAGTTTCTCAAAGAAGCGGTGATGTTGTGTGCGACATGCTGGTGGAGCGCAGGCACACCTTTCTTTGAGAAGTAGTGCCGACTGGGCATCTGGTACTGGGGCACTGCGACGGACATAAGGTCTCGAAAATCCTCTGTGTCCACCAGGCGGAAAGGCAGCATTTCTGTAGCCAAGAGCTTGCAGATGGTGAAATTCAACCTCTTAGCTTTCTCATGGCTAGGAGGAAATGGTCTTTTACTTGTCCACATCTGAGGGACCGAGGGCTGGCTATTGTGCTTAGACGGGGTTGATAAGGGTGTCCCCGGCAAACTGCCGGTCTGTGAGGAAGATGCAGGCGGACATGTTAGGTTGCCTTGATCCAAAGGTGGTGATATCGATGTCGGACAGCGCTCAAGACCAGCTGGTGTTACCACCTCCAAAGAAAATGATGACCTGCCAATCACGCTGGCTGTTGCGGGTAAAGAGGTGGCAGGTCTGCGCCCCAAAACAGGTGTGACTGCTGTCCCCCCAGTCACAGAGGATGAAGAGGCCGCGGATGCACAAGATATGGCAGACGGTGGTTGGCCCGGCCGGCTAGACCGCATTGTAGCACACTGAGCTTCCCACTGCAACTTATGCTTCATGTCCATGTGCCGGTTCATGCATGAAGTACTCAAACTATGTATTTTTTGGCCTCTACTTAGCTTTTGCTGACAAATGTTACAGATAACACGAGTTGGGTCATCTTTATCGATCTGAAAAAATGCCCAGGCTATGCAAGGCTTAGCACCCATGCGACCTGAAGAGCCACCACGACTTGTGGTGAGAGGCAGAGTTGTGTTTGAGGATGCAGTTGTTGACGTGCTTCCAGTACTACGTCTCTGTCCAGGAAGGCGCAACCTGACCTCGTCGTCACTAGCATCTTCCTCCACCTCCTCTGCTGACCTCATCTCTTGGCTGACTGTGGGTTGACAGTAAGTGGGATCTCCGACCTCATCATCATCACCCTGTACGTTATAACACCCGTCGTCCTCAGAGCCAACCTGTTCCTGCCCTGACAAAAAACTAAAGTTGTCGCTCCAATCAGGTATTTGAGTCTTATCATCGTCTTCCTCATTGTCTCCACCAACAGGAGTTACAGTTTGGGAATGAGGGTCTACATTATGGTCAGAACCTTCTGCGTCTGGTCCTGGATCCGACTCATAAAGATTCTGGGCATCAGTGCAGATCATTTCCTCGTCTGGATTCACAGAAGCGCTGGAGTCGACCTCTGATTCCCAGGCTATAGTATGAGTAAACAGCTCTGCAGACTCAACCATCTGTTCTACCTCATACTCAGACGGGCAGCTGGAGATTTGGGAGCTGTGAGGAAGCAAGTGTGATTTGGGTGACACCTTTGAGGACTGGAGTATTTGTGATGTTGAAGTTGATGTGGAGGAGAGCCCACTTAAAGGAGCACTTGATATCCGTTGAAGCACCTGCTGTTTTTGTGCCTCATCTGGAATTTGTAGCGATTGGCGTGGCCGTAAGAAAGGGATCTTATCACATTGTCCGCTAAAAGAAGTAGACATTTTAGTTTGGCTGGAAGATGGTCTTTCTTCTGCACCTACCCCACGGACACAACCTTTTTTCCCCTTCCCAACACGCCTATTCCCCTTTCCACCAGCAGCAGGCCTTTTTCCACTCATTTTGGTGGTTAACTAATTCACAACTCTGGAGTTGTTTGCACAAAAAAACAATGGATGGTAACCGAGCAGAGCTGAGTGGCCAAACTGTGGTATTAGGCCAAAACTATTGGCTGGGTTAGATGCAGAAAAAAATTATTTTTAATTTGCAACCTGATGGAGGTCAGTATAGATGGACTAATAGACCAAGTCCCACACACCGCTAGAAGCCCAAATATTTTTTCAGAGATAAATGAAGAAAAAAATTATTTTTAATTTGCAACCTGATGGAGGTCAGTATAGATGGACTAATAGACCAAGTCCCACACACTGCTAGAAGCCCAAATATTTTTTCAGAGCTAGATGCAGAAAAAAATTATTTTTAATTTGCAACCTGATGGAGGTCAGTATAGATGGACTAATAGACCAAGTCCCACACACCGCTAGAAGCCCAAATATTTTTTCAGAGCTAGATGCAGAAAAAAATTATATTCAATTTGCAACCTGCTGGAGGTCAGTATAGAAGGACTAATAGAACAAGTCCCACACACTGCTAGAAGCCCAAATATTTTTTCAGAGCTAAATGAAGAAAAAAATTATTTTTAATTTGCAACCTGATGGAGGTCAGTATAGATGGACTAATAGACCAAGTCCCACACACTGCTAGAAGCCCAAATATTTTTTCAGAGCTAGATGCAGAAAAAAATTATATTCAGTTTGCAACCTGATGGAGGTCAGTATAGATGGACTAATAGAATGATGCTATGCCCAAAAGATTTTACTTCACTAGGTGCAGTAAAAAAATTGGTATTCTATACACAGGTGGTATATCTTGCAACACAGATAGGCTACTCCACTGACTAACACACTCTGCAATAGGCCAAAAAGGATTAGCTTTGCTAGATTCAGCCAAATGCTGTGAAAAAAACTTGCACAGCACTGGCACAGACCTGCCTGGCAAAAACTGATAGGAACTGATGTAACCTAGTCCTGAAAAGGACTCCAATTACAATTAGTCTTTACTCCCACAATCTATCTATTTAAGAGCACAGACCTGCCTGATAAAAGTCGTAGGAAATGCTGTAACCTAGTCCTTAAAAGGACTGCAATCACAACTATTCCCTACTCCCAAGCTATCTGTATATTTGTGCGAAAATTGGCTTGAAATTAACAAGGTATAGCGCACACAGCAACAGCGGTGCCGTCTAACACGCAGCTGCAGCAGTGAGAAAATGGTGGCGACGGGGAAAATGGCTTGGTCTTATAGGGCAAGGACATGTGACATACACTGCCAATCACACATGTCCTTGCTTGTGTGAAAAAAAGCACTTCGCTCCGTGTGTGCGCTGCTGATAGGCTGACAGATTGCACCTCCCCACTGCAAATGCGGGAAAGAGAAAAAAAAATGGAGATCTTCATTGTTCCTGCAGAGATCCATCCCCTGCCCCTCCCCCCGCCCCGCTGTACACTCAAACTGCGTATTAACATTAATTTTCATCATTACTGAGAAAAAATCCAGTTATGATTTTGGTGCACGAACAGTTATCGAACATAACCTCGAACAGCCGAATTTTTCTCAAATTGTTCGTGTTCGCCGACCGGCTCGAACACCGCCCAAAACAGCTCGAATTTGAGATTGGCGAACAGTTCGAGTAGAACAACGCTCATCTCTACTGAAGACTTGACAGTCCCACGGTTGGCAAGTTAGAACTGTGAGATTCACTACGTGCACCACTGGTGTTTTGTGGAAAAGCACATGTAAGATTCTGCAACAGTCTCTGCTGATACTCCTGCATGCGTGAATCCCTTTCTATGGCAGGAATTATTTTGGCAAATTTACTTTTGTACCGGGGATCTAAGAGTGTGGCTACCCAGTAGTCAGGATTATTTCGAATTCTGACAATTCGAGGGTCATTTTGCAGGTAGTGCAGCAAGAAAGCACTCATGTGTCTTGCGCATCCAGGAACACCAAGTCCCTGTTGTGTTGATGGCGAGGTAAGAATCATGCTTTCTTCCTCTGCCCTCTCCCCCCAACCTCGCACTACAGAAATGTGATCAAGGTCTCCCTCATCTGATGAGTCTTCCATGCCCATCGCCAGTTCGTCCTCCACTTCTTCCTGGGCTCCTGCACCTTCCTCACTAGTTTGGCTGCTACCATACGCCCTGGTTAATCCCTCTCCCCCACCCTCCCATGCCTGCCGCCTTGGTGCTGCCGACCGTCTGGACCTTGCAGATGTTAGCCCTTCCGCATACAACTCCTCCTCCTCTACTTCCTCCACCTCCTCTTGGCCCACCACCTGACTCCGAATTCTGTTTAACATGTGCTCCAGCATGTAAATCACCAGAATAGACATGCTGAAAATGGCATCGTCAGCACTAAACATTTTCGTCGCCATTTCAAAACTGTGCAGAAGGGTGCATAGGTCCCTGATCTGAGACCACTCCTCCAGCATGATTTGCCCCACCTCTGGATCTCGTTGGCCCAGGCTATAAGTCAGAACGTATTGCACCAGGGCTTGTCGGTGCTGCCACAGTCGCTGCAACATGTGCAGAGTTGAATTCCACCGTGTTGGCACATCGCATTTTAGCCGGAGAAGTGGCCGGCCCAACGACTTCTGTAGAGATGTAAGTCGCTGAGCTGCGGGATGCGAACGGCGGAAGTGAGCACACAGCGACCGTGCCCTCTGCAGAAGGCCATCTAGTCTGGGATAGTGGGCTAAAAATTGCTGGACAACCAGGTTCAACACGTGAGCCATACAAGGCACGTGTGTGACATTGCCCCGGCGAAGGGCCGCACCCAGGTTTGCAGCATTGTCGCACACTGCCTTCCCTGGTTGCAGGTCCAGTGGAGACAACCATTCATGAAACTGGTTCTCCAGAGCTGACCACAACTCCTCAGCTGTGTGACTCACATTTCCCAGACATTTCAAAGTAAAAACCGCCTGAGGACGTTGAGCCCTGCTGCCAGCATAGTAAGGAGGTGTGCAGGATCCCTTCTGCGCAGTTAGAAAGTGGGTGGCATGACCAGACAGGCTTTGGGTGCAGGTGAAGGACCAAGAGGAGGTTGAGGAGGCAGAAGCAGTGGAGGAACTTCGAGATAAAGAGGATTGACGCACAACTCGTGGGGACGGCAAGACTTGGACAGCAGCCCCTTGTCCTGCTGTCACCATAGTTACCCAGTGCCCAGTCAGCGACATGTAACACCCCTGTCCATGCCTACTCGTCCAAGTGTCTGTGGTGAAATGCACCCTGTCACACACAGAGTTTCTCAAAGAAGCGGTGATGTTGTGTGCGACATGCTGGTGGAGCGCAGGCACACCTTTCTTTGAGAAGTAGTGCCGACTGGGCACCTGATACTGGAGCACTGTGACGGACATAAGGTCTCGAAAATCCTCTGTGTCCACCAGGCGGAAAGGCAGAATTTCTGTAGCCAAGAGCTTGCAGATGGTGAAATTCAACCTCTTAGCTTTCTCATGGCTAGGAGGAAATGGTCTTTTACTTGTCCACATCTGAGGGACCGAGGGCTGGCTGTTGTGCTTAGACAGGGTTGAGTAGGGTGTCCCCGGCAAACTGACGGTTTGTGAGGAAGATGCAGGCGGAAAAGTTAGGTTGCCTTGATCCAAAGGTGGTGCTCTCGATGTCGGAGAGCGCTCAACACCAGCTGGTGTTTCCACTTCCAAATGAAATGATGACCTGCCAATCACACTGGCTGTTGCGGGTAAAGAGGTGGCAGGTCTGCGTCTCAAAACAGGTGTAACTGCTGTCCCCTCAGTCATAGAGGATGAAGAGGCCGCGGATGCACAAGATGGGGCAGACGGTGGTTGGCCCGGCCCGCTAGGCCGCATTGTAGCACAGTGAGCTTCCCACTGCAACTTATGCTTCATATCCATGTGACGGTTCATGCATGAAGTACTCAAACTATGCATTTTTTGGCCTCTACTTAGCTTTTGGTGACAAATGTTACAGATAACATGAGTTGGGTCATCCTTATCGATCTGAAAAAATGCCCAGGCTATGCAAGGCTTAGAACTCATGCGACCTGAAGAGCCACCACGACTTGTGGTCAGAGGCAGAGTTGTTGACGTGCTTCCAGTACTACATCTCTGTCCAGGAAGGCGCAACCTGACCTCGTCGTCACTAGCATCCTCCTCCACTGACCTCATCGACTGGTTGATTGTGGGTTGACAGTAAGTGGGATCTGCAACCTCATCATCATCACCCTGTGTGTTCTCACACCCGTCGTCCTCAGAGCCAACCTCTTCCTGCCCTGACAAAAAACTCAAGTTGTCGCTCCAATCAGGTATTTGAGTCTCACCATCGTCTTCCTCATTGTCTCCACCAACAGGAGTTACAGTTTGGGAACGAGGGTCTAAATTATGCTCAGAACCTTCTTCATCTGGTCCTGGATCCGACTCATAAAGATTCTGGGCATCAGTGCAGATCATTTCCTCGTCTGGATCCACAGAAGCTCTGGAGCCGACCTCTGATTCCCAGGCTATGGTATGAGTAAACAGCTCTGCAGACTCAACCATCTGTTCTACCCCATACTCAGACGGGCAGCTGGAGACTTGGGAGCTGTGAGGAAGCAAGTGCGATTGGGGTGACACCTCTGAAGACTGGAGTATTTGTGATGTTGAAGTTGAGATGGAAGAGAGCCCACTTAAAGGAGCACTTGATATCCGTTGAAGCACCTGCTGTTTTTGTGCCTCATCTGGAATTTGTAGCGATGGGCGTGGCCGTAAGAAAGGGATCGTATCACATTGTCCACTAAAAGAAGTAGACATCTTAGTTTGGCTGGAAGATGGTCTTTCTTCTCCAGATGTTACTGTTGCTTTAACACCTACCCCATGGACACAACCTTTTTTTCCCTTCCCAACACGCCTATTCCCCTTTCCACCAGCAGCAGGCCTTTTTCCACTCATTTTGGTGGTTAACTAATTGACAACTCTGGAGCTGTTTGCACAAAAAACGATGGATGGAAACCGAGCAGAGCTGAGTGGCCAAATTGTGGTACTAGCCCAAAAGGATTGGCTGGGTTAGAAGCAGTAAAACAATTTTATTAGATACACAGGTTGTGGAGCTTGGTATAGATGGCCTAATAGAATGAGTAGCAAACACTGGTACAGGCCCAAAATTATTTTCCAGGCAAGATGCAGGTAAAAATTATTAGTAATTTAAAAGCTGGTGGAGCTTAGTATAGATGGCCTAATAGAATGAGTACCACACACTGCTAATATGCCCAAAATTATTTTACACGCAAGATGCTGCTAAAAATTATTATTAATTTCAAAGCTGGTGGAGCTTGGTATAGATGGCCTAATAGAATGAGTACCACACACTGCTAATATGCCCAAAATTATTTTACAGGCAAGATGCAGCTAAAAATTATTATTAATTTCAAAGCTGGTGGAGCTTGGTATAGATGGCCTAATACAATGAGTACCACACACTGCTACTATGCCCAAAATTATTTTCCGGGCTAGATGCAGCTAAAAATTATTATTAATTTCAAAGCTGGTGGAGCTTGGTATAGATGGCCTAATACAATGAGTACCACACACTGCTAGTAAGCCCAAAATTATTTTCCGGGCTAGATGCGGCTAAAAATTAATATTAATTTCAAAGCTGGTGGAGCTTGGTATAGATGGCCTAATACAATGAGTACCACACACTGCTACTATGCCCAAAATTATTTTCCGGGCTAGATGCAGCTAAAAATTATTATTAATTTCAAAGCTGGTGGAGCTTGGTATAGATGGCCTAATACAATGAGTACCACACACTGCTACTATGCCCAAAATTATTTTCCGGGCTAGATGCAGCTAAAAATGATTATTAATTTCAAAGCAGGCGGAGCTTGGTATACATGGCCTAATACAATGAGTACCACACACTGCTAGTAAGCCCAAAATTATTTTCCGGGCTAGATGCGGCTAAAAATTATTAGTAATTTCAAAGCTGGTGGAGCTTGGTATAGATGGCCTAATACAATGAGTACCACACACTGCTACTATGCCCAAAATTATTTTCCGGGCTAGATGTAGCTAAAATTTATTATTAATTTCAATGCTGGTGGAGCTTGGTATAGATGGCCTAATACAATGAGTACCACACACTGCTACTAAGCCCAAAATTATTTTCCGGGCTAGATGCAGCTAAAAATTATTATTAATTTCAAAGCTGGTGGAGCTTGGTATAGATGGCCTAATACAATGAGTACCACACACTGCTACTAAGCCCAAAATTATTTTCCGGGCTAGATGCAGCTAAAAATTATTATTAATTTCAAAGCTGGTGGAGCTTGGTATAGATGGCCTAATACAATGAGTACCACACACTGCTACTATGCCCAAAATTATTTTCCGGGCTAGATGCAGCTAAAAATGATTATTAATTTCAAAGCAGGCGGAGCTTGGTATACATGGCCTAATACAATGAGTACCACACACTGCTAGTAAGCCCAAAATTATTTTCCGGGCTAGATGCGGCTAAAAATTAATATTAATTTCAAAGCTGGTGGAGCTTGGTATAGATGGCCTAATACAATGAGTACCACACACTGCTACTATGCCCAAAATTATTTTCCGGGCTAGATGCAGCTAAAAATTATTATTAATTTCAAAGCTGGTGGAGCTTGGTATAGATGGCCTAATACAATGAGTACCACACACTGCTACTATGCCCAAAATTATTTTCCGGGCTAGATGCAGCTAAAAATGATTATTAATTTCAAAGCAGGCGGAGCTTGGTATACATGGCCTAATACAATGAGTACCACACACTGCTAGTAAGCCCAAAATTATTTTCCGGGCTAGATGCGGCTAAAAATTATTAGTAATTTCAAAGCTGGTGGAGCTTGGTATAGATGGCCTAATACAATGAGTACCACACACTGCTACTATGCCCAAAATTATTTTCCGGGCTAGATGTAGCTAAAATTTATTATTAATTTCAATGCTGGTGGAGCTTGGTATAGATGGCCTAATACAATGAGTACCACACACTGCTACTAAGCCCAAAATTATTTTCCGGGCTAGATGCAGCTAAAAATTATTATTAATTTCAAAGCTGGTGGAGCTTGGTATAGATGGCCTAATACAATGAGTACCACACACTGCTACTATGCCCAAAATTATTTTCCGGGCTAGATGCAGCTAAAAATGATTATTAATTTCAAAGCAGGCGGAGCTTGGTATACATGGCCTAATACAATGAGTACCACACACTGCTAGTAAGCCCAAAATTATTTTCCGGGCTAGATGCGGCTAAAAATTATTATTAATTTCAAAGCTGGTGGAGCTTGGTATAGATGGCCTAATACAATGAGTACCACACACTGCTACTATGCCCAAAATTATTTTCCGGGCTAGATGCAGCTAAAAATTCTTATTAATTTCAAAGCTGGTGGAACTTGGTATAGATGGCCTAATACAATGAGTACCATACACTGCTACTATGCCCAAAAGGTTTTACTTGGCTAGGTGCAGTAAAAAAATTGTATTACATACACAGGTGGTGTAGCTTGCAGCACAGATACGCTACTCCACTGACTAATACACTGCAAGAGGCCCAAAAGGATTTGCTTAGCTAGATTTAGCCAAGTGCCATGAAAAACACTTGCACAGCACTAAAACAGACCTGCCTGGCAAAAAGTGATAGGAACTGATGTAATCTAGCCATCAAAAGGGCTGGAATTACAACTAGTCACTACTCCCAACCTATCTGTCTATTTAAGAGCACAGACCTGCCTGCTAAAATTGCTAGGAACTGCTGTAACCTAGCCCTCAAAAGGGTTGCAATTACAAACTAGTCCCTACTCCCTAAAACCTTTCTGTCTATTTAAGAGAAAATTCGCTTGCAATTCAGTTACACAATATAGCGCTAACAGCAGCAGCGGTGCGTCTAACACTCAGCTGCAGCAGTGAGAAAATGGTGGCGACGGGGAAAATGGCTAGGTCTTATAGGGCAAGGACATGTGACATACACAGCCAATGACACATGCCCTTGCTTGTGTGAAAAAAAGCACTTCGCTCCGTGTGTGTGCTGCTGATAGGCTGACAGACTGCACCTCCCCACTGTAAATGCGGGAAAGAGAAAAAAAATGGAGATCTTCATTATTTCTGCAGAGATCCATCCCATGCCCCTCCCCCCGCCCCCCTGTACACTCAAACTGTGTATTAACATTGATTATCAGCATTATTGTGAAAAACTCCAGTTACGATTTTGGTGCACGAACAGTTATCGAACATAACCTTGAACAGCCGGATTTATTTCAAATCGTTCCAGTTCATAGAACGGCTCGAACACCGCCCAAAACAGCTCGAATTTGAAATTGAACAGTTCGATTCGAACACCGCTCATCTCTAAATATAACACAACCTTGTTCTAGCTATATTTGTTTTTTTAAATATTGCGTGATGAAGTTGAGGGTGTGTGCTGCGCAGTGAGCACATGTTTTACTTTACGTCATTTCATGGCAGCCATGATACTTCTAATATTGTCGCTTACTGTATTGCCCAGTTGTTTGACATTTAATACAACGTTCTTTCCTATTGCTGATTGAACAGGAAGAGCTCCATTGATGAGGATGTAGAGGATGTGCAAAGCGTCGCCTGCTGTGGAGGCATAGTCACCAGTAAACAACAACCCCACTTTTGGTGGGGCATCACCAGCATGCTAAAGATTGACTTAATGGGCCATAAAATACATGAAACGTGCCTGACTGCAATTGCTGCTGTTGACAGTGGAGTTCAACCAGCAGCTAGAGATGATAAAATCCGTTGAAATTCAAATTTGCCAGGTTAGAGGAATTTTTCCCCAAAAAAATTTTATACGCAGCAAATCACAATACTGGAAAGTCTCCAATTACCCTGAAAAGAAATGCATAAGGCTATGTGCCCACGATGCAGAATTGATACGGATTTTTCCTGAGCATTTCTGCCTCTCCCTTGCAGAAAAAATGCTTGCAGATTTTACATGCGTTTTTTCTGCCAGGGAGAAGCGTTTTTTAAGCGTTTTTGCATACATTTTCGCATGCGTTTTTTCAAGCGCTTTTCCAAGCGATTTTAGCATCACTTGGAAAAGTGCTTGACAAGTTGGTCACACAATATAAATCCATGCAACTTGCATGAATTTATATTGTGTGACCAACTTATGCTGCTTTAAATGCAGCTTCAATTGTAAAAAAAAGAATTAAAACGTAAAAAATAAAAAAAGCATTATACTTACCTCTGGGGTAGCCCCGGTCTCCTCTCCGGTGGCGTCCTCTGTCTTGGGCATCCCACGGTGTTCTGAAAGGACCTGCGTTGACGTTCTGAAATGACGTTCTGAAATTACGTCACTGCAGGTCCTTTCAGAACACCGCAGGACGCCGAGGAGAGAGGACGCCACTGGAGAGGAGATCGGGGGCCGCCGGAGACGTAAGTATAATGTTTTTTTTATTTTTTACGTTTTAATTCTTTTTTTACTAATGGTACCCGGGTCTGGAGGAGAGTCTCATGTGGATGTTATGGGTTTCAATGCAAGTCAATGGCGGCAATTTTGCAGCAATTACGCACAAGAAATGGTTGTGCTGTGGATTTTTCTGCAATGATAATCCGCAGCGGAAATTTCCGCATCATGTGCACAGCACATGCGGATTATCTTTGGGAAACATGGCAGATAACTTAACAAGCTGCTTTAATGCGTTTTTGCGGAGGAAATTCCGCCGCAGAAACGCATTAAATCCGCATCGTGGGCACACAGCCTAACACTCTGGAGTCTTCTAGGACCTTATTCAAGCCATGTCAAGCTCTTTCACACAAACACAGCCTTAGTAATATCAAAGTGACTTCAATATAGAAATGGATGGTAAATCAGTTTTAACGAATAGCCCATTTAATAACACAATGCATATTTTAGAATTAAAAAACAGTCCAAAAATTATCCTTCTTAGTCTTTTGTAGTCAAGCAGTCAATTCTTTGTGGAACACTGATTCAAACTGATTGTGTCACTGTCAGAGGTAAAGTCATCCTGCTGTGACTGAGACGACTAATGTGTCATATATTCCATTACATCTTCCCCTTGTTACCCACTATTACATTTGCTATAGGAAGAGAAGGGCAATTGCAACCTGCATTTGGTACTATTAATACAGGGACGTCTGATGCCAGCAGTGCCAGTGATGCTGCTGCTAGTGACTCCCATATTTTTAGCCATGTTATATATTTTTTTTAAAGTGCCACTGTCATAATTAATCAAAGTGTATCTATTGTAGTTTGGCGATGTTCACACAGTGCGATTTAACAGGCAGTGTTCCAAGAATGTCCAACTTAAAGTTTTTATTGTCCAAAAACTCACACAGTGAAGGCAGCTTTATCCTCCGGATCGCAGCTGGGTTGTCCGCAATAGTCCATACAAACAAAACACTGTTGCCGTGGGCAAATGCACCCCAGTATCACTCTGAGGTACACCAGAAGCTTTGCCTACTTGGGGCTCTGTGTTCACGTCACACAGGCCTGTATAGCACAGATCCTCCTGCTCTGCAGCTTGCAAACCAAACACTGACACACCCAAACTTGCTGCAGGTTTTTAAATGAAAACTGTGGACATGAGCCACTTGTAAAACCCGGCCGGAGGGAGCGACCTGTCCCACTCCATCCTGTAGATCGCTCCAAAAATAAAAGCCCATGCCGGGTTTTCTTAATCCAACTTGGTCAAATAGCTTGACTAAGTTCAACTTACTTTTATTTTTCACTGCAAGCACAGCTGTGCCCGTGATTGCAATGCACTCCAGTGGGGTCAATATGCCTCTATGCGCATCCTGGGGGATACATACTACCCTTATATATGATCTCCCTCACTGCCTCACACTAGACATAGGTATCAAGTAAGCAAAAAGGAATCAATTTGGTAACATAAAATTCATTGGTTTTATGATGAAAATCCAGGAAAGAATGAGGTCAGTCTGGCAATGATTTACCACTGCAAATGCTATTGCCAGGTCACTTTGATATATCACATTTAGAATTCCATAATCGTACAGAATTGTTTAAAATGTTACTGCTATATCAAAAATAAAAGAGTAATAATTATGGTTTAAAATAAATTAACTATAGGTCCAGTCAAAAACTTTGTATAAATGAGATTTGGTTTCGGCTTTCTACAGACAGAAAACTAATGCTGATATAATATTAATGTTTTCCCATCATGACCTCCACATAGACCTCATCCATTGCCCTTCACTCATCCTTGCTGAGGAAGGACATCTTTATACTTGTCTCTAGCAGTCAACCATGAATTTCCTATATTTATTTCCCTTCTTTGCTTCACTCCCCTTTATTACTCTTTTTTTCTAATTCACTGTACTACACATTCCTTGTCATACACTGTAGTCTTTTTTATTAGATCTTCCTTTATTCCTAAATATTTCATAGAGTCTTATATTTTTTTTTACCAGACAGAAAGTTGGGAGGTTTATTGTGGAAGAATGTCAAAATTAAAGTGAAATCTCAACTGCTTAGCTGAAGTTTGTGAAGCTTCAAGATGTGTCCTTCTATAACTTTCCTCTTGGTTTTATATACCTAGACGCAGGGGGCGAACTAATGGTGGTTGTAGGGGTTCCAGTCGGACCCAGGCCCTGGAGTCTAAAGGGGCCAAAAAGGTAATTTGGCCCATATCAGAAGACCAATAGTTTTATAGGGGTTGTCCACTACAGGGACAACCCCGTCTTGTTCTAAATGTTTGGTCCAGATAAGATAAAAAAGCTTATACACACCTCCCATGCCGGCGCCATTCCTGTCTCAGGGCTCCCGTGCAGCTGTTGTGACATGTGAGTCTGGTGCCCAATCAGTGCTGGCATCACTGTCTCCATCTTCTTTCGAATTGAACATGAAGAAGTCAAGGCTGCAGCTGATCTCTGACTTCCTCCTCATGTTCAATTTGTCCAAAGGCGGGGACAGTGACGCCAGAGCTGATTGGGCACCTGGCTCACATGTCACAACAGCTGCACGGGAGCCCCGGGACAGTGAGTACCGATGACGCGCCCCCAGGGCAGTGGGGTACTCGGTGTCCGGGCCTATGGATACTGGGGGGATATGTCACAGTGGCTGGCCCGGTCCGTGGCCCAGGGCGGTCAACCAAAAAGGGGATTGTAACTTGGATAGAGATAAAAATAAAGTAAATAGTTCGTGACGCCACCTGTGGTACCTGGTAAGGTTTACCAGCGCTGCTGCAGACCTCCGGGGGGTGATGGGATGGCAGCTGAGGTGTTTCTGCTCCCCACAGGTGGAGCGGGCCCCAGGGGCAGTGTGGAGTTTGGTGGGTGGTGATGCTGGGATTTGTAGTGCAGGCGGGATGGCGCAGCAGGAGTAATTGACAGAGACAGGGGATTCGCTTCAAAACCTTTACTGGTGCGGATGTCAGGTACGGTCCAGGGTACTCAGTAGGATGGGTGCACTTCAGGACTTCTCCCCAGTGAGGGGGTATAAGGCCTCCTGGTCCGTGTCTGCCTCTCTGTATGCTCCTGGCCAGCCTGCAACTGGGCCTAGCTTATGTGTCGTGCTGTTCCTTCAACTGTTGCTCGGTAGTAGGACCTTCTGCTGGCAACCACTATCCCTGGTCGCCGGGGCCTTCGTGGTTCCTGGTCCTGTAATGGGTCTAGCTTCAGGTCTGCCAGGGACTTGTAGTCCTCCTGAAATGCCGGTGGTCCCTACTGGGTATAAAGGACCCTGTAGGCGCGGACCCGGTGTCCGGTTTGTATCTTCGGGGTGAGCCTATGATGCTCCTCTGCCCCTTTCAACTCCTCTCTCCTCTCCTCCTTGCCGTCGGCCTCACTCGGGGCCCTCAGAACTCAGCAGCAGACGTGCTGCGTCTTCGCTGCTCTCAGCGTCAGCACGCTCTCCAGCAACTAACTGAACTGCCTAGCTCCACCCTCCATATATATATCCCTAACGGGCTCCCTCTGGTGGTATGAGGTGGAAGGGTGGAGGTGTTTGTATGTAATGAGGGCCTCTTGTGGAGAAGTCCGTCCATGCACCCTGGGTCCTGTGGTACCTGTGAACAGCAGGGTGCCACACCGACACCACTGGAAAGGTGAGTATAATCTTTTTCATTTTATTGAGACCAAGCGTGGGGTATCAGAAGGAGGTGTCCAAGTAGTGGACAACTTCTTTAGAGGGAATCTGTCAACCCTTTTAAGCTGTCTATATGGGCATGCAGATCATAGGTATCTGAATAAAATTATTCCTTGATAACTGTGATCCGATGATTCCATTGAAATTTGTGTTTTTTTTAAATGCCAATGAGAAGTTAACATGTATGGGCCGGATATTGGTCTGCATGAGAATCTGTCCCCAGAGATTATTTTAAATGAAAGAGGGCATTACCAGTGTGACAGACACTGCTCTCAAAATTACACACAGCTCTGCAGTGAGATTAGAACTAACACAGTACAGCAGAAAAAACATAGTACAGAAAAAGTGAACTTTGTCTCATTATAAGCACATTTGCAGCAGCACTTGTCCTTTTAAACTGCTTTCAGCTCTGCTGCAGAGCTGTGCTTGATTATAGCCAACTGTTATGCATGTAACTCACTCTACACGGGTAACAGCAATAATAAAGCCTACAACACAGAGTAGCCACATCCACACCCTACTGGTCCCTTTAAAGACTCTTGAGAATTGGAGGTCCTGTTGAAGATTTTGCATTGAGGCCCCACAAGCTATCAGACTTTTCTGCAGGGAGCTCAGCAATTCAACAAGCTTAATACCTCTGTCCACCAACATCACCAGTCGTGGGAGAGTTAGGGATCTCCTACACATACATTAGGCGATTGTCAGTCACCAGGTTCAGACAACTTTAATGTATATTTGTGACATTAGAATAGTTTGATTTCAAACAAGCCTTCAAATCATACTAATCTGTATGGAAAAGTCTCTTTTACTGATATGGTGAGGATCTGCATATGAAAGGTTATAGTTTTTTACTTTTTGTGTTACTGCAAAAAATAACCTACACAAAAATTATCATTAAAGCGTCACTGTAATGCCCTTTTGTATATTTGAAGAACTTAAATAAACTCTGTTATTAGCATTATACTGTGCTCTATTGTGAAATCCATAACAAATCTGTCCGGATGAGGCTGTGGACACTGCTTAGAGAATGCTATTATGTTCTATCATTTGTTCATTTTGTTCCTTTTGCCCGTTTTGCCTTTGAGCTTGTTGGGTGAGTTGTTTTTCTCCTTCATGATCTCTTTTATTAATCAGAATAATCTTTTAGTTCTGCTTTCAAACCGCTCATTCAGCTGAAAGTAACTTCCATGTTGCTAATTCCTAAATCCCACAGTAACCACTAATTGTACCTACTTTCTCCACACTCCACCTTCCAGTTTTGCATTAGATTTCTACAAAAAAAGCCTATTTAGATCCCATGTGGTCCATGGTAAATAGCTCCAATTTGGAGGTTTTTAGGTATTTCAAAATTAGCAAAAAATGCCATTTACACAGTCAATAGGGAATGCTAATAAAAAGTATCAAATCTTAGACTCACAGTCTTAGTTTTATACATATTTATGATTCTGGCATATGCATTTCCATAAATTGCAATTATTATTATTTATTATGCAGCCACCAATTGTACAAGTTCTCCCACTTAAAAAGATGAGAAAGGCCTGTAATTGACATCATAGGTAGACCTCAACTATGAGAGACAAAATGAGAAAACATATCCTGAAAATCACATTGTCTGATTTGGAAAGATTTTTTTTTTCAAATTTTGGTGGAAAATAAGTATTTGGTCAATTACAAGCGAGCAAGATTTCTGGCTCTCACAGACCTGTAACTTCTTCTTTAAGAGGCTCCTCTGTCCTCCACTCATTACCTGTAGTACTGGCACCTGTTTGAACTTGTTCAGTATAAAAGACACCTGTCCGCAACCTCAAACAGTCCCACTCCAAACTCCACTATGGTGAAGACCAAAGAGCCGTCGAAGGACACCAGAAACAAAATTGTAGCCCTGCACCAGGCTGGGAAAACTGAATCTGCAATAGGCAAGCAGATTGGTGTGAAGAAATCAACTGTGGGAGCAATAATTAGAAAATGGAAGACATACAAGACCACTGATATTCTCCCTCGATCTGGGGCCCACAAAAGATCACACCCCTTGGGGTCAAAATGATCTCAAGAACGGTGAGCAAAAATCCCAGAACCACATGAGGGGACCTAATGAATGACCTGCAGAGAGCTGGGACCAACGTTACACAGGCTACCATCAGTAACACACTACACCGCCAGGGACTCAGATCCAGTAGTGCCAGACGTGTCCCCCTGCTTAAGCCATTACATGTCCGGGCCCATCTGAAGTTTGCTAGAGAGCATTTGGATGATCCAGAAGAGTATTGGGAGAATGTCATATGGTCAGATGAATCCAAAGTAGAACTGTTTGGTAGAAACACAACTCGGCTTGTTTGGAGGAGAAAGAATGCTGAGTTGCATCCAAAGATCACCATACCTACTGTGAAGCATGGGGGTGGCAACATCATGCTTTGGGGCTGTTTCTCTGCCAAGGGACCAGGACAACTGATCCGTGTACATGAAAAAATGAATGGGGCCATGTATCGTGAGCTTTTGAGTGCAAACCTCCTTCAATCAGCAAGGGCATTGAAGATGAAATGTGGCTTGGTCTTTCAGTATGACAATGATCCCAAGCACACCGCCAGGGCAACGAAGGAGTGGCTTCTTAAGAAGCATTTCAAGGTCCTGGAGTGGCCTAGGAAGTCTCCAGATCTAAACCCTATAGAAAACCTTTGGAGGGAGTTGAAAGCGCGTGTTTCCCAGTGACAACCCCAAAACATCACTGCTCTAGAGGAGATCTGTATGGAGAAATGAGCCAACATACCAGCAAAAGTGTGTGCCAACCTTATGAAGACTTACAGAAAACGTTTGACCTCTGTCATTGCCAACAAAGGATATATAACAAAGATTGAGATGAACTTTTGTAGGTGACCAAATGCTTATTTTCCACCAAAATTTAAAAAAAAATTCTTTCCAAATCAAAGAATGTGATTTTCAGGATTTGTTTTTTCATTTTGTCTTTCATAGTTTAGGTCTACCTACGATGTCAATTACAGGCTTCTCTCATCTTTTTAAGTGGGAGAACTTGCACAATTGGTGGCTGACTAGGTACTTTTTTTTCCCACTGTATAGTGCCATCATATCCCACAGTGTTTTCCAGACATTATTGGCACTGTCCCCATTGAGGCTTGCAATCTACATTCCCTATCAGTATGTCTCTGGAGTGTGAGAGGAAACCAGAGAACCCAGAGGAAACCCACGCAAACATGGGGAGAAAATACAAACTCCTCGCAGATGATGTCCTTGGTGGGGTTTTAACCCAGGACCCCAAGGCTGCAAAAAGACAGCGCTAACCAGAGACAATTTTATCCAAAAGTAAAAGTTGGTGTACTTTGGACCAAAATTTGTTTAAGATTTGTGCCAAAATTTATATTGTGAGCAAAAATTAATAATTAAAATGTACCAAACAATGTGGGCAACAAATAAGTGAACAAAGGCTCATAAAATAAACTTACTAACTATAGTATCTTCCTGTTCATATATATGTATGAAAAGAAATTAGGGTCAATTACAGGGGTAAAAAAAGCAACATGTAATATGGAAGGAAAAAGCTTTACCACTGAGCCGCAAGCTACTATATTACGTTTTTAATGTTTTAAAATCATAAATGTGTCAACAATGAAAAAAACACCCATATAAGTCATTATTCACTCACAATTGTGATTTTTGTCTAAGCATTTCAATGAAATGCTGACCCTCGGACAAAGTATTTCATTGCGAAATGCGCGTCAGGTGTGGTGGGTCCCCTGGAGCTCCTACTTAGGTAATTATGTGCTGCTGACATTCTATATAATTTAAGTTTATTTATTGATTTGCATAGCTATATCTTTTATTTTTGGCACACTGGTGCCTTGCTTACACTTTGTGCCATACTGTGTTGTGGGGCACTATTGTATTTGCATATATTTGACTATCTATATATGTATGCACACTGTATAGAGGTATGTATACAACCTCTAAATTAATATACAAATAGGATAATTTCATGTAAAAACTATCAGCACTTTAAAAATTTTTTATCTGTGCCCACGGATTGCCCACCAATGTTTTCCAGTGGAGTGTCTCACTTTTCTATGTGTTTTTAATATGTTGTATATTTATTTTTCTAATAAAATTCATTGATTAATTTTTATATATTGGCCCTGTTTGTAAAGCATTCTTTTCTTGGTTTATTTATATGTTGTGGTTTATGGCCTTAATTAATTTGGGGTTAATTTTTGGTGGATCCAAATATAGGGCCACAAGTATTTATGTTACACGCACGCCGCTAGGTTCAGATAGGGGCAAGGCAGGTTACATGAATTCTTTGAAATCCTGGGGGGAACCATTACTCAGGGTGACCATAGACCATGTGCTGCAGCTTCTCTCAGGCACACAGGGGTATTGACCCTCAGGCACAGACACGTAGATTGTTTCACTTGCTGACCAGACACACTTGACAAGAGTCCTCATAAACGGTAGAACAGTAACATTTAATGATGCATGGCCAGTGCAATGCAAATGTCTCTTTGAGCAACAGGCTCCAGTAATAACAGTACAGTCTCCTTTGCAGCACAGCAGTACACAGTCTATTATCTGGTAGCACAGTACAGCACAGTTTTAATGCATACACAACCACAGGCTTTTCCTTCACAAGGACTCAATAGTACACAGCATTCTTTATCCTGCATAGAGATGGAGGGGGGGGAGGGTGTGATGAGGAAGATGATCTTTATGACAGGCTTCCTTACAGTCTTTATCTTCCTGGCCATTAATACTCCGCACTGTTAGCTCAGGGAGTCTAACTGACCTTTGTTTAGCTTCCCTCCTGACCTGAATTCTATTCCCTTGACTTCTGTGAGATACAGATCATAAGCCACCTTTCTGTTCTGCTCTGGCCAAACAGTAAACAACTTCCCCACAATCCCCCTGGGGCTCTGCTAAAACACTCCCCTTTTCCTGTGACTGTTAACCCCTCTAGTTGCTGGAAGCTTTTGGAGCGCAACACTTCCTGTCTCCTGTGCTTGTGTTACTTCTGAATGCTTTTAAAGCAACAGCACTACTTCTGCATGTCACACTCTGCAACAGCACTACTTCTGCATGTCACACTCTGCAACAGCACTACTTCTGCATGTCACACTCTGCAACAGCACTACTTTTGCATGTCACATTTATAAAAATAATAATTATATTACCATAGCGCCAACATATTCCGCAGCACTTTGCAATTCTAAGGGGACATGTGCAAACAATTTGAGACATTAAAACACATAATTCTACAATTAGCTTGTTTTGTACATACCAGCCAGCAATATAATAGATATGGTTATTAAAATATCGTCACATAAACCAGTCACCAGCCAGTATCTGTACAAGTACATATACAAATTACTGTTGAGTGTCTGGAAGGGGAAGGTGTAGGAACAAATGATAGGAGGGACCGGATTTAAAGTTAGGAAGGGAGAACAGTGAATTAGCGAGGTGAGGTGATAGGCCAGTCTAAAGAAATGTGTTTTTAGGGTACATTTAAAAATGTGGAAATTTGGAATTAACTAAATTGCCAGGGTAATACATTAAAGAGAGCTTGTGCAGCACAAAAGAATTTCTGGAGACGGGAGTGGGAAGTTTGGATTATAGAGAGTTATTAGCAGAATGGAGACCAGAATGGTTGACAGAAATGAGAGAAGAGATGTAGGGAGGTGCAGAACTGTGGAGAGCTTTGTGGATGAGGGTGATAAGATTATATTGTACTCTGTAGCAGATGGGCAATCAGTGCAATGACTGGCACAGAGTGGAGGTATCGGATTAGTGGCTGGACAGAAATATGATCCTTGCATTCAGGATCATTTGGAGAGGGGAGAGTTTAGCAACAGGGAAATCTATCAACCATATTAGGAGCTGTGGTAACTGCACCAGTAATAGTGGGGAAGGGCGTAGCCTTCCCTTGGTACTGAGATAGTTAAAGGAAGTGTTCCTGAAGTCAGACCTCTCTGAACTGTTGGTAGACCAAGCTAAGGGGTTAGCTTTAGTGGTCCAGTCAGTAGAGTAAAGGGGGAACTTAGTGCCCTGATCAAGCCTTATGTGACATAGAGCTTGTTCCTGGCATAATTCCTTGTGGGCTGCAGTACCTGTAAACAGCCACAAGATGCCACTGTTCTGGGTGCAGATGTCAGGTTGAGTCTGCTAGCAGGGTTACAGACAGTGATGAGTTAATGCTGTGTGATGACAGCTCACCGAGGGTGGGCACTTTAGGAAAATTCCTGCTTAAGTTTCCAAAAAGCAGGAGGAGTCACTCAGTAAGAGATAGGACAGAGAATCCTACAGGCAGCCTGAGTATATTGGCTGCTAGGGTAGACGGGAGCTCCATACCCTCAGACAGTGTGATCACCACTGTGCAAGTCTCCCTACGCAAGAGCATGAGTCCTGTTAGCCGGCCGGAGAAACTCATCAAAGGTAGTGAGGACCCGGTGCACTTCTAGTCTGCAGGAAGCAGAGGAAGATAAATAGGACTCCAGGCTAAGACGTGGGGGAGAGATTGGATTCAGATCACTGTCAGTATTACAGAAGAGTCTCTTGGGCTAGAGATAGAGTCACAGAGATGCTTCACTCAAAGAGGGAACCAGGGCTGAAGGAGTTGCCAGCGCCTGTGAGAGAGATGATAACCTGTCGGGCCTTATCCATTATATCTGCCTGTAAATACTGTACATATTCCTCTTCCCCAAGTAAAGTTCAAGTTCTGGTTAAGAACCTCGTGTCCTCTGAATTTATTGCTGCCCTGGTCAGAGAAGAGAAATGCCTGGAGACAGCCGCGATCGGATGGCTTGAAGTAAGTGAAGAGCACCACATACACAGCCACACTTCAGAGGGAGGACACGTATTGTCTGTAGGGTGCCAGAGCGAGAGGGGGCTACAGCTCGCCCACTACTACCTCGCTGGGGCACCTTACATTTGGCGTAGTCGGCAGAATGCGAGCTCCTCGCATGAAGAAAGCGGGGAAGAGCCGACACAGAACACTGAGGAGAAGGTGTTGGAAGGCATGCGGCCCAAGATGGCGGCCCGAAGCATGGATTCCAAGATGGTGACAACGGCGGTAAAGTCTGGGAGAAGAACCGCCTATCGTGGGAGTGGACGGCGCCGGAGAGCGCGAAAAGATGTCCAGCCCCTACGAGTTCCGGCCCGAAGAAGGATGGGCCCAGCGGTGAAGATGCGTCCCAGGATGGGACGTCCAGTGAGGAAGAGGGCGCGGCATAAAGTGAAGTCCGGCCCCGTGAGTATCAGCGCGCACAGAGAAGGGGCGCGGCTGAAGGTGGAGCGGCCGAGAGTGACGAGTGATGCGGCGGTCGCGTCAGAAGGCCGGCCCAGGAAGAGTCAGAGTTGCACGCGCAGGACGCGCGTCACCGGTAAGCGACCGGTGCCATTTTCTGTCCGGCACGCAAGGGGAAGGAGGTACGGCAGCGGACGTCTTGAGAAGATGGCAGCCCCAGAGTCTCACGACATGCGTGAGTCAAGCAGTGAGGAGGAACTCCTGGAGATTACCACCCCAGGGGCTGCGGCTGGGAGCCATTCACCTGCAGGCGCTGCCCGCGAACCGTTGCCCCTACCCCCAGTGGCTGTCCAGTGGGCCACTAGGCCTGATCCGGAGCTGGGCCTGCTAGTCCACGAGCTTCGCATGTGGTGCTGGAGTCGGATGCCGGAGGAAACGTCCCCCTCGGCTGAGGGAGGAGAACATCCCGGTGGGGCCGAAGCAATAGCTGCAGCGGAGCTTGAGGAAGGTGAGCGGTCTATGCCCCAGCGGCCGGTTATGCCTGCGGTATCTGCCACAATAGCTTCTGCGGCAACAGAGGCCCCCAGGCCTTCAGGGGACGGTGCGGAAGGGAGGCCCCCTAAAAGAAAGGCCACACAGGAGAATTTCTGGTCGCTGGCCTTGGAGGCCATCCACTCTCCCTCGGCAGAGCGGTATGCCGAGCTCGGGAGTCTGAAATGGACTACCCGCGACCCCCCGATGACCGCGCAAGACCAGCGGCGATGGACCGATACTTTCCTGAGAGGCTGGCTGGAGGGGTCCAATGCGGCTAGAAGGGAGTCGGTGGAGAAAGCTCAGACCCGGGGGCGGGTCATAGAGTTCCGTATCCGTGAGGGGTACGGGTTTCTGGAGGAGGAATGGACCGGGCACGAGATGTTCGTGGCCCGCGAAGTGGTAAAGCGGGACTATCTGTCCGACCGTCTCCACAACCTGCACGTGGGGAACATCGTGCACTTTGTAAAATGTGAGTGCCCCAGAGGGTGGTATGCGGCTGCACTCACCCATCCATATGAGTGGGAGGACGTCATTGAGATGGATAGGCAGGTCCTCCAGCGAAGAGCTAAGAGAGAGGCTTGGCAGCGTCGGGCTAGGGAAGCCCCTGGAGGATTCTTGCCCCCTCCCAAGGCTGGCGTCCTGCAGGAGGAAGAACCTAAAAAACAGCAGCGGGGAGATGTTGTCGGTAAGGAAGAGGAAGACTTCCTGAGCTGTAGTAGAGCCGTCTCTTCGGGTGAGGCGCCTTGCGATGACTCAACAGTCAAATAGCCGAAAGGTGCTGGAGCAGTGGAGCAGGAAGCTGCTAGAGAAACCCAGGCTGGCGCTAGTAATGAGGTGCATCATTTCACCGTGACCAGTTACGGCCCTACCCAAGTCGGCTGTGGCAGCGCTACGTCCTCGGACAAGGACCCCAGGCCAAGCAGGTACCCCGATCAGCCGTGGAGGAGGCCACCTTCGTCCGCAGCATGAAGAAACGGAAGGAGGCCCGGAAGAAGTGAGATAGTTGGCTGAAAAGTCCGTTGACCTTCTACTTCTTCCTCTACTAGGATTCACCAGTTGTGGTCCTGTATTTGGGACTGTTTCCCAATGGGGGCGAAATGCCCCATGATGAGTTAAGTTCAAGGAAAATGGAGGACTGTTACCCTACCTCCCAGGCCAGGAAGGCCTTAAGCAGCACCAAAAGTTGTGTGCCTAAGAGAGCTGCTCCGTTTGTTTTTACTTTTATTTTTATTTTTGTTGCGCTTGTTGCGCCTTTTTCTGCTGGAATTTAAAATGCTGAGACACAGTTTGAGGATGGATATCCTCCAAATCTAAGAGACTTGCGGCCTAGCGGGAAGAACCGGTGACCCCCGCTAGGGCCAAGAAGAAGGAGACTCACAGGGTGTTACCTGTGACTGCGTGTCTCAGAATGCAGCCCTTGAAGAAGATTGAGGGTTAATGGTGGGCAACTTGTCTTAAAAATATGGACATGGACACTGTGTTTCCAGGGTCCTTACCAAGAAGGACCGGTACCTCTGAGAAGTTTTTTTTTTGAAAAGTTGATAATGGACTGTCCTGAATTGCTGTTCCGGGGCCCTTAACCGAGAAGGGCCGGTCTCCCATCCAAGAAGATGACCTCAGGACCAGTCGTTTACTAAAATGTTTTAGTAAAATTTAGTAATGTGATATAATGTCATAGCTGCTGATTTGTGTTTATTGTTTAGTGTGGTCGGGGACGACCAACATTAAAGTGTCGGGGAATGTAATAGTGGGGAAGGACGTAGCCTTCCCTTGGTACTGAGATAGTTAAAGGAAGTGTTCCTGAAGTCTGACCTCTCTGAACTGTTGGTAGACCAAGCTAAGGGGTTAGCTTTAGTGGTCCAGTCAGTAGAGTAAAGGGGGAACTTAGTGCCCTGATCAAGCCTTATGTGACATAGAGCTTGTTCCTGGCATAATTCCTTGTGGGCTGCAGTACCTGTAAACAGCCACAAGATGCCACTGTTCTGGGTGCAGATGTCAGGTTGAGTCTGCTAGCAGGGTTACAGACAGTGATGAGTTAATGCTGTGTGATGACAGCTCACCGAGGGTGGGCACTTTAGGAAAATTCCTGCTTAAGTTTCCAAAAAGCAGGAGGAGTCACTCAGTAAGAGATAGGACAGAGAATCCTACAGGCAGCCTGAGTATATTGACTGCTAGGGTAGACGGGAGCTCCATACCCTCAGACGGTGGGATCAACAGTGTGCAAGTCTCCCTACGCAAGAGCACGAGTCCTGTTAGCCGGCCGGAGAAACTCATCAAAGGTAGTGAGGACCCGGCGCACTTCTAGTCTGCAGGAAGCAGAGGAAGATAAATAGGACTCCAGGCTAAGACGTGGGGGAGATATTGGATCCAGATCACTGTCAGTATTACAGAAGAGTCTCTTGGGCTAGAGATAGAGTCACAGAGATGCTTCACTCAAAGAGGGAACCAGGGCTGAAGGAGTTGCCAGCGCCTGTGAGAGAGATGATAACCTGTCGGGCCTTATCCATTATATCTGCCTGTAAATACTGTACATATTCCTCTTCCCCAAGTAAAGTTCAAGTTCTGGTTAAGAACCTCGTGTCCTCTGAATTTATTGCTGCCCTGGTCCCAGAAGAGAAATGCCTGGAGACAGCCGCGATCGGATGGCTTGAAGTAAGTGAAGAGCACCACATACACAGCCACACTTCAGAGGGAGGACACGTATTGTCTGTAGGGTGCCAGAGCGAGAGGGGGCTACAGCTCGCCCACGACTACCTCGCTGGGGCACCTTACACACCCGGTGGATGAGCTATTTCCATACACATAATAGAAATGACTCTGCCAAAAATGATCTAGGGCAGAATGGTGATTTATTGATTTGCACTGTCATCTTGCAGTACTAGTATATTTGTTTTAACCGGGGCAATAGCTGCATAGAGTTTGTATTTTCTTCCCATGTTTACACAGATGGGGTTAACACCACCCCGAAGGGCTCATTTTGTGCTTCCAGTATGGGTATTGGTTGATATTGTTTTTCTTCCCTGCACAATGTGCATTTCAACTCTGTTATACAATGATACGCTCATATTCATTGTATTATTTATCGTGGTATGTATTCCAGCTTTATTAGATTTTTGGCTGTCTGTGTCCCTTGCTTACATTGTAGAAGTTATTTATTACTATGTGATTTTAATTATGGCCTTTAAATATTCAACTCCTTAATAGGATGGTCATTATTATCGTTCATATACAGTTTTTTGCTGATCTTTTCTTACTGACATCCATTTTGCTATCCATTTCGCTGTTTGATTATTTATTGAACGTTCCATTGTATTTATGTCATTTTTTATCACCCTCCAGTGATGTCGCCATTTTTTGTTGTGCTAAATTTTAAACCTTCATATATTAAAATTTAATAAAGTATACAGTATTTATATTCTTTGGTATTATTTTTTTGCATTCTTTTTGGTCTAAGTCTGTAGGGGCATATGTATTTAATTGGGCATATACATTACTTTTCCATTGAACACATGTCTGCACTGTCAGATCCATTTATACTGTGTTAAAGGGGTATTCTTAAGTTGTCTCTTGAGCAGCTTAGAGCTCTGCCGTCTCCCTACAGTTTCCTTATTTCCTGGTTTCTAGCATAGCAGGCTCTCCTCCTTGAGTGACAGATCTGGTGAACCAAGCTATAGTATTAGTAGAATTATAAAGTTTAGCACAAGATCTGCTGTAACACATACAGCTATTAGTGATTTGTTCTGCTATCACTGTATTTACACATAGAGATAAAAAGGTATTTGAACAATCACATGGCTCAGGACAGTGTGAGCCGGGATTAGCAGACCTACTCAGAAAACTGCAGGTTGGTGATTTATAACTGTATGTCTTCAGAAGATGAGAAGGATGGGGAGGGAGGTAGGCAGATGCAGTGATGGCAAAAAGTGTTAGCACCCTTGAAATTGTTCCAGAAAATGAAGTATTTCTCCCAGAATATTATTGCAATTACATGTTTCATTATACACTTGTTTATTTCCTTTGTGTGTATTGAAACAAAAAAAAAACTGAGAAAAAAAAGGCAAATTGGACATTATTTCACACAAAACCCCATAAATGGGCCAGACAGAATTGTTGGCACCTTTCCAAATTTGTGGGTAAACAACTTTGTTTCAATCATGTGATGCTTGTTCAAACTCACCTGTGGCAAGTAACCAGTGTGGACAATATGAAAATCACGCCTGAAACCACATAAAAAGGAGAGAAGTTGGCTCAACCTTTTCTTTACACTATGTGTCTGTGTGTGCCACACTAAGCATGGTGAGCAGATAGAAAAGAGAACTGTCTGAGGACTTGAGAACCAAAATTGTTGAAAAATATCAACAATTTCAAGGTTACAAGTCCATCTCCAGAGATCTTGATGTTCCTTTGTCCATAGTGCACAAAATAATCAAGAAGTTTACAACCCATGGCACTGTAGCTAATCTCCCTTTACGTGGATAACCGAGAAAAATTGAGAAAAGGTTGCAATGCAGGATAGTCTGGATGGTGGATAAGCAGCCCCAATCAAGTTTAAAAAAAAAGCTGTCCTGCAGGCTCAGGGTGCATCAGTGCCAGCACGAACTATCTGTCGACATTTGAATGAAATTAAACGCTATGGCAGGAGACCCTGGAGGACCCTACTGCTGACACAGAGACATAAAAAAGCTAGACTACAGTATGCCAAAATGTACATGAGTAAGCCAAAATCCTTCAGAGAAAGAGTCTTGTGGACAGATGATAACAAGATAGAGCTTTTTGGTAAAGCACATCATTTTACTGTTTACCGAAAATGGAATGAGGTCTAGAAAAAAAAGAACACAAATATGGTGGAGGATCAAAGATGTTTTGGGGTTGTTTTTCTGTCTCTGGCACATAGTGCCTTGACTGTGTGCAAATTATCATGAAATCTGAAGATTACTGAGAAATTTGGGTCACAATGTAGTGTCCAGTGTCAGAAAGCTGGGTTTGTGTCCTAGGTCATGGGTCTTCCAGCAGGACAATGACCCCAAACATACTTCAAGAAGCACCCAGAAATGTATGGAAACAAAGAGCTGGAGAGTTCTGAAGTGGCAGCAATGAATCCGGATCTAAATCTCATTGAATACCTGTGGAGAGATCTTAAAATTGCTGTTGGGAGAAGGCACCCTTACATTTGTGAGACCTGGAGCAGTTTGCAAAAGAGTGGTCCAAAATTCCAGTTGAGAGGTGTAAGAAGCTTGTTGATGGTTATAGGTAGTGATTGATCGCAGTTATTTATTCCAAAGGGTGTGCAACCAAATATTAAAAGGAATCTGTCACCCCTTGGCACTTATCTGACCTCTAATATGGGAATACAGATGATAGAAATGTAAATCTATAGCTACCTGTATGCCTCATATTAGAGGTCTTGTTGATGTGAAATGTCTTTTTATTCAATCGAGTTTCTGATGATGGGGAGCTGGGGCCTGGAAGAAATCCCCGTCTTATGTGTGAATTTCAATGTTTCCCCCCTCCCCTGCATGTCACAGTGCCCTGTGATGTGCAGTTGCAGCAGCCAAATCCATGCACTGTGACATGCAGGGGAGTGGGGAAACATTGTAATTCACACAGGAGGCAGGGATTTCTTCCATTCCCCGGGACTGGAACACATCAGAAACTTGTAGAAATAAAAAGACATTTCACTTCAACAAGACCTCTAATATGAGGCATACAGGTAGGTATAGATTTACATTCTATCACCTGTATGCCCATATTAGAGGTCAGATAAGTACCAGGGGGTGACAGATTCCCTTTAAGTTAAGGGTGTCAACAATTTTGTGTGGCCCATTTTTAGGGTTTTGTGAGAAATTATGTCCAATTTGCCTTTTTCTCAGTTTTTTCGTGTTGTTTCAATGCACACAAAGGAAATAAACACGTCTATAACCAAGCATGTAATTGCAATAATTTTCTGGGCAAAATACTTAATTTTCTGGAACAATTTAAAGGGTTCCAACACTTTTGGCCATGACTATAACTGCTGTATAAAAATCAATGGGCTGGAGAGAGCTGACTGGGATGTTAGGAGTTAACATCTCTCCTTGAATGTAGCTATTGTACACTTGGCTATGGCATGGAGGCCGAGTTTCATGAAAATCAGCTGTACACTATAATAGATAAAAGCTCTCAGCAGATAGGAAAAGCAAAACTTACTTATTTTCATGCTGTGTAATTAATAAAAGCAATTTAAGAACTTCAGAATACCCCTTTAAGTGTTTGCTAAGTGTTCAGTGACATTTTACTGTTGCATGAGTTTATAAACATCTATAATTCTAAAATGCGTCATTTTTGGCACACTTTACACAAAAAATGGGCGCAATTTCATTCATAAATATGTCCTATTATGTGTGTTTTCAAAATAATATTTTTTGTGGACCTAATATAGGGTCACAAGTATCTACAGTATATACCATCATAGTGGCTATGGATGGATGGGCTATATATGTGTTATTCGCGTATTAGAGAGGACTCTGACAAAAATGAACTGGGGGGCAGTATGGTGGTATATTGGTTTGCACTGTCCCCTTGCAGTATCGGATTGCTAGTTTTGACCAAAGGCAACATCTACATGGAGTATATTTTTTCTTCCCATGATATTGATATGAAGTTGTGTGTCTGATATAGAAAAATCAGACTATAAACTCAATTGGGGACACGGATTGATGTTAGAAATGTCAGGCAGCAATCCTACCAGATGAGTGTTTCATCCCTCGAACGGAGAAGAAAAGTGTAGCTTGGCTTCACCTGCCATTACCACCGAGTCTCTTTGAGAAACAACAGTGGTGATGAGAGAAGATGTGTACTTTACACAGTACGAGAAATTTCATCACATTAAGAATTTTCCATCAGCTTCGATTAGTCTCTTTATTCCATTAGGTTTCCATTTCTGTGACATGATGTGAAAAGCAGTAATGTGGTTCTCTTTTAATTGCCTCACATTACAGAAAATAAATACTAATATGGCGTGATCGTAATGCACTTGGACGGCGGATGAGAATGTATCAAAGTTATTCTAAAAAATAAATGTAAGTCGGACTTCTTGTGCGTCTGCAGATTGTTCTGGAACAATGACAGATGGAACACATTTGCCTGATTAAAATGCGCATTAAAGGGAATCTATTATTAAAAATGTTATAATCCAATGTAATACTTTATAAACAGCTCTAATCTGTGTTTGTAGTTCACGGGTTTTGTGGAGAAGAATCTATGAATTTTATGCTGTACTTCAATTAAGCTGTCGGGACAGAAATGAATATATTTGATTTTTTTTTAGAAAAGTATCGGCTTATGATTGTGCTATGAAACCATGCCCCAGGTTATTAACAAATCCCTGCTTAACCCCTTCCAGACCGGGCAATTTTATGTTTTTGCGCTTTCGTTTTTTTCTCCCCTTATTCCAAGAGCCATAACTTTTTATTTTTCCATCCACAGGGCTTGTTTTTTGAGGGGGCGAGTTGTAGTTTTGAATGACATCATCCATTTTGTCATATGATGCACTGAAAGCAGGAAAAAAAATTCCAAGTGAAGCGAAATAATGAAAAAAGTGCAATTCCACAATTGTTTTTTATTGACAGCATTTATTTTATGGTAAAAATGATCTGGCAATATGATTCTCCACGTCAGAATGATTACAGGGATACTAAACATGAATAGTTTTTGTTTTATTTAAGCGGTAAAAAAATTAAAAAATTTGTAAAAAACAACAAAACTTTTTTTTGCATGTGTCGCTATTTTCGAGAGCCGTGTCCTTTTTATTTACTTTCAGAATATGTTGCTGTGTGAGGACTTATGTTTTGCACCCCGAGCCAAGATTTTTATTGATAATCACTTTGGGCTAGATACAATGTTTTGATCACCTCTAATTACATTTTTTGAGCTGTTGTGCTTAATTCTGGCATTTTGATTTTTTTTTCTTGTAATGCTGTTTACCAATCAGATTAATTTATTTGACCTAATTTGTATATTTTTTAATTTTTTTTTTATTTCTTAATTTTTAATAGGGGAAAAGGGGGATGATTTTAACTTGTGTATTTTTTATTTTTTTCATATTCTTTTAAAAACAGCTTTTTTCTCTTTTCATTGTATTTGTTTGTTCCCTTAGGCCACCTCCACATGTTGAGTATTTGGTGAGTTTAAACCAGGAGTGGTACAATCAGAAGAAAAGTATACTAGAAACACGTCACCACTTCTGGATTTATCACCCGCTCCTGGTTTTGGCTACAAATACTGATGTAAAATACTGACCAAATACTCAAAGTGTGCACATGGCTTAGAGGACATGAAGCATTGCTGTATATAGCAAAATTCACGGTCTCCTATAAATGCCAGCTATGGGCACACCCCTGGCCATCATGGAAACCCATCGGCACCCAAAGATCACGTCATGAGCGTGCCAATTGGCGCATTGAATGACGCTCCCCCACCAGTATGCTGTAAATGCCGCTGTCAGAGATTGACAGCAGCATTTAGCTGGTCAATAACAGTTGGCAGAGCTCCGCTCCACCCGCAACTGTTAAAGGTCAATGATGCTTGATTATCACAGCCATCATCTGCCGGCAAAGATGTGGGCTTGCAAGCAAAAGTCAGGGAGCCACCATATGACGTACCACTATGTCATATGTCAGTAAGGGGTTAATTAATAGATAAGAAGAGTGTTCATGTAATAGACATCGGTAGGTCATCAGTATATCTTGTATTCTAGGGTATGATCATATTGTTATAAGTTTAGAGGGTCAAATTGCTTCCCTTCCTGCTTTTAGACAACTTGATCTAATTTGATGAAGTGATATACAATCTGAAAACTAATTATAAATGGTGTTGTCTTAATCCCCAAATATCAATCCCAATTGGCGGCCAATAAGTGTCTACCTTCTGTCTAACTTGCTGACCACTGCCTGTTGTCAGGTGTAATCCTTCTCTAGTAGAGGGACCTCAATACAGATCACAGGAAGTGGGGTTAGGTCTTTATCTTTCCGCTCCTCTTCTCCTGTCTGTCATAGGAAATATCAGAATGTAGGGCTTTCAGTTTGAGGCAGTGAAGTGATTAGACAATGGCAGGAGCTAAGCATGATTGCAGGTCGGAAAGAAAGTTCCATCTCCTATACAACTGGTAGAATTCTACTCACTGAGAAAGATTAGATGGCAAGTTACAACGCATTATAATTGGGAGAGTTCCTAGAATATTAGACTGGTACATGCATCAAAATCAGTTTTAGCTTGTTGTTAGAGATGGAGTCAACAAAAAACATGCTTTTCTGCAGGCTTTGTATTTAAGGACAGTTGCACCGTAATGCCACAAGACAGATACATAGTTAATACAAATGAGCAAATCGGTTTGATGCCGATTGAATTCATGTCAAATTTTGGGGAATTTGCTGAACAATTTGCAATTTGCTTTACACGGATTGCCTAAACTGGCTGCCAACATTTTACACATTGCAGAAGATTACACCAGCTAGAGAAGACGACCATGACCTTGCGTACCTTCAGGTGGGATTTTCCTTGCCTTGCAGCTATCACACGACACAGTATAGGACAGTCAACCAGTAGGGACTATCATAGCCTGTGTGAAAACAGATGAAGGAAATTAAGTGGCTATTTTGTGGTAAGCCTGGATAGTGATAGGACGGCACAGCTCACAGTCAGCAATGGAGATAGGAATAGACAGCCATGAAACACTGAAGAAATTAAAAATTGTGTGATAGCAATTTGCATTGAATCGATTCACAGCAAAATAAATTTTGGGGAAAAATTTGGTGAATCTGGCAAATTCAAATTTCAAAAGATTTTCTCATCTGCATTAGTTAATAAACTTTTTTTTTGGACTTGTGAATTCCTGCAAATTTCTACTTATTTACCAAATAAAGAATAATTTACCTAACAATAAATGTCCAAGTTATCTTCTTTTCCGCAATAGGGGGAAGAGAAAGGGCTGATCTTCAATTTTTCTGTGAGTGACCACCAGATCTCCATATCCAGTGCTTAGTACCAAACAGGCCTCCGAAATTAAACTAGCAATTCACAGTAGCTAGCTGTTGGTCAAACACTCATTCAAGCAAACAGCTATTTCTTCCGACTCACAAACATATATTTAAGATGGCCATTCACATTTATTTTGAAGACAGGGAGAAGAACATGATGCCAGACACTTCTTGGAGAACAAATGGTCGGGCATAATGAAAATCCAAGATGCCCAGTTTTTCTTTCCTCAATATCTCAGACTGATGTGCTGCTACCATAGACACTTATTTGTTGGCCAGTGTTTTGTTAACATCTATCCAATATGTATCACCTAATTTTCATGCTACCTGACATAGCGACCTGCTTTCATTAGATAAAAGGTGAAAAATTTCAACAAAATTGGCCACTGATTAAACATCATTTGGCGGGAGAGAGAAGGATCTGGCTGTTGGAATTTGAATTGCTTATCTTTTTTTTCGGAGAGGTGATAAGTCGTTGCCAAAGAGTCAGGCAGCGGCTCTCCCATAAAAAACACAAAAGTGCTCAGAAATTGTTCCTGTATATGAGGGAGTAGGAGAGACAGCTGTCAGCAGTTATCTAATGTGTATTGGGGCCTTTACAGTCAACCTGTGGCCGCAGGTGCCTTCACACAAAGTTAAAAGCAATGTAATTTCTAAAAAGAATCTTGGAATTACATGTTCTATGAATCACAAGACTTGTAATGTCCAAAATGCAACTAAAAATGATATTAATTTTAAAACAAACTGCTAACAAAATGACAGAAAACTAAGGCAGTTTTACATGAGAAATAGCTAAAGTGGTACCCAATTAGTTTATATTAATAATTAGCATAGGGATAAAATTTAACCTTTATTAAATAATAATTAAAAGGCCCAAAGTGCAAGGTGCATGCATAAATACAAGAAGTACCAAGAAGTACAAAAGATGAAAGAAAATAGGAAACTTATACTGATAGTATTCCTATTTATCAAAAAAAATAGGTCAATCATCACCTTTGAGGAAATATTTTTCAGGTAAATGGTGGATATTAACAAAATAACCTCACTAGTAAAGTCCACCAGACCACCATATCCTCTCTAGCTAATTCCCATCAGTCAAATAACCAGGTCAGTAAACAAAGTATTGAACAGGTATAAATCAAATCCACAACTTCTGGGAATAGTATAGGCTAGTTAAGTACATGAAACCAATCAGCCAGACATATAGAACCATTAAAGGAATATTTTCATAATTCATTTTATATCAAAGCATATATCCACACATATATTAACTATTTTTTGGCATTGCAAAGATTATCATACAATCATAGAGGAAATTTTGAACTTATCTGATCCTCCATTAGTGATGGGTATGAAGTCTCATTACAGGCCATACGCGTTTCCCTTTTATCATCAGGGGAGTGAAGTGCCCATAATCATGCCCCCATTCATAGGATGTGTCTTAGTGGCTGGTATATCGTTCCCATTAATGTGGTGCCTCTTATATATGTGCTGCATGCTGAAAACAGCGTTATACTTCCGGGTGTGATGTCATATCCTGTGCGCGGCCATTCAGGACGCAAAATTATGACAACATCCGGTCTGTGGAACGCATATGGAACGCACCAGACTTGCGCATGCGCAGATGATACCTCAGGACTTCCTCCTAGATGACACATGCTAGCGATGGGCGTATACATATCAAACATGCTCTCCATGGTAACGCACCAGACGCTGAGCTTACTGCAGAGTGCCAGCGTCCTATTGTGATCAAAATGAGCCCAAATGAAACTAGTAGGAGCACACCAGACCACATACCACAAAATATGTACACTACCTAGTCACAGAATACATAAATATGCGTCTACTGAAAACGCAGAATCACCAAAGCCAATTTAGATAAGGGAGGAATCTGATAGTATAGATGTGTATTGAAATGCATATGTAAATTAAACCAGGGGTCACTGAGCTCGCATACCCGACACAGGATGATATGTGGCAAGGTGGGAAAAGGGAAGAAAGAAAGAGGATCTGACATGCCCCTATAATTACTAGGGACTACCTGGCACTACCTACCGCGGAGGTTGGCACCCTATGGGAAGCGAGATTGGTGCCGCCACTCATCGACGGCTGACCCTCTCTATAATAGACCCTATAAGGCCCTCTCTCTACAAAAAAGAGTTGAAAGATAGTTGTTCATTGAGGCCTAATGGTTGCGTTGTCTTGAGCCAGAAAATCCATTTGCATTCTTTTTGTAGGATTTTTTGATCCCAGTTACCACCTCAAACAGAGGGTGCAATCCTGTCGATTCCCATAAACTGAATAAAATTGACATCACCCCCATGATTAACATTGATATGATTCGATACCGGGGTGTCACGTTTGTTGGCAATGTCATGGACATGTTCTCTTATTCTTTTTCTAAATTCCCGTCTAGTCTTGCCTACATATTCCATACTACAACGACACGTGGCTTTGTATATCACTCCTGTGGTACGGCAATTGATGAAGTGTCGTATAATGTATTCTTTCCCAGTCACATTCCCCAGAAAGGACCTGCCCTTTGTCACTGACTTACATGCACAACAATTACCACAGCTGTAGCAGCCTTTTGTCTGGTTACCCAACCATGATGGATCTGGAGTTTCCTTAAAAAAACTGTGGACCAGCCTGTCCTTAAGTGACCTCCCCTTTCGAAAAGTAATTTGGGGAAAGGGACCCACCGTTTCTTTGATGTCTGTGTCCATGAGTAAAATAGGCCAATGACGTTTTAAAATCTCTCTGACTCCCTTGGCCCCACTAGAGAAAGTGGTGATGAACCTTGAAATCCTCTCCTCCTCCTTAACAACCTTTGGGGTCAACAGAGTCTTTCGATCTTTGGTCAATGAATCTTTATAGGCTTCAGAATGAATGTGTTCAGGATAACCCCTCTCTCTAAAACGTCCACGTAAGTCATAGGCCTGTTTCTTGAAGGTATTAAGATCCGAGCAATTCCTACGTATCCTTAAATACTGTCCTTTTGGAATTCCTCTCTTAAGGGGGCCGGGATGACTACTCTCCCATCTCAAGAGAGAGTTTGTGGCCGTAGGTTTTCTATAATTACTAGTGCTTAATTCACCATTAACATTTCCCTGAACACAGACATCAAGAAACGGTAGTTTTTGGTAATTTCACTCATGTGTGAATCCTAAACCAATGTTATTCACATTGAGTTGTGTAACAAATTCATCAAACAAAGATTCAGATCCCCTCCAGATAACAAATATGTCATCAATATAGCGCAGCCAAACGATGACATTATCACTCAGAGGGATGGCTGGTTCACAGAAGACCATGGTTTCCTCCCACCAGCCCAGGAAAAGGTTAGCATACGAGGGGGCACAAGGGCTCCCCATCGCGGTACCCCTGAGCTGGTGGAAGTATTTCCTGTCAAATAGAAAAAAAAATTTTGTGAGACAAAATTCCAAAGAAAGCAAGACAAAGGTGTTGTGTCTGCTAAACTGCCGACCTCTAGTACTCAAATAGTGGTCTACTGCTTGTAATCCCCTTGCATGTGGAATGGAGGTATATAGTGCTTCTACATCAATGCTGCACAACAACATATCAGGTTCTAGACAAATCCCATCTATTTTGCTCAACAGGTCTGTAGTGTCGCGAACATACGAGCTCAGTGACCCCACAAATGGTTTAAGTATACAGTCAAGGTAAATGCCCAAATTTTGTGTAAGACTGTTAGTTCCTGCCACTATAGGTCTACCCTTTAAGGGATTAACCCCTTTATGGATCTTGGGTAAACAATAAAAAGTGGCCATAATCGGGAATTGCAGAAAAAGAAAGGGAAAAATCAGCTCACCCACCTAGAAGATCAACAGCACGGAGCCAGGAGTGCTACCAGACGAACAATGAGGAACCAGGAAGATCCAGCTGAACAAATCTTCTAAAATCCATATTTTATTGGGTCGTGCAAAAAACAGGAATCATTGCAATGATTAAGAACTTATAGTTCGAAACGCGTTTGCTGTTCCTCTCCAAGGTGGACTTTTAATATTTTTTGCATGACCCAATAAAATATGGATTTTAGAAGATTTGTTCAGCTGGATCTTCCTGGTTCCTCATAATCGGGAATTGTGGATAGAGAAAATCTCTTTCTTTTCTGTCCAAAATTCCAGCAGCGACCCCCTCAGTTTTACAGGAGTTGCCAGAATGCTGCAAAAATGCAACGTGTTAAAGCATCCAGTACAATAAATGGGCTGTAAAGATACAATACTCTATCCATCCTGCAATCCCATCAGGGAGGCATCTGATTAGATCCAAATTTATTCTGCAGCATAACAACAACCCCAAACATACAACCAATGTCATTAATATCTATCTTCAGTGTAAAAAAAGTGATGATATGGCCTCCACAGAGCCCTGATCCAAACATCACCGAGTCTGTCTGGAACTACATGAAGAGAAAGAAATCTTTGCATGAGTGTACATCCACAGAAGACCTGTGGTTAGTTCTCCAAGATGTTTGGAACCTCCAAGCGAGTTCCTTCAAAACTTATGTACCTAGAACAATGGATGCTGCTTTGATGCAAAGTGCGGTCACACCAGATAGTGATTAGATTTAGCTTTCTCTTTTGTTCTCACTTAGCATTGATAAAAATAAACTATTAATACGTCTTTTTATATAAGCATTCCTAGTTATTATTATTTACCGGCCTTTGGCTCGGTCTCAAGCCATGGCAACTTGATGGATGAACGTTCTGTAGGAAGATCGATCTTGTGCAAGTCTAGATATGTCCACCAGAGTCTTCTCTGCCGTTATTTTTATAGTATCAAGCCATCGGGTTCTAAACATTCTTACTATATGGCATTTGTTTCTACACCTAGATACAACTTTAGCACAATACTGTACATCAAATTTCCAATTATACACGTTCTCAATAAATTACTTGTTCTTCTTTGGTAGAGTTCCAATCATTTTTGGTAGAAACTGTTGCATCTAGTAGTTCCATGAGCTTGTCTCCAATCATCTCCAGGCTGATGGGCCTCACCACTGCTCACTGGAGGGTGCTGTGTACTTTGGACTTTTTGTTTCCAGGTGGGATATAACACAGTAATCCTCCCAATAAAAAAGAGGTTATCTGGCTGAGTGATTTCATTCAAATACTCAATAAAAGGGAAGCCCATGTTATTGTTGTTATCTCAGCTGTGTCTGTGAGTTGGAAGAGCTGGACTGGGAATAGATGAAGTATGCCGCCTGGGGGGGATTGTGGGGGAGGGAGGAGGCTTGTCTTTCTCCTCTACCTACATGTTATTCTTGCGATAAATCCATGTGACAAGCTTGAACTTTCTCAATTGACATGTTTACAAGGAAAGTCCAGCTTTGACAGGAAAATTACGCATATCAATCACTTAACGAAGGCTTTAATGAATGGCATGCCCCCTCCCTTTCCTAATCCCCCCCCCTACTTCTGCCCACAAGCTGATTAACCCTTGGGCTGCAATTGTACTCAAGTCATTGGCAATGCAGGAGGACCTGCTTTATACAGTAGAAAAAAAATTACACCTATTGTGCTTGTCTAAATCAACACACTGTCCCGCCTGTTAGAGCCCCATAACAGGCAGGAAGCTGTTAAATACAATGGGCCAGTCTTGTGATGTGTCAATGAAACAAACATTAATAGCACTAGCCTAACTCATAAAAACAATTAACTTCAAACCTTACCAAACACCTAAAGACTTTTACATTTTAACTGGAGCCATAAACCAGTGGCCTGCACTGTTTTACAATCCCGGTATGACCAAGTCAAAAGAAAAAAAGAACCTGGAATGAAAATGTACAAAAAAAAAGGAAAAATATTTTAATCAATACTTTTGAACCAAGCAGAACCTTAAAGGGGTTGGCCACAAATTAAGCTTAGCCAATGTTTGAAATGTAAGAATATAAAACTTAAAGGGGTTGTCCACTACTTTAACATTGATGACCTATCCTTAGGTTAGGTCATCGATGTCTGATCGGAGGGGGTGCGACACCCGGCACGCCCACCAATCAGCTGTTCTCGGGGTGTCGGTGTAGGCTGGAACTGCTAGGTTACGGAGCTGCACCGTAGCCATGGCCAGGCAATGCACATTCGTCCCCTAATGGTTTGAATAGAGGGCAGATATGCAGTATCTGGCTGCGGCCACCATATAGTTGACGGAGCTGCGCTGTGCAGCTCCGTAACTTAGCAGTTCTAGCTGCCGCCAACACCAGGAACAGCTGATCGAGTATGTCGCAAGGAGTCGGACCCCCACCGATCAGACATTGATGACCTATTCTAATGTAGTGGACAACCTCTTTAATATTGTACTTATATTAACAAAGGTCTCTCAAATTCCAGATATTGGGTTTAATACAGGATTAGCGTTTTTTATGCTAGCATATTATTAGCACTATGAAAAAGGCTGGTTGACTGGTTTAATCCAATAGCTAAAAGACTAACCTTCCTGTCATGGCTAATGGATACCAAAGGAGCACATAAATCATGAATACAGTGGCAGTGCACCAGCTTGACCACCGCTACAGTCAAATGGGGGACAAAACTCCAGTTCTGTGAGGCTCCAAGAAGTTGGATTCCCAGGGACTTGTAGTTATTACCTATCCTGTAGAACACTGTTTAATGAAAAATGACAGAATGAAAGCTAAAACTTGTCAAAAATATCAATAATATATAAAATATATATTTTAATGTAATATTAATTCTAACTCTAAACCAAGAGCTGTAGGTTTAGAAGCCTTGTTGTATCTATATTTTTCAATGCTAGTGTGGCACCCCTGCAGGTCCAGTTGCCACAGAGGTACTCATCTCAGTGCTACCTCACTCTCAGGTAAGGAGGGAGCACTACCCGGGACCCAACCACTCACATTCAACACTACATCACTCCATTAGGGAAGGTCCAGATAGCTCCTGAGGGAGAGCACAGACCCGGTCCCTGTTTGGAGGATGGAACTAAGTAGAGGAGGTGGGTGGAGAAAGTAGTTTAGGGGAGCACTGAAGGGAGAGTATAAAAGAAAGGTAGAAACATCTAGAAGGGGGGGAGTAAGTGAGGACCGTGCAGGAGTAGGGTCCAGATTGAGTGGGTGCTCAGTCAGAGGGGCCCAGTAGGAGAGTGAGGAGAGAACACCGGAGCAGTGAGAAAGGCTCCAGAGAGAGAAAAGGATCATAGGGGCACGGGAAGTGCGGAGTCCACCCGTGCACCCGAGTTCACGCTGACCGTGAAGGGATCAGGTCGCAGTAGGGGACCGGCCCCAGACTAGTGGAGGACTTCAAAACTCAACTAGCAAACCGGAGGTTGCGGTATCTTCAAGTGCCGTAGCCAAAAAACACACATTCGCTGAAAAGGTGGCCATATAGGATGAAAGGGGACAGAAAGGACGTCGCCCAACAAGGCCCGCGGCCACTGGCTCGGTACACTGTGTGTGAGGCGCAGAGCAGGAGGGCGAGAGCCAGAGCAGAGAGACGATCCGGGAAAGTACACAAGAAAGGGGTCCCGTTCAAGTGCACCCAAGTTACCTGAGAGTTGGCTGGATCACTTCCACGGAGGACACTAGACTCGGTGGGCTGTTATAATCTGGCTGTTGTAACCTGAAACTACAAAAGAACTGTGAATAAACACTTGAAGACTGCACCCCACTGTGTCCTTGACTTAATTGCTGCGTCACCTGCCTTGCACTACAGCACCAACATCCTAAATCTCTTAATTAACTGCCCTGAGGCCTAGCTCTACCCGTGGAGAGCTGAACCATCTTTGCTGCGTCACCAACAGCCCCAGTGGATCTGAACAGCAGCAGCGGCCACCTATAGCCACATACCATGGGTAGCGTCACAAATCTTTATTTCCAATTGACTTTTCTTATTGACCGCCCTGGACCACGGACCGGATCACTGCCACTGTGACTACTCCAATAGAACCGACTGGCCCGGCTACCGAGTACCCCACGGCCCCAGGGCGCACGTCATTAGGAAGAGAAGCATGTATGTCAATTTCTGGGATAAGCCCTTTAAAGTGTACATATTTTTAAAAGGGGGTGTCCACTACTCGGGCAATCTCTTCTTAACCAGTTTAATAACTGTTCATTTACCCTGTTCATGACCAAGCACTTTTTTTGGATTTTTCCATACATGTGGTTTGAAGAGCTATAACATTTTTCCTCATTCAGATATTCAAGCAATTTTTGTGTCTTTTTCTTTTGATACTTGGGTCTTCATGGGAGACAATCACATGTAGCTGCATTTCTATGCTATGATGTTTTAGAACATCACTGTGAAGTAACAGGGGGACCGCCCGGACGTTAAAAGTCTATGGGAGGTCCTGAAGCAGTTAAATAATACAATAATGAATGCAAAATAAAAACATCATATAAATTTATATCGTTATTTCACGTCAGCCCTGCTGTGCTCACACTTCCTTTAGACGAACCTTAGACGTCCAAAGAAAGTGAGAGCTCAGCAACCCATTAGCAACTGCTGATTGGCGGTAGGGCTCACGTGGCATAACAATGTCACACAATCCTTGGGAGGCCTGGCTCCTGTACAGGAAGTGAGCATATTGTGTTTTTATGTTACATAGGGGATTGTATTTTTTAAGAGGAGGATGTTCGATTAGTGAAGAACGCTATTAACAGAGTACTAGGAATTGAGCACACAAATGGAAGAGTTTAATTACTATCCCTGATTTTACTCCAAAGCGCTGCTGTCTATGGTCAAAATTCTTTCAATGAGTTAATCTGACCATACACATGAGATAACTTTCGTTTGGCAGACAGCTATCTATCCCAACTCCCAAATACACATAAGATCTGGCAGCAGCTTACTTCCCAAAAACAAAAGAATCAGATGTTGAAATTCCAGTGGTCTAATTGTTCTCTTTTAAAACATCACCTGTTGTGGAGAGTCAGGAGGCCCCCATACACATCAGAGGGTTGGTAGGTCCAGCTGAAAATGGCGGGTTTTGGCCCACTTTCCTGTAATGTATATGAGGGCCAGTATACGTTGACTTACATTAATCTACTGTTTAAGTTATGATACAATGACAGTTTTTCCCATTCAGAGGAGAGCTATTGTGCATACCTTTCGGGGAAACATTAACTTAAAGTGTCCAAATCAGTATCCATGTGCTGGTAGCATGTGAATAATGGGTAGAAAAATAAACCTAATAAAATTCCTACAGCATCTTGCCATTATACAGTATAAAATTGGTAGCTACAAATTAAATATATACCAGTAGACATGGAAAAGTTGCATTGCCGTTGGCTCAGTCCTTACCGCTGTCTACCTGTACTGGGGCCATATCATTGACTATGACTCTACTTGGGATTCACATATTCTTTTTGCATGTTTAGTTTGCCCATACTCCAAAAATGTGACATTTCAAGAATTAGACAGATTGGTGTGTTGCTGATCTTCTTCCTGGTTTACACAGAACATTTCCCTTCTTCTATCCAGTTGCTGGAAGTAATGATGACCCTCAGTATGTCATGTCATAGTTTAAAGGACAGTCAGCTATATGTTCCTGTTGTAATACAGGTATATCATATAGTGAGATAGAACATACCGGAAAGCACCCCTATATGACAGGAATACCTAAGGCAGGGTTATGTATGACAGAGATAATAATAGGATTGCCCTAGATTTCAAGATTATATTAGTGTGTTGTTTCCTAATAAAGTAAAGCTTCATGGTGCAGATTATTTTTCAGAATTTTCAGAGATTTCTATAGCACTGACTGGGGCTTCTTATCCTGCCACTGATCTACCGTGAATACAGTCCTTATCATTACTTTGCTTGTCCATGTCTTAAACTTCTCCAGGGATGCATCTATTATCTGGAGTGAACTACCAATGTAGAAAACCAGACCAAACTCTAAAGGAACTGGTACACATTAGACAAAAGTGGTCCAGCGAACAATCATTCATGGCTCAGATGACCAGTTATTCCTCGATGGTTAAAAAGCTTCTCAGATTGCATCAACCATGCTGTGTTTTTTTGACCAATGATATAGCCAGTGCTTATGATAGGGCCAAAAAAATCCAAAATGTTCAATCAGTCTTTTGAACGATAATGAACGTTCACTGGTTGGCCATCAGTTGTAACTAACAATTGCTCATTTTGACAAGGTAGCCAACGATCATTCATTATGGTTGTAATCAACTGATTTTAAAGGAAATCTGCAATCAGGATTTCACCACCCTATTTATAAACAGCTCATTTACATATTTAGAAAAACGGATCGCAGATATCAAGGTAACATTTCATTCAACTTGCTATGACCTGCATGCCCATATAGACATCTTTGGAGGGTTGACTCTAATTACAGATTCCCTTTAACCTGCAGACTTACCCTAACCCTACATGTTCCCTTTAATGCCAAGTGATGGGTCCTCTTTAAATAAGCAATATCACATAGAGCTATGGTTTCTTAGAGGGCTGGTGAGTCGGTGACTAATCGAATTAATGATTTTTTCTTTGAACAGAATAGAAATATACACATAACCTCTTCAAAGAGGAAGAGGACTGGATCTCTAGTGCCATATATTGTACGCAGCAATATCGATCCGTTAACAAGCATTGCCACACGACTTAGGATAAAAAACTAAACCAAAAGCTCCATTTGCTGGTTTAAGGGTCAAAAGTTGACTTTTAGGATTGCTACATCCAATAGGTGGCACTGTAGGTTTAGTCCATTTCCTCTCTTAAAAGGCTATTTGCATATTTAAATTCACAGAGGAGCATTGCATGGCCTAGTCTCCACAAGGAGAAACGTTACCCCTTAGCTCTCTGAATAGAATAGATAAATCTCTATTTTTTTTTGGATAAATGTACAGCTGTCCCTGAAGAAGCCCAAACCTCAAGGTAGAATCTAACACTGCTGCTGTTAGGGTGTGTTCGTTCTTCACCAGTTGGCCTCAATGCTGGTGCTGCCACCCCTTCCGGGATATTGCAGGACAAGGCCTGGCGGAAATTCTGGTGCCATAGTTTCTGTTCCACTGGCTGGATGAGACTGAGTGGAGGGGAAGAGGTGCTAAACTAGGAGCGGTTCATATTGTACAAGCATAACTTAGCTGAACTCAACATGAAATTAATGACTGTACTTTACAACACAGATTCCCTGGGGTTCTGGTAGGTACGTTGTGGTAGGTACTCAATGTGCCTTGTATGGTGACTCCATGGTCAAATGTCCACTCTATCTTCTATATAAACTTATATGGATTCATATAGAAAATATCTGTATCTTAAATGAGCGCAACAAGGATATATGGCATGGGTTCACGGCACTGGATGGGTGGGTGCCAAGTTATGAATCCATCCAACATGACTCAATAATATGGTCTCTACATGAGCCCTACAATGCAGTATTTATGCTGTAAACCAGGAGACAATCTGCATGTCTATGTCCTATTTCCTTACATGAATATTAATCCCCTTGTTTTTTGGATATACGGAGACATAATCTATGTCTACTCCTTCTATATTAAGGAGGCCATGTTGTGCTTTGCAATGATAAATCTAAAAATTACTACTGTTGTTTTTTTTTCGCTTTTGTACTTTCTACAAAAAAATACAGTTTTCTTTTAATTAATCAAATTCTTTGTGATTGTGTTCCTAATGCAAATTATTTCCTAACAAAAAATGATTAAGAAAGTTTGCAGTTCGCTGAGAACTATAAATAGAGAACTACAGTATAATAGATTTATTGTCTGAATGTTGATGTGACATCATTAAAATTATTAAAGTCACACTCGTGAAAAATTCCCCTCCCACCAGAGTTAACACTCTGTCCCATTTTCTACAACAATTACAGAAATCCTGCAAAATCTGCCGCTTCGCTCTTTCCCGTAGACCAGCGTTTTCTTACAACGGCCATTCGTTACTGTCTCCAAGCGCCAAGGGTTTAATTAACCTGCCTGCTCATTAGCATGCCTGTGGAGTATGCCAGGAGGTACGGGGTCCCTGATTATTTTGTGCAAGAGTCTCAGCCAATTACATCCCCTCTACAGAAGGCCATTAATCAATTCTTTAGTACGATGGCAAATTTTAAGATATCAGATAGCAAGAGGCAGCAATACTAATATGTCACTGTCAGAGCAGAGGCGCAGGCGTTTAGCGATTGTATGAAGTAAAGCCAATGTAGTGAAAGGACGTGGATGTAGTCTACAGATCAGATTGACTGCTCATTAATGAGATGTGCCTCAGACTTTTCCTGTGGGTCATTTGGAAATAAAAATCTGCTAGATACTCAAACTCTGAAAACCAAATCCCTACCTGATAACAAGTATATGAAAATCACTGCAAACCGGCTTATCTAAGCAATGTCCTTTTCAATCAGAAGATGATAGATTTTAGGCGTCTTATTAACCAGGGCTGTCAATGTCATTCCTTCAGGCTTTACATTGTGTACATTTTACTATATTTTATTTCCATGCGAGTATGGAAAACATGAGATATCACATCAAAAAGGGAAATTAGAATCGTTCAATGAACAATGGGAATAAATGAAAAATACATTTCGGCATCAAAGCCCCTTTTACCGATAATCGCCCATAGGAGCATTCTTAAGAATGCTCATTTCTAAATTTTGTTAGCCCTGGTTAGAAAGAATTTTAGATCTCCCCATTTCTCATATCCCTTGATTTTCATTTTTTTTTCAATGAATAATTTTGACACATATATTAATGCTTATGTTAATAACTAGATCATTTACCGAGTATTACTTTAAAGGAGTTGTCTACTACTAGGACAACCCCTTCTCAATCAGATTGATTGTGTCCCCGTTAAAATAAAAACACCTATGCTCACTTCCCATGCTGGCATCATTCCCCCGGTGTCGGAACTCGTGTTCTGGGAGCTCACGTGAGGTTGTTACGTCATGTGAGCCCTGCGCCCAATCAGTGCTGGCGTCACTGTCCACTTCTTCAGATGTGTAAGTAATTAAGAGGAAGTGAATAGCCAGCCGCAACCCGGACTTGCTGTTGAATACTTATATGTCCGAAGGCGGGGACAGTGACGTTAGCTCTGATTGGGTGCCGGGGTCACGTGTCATAACCTCACTTGAGCCCCAGGAATGCGAGTGCCGACACCGCTGGAACAGGAGGTGAATGAATATAGTTGAGTATAGGTGTGAATATAGGTGTTTTCATTTTAACGAGGGCAAACGTTCAGAGTGAGAAGAGGTTGTCCAAGTATTGGACAACCCTTTTAACTTTCTAATTATATTTTTCCTCTTGTTAATTTCTCGTGTTCGTCTTATTTCTACTTTTATTTTCTCCCCAAACCCACACATTTCTTGTAATGTTTCTCTTTATCTTATCTCATGTAAATTCTTAATAAAAATACATTGGGAAAAAAGAATGCTCATTTCTGCCAATGTCAATTGATCAAATCTTTTATGCAGCTCAAATAAATTATCAATTGCTGCAAAACTGTGACAGGCGTGTCAGAGGTAATAGACAGTCACTCTGGATCTGGCTGTATAAGGTCACTGCACTTGGCATTGCAGACACCTTAATCCTTCCTTTAAGACCCAGCGGCGACCTCCTTCCTGCTGCTGATTGACACACCCTTGCATGAGAGTTAAAAACTCTCAGTTTCCTTTAGGAAATTGCCGGTGATACTTCTATGTTCTTTTTGTCATGCTTGGAGCACTAGCTGTTGGCTGGCTTCTTCTCTGGTGCCCTTGGAGGACAGTCGGCGTTACTCCTCTGGTGTCTGCTCAAGCTAAGTTAATCCCCTTTGTTTGTCTACCTTGTTGTCTTTAGTTTGTAGTGGGGCCTGACCTGTGCTCACCCCTCTCTCTCCCTATCTAGGGACAAGCTCTAGGGATATACAGGGTTTAGAGTCCTGCTCGGCGATTGGTGTGGAACCAATATAAGGACAGTGGAGTAGGCAGGGTGTTATTAGATCTCCACTCCCCCTTTCCCTAGTGTTTGGGCTTCCTCCCCCTCTTCCCTTCGTGTTGCACTTATTCTTTCACAAACCTTGCCTGACAAAAACACACACCACCATGTAAATATGGGATGTTCTCCCAACAATATGCAAACTGTATGGAGACTGAATGATTGTATTAACGTCGTTGGTCCCAATACAATTTGCATTACTCTAAGTAAAAGGGTCCTTTAAACAATCGTCAATTGACTTGACATGTGCCAATGTAAATAGGTTTGGTCAACACATGCATTGACCTGTATGTTCTCTCATTGTTTGCATAGATTTTCTGCAGAAGTGTAATTTATTTAGCTGATATACTGAGAGGCATGTACTAAATCATTCACACCAACTGGACTTTTGTCTAATCCCTTCCCACATCTTGACATAACAGCACAAGTGCCTTAGGTAGCAAGAAAGGCTTGACATACTATTACATCAAGATGATTGTACACCGGCAATCACCAATGGGAGAATGGCAGTAATACACATTCACTCTACCTCAGTGTCCCAATTCAATTCTATGAACAGTCACAATATATATACCTATGTTGTAATTAAAAAATTATAGCTAGACCTATGTCGAAAACAAACAGTAAAAATCAGGTATCATAAAAAAAAGAAAAAAAATTATGTATTCTTTTAATAAGATATTTTTATTTAATAAACCACATACAGTAATATAACCCTTAAATATTTGGTATCTCCATAATTTACACGAAAAGTACGATAAAGATAGAAACTTATTTTATGTAGGTGATGAACAGCACAAAGAAAAAAAGAATAAATTCATAAAAAAGAAATAAAATACTAATGTTTATTCCGTACTCCTTAATGTAAATGCATTTTATGGATTTTATGTATGATGCTGTGTAATAGGTTGATGCCATATGAATACAGGATAATAATGTCACTTTTTATTAGAAACATTAATAACTTTGTTAGAAACACGCTGTGCCCATGAGTATGGTGACCTTAAAAAACTAATCTTCATCAGACAACACTGTATGTCATACAGCACTCAGATATTAAGTTTAGAGATGAGTGAATCGCTTTGAGGAGAATTCAATTTGCCTCAAATTTCACAAAAAAAAATCGTAATCACCAGAAGGGTTAAAAAAATATAATAATAATACTCATCTGGACTTCACCTGTCTTCTTCAGTCCAAAAACGTGTAGTCTTTAATCCAAAAACGTGTAGTCTTCAATGGATCATTTTTGGCATCTTCGAGCGTCCACTATCTTTAGCGTTTCTTGTGCTGAAAAGGCCTCAACATAATGTTACAGATTTGTCAGCACAGTAGATGCCAAAGATGTTGGGTGCCTGGAGATGCTGAAGATAGCTCAGTGAATACTGTGCCCTTGACTGGACTGAAGAAGGCAACCCGACTGGAGCGGGGCCGCAGGGTGGGACAGGTGAGTGAGAGCTGGGTGAGTATAATTTTTTTTTTTTTTTTTTTTACATATTTTCATTATACTCTGGGGTCTGGAGACATGATAGCATAATAATGTACATTCGATTTGCATGAAAAAATCAATGTGAATTGAATTTCCTGAAAAAATTAGAGAAAATTTCTGAATTTGAATTTTGGCAGATTTGTTCCTCACTAATACAGTTACTATAACAGTACTGAAGAAATAATGCAGCCTGTGGATTCAAAATGGCGTCCAAAAATATTACTGTTTTTCATGATCAGCAAGTAATATCCTAGTTCATAGACCTTGGTGTTGGTGGTGCTTCAATCAAACATTCACCTTGAATGAGGAAAGGCATGTCTCCCAAATTTGGGATATAAGTAGAGAAAAATGCATATGCTAAAAGCTGATCATGCATGCTGGTACAGAGACTTTAAGTCCACGTTCAAATCATCAGTATTTGGTCAGTATTTTACATCAGTATTTGGAAGCCAAAACCATTAGTGGTGACTTGTTTCTATTATACTTTTCCTCTGATTGTTCCACTCCTGATTTTGGCTTTAAAATATTGATGTACAATACTGACCAAATACTGAACGTGTGAACGTGACTTTATACACTGTCAAACAGGTTTCACTGGAACTCTGTGTATCGAGGTGTTCTTGAAATTAACATCTTCCAATGGAGTATATATTTTTTTGTTCAATTTTTTGGGAAATCGACAGCAGAAAAAAAAATCTTTATGCCACCATATAAAATTGAGAACATGTGGAGGTTCAGTAGAGAGGACATGCTCAAAATGGAGTTATAATACAGTTATGTGCATGAGCCCTAATAGAGAGAGAGAGCCACAGTGTTCCAATAAATAAGTTTCAATTATTTCACAACAGTGCCAGCTACAGTACACCCATAAAACACTCAGGAGCAGGACTAGCTTCATATGCGCAACATATTCAAGAAAACTCTGCCCTCTGCAAAATATGGCATGAGGTTTCAGGACATTGGCCAATCCATAAACAGGTGGTAAATGTTTTCGGTCCTGGAACCATAGGCAGACCAACTCATTGTCCAAAAATGTCTCTCTGTAGGGTATTATAGCATATCCCAATGCTCAGACAGTATTGATGGAGCAACAGACTGATGATCAGATGGTCTTAGGAAGATCCCCTGAACAAAATAACATTTACCGATTCATTTATTGTGTATTATTTTGACAATAAACTTAAATTTTTATCCATACTGTTGGTTTGACATGACTCCAGAGAGCGTGGAAAAACATCCTGTCCCAACATCTATCTCTGACATATCTCTAGGAAGCTGCAGCATCTGGATTCCAAGCTTTATAGGTGTTGTGTCCCACACAACTCTATTAGGTGAGCAGTTTTAATACTTCTGTACCAATTATTTACATTGGATAAGACCCTATTGCTCTCTTGCATTTTTTCATAACCCCCCTTTTTCATGACATGCCAACCTTTGTGTGCTCTATGGACCTTTTTCAACATGTATGTAGGCGGTGGCATGTTTGGCTACACATTGGCATTCACCAATCTCCTGGTCTCTCCACCTCTCCTCCTTCCTCCCCTTTCTCTACCAGATCACTATATAATTGTGTTGGCCTCGCTTTACTGGAGGGCCTAACCTACAAATCAGATGTAAGAGTGGATACATTTAACCACTGTAGACTTATTTGGGTTGGCCACTGCAACACCATCTGTATCCCTGGTTCATATTAATATTGGTTTCAGTCCATTCTATTGGGTCCACGCTTGTGAAAAGAAACCTGACCATGGATCTCATCTTTGTATCTTAGCTATACCTGCCTCTTACATAAATGGATATGGACATTTTTTGTGGAGTTAACTCTTATCCTGTAACTATGGGGATGCTTGCGTTCCATATTGCTGCGGCTTGCGCTGCACATACAGGAAGTTATGTAATAGGGGACAGGGACACGGTCAGTTCCTTGACAGGGAATGCCCTGTGCACCTCTAACCGGATGTGACCTGACTATGTGCTTCACAGTGCAGTCCAACGACCAGAAGCCGCGTCATATGCCAGCAGGAACATAGAGGGAACCGGTTGTTATGCCACTGTGCAATGCGGTCCAATGACCAGAAACGGCATCAGACTTTGGTAAGAGCACGGTGGGCTTTTTCTCTTCTATTTAAAGAGGTGGTAATAGACGGTCTAAGACAGACCACATTTATTGGCTCTGACAAAACCCATCTGACCACTTCTCTGGTCTCTTGCCACTGCAGGGATCAGTACCCATAATCTATACAATCCCCTGAAGAATCCTCCACATGGAGGAGGAAACGCGTAGGGATTTACTACTTTCACATATGGGACAAACCATTTTTTCCTGGTGGGTTACATCTTAGCAGTCTCACACTTGGGGACTGCCCTTGTGAGGGCAGGAGCAACGCAGCCGCACAACAGCAGCTTTTAGGATAGGTTGAATCTTGCTCTCCCTATCCCCCTATACATGAAGAATTGCTTCTGGCTCCTGATCATCTAGCCCACTGGTTTCTTCTTTTTCCAGAGTGAACTTAAAGTGCTGAGACCAAATCATTTCTTACCTTGAGCACTGGTTTATTTTGAGCACATGCACTTTATTGGTACTGTTGTGGTCATCAATTGGCTTTTATTCTTAGGTTTTTAAGTGGTATCATTAAAAGTTATATTATATTATAGTTAAATTACCGTACCCTTCTGCTGACTTTCCTGCATTCAAAATGCATCCTCTACCCTCCGTTTCCGTTTTTGACATTCATTTGCTCGTCTTTCCCATTAAAAAGAATTTTAAATAAATTTAGTATTTATCAAACAGAAGAATACGCCAAGATAATTGTCAAATTTGGATCTGATTGAATTCAATACTCTTAGGAGGTATGAGATACTGTATGGAAGGTTCACTTCACAAGAAAAATGTCCTCATGCAATATCAAGCGATTCTGATCTCTTGTTAGAGCCTTTTGTGTTAAGAAAAACAATGTACGGACAGTTTTATTATGCAGAATCTAAACAATTAATATTACAATTTTTCTGGAAAAAAATGTTCTAAAGTGTCTCTGCATCTAACATTGCAACCTGTCCACCATAAACCGTACATTGTTTTTTTGGTAGGATAACACACAAGGTTGTTTATTTACACTCCTACCCTTTTCCCTGACATTGGGTCCTATAACAAATTCCTGTTCTTCCCAAGGCCCCTCCACAGGGTTATAAGACATTAAATTAGCTAAATCAAAACTGCATTAAGGGTGTATTTACTTGTTCACATAGCAGAACAGAGATCGCTCTTTGAAGCTAATTGAAGTAAAATATTTGTTCTGAAGAGCTGCAGATACAGAGAGCAGGGCGACGGAGCTGCGGCTTCAATTAAAAGCATTACTTGTGAATAACAAAACACTACAGTGCAGTACACTAGAACAACAAAGGTTAATGGGAAAATTTCAACTCTGCCCGGAAACACTAAAAGAGTTGCTCGAAAAAGTAGAAACTTACATTTGCAATTTACATATCAGAAAAAAATGTGCTAAATGCAAGGTTACCGAGACATAAAGCAAATGTAGATGCAGTGGGTTTTATGGCCTCACATAGATGGAGGTGTAGAGGTTGCTGGTACTCACTCTAGGACTTTCTGGTAATAATAAAGATTAAGAACTACAGAGATATCATAAGCTTAACAAACTACCAGTGGTGTACAGCTAATGACGGCGGGCCATGCGTCTGTTATGGGGCCCGTGAGCCACACCGCCTCCCCCCACACAGTTCACTCCCTCCGGCCAGCCAGCGCCACCGCCCCGCATTCAACTGTATCGACAGATGCCGATAAAGTTAAAAGCAATGATGGAGGAGGGAGCGTCATGTGACACTCCCTCTCCCATCATTCCCCTTCTGCATCTGATGCAGCGGGCGCAATGACTCAAGCCTTTACTGCCCATTAATGAGCCTTGGGCGGCTATGACTATGTTGCTAGTTCACTCGTTTTACTATTGATCCCGTTTCATAAGGACTAACCACTGCACATAGGGAACACTCAACAAGACCTTCCATTTTGGAGATGCTCTTACCCAGTAATCTAGCAACCAAAATTTCAGATCCTTATGCTTGCACATTTGTTCTGCTTCCACCAGATCAACTTCAAGAATTAACTGTTCACCTAGAGATGAGCAAATCGATTTGCCGGACCCTGATCCTTCTGCCAGATCCATATTCTGTGGCTATTCGATGGGAATCCAACGAATTGCCTCCTAACGAGCATCTCCGCCTTCTCTCTTGATTAGCTGGGCTGGCGCAATGTCATCGTTACGACATGATGGCCGTACAATGTCACTCCAGGCCTGACAATCAAATGAGGTGTTAGAGCTGTCTAGAGATGCCAACAGGTAGGAGGTGGTTCTCAGGGCTTTTATTCAATGGCCACAGAATACTGTTTACAATGTTTACACAGGCCTACAAGCTAATAACATGTTCTGTGTATGGGGACAGAACAATTGTATCAGCGGCACATCCCTTATTTAAATCAGGCAACCTGCTGTCAATAACGATGATTTTTATGCATGCATAAACAATTCAATCACCTGACTGACAAGAATTTTGCTAATTTTTCAGGTGATTACCTGCATGTTTACACCAGCAAATAATTGGGAGCAAGTATTCCTATGTTTGTATGTTTGCTAGTTATCAGCTTGTGTAGAAGGGCCATTACTGTCCTTTTTTATTTCAATATGATATATCTATGAACTAGTCCAGAAAAATTACTGGGCCTACAGTGCGTCATATCACCTAACAGTAAGATAAAGTGTCCAGGAAAAAATAGATTTAACTACTTTGGACTTTATATAGATACTTAAAGGGGCTGTGCCACCAAAAAGGATACATTTAATTAAGCAGAAAATGTGTAAATAAATGTTTTTGCAATTTATTGGCGTTATTCCATCTGCAAGCTTTATCCATCCAACGCATTGGCGATCAGCTGGCCGCGCAAGCGCAGTTCCTGTCATCATAACAAAAGAATTCCTCCACCTCCCCACCTCCAGCTTGTGTAACGTATGTGAGATGCTCCCCACGCTCACAGAGTGCTGGGAAGTGTGTGCAGTGATAGCAAACACACTTCCCGCACTCTCTCAGGTCTGACAGCTGGGTGAGATCGTTCTGCTTCACCTGCACGTGCTGTCAGACCTGTGTGAGTGTGATTGCAGACAGAAGCTCCTTGCACTCACACAGGTCTGACAGCGCACGCACGATGCAGAATGCTGGGAAGTGTGTGCAATGATTGCGGACAGATGCTCCCCGCACTCACACAGGTCTGACAGCGCACGCAGGATGCAGAATGCTGGGAAGTGTGTGCAATGATTGCAGTCAGACGCTCCCCGTACTCACACAGGTCTGACAGCGCACGCAGGATGCAGAATGCTGGGAAGTGTGAGCAATGATTGCAGTCAGACGCTCCCTGTACTCACACAGGTCTGACAGCGCACGCAGGATGCAGAATGCTGGGAAGTGTGAGCAATGATTGCAGTCAGACGCTCCCCGTACTCACACAGGTCTGACAGCGCACGCAGGATGCAGAATGCTGGGAAGTGTGAGCAATGATTGCAGTCAGACGCTCCCCGTACTCACACAGCTCTGTCAGCTGGGTGAGCTCAATCTGCTCCACTTGCGAGCGCTTGCCAGCATTCTGTGAGCGCGGGGAGCATCTCACATACATTGCGCACGCTGGAAGTGGGGAAGTGGAGGAACTATTTTTTAGGAAGACAGGTACTGCGCATGCGTGACCACTGATCGGCCACTGGGATGGACAGGTAAAACTCACAGACGGAATAATGCCATTTCAGAAGATGAAAGCTTGTTATTTTTTGAATGAAGCATAATTTTTAATAACTGTAAATTTAAAAAAAATGTATTTACACATTTTTTTGCTGAATTAAATGCACAACCCCTTCAAAGAAAAAACCAAATAAATGACCCTATGTTATTTCCATGTACTATTACTGTTTACTTACCTACTTACTACAGGCTTATGTTCATTTTGTTTTTTTCTTTGATTTTGTCTGTGAAATGGCCACAATGTGAACTTGCTCTTACACAATACACGTATACCAACTTATGCTCCGGCTCATTTCTTTGGTTTTGCTGTAGTTTTTTGTACTTTTTTACAAACATGGATGTGGCTCCTCCTTTTTGAACTAGACATTTCATCTATATAGCTTCCCATGGGCAGGTGTCTGAACAGTCCAGCATGGATCCTGCTCTGCCTTTATCTATACATAAGGTGAGGCTTTATTACTAGAGACAGGATAGGATGTCCTTATTGGGTACACCTTGTCGCAATAGGATTTTTATGCTTTTTTGTTCAAAATAGTGTTATCTAAGTACCCTATGTTATTTTCATGTACTATTACTATTTACGTATTTCTTACTACAGGGTATGTGCTTGTTTTTTGAGGGGATATTTTTTAGATACTTAAAGAATGTCAGTCAATCAATCTGAAAAGTGTAGCCCTATGTTGATGGTAATTCCTGAGCCTCCTAAAATTGACCCTGCCAGCATCTTACCATACTGGTATATTATAGACAAAGGAATCAAGCCAGGCCTACAACCACACTTACCGCAGCTCAATTGATATATAGATAAATTGGTTTATTGGGGGAAGGGTGTTTATGATTTTATTATTAATAGTAAGCAATCATTAGAGGAAATTTTTCTTGCAGAGCAGATCATTTTCTGACCCAGTCGAGGCAGGTTCCACCTATATATTCTTACAATCATTCATTTTCTGACATATTGTACTGAGTATCAAAAAACTTGAATTGGTTGAATAAATGCCCATTACATGTCCAGTATATATATTGTCTGAAAATCCTTTGTGCTTATTGGATGTAGTTCACTGACGGTGTCTTCTTTAGACATTACATTGTAGTAAGGTTCTTTGGGCCAATTGTAATAAACCCTGAAACTGCACCATGGTGACAGTGCGTACCCCTATATATATATATATATATAAATATATATATATATATATATATATATGAACCAAATGCATCTTGAACATGAATACAAGAGACATTTTCAGCCCCAGCAGAATATTCTACACTGCACGTTCACATATCATCCCATGATGTCTGGAACCTAATGAATGGCATTTTTAATTCCACGTCATCAGGAGATTTCCATCTCATCCTTGTCGTCTGACTAATCTTCTCGACAACCGTGTATTCCTGATAATCAAAATGTGGTGGTGAAGGAATGAGACATGAGGCACAGAAGAGCTATAGCCCCCTCCTCTTTACAATGTCCCTCTTTATGTATTCCAAAGCTCCTCCGGGCTAAGTGACAGCCGCTGACTGATGTTTCCTCATACCCGGCTTCTGCTCTTACACAAACTGCTGTTCTCAGCAATCTTTGGAAGCTATCAGTTAATGTCCCGCTGATGGAACAACGCAAGTACAGCACTGCATATTACCGCTCTTGTGAATCTATCTACCGGCAGAGATACTTGTCCTCCAGCAGGGGCCTGTTGAGAAATGAAAAAAGATTTTTTAGGAGGCAAAAGGATTTTAGATATTTCCTGTCACAAATAGCCTCCCAGCCTACAATGGGTTTCAGGACGCTTCATCATCTCGTTAGAAAAAAAAAGTGAAAGAAACAATTAAACATCTGTTGATGATTCTCTGCTATAAAATATCTTCAACACATATAAAATCTCAGGTAAAAAAAAAAGTAAAAAAAATACCCAAGAATCATTGTATTATCTTCCGTTCCATTAATTATATCTGCTTTAGTTGTTAGCTATGTCATTAGCTCATCTAAGTATATTATAGCATAACTGCCAACTGTTGGTGCTGTAGTTTGAGTGAAGCATCTCTTTCTACACTACCTCCATGTTGTCCACCTTCAAATTCCCACCCCAGAAGACAAAGCATCCCAATATCAAACTCAAGAAATCTTTACATTAGTTGAGATATCACGGTACCTGGGCTGTGCTTGCGGGGAGTAAGAATTCTCATTAGTTCAATACAAATCTTAATTTTATACCAACGCATTTCGGTGCCAGACAGGCACTTTTTCAAGGTAAAAAATCTCAGCACTTTTTTCCCATGAGATTTTCGGAATGTTACAGGAGATTTCGCTATCCACCCAGGTGATTTGCCAACTCTTCCAGGAGCTCCTCTTTCAGAAGACTCACAGATGTTTTGTAAGAGTTGGCAAGTATGTATTACAGTGCATGAAAATCTATTCCAATACTACATTTCTGAAGTCTGCTGTAGATTTTTTTTCTGTTGCAGATTTTTTATGAAATAAATGGATGGGGTTAATGTTGATGATAAACCCCCCGCCCCCATCTATTTACCTTGTAGTGGAATTTCAGCACAAAATTCCACAATTAAGATTCCCAACCAAAACCGAATATGTGCACCTGGTTTTATAGGAGATAATTGGAAGCTTCTTTTGTCTTGTTTCTTTGAATCTTGGACTGCCCCTTTAAAATGTGACTTCTCACCAAACATTATGTAAAGTTTTTACAGAGAGCAATCAGGGGACTTTTTCTGAAGTGCAGCCTTTTTAAGGTGGAGCTAAGAAGAATGCTTCACGAAGTGCAGAAAACTGATGCCCAGGATAATGTTAACAGCCTTGTGCAGAAGGTACTGAGAAATAAAGTTGGTCCCTGATCATTTAATTCGCCCTATTAAAGGATTGTATCAAGCATATAAGTTATCTCCTATCTTTGAGATAGGGGATAACTTGATTTCTGAGGGTGTGACTACTTGGACCTTCCACCCATCATGAAAAGGGGACTCTACACAGCACTGTCTGAATGGAGTAGAGGTTGACCATGCTTGGCAATTTCTGTAAGTGTCATAGAGAATAAATGGAGCTAAGCTGCACATGCACAACCTTCACCTTCTGCAGATCCCCCTTCTTGGGCTTACCCAGGGTCTCAGTGGTTGGACCCCAAGCAGTTAATTAGTTATCCCCTATGCTATCAAGAGAGGGGTAACTTATACTTGCTTACAACACTTTTACGGGAATGACTGTGATACAAAAAGTGAATAGAGAGATGGCCATGAATGCAAACAGGGGACTTTGGGATGTTATCGTGGGGGCCAGCAGTTAGATCCACAGCAATCATGCATTTATGGTTGCTATAATGAGCACACATGATTAATGTATTTAGTTGGAAAGCTCCTTCAAAGTCAAAAATATGAGCAGCATTATGGGGTTAATTAAAAAAATAATAAAACTAAAAAACTTTATGAAACATCAATCAATTATATAATAAATATATACAGTATTACAAGCTAATTTTAATTCTGAGGGTACGGACAGAGGAGGCTGTTTCAAAACCATAGAGGCTACTGGCCACTGAGGTTCTTGGCCAGCAAAGTCAAGTCAAGTTATTTCTAGATTACTAAGAGTTGTGGACCTTGTGTATCAAAACTACCTCCGAAAAAAACCCTTTCATTGTCTAAGGAAACCAATCAAAGTCCAGCTTTCATATTTTTAAACCGTACTACAGAAATTAAATATGGGCATTGATTGGACAACAAGGATAATTTTATCAATTAGTTTTTCACACCTCAAGGTCATAATTGATAGAGCTCAATTTTTTACAAAGTTTGTCAACCTTCCATGATGTCACGCCTTTCATTTAAATGAATAGCCCGTATGATCATGAATATTCATTTGGCCCATATTAATTTTCTTAATATAACAGGAGATTTTACACATCTGTATGATTGCGGTCATTAACGATGAATGATGAAGCGATTGTTTAATACTACACACCTGATTAATAAGAAGTGCATGAGTTACCTATGTTGCAAGAACCATGGTATCAACAGAATAGGCCCGAAATTACCTGTCATGTCAGAAATTAATGATGGTGATACCAGACGTGCCATCATAATACACGTAGCTTGCATTTCTCTATGTCATTCAGAATGAATGTAAATAACGAAAAAAAAAAGGATTGGCGTCAAATTATACCAGTGCTGACACATATAAGGGATTATCAAGAGATACAAGAGCATCGCCTGATAATGAAGGGGCTGTCCCTGCCAGTAGGGTATTTGTAGGCTTATATGGCAGCCATAGTAAATTATTTATGTGAGAGCTCATGGAACAGAATGCACAATATGTACGGCAATATATTATGGGGAGCTAATACGAAGCTTCTTCCCATGGGAAGAGGAACGCTCAGAATGAACAGCTGTGATGGGGCACAAGGTGCAGCAAGTTCAACCTTTTTCCAATATCTAACCTCCTCTAGCATCTCCAAAGGATTTGGAAAAAGAACATGACGTCCCTGGTTTCGGCAGAGGACATCACAGCTTCCCTTACTCCATTGCGGGTTTCTCATTTCCAGGTGGTGCCTCTGACTGTTACGATCTGCTCATCACAAGAAGGTCAATCTTTGTGATAGCGTTTAACCCTCCAATGGTAACCAGAAAGCAATTTCTTCTATAAGGAAAATGTATATTCCAGATTATATAACATTCACGTATTGTTCAGTACAATACTTTTTCCTATTGTTACTTGTCCCAGATGGAATTTATAATCTAACTTTAGTATAGTGCATAACATACAACAAAAACAAAATGTCACAAAATGACAATACAACATAACAGGAAACTACAGACTGAGCATGTAAATACCATGATGATGGCATCTCCCATAGCCATGTGGTGCACTGAGATGCAGCGTACAAATAACAATTCATTACATTGTCATTAAAGGGGTTGTCTGCCCTTAGGTTACAAGTCTGCAGTCACTCTATGTGACTGCAGATGTATGATATGGTCCCAAGAGAAATGGCACAGGGCTCTTATTTTCCTTATTAGTGGCAAAGTTAGGAAAAGTGAGGAGAAAATAGCTAGGGGGATGTCCTACACCTTTGTCCAAAAAATAATAGGTTGGGGCCACTGCCATTCCAGTTGCAAAATAGAAACATTTAGGAGTTACTGTTTGTAATTGTAGAGACCACCGAGCTGGTGTGGAGAGACTAAAGTCCCTCATACACATTAGATGAAAGTCAACCAAACCCACTGATTTCACCATGACCGTTCGACCATCTGTTGTGTCGGGCCTCCTGACTTACTATATAATATCATGGGAGAGAAGGATTGGGAAGTTGGGATTTCAATGCCTGATCTTTTTGTTTTCAGGGGAGATTAAGCCACTGCTGTAAAGGTCTGACAGAGGCTTTCTGCCCGTGGAAAACACATGGCCGTTGGACTGAGCGCCCACACGTATGGGGAAGGCGGGACAGATAATTGTATGATTAACTTTATAGGTCAAGCAGTACTCTCTGGGAAAAAAAAGTAGGCACATTATCTCGCCTTTAAAAAGTAATGTGGCAAGTGTCGGACACTGACTTTTAGGCTAGCTAACTTGAAGAGTTGGCATTAGAGAGTGAGCTTTCTTCCTCTTGGAGGAGCTAGCACGGTGAGATGGCCCGAGCCAGCATGACCAAGAGGCCCTGAATGGTTGCTCACTACTATAAGTTCTCCTGCATTCTTTGTATGGCCATTTTTTATATATCACCGTGAACATCTAAGTAGAACTAACATTACATTGTTCAATTCTATACACCTATCTACATAAACACACATATTACACCCACAGTGCTCTGTACTCAAGCTGCTTATCCGGTTATTCACAGTGTGAATTTAAGCTTTACGTGTCATTTTTTTGACACCGAACCAAAAGAACAAAAAAATGCAGAAATAAAAAAAAAACAACAAATGAATAACCGTTTCAAAATGAATCCAGCACAAAAGCAGAAAAGGCTCCTTTGTGTTTCCAGCCGAATAAATTACAGCTCAATGTTATTAAAACACTTAGTCGTTAAGTTGCCAAGAAAATCCAGTATATTGGAGCGTACGTGAGGGCTTGTCTTCATGCAGAGTAATTAAATGAGATTTATGGGCCTGTATTACATCAGACGTTGATAGTTCATTTTTCCTTCCTTCATATTTTGTCCTGCTTTATTAGAGCGTTTGACAGCTGGTAAAAATAGTGTTACATTCCCCAGTCCATTGCTGAGTCCCCATTCAGAGGTATATCTCTCCCCCCTGTCACGTTTCCTGCCGGAGATGATGAATGGTACCCTCTCCTTCACTATACTGAATTCTGCGCTAAGCAATGTCAGACACAGCATCAGTTTATCTTAATCTGTGATGTTCTGAGAGAGAGAGAAATAGGCCGAGCCAATTTAGGTTTGGAGTTTAAAAGATGCGATTTATCGTCTCTTCTGCTGTACTCAGGGAGAAAAAATCTGGATGATAAATATATGCCCCTATCTACATTTATTTACAGATTAAGTGAAGAGGAATGCTAGACAGCCCCGGCACATGCTTAACCCTATAATCCCGCTACTGGGACTGCAGATGACATTAAGAAAAACAATGTGTTTATGTAGTTTAAGAATGGCCATTTCATTATGAAAAGTGCGGCCCTATATCTTAAAGGAGCACTAAACCTAAAATAGAAAACAAGATGCCCCTTATAAGAGTCGCTGGTAGAATCCATACATATGTACGTAAATGGTCCTGGTGATTCTCTTAACTGGAGAAATATAAGACAAAGTAGTGATCATGGTGGAAGACATTTTTACTTCCTGAGGGTGCATTTATCCTGGCTAATTCCCTGGAATGCTCGTTTCCCAATAATCAGGCAGTCTAAACAGGCTGCCAATTCCCAAAAAGCTTGTTCCCAAAAGCCTTCTTGTTCTTGCTAGCACATTGTCCCATGTAAATAGGTGATAAGCTGTCAAGAGCCACAATATTCTATGTGCATAGAACGATCGTTTTATGATTGTTCTGTGTGAAGAGAAGTGCAGTCTACTGATCGGCTTCTATGTAGCTGATCGGCAATTGCTTAATGGCCATGAGTCGGCGAGTGTAATTGCACCCTCATTGTAAAAACCACATTGAACATTTCAACTTCAGCCAAGATTAAAATATCTACTTTAAGGAAGTGTATTGTTAAACTGCACAGCAAATGCAAGTAAAATAGACTGTTAGGTCGGACAAAGGCATAAGATGAAGCTCATGAACCCTAATTCAAAATTTGTAACAGGTCCCCCTGTTGGGGCTCAATTGGTGAAGATGATTCAGTAAGCCACAGTTCAAGGTGAACACACACACTTAGGGCGATGGCACAGCGGTCTGGACTTGCCAGATGGTATGTGGACAGCAAGAACCAGCACGGCAGGCAGAAATGAGGAGCAAGACAGACCAGAACACATAGAGTCAATAGCATAGACAAGCACAGGAACTGAAGATGTATGAGCAGTACAGGAGTAGCAAAAATATTTCTAATGTGAACTAGTCTAGAGAAGCATTTGTAATGCTTACGGCAGATGAAAAGGTTAAATAGCGAACAAATGGATATCTGCTGGTAGCAGAGTTGAATAGGTAAACTTGAGAAGATACACTGTCATGCAGGATGCATTTGATACCTTCAAATTGTGAACAAGTTCAGATAACAGTTCATTATGCTTATAGCAGATGAAGGGATGATCACCAGGTCTAGGCCAGGAAGTAGATGCAAGTTATAGAAACCATAGGAGTTTACTCAGAAGATAGCCAACTGGAAGAAGTAAAGATGGAACCTCCAAAGCACAAAATAACTGAACACTAATTTTCACAATACTCAGAAACACATGGTTGAGAGAGTCAGCCTTAAAAAGCCTTGGGTGATGACATCACTGGAGTTTGCCATCAAGCTGTAAAACAAAGTATGGACCAATGCAAAATAAGTTGGCCATAGAAGAAGGAAGTAGGGGCTAGCACTGAAGCCTGGACAGGCGTGTAACACCGCCCTTATCTAAAATGCACTATTTATAATACAAGTTTCTTCTTATGTATCACAAAAGCCTTTGGCTGTCCTCAGGCACTAGGTTTGGATTGACTTTTACCTTTGCCCATTGCCTTTGTCCATTGGATAGGTATATCACTCTATAAAATTTGAACAAGTGGGAAGAGTACAGTGGTGTGAAAAAGTGTTTGCCTCCCTCCTGATTTCTTATTCTTTTGCATGGTTGTCACACTTAAATGTTTCAGATCACAAAACAAATTTAAATATTAGACAAAGATAACACAAGTAAACACAAAGAGCAGTTTTTAAATGAAGGTCTTTATTATTAAGGGAAAAAGAAATCCAAACCTACAGGGCCCTGTGTGAAAAAGTGATTGCCCCCCTTAAAACATAAATTACTTGGGGTTTATCACTTCTTTGGGAAGCTGAGCTCAATTTCCCTAGCCATACACAGGCCTGATTACTGCCACACCTGTTCTAAATTAAGAAATCACTTAAATCGAACCTGCCTGACAAAGTCAAGTAGACCAAAAGATCCTCAAAAGCTAGACATCATGCTGCAATCCAAGCACTTGAACACTTTTTCACACCACTGTGTCATTTTTTTTTACTTCCATTGGGTTCAATGAATCATACAATGTGGCCTTATGATATATTCTTCTAAATTATTCAAAGTTCTTCTTAAAGCTTTAAATGTCATCTTGAACTTTTGTTAGAACAATTCAACAGTTTAGTAATTTAGTTGAAAATTGGACAATGCTTTCCATAAGCCAAATTAGAAAATTAGAATTAAGATAATAAGGAATAGTACATGCTGGAGCAGGAGGGGAATATGTTGGAGAGAGGTTTGCTTGGTAGTCTATAGAGTAGCAAGATTTAATAGTGGCTTTGCTGATTATGCTAGTTAACTTGTTGTGTTGTTCAGCTGTTGCTATTGTTCACCAACATCTGATTTTCTGGGCCCAGCAAATAAATCTCTACTTCTTTCCATAGGGAAGTTGTAGGGCTTGTTCAGATGAGCATACAACTGGTCGATATACTGTCACACTGATGTAAAGAAACGGATATACAGAGCATATGTGTCACGCAAGGTGTGGGAAAGACTAAGTGCAACACGAAGGGTACAGGGAGAGGAAGCCCAAACACTAGTGAAAGGGGGAGTGGAGACCCCTAGGCAAATCTAATATTACCCTGCCTACCCTACCGCCTCTATATAGTTTTCACACCTATAGCCGAGCAGGATCCTAAGCCCTGGATGACCCTAGAGCTTGGCTCTAGATAGAGAGGGGGAGGGGTGAGCACTGGTCAGGCCCCACTACAAACTAAAGACAACAAGGTAGACAAACAAAGGGGATAAACTTAGCTTGAGTAGACACCAGAGGAGTAATGCCAACTGTCCTCCAAGGGCACCAGAGAAGAAGCTAGCCGACTGCTAGTGCTCCAAGCCTGCACAAAGGTACATAGAAGTATCACCGGCGATTTACTGGAGTAAACTGAGTATTTTTAACTCCCCGGCAAGGGTGTGTCATCAGCAGCAGGAAGGAAGTCACCGCTGGGTCCTAAATGCTCATCGTCCTCATCGGGGTCTCCACCTGACTGCTGTTCATCGTCGTAACTGACTTGAGTGGGCAAATGCTCACATTCTATGTCATCTGGCACATTGGAGAGGTGTTCTCTTCACGGATGAATCCCGTTTTTCACTGTACAGGGTAGATGGCAGACTGCATATGGACAATGAACACAGGTGCATTTTATTGATGCCATTTTGAATGCGCAGAGATACCGTGACAAGATTCTGAGACCCATTGTGGTGTCATTCATCCAAGACCATCACCTCATGTTGCAGCATGATAATGCAAGGCCCCATGTTGCAAGGATCTGTGCACAATTCCTGGAAGCTGAAAAATCCCAGTTCTTGCATGGCCAGCATACTCATAAGATATGTCACCCATTGAGCATGTTTGAGATGCTCTGGATTGTCATATACGACAGCGTGTTCAACTTCCTGCAAATATCCAGCAACTTCGCACAGCCATTGAAGAGGAGTGGACCAATATCCCACAGGCCACAATCAACAACCTGATCAACTCTATGCGAAGGAGATGTGCTGCACTGCGTGAAGCAAATGGTGGTCCCACCACATACTGACTGGTTTTCTGACTCCCCGGACTCCTCCAATACTGTAAAATTGTACATTTTAGAGTGGCCTTTTATTGTGGCCAGCCTAAGGTACACCTGTGCAGTAATCATGCCGTCTAATCAGCATCTTGATATGCCATACCTGTGAGGTGGATGGATTATCTTGGCAAAGGAAAATAGTTCACAAAAGAGTTCGCTAACACAGATTTAGACAAATTTGTGAACAATATTTGAGAAAACAAGGCCTTTTGTATAGATAGAAAAAGTCTTAAATCTTTGAGTTTAGTTCAAGAAAAAATGGGAGAAAAAACAAAAGTGTTGCATTTATATTTTTGTTCAGTGGATATATAAAGTCTGCATACTTCCAGTTAAAATGCTAGAATTTTGTCCTGTAAAACAAATCATACCAAGAAAAATCAATTGAAAACTTTTTCCACCTTTATTGTGACACATATACAAATCCATTGAGAAGCAAACTGAAATCATTTTGAGGGGGAAACAAAAATAACAAAACTAATATAATGCGGTTGCCTAAGTGTGAACACCCTCTCATAAGAAGGGATGTGGTTGTATTCAGAATTAGCCATTAAACTCATGGTATATAGTAGTTAGTACACAGCTGCCATCATATACAGTGATTCTGACTAACCTCATTTAAAGTTTAGCTGTCCTAGTAGGATTTTCCTGATATTTTCTTAGTTGCACTTTACAGCAAAAGCCATGGTGTATTAACAGCTTACAACAAAGCAAAGGTGTCTCAGTGTTGAAAGTTATCAATGAGGAGAAGGGCACAAAAAAATTCTAAGGCATTAAATATACCATGGAACACTGTGAGGATGGACATCAAGAAGTGGCTTACATTTGGCACAACAGTGACATTACCCAAACCTGGATGTTCCTCAAAAATTGATGAAAAGACGAGAACAAAATTGATTTGGGAGGCTGCCAAGAAGTTACAGCAACATTAAAGGAGCTGTGAGAATTTCTGATAAGTACTGGCTGTGTTCTGCATGTGACAACAATCTCCTGTATTCTTCATATGTCTGACCTGTGGGGTAGGGTGGCAAAACGAAAGACTTTTCTTACAAAAAGAAAAACATCCAAGCCTGGCTATGTTTTCCCAAAAGCTAAATCAAGTCTGCCAAAAGCATGTAGAAAAACATGTTATGGTCTGATGAGACCATGGTTGAACTTTTTAATCATAATTCCCAAAATGTATGTTTGGTGCCATAACTGCACATCACCAAAAGAACATTGTAACCACAGTGAAGCATGGTGGAACCATTATGCTTTGGGGCTGTTATTTTTAACCCCTTTATGACGTGGTACGTAATAGTATGCACCATGTCATAACCTCTTGTTCAGCGCGGGCTCCGGCGCTGAGCCCGCACTAAACCAGGCACATGGCAGTTGATCTATACAGCTGACATGTGCCCGCAACAGCTGCTGGTGGAATTGTGATCCAGCTGCGGCTGTTAACTAGTTAAATGCTGCTGTCAATCTCTGACAGTGGCATTTAACTTGCACAAACCGGATACACGTCACTTACCCTGCCCATCGGCAACCCCGTCACATGATCGCGGGTCACCGATGGGTTGGCATGACAACCCGGGGTCTACAGGAGACTCCTGTGGTTGTCACTGCCAGATTGCTATGAGTGCCGCCCAGTGGTCGGCGCTCATAGCAAGTGAGCAAATCTGCTACACACAGGCGATCTGTTCATCGCCTGTGTGTAACAGAGGCAATCAGATACGTAATTGCAGCTTCAAGTCTCCCATGGAGACTATTGAAGCATGCAAAAAGTGTAAAAAAAATGTTTTCAAAAATATAAAAAAAATTTTTTCAAAAATGAAAGTTTAAATCACACCCCTTTGGCCTCATTCAAAATAAAACAATACAAAAAAAACACACATACACATATTTGGTATTGCCCCATTCAGAATCGCCCGATCTATCAATATAAAAAAATAATTAATCCGATCGGTAAACGGCGTAATGAGAAAAAAATTCTAAACGCCAGAATTACATTTTTTTGGTCGCCGCAACATTGCAATAAAATGCAATAACGGGCGATCAAAACATCAAAACATCGGATCTACCCCCAAAATGGTATCAATAAAAAAGTCAGCTCAGTGCACAAAAAATAAGCCCTCACCCGGCCCCAGATCCCGAAAAATGGAGACGCTACGGGTCGCGGAAAATGGGGCCATTTTTTTTTTTATTTTTTTTTAGCAAAATTTGGATTTTTATTTCACCACTTAAGTAAAAAAGAACCTATACATGTTTGATGTCTACAAACTCCAAATGCCCTGGAGAATACTAATGGCAGGTCAATTTTAGCATTCAGTGAATGTGGTAAAAAAACAACCCAAAAAACAACTGTGGAATTGCACTTTTTTTGCAATTTCACCGCACTTGGAATTTTTCTCCCGTTTTCAAGTACACGATATGGTAAAACCAGTGATGTCGTTCAAAAGTACAATTCGTTCCACAAAAAATAAGCCCTTACATGGCCATATTGACAGAAAAATAAAAAGTTATGGCTTTGGGAAGAAGGGGATCAAAAAACGAAAATGCAAAAGCGGAAAATGCTCCGGTCATGAAGGGGTTAACAGCTGGAAATGGAGCTTTAGTCAAGATGGTGGAAATTATAAACAATTCCAAATATCAGTCACTTTTTCATCAAAACCTTCAGGGCTTTGCTAAAAAAATTAAAAATGAAGAGGGTTTTCACCTTCCAGCATGACAACGATTCAAAGCATACCTTCAATCCAACAAAAGAATTGTTTCACCAGAATACTTTGGAATGTTCCAACCAGAACCCAGACCTAAATCCAATTGAAAATCTGTGGCTGACTTGAAGAGGGCGCTGTACAAAGGAGATGTCCTCCCAATCTGACAGATTTGGAGCGCCACTGCAAGGAAGAGAGTGCAAAGATTGCCAATTCTAGATGTGCCAGGCTGATAGACTCTTACCCAAAAAGACTAAATGCTGTCATAAATTCAAAAAGTATTAGATTAAGGCTATGTGCCCACGATGCAGAAATGCTGCATATTTTTTCCGCTTCTCCCTGGCAGGAAAAACGCATGCGGATTTTACATGCATTTTTCCTGCCAGGTAGAAGCGTTTGTCAAGCGTTTTTGCATGCATTTCTGCATGCGGGTTATCGAGCGCTTTTCCAAGCGATTTTAGCATCACTTAGAAAAGTGCTTGACAACTTGGTCACACTATATAAATCCATGCAGCCGGCATGGATTTATATAGTGTGACCAAGTAATAGTTAAAAAAAAAGAATAAGAATGGTGAAAAATAAAAAATAAAGATTACACTTACCTTCCGATGGCCCCCGGTCTCCTTCTCCCCGGTGTCTCGCGGTGGTGTGAAGGACCTGCGATGACGTCATTGAGTCATGTGACAGGTCACGCGACCGCCGACGTCTGCCATTTCTGCCATGAAATGAGGTTTATTGTACTAACAGAAAATGTGCAATCTGCATTCAAACAAAATTTGACAGGTGCATAAGTATGGGCACCTCACCAGAAAAGTGACATTAATATTTAGTAGATCCTCCTTTTGCAAAAATAACAGCCTCTAGTCGCTTCCTGTAGCTTTTAATGAGTTCCTGGATCCTGGATGAAGGTATTTTTGACCATTCCTCTTTACAAAACAATTCCAGTTCAGTTAAGTTTGATGGTCGCTGAGCATGGACAGCCCTCTTCATATGATCCCACAGATGTTCAATGATATTCAGGTCTGGGGACTGGGATGGCCATTCCAGAACATTGTAATTGTTTCTCTGCATGAATGCCTGAGTAGATTTGGAGCGGTGTTTTGGATCATAGTCTTGCTGAAAGATCCATCCCCTGCGTAACTTCAACTTTGTCACTGATTCTTGAACATTATTGTCAAGAATCTGCTGATACTGAGTGGAATCCATGCGTCCCTCAACTTTAACAAGATTCCCGGTGCCGGCATTGGCCACACAGCCCCAAAGCATGATGAAACCTCCACCAAATTTTACTGTGGGTAGCAAGTGTTTTTCTTGGAATGCTGTGTTTTTTTGCCGCCATGCATAACGCCTTTTTGTATGACCAAACAACTCAATCTTGGTTTCATCAGTCCACAGGACCTTCTTCCAAAAAGAAATTGGCTTCTCCAAATGTGCTTTTGCATACCTCAACCGACTCTGTTTGTGGCGTGCTTGCAGAAACGGCTTCTTTCGCATCACTCTCCCATACAGCTTCTCCTTGTGCAAAGTGCGTTGTATAGTTGACCGATGCACAGTGACACCATCTGCAGCAAGTTGATGCTGCACCTCTCTGGAGGTGGTCTGAGGATTGTCCTTGACTGATCTCACCATTCTTCTTCTCTGCCTTTCTGATGTTTTTCTTGGCCTGCCATTTCTGGCCTTAACAAGAACTGTCTCTGTGTTCTTCCATTTCCTTACTATGTTCCTCACAGTGGAAACTGACAGGTTAAATCTCTGAGACAGCTTTTTGTATCCTTCCCCTGAACAACTATATTGAATAATCTTTGTTTTCAGATCATTTGACAGTTGTATTGAGGAGCCCATGATGCCACTCTTCAAAGGAGATTCAAACAGGAGAACAACTTGCAAGTGGCCACTTTAAGTAGCTTTTCTCATGATTGCATACACCTGGCTATGAAGTTCAAAGCTCAATGAGGTTACAAAACCAAAAAAAGTGCTTTAGGCTATGTGCCCACGTTGCGGAAATGAAGCAGAAAATTTCTGCTTCATTTCCGCATGTCCTCTCCCGGAAAAACGCATGCGGAATTCCGCACGCATTTATTGCGCGTTTATCGCGCGCTTATCACGCGTTTACCACATGCGGAATTGCCTTGCGTTTTTAATGCATTGCACAAGGCAATTCCGCTTGCGGAAACGCAAAATTAATGAACATGCTGCGGATTTTTGAACGCAGCATAAACGCTGCGGAAAAATCCGCAGCGTGGGCATAGAACTTGCGGAATCCCCTTGGGGACCATGGGGAGCGGATTACCTAGCGTTTAACAAGCGTTTACGCTGCGGAAATTCCGCAGCGTAAACGCTTGAAAAACGCTACGTGGGCACGCAGCCTTAGTAAGTCAGTAAAAAGTAGGTAGGAGTATTTAAAACAAGAAAATGATAAGGGTGCCCATGCTTATGCACCTGTCAAATTTTGTTTGAATGCAGATTGCACATTTTCAGTTAGTACAATAAACCTCATTTCAAGGCAGAAACATTACTGTGTCCAACAGTTATTACATATATCAAACTGAAATAGCTCTTGCAAAAACACCAATTTTAAGAAAACATTAAGCTTAAGATTAATAGGGGTGCCCAAACTTTTTCATATAACTGTACAATCTTTATTTTTTATTTTAAATTCTTTTTTTTACAGGTTCTATGGTACCTGGGTCCGTAGGAGAGTCTCCTCTTCTCCAGACTCAGGTACCATCCGCACATTGAATCGCTTCATATCCGCGTGTGCACATGTAGTGATGCGGATATCAAGCGTTTCAATGCAAGTCAATGGTGGCAATTACGCTGCGTGTCCGCAAAATTAATGGTCATGCTGCGTATTTTTCCGCAATGCGGATTATCATTGGGGACCATGGGGCATGTATTACCAAGCGTTTTTTAAGCGTTTTCGCTGCGGAAATTCCGCGGCATAAACGCTTGAAAAACGCATAGTGGGCACGCAGCCTAAGAGTGTGCATATTTATGCAACCACATTATTTTAGTTTTTAATGTTAATTTTTCCACCTGAAAAGACTTTAGTAGCTTACGGGTGACATTAAAGGTGGAAAAAGTTCTGAAATTATTCTTGGTATGATTTTTTTACATGACATAAACCTGGGATTTTTAAATAGAGGTGTATAGACTTTTATATCCCCTGTATGTATATATATATATATATATATATTTATATATATATATATCACACAATGCCCAATTGTAGTTGCCGACATCAATACGGTAGTAAATGTGTTGGGTATCTTAATATTATCAGATGATGGCTCCGTACCCTAATAGCCCTGCTCCCCTTACACTTACCATCATTGCAATTCAGCCCCTGAGTGTCAGTTCAATCCATCCTCTTCCAAAACGTAGCTATAAAAATAACGAAACTGTGCAGTGGATTGGCCAGCCTATCAAATGTGGGATATGAAAGTGTCAAGCAAGCCTATCACCCCACATTGGAGCTGTGAATATATGAAGCATTAAAAAAACAGAGACAGCATTTCATGGAGAATGTAATGAGGATGGATACAGTCCGGTATGAATCAACAAGACACACAGCGCAATACCATTAGTCTGCTGACTACATGTCATTATGAGCTCCAAAGAGGCAGGAGGATGAAAAATTGCTTTGCTCTGCCTAGATGCACGAGATGCATATGAGGTTGAATCCTCCAGGATATCAGAGCCATCAATCCATTGAGAAGAGACATTACCTCTGGCTCGATCTATATGCATCAGTGAAATCTATGAGATATATACTCTTCTGCCCACCAAGACAACGGTGACATGTATATGGCATGCTGATCCGCAGAAAGTGCTTTTTTTTTAGCTCTCTGCTTTGCACTGAATGACCTCTAATGACCGTAATCTGGGACTGGGAACATTATTTATTTGGCTGTTTTATAGAAGACTGGATATTCAGATAACGGCTTCTTCAGCCAAGGTCCCTAGTAAATTAGCAAGCCACAACGTCTGCCACTGAAATCTGCTGGATAATGGGTCTACATGTAAGAGTAACGCAATATAATGTGAACTTATAAATTCATGGGTTAGAAATTGAATGCGTTCATGGGCAACTCAAAGCCCCATTGTCTTATCCGCAAAAAAGATGAGACTTGTACATGTTGCTGCGATTTCTACATCGGTTATGTAAATTGGCCGTTTTACTTACATTGGTCTGTCCGCTGTTCCTGTGCAGTCGAACAACACTAGGATCAAAATTAAGCTAATCCCAGCTCGTCCTAAGTACTACCCATCATTTACATTCCTTAAACAACAACATATTTTCATGACTGGTCCTTCATGATGGCTGTTATGACTGAGCCTGAGCCCTAACACTTGCACGGGGATGAACAAACCAGGGGAGATGTTCAACCTGCACACCAAAGGTTCCTATACAGACTAGGCAAATCCTTAACTTGACCCTGATTTGTCCCTGCCTAACCGTGGAGGCTGCCACCCCAAAATTATGCAAGTGTCCTTACCTGCCCACCAACAGAGAGTGTAACCCAAAACCACAACAACAGAACGTAGTGCACACAGAGGGTGAGACACAGGGCTAAGGACGTGTTCACACAGTCATACATGAAGATCGGAAGAAAAAGAAAGAAACCCAAAAAGACCTTCAGTATACGTGGAAACCCCCAGGGTCTAAATGTAACAAAATGAGAAGAATGTGCGATTGATAGCAAACAAGATTTTACACACCCAAAAAAGTAATTTTACTAACAAATTCTTTCAAGACTATGCAAAAATGAATACACTCCAATGAAAGTCCAAGGAGCAAAGCTAAAGTTTAGACTACAAAATCATAATTAACAAGAATTCAACCACAGATAAGTCTACTGTATATTATTAACTTTACTTTTATGTTATGGGTTAAAAAAATCCTCTACGAAACTCAGTCTTGTCAAAATTTTGGAAATTATCCTTGTGTTCAGTGAGATATTGATTAAAATCTTATTTTTCAAAGGGGGTGTACTCATTTATGCTGAGCACTGTATGTCTTTGTGTTAAGAGTCTGGTTCTATCTACGTTGACAGTTTAAGATTTTTCTATAAATAGAGCACAATTTACCTTTTACAACCCCATGCAGCTGTAGATGGCATGTCACCATAAGTGTCACGTGTGTGTCAGATGTGGCAGACAGTCGCCCTGAAGTTGGTTGCAGGAGATTTCTTTGTTTGGCATTACAGACACTTTCTTAGACCCGTCTCACTCTAGGACCCAGCAGCTACCTCCCTCTTGCTGATTAACACCCTGGCCTGGGTGTTTAAATACTTCCAGTTTGCAATAGGGAGGTGCCGTTGACATTCACATGACCCCTTGTGAAGGCTTGGAGCTGTTGCAGTCTGCTTACTTTCTCTTTGGTGCTAAGAGGTCGTGTGAGTAATCTCTCTGAATTCGGCTCAAGCTAAGTTATTTCCCCCGTGTCTGTCTCGCCTTGCTGTCTTTAGTTGTAAGTGGGGACTGACTAGCCCTCATCCCCCTTTACTTAGCCAGGGCCTAGCTCTAGGGAGATACAGGGTTTTAGGGTCCTGATCAGCGATTGGTGAGAAACCAATATAGGGATGGTAGGAAAGACAGGGAGTATCAGATCAGCCTAGGAGGTCTCCACCCCCTCTTTCCTTAGCGTGTGGGCTCCCTTCCCCTTTTTCCTTTGTGTTGCACTTTGTCTTTCCTACACTGTGCGTGACATTAAAGTGTCATTCTGACATCTATCTTTAACGTACCTGTTCTATTCATGTTTTTCACAGATAGAACTTGTACCCATTATAGTCTATGGGGCTGTGCATATGTATGCATTTTTTTGTGGACTGAGTGACCCACCAAAAGAAAAGAGATGTTCATTTTATATCAGAGTCATAGTTCAAACTCACCAATGCAAGACTATGGTTCTTGGAAAATCATGGACAGCATTCATTTGGGATCTGTGTGTTGTGTGGTTTTAACATTTTAATGGTTAGAAGAAGCTTTTAATTTTTTTTTTAAAGCACATGAAATAAAACTGCTGGAACTCTAACATACTGACCGAACTCTGATCCAAAACACTGATGAAAATTGGTACGTTTTTTGCTTACGAGAAAAATCACTGACGACTGAATGAGGCCTAAGGGTCATTGTTAATTTATGCCTTTGTGACTAGTCAGGATATATCTCAATATAATGTCCCTTCAACATGATCAATGGGAAGATGAACACTGAATAAATTTACCCAGCATTCAGCATTCATTTGGCAAAAGGAAGGAGCTTAGTGTTAGCTCGGTGAGTGCTTTCTGCTCCAGATTGTCAGCGGCCCCACTTCTCAGTCCATCCTGTTCTCCTCCCTCCCTCCTACTGATAATAATGAGTTGAGACACTTTTATTATCATTATTAATTAGCACTTTCAAGCAAAGGGATTAAATCAATATGGTGGCTGAAACTAATTTTAACAAGCCATTGAAATCAATCACCGGAGCTTTATCTACATAAATGCCACTAAACCCAGCTCGTTAGTGTAACATTAGCTGGGAAGAAAGAGCAGGGAAAATATAAGTGACAGAGAGAACGTCGAGCTTTTAATTAGGAAGACAAAGGGATGTGCTGAATCTCATCCTTAATCCAATTCCACTTGCACAGTCCTGCAATGTACTGTAAATCTGACCATGTAGCAAAAAAAAATCCCGACTGCTGCAAAAAGAAAAAAAATCACCAAGCAAGCCCTATAAGCCCTAGTAGCGCATGGACACCCATAGACATATACTGTATTCTTATTTTATGGATTTTCTACAAATCAATTTTAAAAAAGTTCCCTGCCCGACTATTGCAAAGGGCTCACTGTTTGCAGATCACCTTACCCCTGACTGCAGCCTGGCAGCGCCCATTGTCCCCGCTCTCTGTTCCTGGAAGCCTTTAAAAATGTAAAACTGACCATAATTTGCACAAATGCTGACTCTGTCGTACAAGGGCAAAACGAACTCACAAATATAAAAGTACTCAGGCATTTTTTTTCTGTTCAGTTATATTTCACATTATATTTCCCCTCAAGGCAAAATATTGTCCTCTAAACTGTCTGAAAGTGAACTAAGTGGTTGGCAGGGATTATAAAAAATACAACAGGCGCTCCATGGAGTGGGATGTGGACACAAATCTACCGAAAAGGTCACCTTTAAAAGGGAATTTGTCATCGGGAAATGACCTACTGTTAAAGTAAGGTTTTTTTGTTAAATTGAATTTTTAAATATATTATTAATGTTTTGGATTTTTTTCACATTTATTTCTGTAAAAAATTTTTTTTTACATTTTCACACAGGTTACTAAGCCTAATATAAAGCTCATGTACCCTGTTCTGTTCAGCAGCCATATGGATATTGGCAGTAGTTGACTGGCATTGATTTCTACTGGAGAACTTTCTAGGCATGCTCTGATTTGGGAAAGGTTTATTGAGCGATGACCACCAACTATTGTGAATGGTGGATCCTGTGTTATTTACTGTATGTAGAGGTACTAAATTGTAATCTAGACAGTGTAATGTCTGTGCTGATAATGAGACTGATGAAAAGGTATTCTGTATAAAACAGGAATTATGGGCCTGATTCATCAAGACCGGCGTTATTTATGCCGGCCTTGACGAGAAAATGTGTTGGAGTCAGACACTCCTGATTCATAAAGAGGCAAATGCAACGAGTGGCGTGCACCAACACAAATATTACTGCAGTCCCTGCCAAAGTAAGAATTGTGGTGTAGCAAACGCTGCCCCTCGTTATCAACTTGATGAGCGGCAGTCATCACGCCCACATGCTTCCCCAAGCTCTGCCCAGTTTGACTTAGCTTGGTGAAAATGGCATAAGAACACCAAAAGTAGAAAATTTTTAGTGCAGTCTCAAAATGCGCCAAAATTATGCAACTTTTCAAAGCTTTTTACACCCAAATACTGGCATAAAAGCTTTGCTGAATCGGGCACTGTTAGCCTAGCATAAGGCATAGTAGTAGACAGTATAAAAATTGCAAGATTTTTTCTATTATAGATAATGATTAGTGTTGAGCGAGCATGCTCGACACTGCTCGTTACTCGCGCGAGCATCTCACCACTCGGGATGTTCGGCGAGCACCGAGCATTTCCGGGTTACTCGGGCGGGAGCTTGGGTCTTTGCCCTTCATGTTTGGCGCTCTTTACAGAGCCAATGAACATGCAGGGATTGCCAGCCAGTCACTGTAATGCCTCAGCCATGTTGTTTGTGGGCATTACAGTGATTGGCTGGCCGCACAGCTTCACCTCGAGTATTTAAAACCGGGCGCCGCCATCTTGGACACAGTCGCTCCGGATCAGACGGTGTAGAGAGGGTGCTGCTGAGTTAGGGAGAGATATATAGTGTGAAATAGGTAATGTAGGGTCTCTAAAGCCTGCCAAATCAAACAAACTGTCCTTCTCAGGACTAATATCCATCCCAGATATCAGGCAAGAAGGCAGGCTGTATAGGAGACGCAGTGGTTATACCAGCAAACGCTGCATTACAGTCCTGTGTGCTCCTGTTGGTCAAATTGCTAGACTTATCCCCCGGTCTCAGGGGCCAGGAAAAATCCTTTTTTTTCATCTAAATCCTGTATTTTTTTTTTCCTCAGTCAGACTGTACAAATACGCGTCTTATTAACCTTTTGGTATCCCCCCCCCCAAAAAAAAAAAAAATTAAGTGTGTCTGTGACTGTTCAGACACCAATATATCTGTTTAAAAGAGTCTGGTGTAGGCCAGAAAAACAGAATTGTGGTTTTGCAGTTCCACGGGTCAAATCTCTGTATTATCCTGCTTTTGGCATTTTTTGCTGTAAAAAAAACCTGTAATAGTATCTCCCTGACTGTTCAGACACCAATATATCTGTTTGAAAGATTCTGGTGTACGCCACATAACTATAACTGTGGTTTTGCAGTTCCACGGGTCAAATCTCTGTATTATCCTGCTTTTGGCATTTTTTGCTTTAAAAAAAAACTGTAATAGTATCTCCCTGACTGTTCAGACACCAATATATCTGTTTAAAAGAGTCTGGTGTAGGCCAGAGAAATAGAACTGTGATTGTGCAGTTCCACGGGTCAAATCTCTGCCTTATCCTGCTTTTGGCATTTTTTGCCGTAAAAAAAAACGTAATAGTGTATCCCTGACTACTCAGACACCAATATATCTGTTTAAAAGAGTCTGGTGTAGGCCAGAAAAATAGAACTGTGGTTTTGCAGTTCCACGGGTCAAATCTCTGTATTATCCTGCTTTTGGCATTTTTTGCCATAAAAAAAACTGTAATAGTGTCTCCCTGACTGTTCAGACACAAATATATCTGTTTGAAAGATTCTGGTGTACGCCACATAACTATAACTGTGGTTTTGCAGTTCCACGGGTCAAATCTCAGTATTATCCTGCTTTTGGCATTTTTTGCCGTAAAAAAAACTGTAATAGTGTCTCCCTGACTGTTCAGACACCAATATTTCTGTTTAAAAGAGTCTGGTGTAGGCCAGAAAAATAGAACTGTGGTTTTGCAGTTCCACGGGTCAAATCTCTGTATTATCCTGCTTTTGGCATTTTTTGCCGTAAAAAAAAACTGTAATAGTGTCTCCCTGACTGTTCAGACACCAATATATCTGTTTAAAAGAGTCTGGTGTAGGGAAGAAAAATAGAACTGTGGTTTTGCAGTTCCAGGGGTCAAATCTCTGTATTAGCCTGCTTTTGGCATTTTTTGCCGTCAAAAAAAACTGTAATAGTGTCTCCCTGACTGTTCAGACACAAATATATCTGTTTGAAAGATTCTGGTGTAAGCCACATAACTATAACTGTGGTTTTGCAGTTCTACAGGTCAAATCTCTGTCTTATCCTGCTTTTGGCATTTTTTGCCGTAAAAAAAACTGTAATAGTGTCTCCCTGACTGTTCAAACACCAATATATCTGTTTAAAAGAGTCTGGTGTAAGCCACATAACTATAACTGTGGTTTTGCAGTTCTACAGGTCAAATCTCTGTCTTATCCTGCTTTTGGCATTTTTTGCCGAAAAAAAAACTGTAATAGTGTCTCCCTGACTGTTCAGACACCAATATATCTGTTTAAAAAAGTCTGGTGTAGGCCAGAGAAATAGAACTGTGGTTTTGCAGTTCCACGGGTCAAATTTCTGTATTATCCTGCTTTTGGCATTTTTTGCCGTAAAAAAAAACTGTAATAGTGTCTCCCTGACTGTTCAGACACCAATATATCTGTTTTAACTGGTTCCCGACCGCCCACTGTACATAAACGTCCGCGCTGCCTGGGCTCTGTGCAGCGCGGACGTTTAAAAACGGTGGGTGGTCTCACAGCGCTCAGGACCCCCAGGGTCCTGCAAGCGCTGCGATTCCGGTGCAGAGCGTTAGCTCTGACAGGGAACATCATCGGTACCTGATTGGATCAGGTCCCAGTGATGTTAATCCTTTGCTGTCTTCTATATGCTGCGATCTATAGTGATCGCACAATATAGGAGACAGCAGGAGGAGAGGGGGTCGTCTTACTTACCTCCGAAGACCTCCGATTCCTTCCAGGACCTGGGGTTGCTATGGCAGCTGGAGGTCACATGACCGCCTCCAGCTCTGCCATATATGGTGTCCTGTCTGGCTCAGCCTGCAAGCTGAGCCAGACAGGAGACTCTGACTGAAACAGGGAAGATCTCATGTAATGTAATGTAATATATGTCTATTGCATTACATGAGATCAGTGATCAGAAAAATAAAAATTAACGTCCCATACAGGGACTAAGTAAAAATGTAAAAAAGTTAAAAAAAAAGTTTTTAAACTGTTCAAAAAAAATCACAAAATAAATAAAAATAAATAAATAAAATATTAAACCAATAAATCCGTATATTTTTACAAAACCAAAAAAAGAACACATATTTGGTATCGCCGTGTCCAAAACAACCCGAGCTATAAAACTGTCACACTAATTACCTCCTTCTGTGCACACCGTAATAAAAATAAATAAAAAACGGAGCAAAAAAAATGCTTTTTCATCATATCGCCAAACAAAAAGTGGAAAAAAATGCGATCAAAAAGCAAAATAGAAATAAAAATGGTACCGCTGAAAACGTCATCTTGTTCCGCAAAAAACAAGCTGCCATACAGCTCCATCAGTCGAAAAATAAAAAAGTTATAGTGCTCAGAATAAAGCAATGCAAAAAAAATATTTTTTTCTATAAATTTGTTTTATTGTGTAAAAGCGCCAAAACATAAAAAAATATACAGTAAGTGTAGTATCGCTGTAAATGTACTGACCCGAAGAATAACGCTGCCGGATCACTTTTACCACACGCAGAACGGCATAAAAAAAAACCTCAAAGAACAATTCCTGAATTGGTTTTTGTTAATTTTACCTCCCAAAAAACGGAATAGAAAGCGATCAAAAAATGTCACGTACCCAAAAATGGTACCAATAAAAATGTCAACTCGTCCCGCAAAAAACAAGCCATCACATGACTGTCGGCCGAAATATGGAAAAATTATAGCTCTCAAAATATGGTGATGCAAAAACTAGATTTTGCAAAAAAAAGCGTCTTTTAGTGTGTGACAGCTGTCAGTCATAAAAACCCGATATAAATCTGGTATCTCTGTAATCGCACCGACCGGAAGAATAAAGTAATCTCATCACTTATACCGCAAGAGGAGCGGCGTAAAAAATAAATAAAACTAATTCTTCACCTGCTACTGATTTGTTTATTATGTCTCCGAAAGATCGCAGTAAGGCTCTGCTCACATTTATCCTGCGCTCTGCGCTGAGCACTTACACCAGAGTTTCCGTGTAAATCTCTGAAATACGTGATTCAGCCAGAACCCATGACGGAAGATTCCCTGTAATGAGGCAGATATAGACCACTGTGGACGCCGTCTAGCCTGGGATCCCACGGTGTCATTTGTTTTAGGCGTGCATAAAAGTGCGGTTGGCCAGTTTTGTGCACTTCTGAAAAAAAGGACACCGCTAAACACAGGCCAGACGGAGTCCAGAGTAACTCTGCTGCCTCATTACAGTGAATGGATCCTGCAGGGGTTTCATCTGAATTATATCACTTGGAAATTTAGATGGAAACCCCGATGTAAGTGCTCAGCCTAGAGCGCCGGATAAATGTTACGTAAAATGTTCCCAATAAAAGCTTCAACTCAGTCCTCAAAAAAAGCTAGTCCCCACTCAGGTCCGTCATCTGTTAAAAATATAAGGGACTTCCAAGTTACTGGTAGCAGAAAGGCTCTGGAAAAGCGAAATGGCCCTTGCCCCCCAAAAGAAATTCAGAAAATTTTGTGCTCCCAAATCCAAATGCCTATTCTTCAATAATTTGTTCTCCAATTGTCAAATAGCACTCCGTCCCCCCCAGATCTCGCCGTATGGCTGAGCGGTACGATACAGCCACATATGGGGTATTGCCACTTTTAGAAGAAATTGTGTGACACATTTCGGCACCATTTTTACCCATTGCCCTGTGTGAAAATGTAAAATCTAAGGGTAAAACATTTTTTTGTGGTAAAAATATAATTATGCTTTTTTCACTGCCCAATGGTATAAATTTAAAAATTTAAAAATACTCACTACTTCCCTAGATGAATTCCTTGAGAGGTGTAGTTTACAAAATGGGGTCACTTGTGGGGGTTTCTGCTGTTTCGGCATGTCAGCGACTCTTCAAATGTGACATGGTGTCTGCCACCTATCCCAGCCAACATAGCGCTCCTTTCTCTTCCGAACCCTGCCATACACCAAAGCAGTGGTTTTCCCCCACATATGGGGTATCGGCATACTCAGGAGAAATTGCACAACAAATTTCATGGTGCAATTTATCCTATTACCCTTATGATAATGCAAAATTAAGGGATGAAAAACGGTTTTGTGGGAAAAATTAGAAAATTTTATTTTTACAGCTCAATATTATAATCTTCTGTGAAGCACCTTGGGGTTCAAGGTGCTCACCACACATCTAGATAAGTTCCCTAAGGGGTCTAGTTTCCAAAATGGTGTCACTTGTGGGGGGTTTCCACTGTTTACGCACATCAGGGGCTCCCCAAATGCAACATGGCGTCTGCTAATTATTCAAACAAATTTTACATTCAAAAAGTCAAATGGCGCTCCTTCCCTTTCAAACCCTGCCGTGCACCCAAACAGTGGTTTGCCTCCACATATGGGGTATCAGCGTGTTCAGGAGAAATTGCACAACAAATTTCATGGTGCAGTTTTTCCTATTACCCTTATGATAATGCAAAATTAAGGGATGAAAAACGTTTTTGTGGGAAAAATGTGAAAATTTTATTTTTACAGCTCAATATTATAAACTTCTGTGAAGCACCTTGGGGTTCAAGGTGCTCACCACACATCTAGATAAGTTCCCTAAGGGGTCTAGTTTCCAAAATGGTGTCACTTGTGGGGGGTTTCCCCTGTTTAGGCACTTCAGAAGCTCTCCAAACGCAACATGGCGTCCGCTAATTATTCAGACAAATTTTACATTCAAAAAGTCAAATGGCGCTCCTTCCCTTTCAAACCCTGCCGTGCGCCCAAACAGTGGTTTGCTTCCACATATGGGGTATCAGCGTGTTCAGGAGAAATTGCACAACAAATTTCATGGTGCAATTTTTCCTATTACCCTTATGATAATGCAAAATTAAGGGATGAAAAACGTTTTTGTGGGAAAAATGTGAAAATTTTATTTTTACAGCTCAATATTATAAACTTCTGTGAAGCACCTTGGGGTTCAAGGTGCTCACCACACATCTAGATAAGTTCCCTAAGGGGTCTAGTTTCCAAAATGGTGTCACTTGTGGGGGGTTTCCACTGTTTAGGCACATCAGGAGCTCTCCAAACGCAACATGACGTCTGCTAATTATTCAGACAAATTTTATATTCAAAAAGTCTAATGGCGCTCCTTCCCTTCCGAACCCTGCAGTGCGCCCAAACAGTGGTTTTCCCTCACATATGGGGTATCAGCACGCTCAAGAGAAATTGCACAAAAAAATTTGGGGTCCATTTATTCCTGTTACCCCTGTGAAAATAGAAAAAATTGGGTCTAAAGTAACATTTTTGTGAAAAAAGTTAAATGTTAATTTTTTTCTTCCACATTCCAAAAATTCTTGTGAAGCACCTGAAGGGTTAATAAAGTTCTTGAATGTGGTTTTGAGCACCTTGAGGGGTGCAGTTTTTAGAATGGTGTCACTTTTTGGTATTTTCTGTCATAAAGACCCCTCAAAGTGACTTCAAATATGATGTGGTCCCTAAAAAAATGTTTTTGTAAATTTTGTTGGAAAAATGAGAAATCGCTGGTCAATTTTTAACCCTTATAGCTCTCTAACAAAAAAAAATTTTGGTTCCAAAATTGTGCTGATGTAAAGTAGACATGTGGGAAATGTTATTTATTAATTATTTTGTGTGACACATCTCTCTGATTTAAGGGCATGAAAATTCAAAGTTAGAAAATTGCAAAATTTTCAAAATTTTCGCCAAATTTCCGATTTTTTCACAAATAAACGTAAGTTATATCGAAGAAATATTACCAGTATCATGAAGGACAATATGTCACGAAAAAATAATCTCAGAATCAGGGGAATACGTTGAAGCGTTCCAGAGTAATAACTTCATAAAGTGACAGTGGTCAGAATTGAAAAAATTGGCCCGGTCATGAAGGCAAAAACAGGCTCTGGTGCGAAGTTATTAAAGAGTCTGGTGTAGGGAAGAAAAATAGAACTGCGGTTTTGCAGTTCCACGGGTCAAATCTCTGTATTAGCCTGCTTTTGGCATTTTTTGCCGTAAAAAAAAACTGTAATAGTGTCTCCCTGACTGTTCGGACACAAATATATCTGTTTAAAAGAGTCTGGTGTAGGCCAGAAAAATAGAACTGTGGTTTTCCAATTCCACAGGTCAAATCTCTGTATTATCCTGATTTTGGCATTTTTTGCCATGAAAAAAACTATAATAGTGTCTCCCTGACTGTTCAGACACAAATATATCTGTTTGAAAGATTCTGGTGTACGCCACATAACTATAACTGTGGTTTTGCAGTTCTACAGGTCAAATCTCTGTCTTATCCTGCTTTTGGCATTTTTTGCCGTAAAAAAAAACTGTAATAGTGTCTCCCTGACTGTTCAGACACCAATATATCTGTTTAAAAGAGTCTGGTGTAGGCCAGAGAAATAGAACTGTGGTTTTGCAGTTCCACGGGTCAAATCTCTGTATTATCCTGCTTTTGGCATTTTTTGCCGTAAAAAAAAACTGTAATAGTGTCTCCCTGACTGTTCAGACACCAATATATCTGTTTAAAAAAGTCTGGTGTAGGCCAGAGAAATAGAACTGTGGTTTTGCAATTCCACAGGTCAAATCTCTGTATTATCCTGCTTTTGGCAATTTTTGCCGTAAAAAAAAACTGTAATAGTGTCTCCCTGACTGTTCAGACACCAATATATCTGTTTGAAAAAGTCTGGTGTAGGCCAGAGAAATAGAACTGTGGTTTTGCAGTTCCACGGGTCAAATCTCTGTATTATCCTGCTTTTGGCATTTTTTGCCGTAAAAAAAAACTGTAATAGTGTCTCCCTGACTGCTCAGACACCAATATATCTGTTTAAAAGAGTCTGGTGTAGGGAAGAAAAATAGAACTGTGGTTTTGCAGTTCCAGGGGTCAAATCTCTGTATTAGCCTGCTTTTGGCATTTTTTGCCGTAAATAAAACCTGTAATAGTGTCTCCCTGACTGTTCAGACACAAATATATCTGTTTGAAAGATTCTGGTGTACGCCACATAACTATAACTGTGGTTTTGCAGTTCTACAGGTCAAATCTCTGTCTTATCCTGCTTTTGGCATTTTTTGCCGTAAAAAAAAACTGTAATAGTGTCTCCCTGACTGTTCAGACACCAATATATCTGTTTAAAAGAGTCTGGTGTAGGCCAGAAAAATAGAACTGTGGTTTTGCAGTTCCACAGGTCAAATCTCTGTATTATCCTGCTTTTGGCATTTTTTGCCGTAAAAAAAACTGTAATAGTGTCTCCCTGACTGTTCAGACACCAATATATCTGTTTGAAAGATTCTAGTGTACGCCACATAACTATAACTGTGGTTTTGCAGTTCCACGGGTCAAATCTCTGCATTGTCCACTTTTGGGTCTTTTTTACATAAAAAACTGTTTGAGTGTGTCGCTGACTGTTCAGCCCCAAACATATCTATTTAAAAAAAGTCTGGTATACGCCAGTAAATTAGAACTGTGGTTTTGCAGTTCCACGGTTCAAATCTCTGTATTATCCAGCTTTTGGCCTGTTTTACGTAAAAAAAAACAGTAATAGTGTCTCCCTGTCTGTTCAGTCACAAATATATCTGTTTAAAAGATTGTGGAGTAGGCCAGACAAATAGAACTGTGGTTTTCCTCTTCCACGGTTCTAATCTCCATTTTATTACCCTTTTTCCATTGATAGTGTGAGTGTAAGCTATTTTACTTCATTTACAATGGGCAAGGCGCGTGGCAAAGGACGTGGAACTGGACGTTCTGGTGATGGTGCGTGTAGAGGATGGGGCCGTGGCCAAGGTGACAATGTGCCACAACGAATAGCCACATCTTCTCGCTCCCTCTTCTTGACCGAATTAGTAGGGAAGCACAATACAACACCAGTATTGCGAACTGATCAGTGTGAACAGGCTATTAATTGGATAGCAGATAATACTTCCAGCTACCTGGGCACCGCCACCTCCGGTCTGTCTTCCACACGGTCAAGTTTTAGTAGCTGTGAGTCCCGACCGCATACTACTACTCACCCTGATGCTCCTTCCTCCCACCATGCCGAGTGTCGTCAGACAGCAACTGATCCCACACTTGGACACTCTGAAGACATGTTCACTGGTCCATTTCCATATTTGTGCCCCTTGCCTGCTCCGCTTGAAGTGGTGGAAGAGGAGATCCCATGTAGCGATGCCCAAATATTTGAACAGCCACGGCCACAGGAAGTCGACGCTGGCAATTTGTCAAAAGAAGTGGACGATGACGAGACACAATTGCCACGAAGTGAGGAGGAGGATCGTGGTGTGCAAGTGGAAGAGGAGGAGGTGGTGGATGATCTAGTAACTGACCTAACTTGGCAGGAGGACACGCAAAGCGAGGCCAGCAGCACACAGGGGGAGGGAGGCAGAGTACCCCAACAGGCAGGAAGAAGCAGTGTGGTGGCCGCACACAGATGGCGGGCAACAGTTACCTGTAACACCAACACGAGGGACGTTGACAGTACAACCGGTAGGTCTTCCAGAGTCTGGAATTTTTTTAAAGACACTGCTGATAACCCCAAAATGTACATTTGTACCACCTGCCATGCCAGCATCAGCAGGGGTGACAAAACTACCAGCCTGACCACCACCAGCATGATCAGGCACATGGCAGCAAAGCACCCGACTTTGTGGGGCGAACCCCAGGGTCCATGACCAGTGTCAGCGGGTGTCACCACTGCTTCTTCCACTGTTGTGCGTGTAATAGAACCCCCTCTTGTGCTTGCAAGGCAATCCCCTGTCCATACTGCATGCAAAGATGCCCCTCCTCTCAGTCTTCACTTGTTATGGCAGTTTCTCAAGAAACAGCATCAACGTCCACGTCCACGTCCCACCGCAGTGTTCAACTGTCCATATCCCAGAGCTTTGAACGAAAGCGCAAATTCGCAGCCAATGCCCCACAGGCCACAGTCCTAAATTCGCACATTTCACGACTGCTTGCGTTGGAAATGCTGCCTTTTAGGCTGGTGGAGACGGAATCCTTCCGCAACCTTATGGCGGTGGCCGTCCCTTGGTACTCGGTCCCCAGCCGACACTATTTTGCCCGGTGTGCCATCCCCGCACTACACAAGCACGTGTCCCAAAACATCTGCCGTGCCCTCAATAATGCAGTTACTGGGAGAGTCCACCTGACAACGGACACGTGGACAAGTGCTTGTGGCCAGGGATGGTACATCTCCCTGACGGCACACTGGGTAAACATAGTGGAAGCCGGGACCCAGTCGGACCTTGGGACGGAACACATCCTCCCCACACCGAGGATTGCGGGCCCTATGTCAGTCAGAGATGCCTCCACAGTGTACAGCTCCTGTGCATCATCCTCCTCCTCCTCCTCATGTTCAACCTCCATCTCAGATATCACCACATCAGTTACAAGCTGGAAGCACTGCAGTATTGCCTCAGCCAAGCGGCAACAGGCTGTGCTGAAACTCATAAGCTTAGGTGATAAACCTCACACTGCTTGTGAGTTGTGGACAGCTGTGAAAGAGCAGGCAGATCTGTGGCTGAGACCACTGAACCTACATCCAGGCATGGTCGTGTGTGACAATGGCCGTAACCTGGTGGCGGCTCTGAGGCGAGGCGAGATCACACACGTACCATGCCTGGCTCATGTGCTTAACCTCGTGGTTCAGCGGTTTCTTAAATCGTACCCCGAGTTGCCAGATCTGCTCGTCAAAGTGCGCCGCCTGTCAGCTCATTTTCGCAAGTCGGCTACAGCTTCCGCTGCCCTTGTTGTGTTGCAGCAGCGTTTGCAGCTTCCGCCACACCGACTGGTGTGTGATGTCCCCACACATTGGAACTCTACCCTCCACATGTTGCAAAGGATTTGTGAGCAGAAGAGAGCAGTTGTGGAGTACCAGCTGCAACAAGGCCGTCGATATTCAGGTCAGACTCCACACATAAGATCTCAGGAGTGGACCTGGATGTCTGACATATGTACCATCCTGACAAACTTTGAGGAGTCCACCAAGATGGTGAGTGGCGATGACGCCATCATTAGCATCAGCATCCCACTTGTCTGTCTTTTGCAACTCTCTCTGCAGAGAATTAAAGAGGAGGCATTGCAGCCAGAGTATGATGAGATGGATCAAGAACCCGTAATGGGTGATTACACACAGCCCAGCCTCATCTCAGCCCAACATGCATTGGAGGACAATGAGGGAGAGGAGGAGGAGGAGTAAGAACAGGAGCTGGTATCATGCGCTGTAGACGGTAGTACCTGTACAACTGTCATACAGTCGGTTCAGCGTGGGTGGCCTGAGGACAAGGGAAAGGAGGAGGAGGAGAGCATGGTCAGTCGTCATCATGGTGAGGACATGGAAGTCTTGCCCGTTACCAGTCTGGCACGCATGGCTGACTTTATGTTACGCTGCCTTAACCGTGACCCTCGCGTTGTCAAAATGTTGGGTGACAGTCATTACTGGTTGGTGACACTTTTAGACCCCCGCTACAAGAACTTTCACTCTCTTATTCCTGAGGTGGAGAGGTCTACAAAAATGGGGCAGTACCAGAAGGCCCTTGCTACAGAACTGTTAAAAAAATTCCCATTTGAACACGCTAGCGGCAGAGGTCACAGTTCGTTGACCAACCAAGGCGTACAGACGAGAGAGACGCAACTCCAATCCAGCAGAGGCAGGGGAACACTGTCAACATTCTGGGACAGTTTTCTGAGACCCGCCCAGCTTACAGGCCCTGAGGCGTGGGGTACTCTTACAAGGAGGGAGTACCTTGCCGACCGTACCAGCGTCCTCCGTGATTCCTCTGTGCCTTTTAATTATTGGGTATCCAAGCTGGACACTTGGAATGAACTCGCTCTGTACGCCTTGGAGGTCCTGGCCTGTCCTGCCGCTAGCGTGTTATCGGAGCGTGTTTTTAGTGCCGCTGGGGAAATTATAACTGATAAACGCATTCGCCTGTCAACTGACAATTCTGACAAGCTGACCATTATCAAAATGAACAAGGCCTGAATTGGGCCAGACTTCTCATCACCACCAAATGACAGCAGAGTAACATAAAGTCAAATCCACTGTGTTATTTCGGGAGGTGTATCCCCATGCACCGCTTCACACCCACACATGGGTATATGCTTCCTCATTTCGGCTGTATTTTGCTCTTCTCCTTATCCTCAGCCTACACCACCACTACACCACCACTATACCACCAGGGTGACCGTGGTCCGTGTTGCCAGCATTGCAATTTCCTCCATCCTAATTTTTGGCAGCTTTTGCTTGGAAGGCATAGGCAATGACTATGGGAGACCCACTCCCCAATAATGGGAATAATGGTTTTAATATGCTGTACTGCATGGCTCTTGTAAGGGGCATGAAAACCGTCTTGTTAAGCTACTGCGACCTCCACCACTTTTCCCAGGGTCATTGATATTGTCTTTTCATTCCACTGCGACCGCCACATCTCTTCCAAGGGGCAATGAAACCATCTTGTTAAGCTACTGCGACCACCACGTCTCTTCCAAGGGGCATTAAAACCGTCTTGTTAAGCTACTGCGACCTCCACGTCTATTCCAAGGGGCATTAATACCGTCTTGTTAAGCTACTGCGACCTCCACGTCTCTTCCAAGTGGCGTTAAAACCATCTTGTTAAGCTATTGCGACCTCCACGTCTTTTCCAAGGGGCATTGATATTGTCTTTTTATTCCACTGCGACCTCCACGTCTCTTCCAAGGGGCATTAAAACGGTCTTGTTAAGCTACTGCGACCTCCACCACTTTACTAAGGGGCATTGATATTGTCTTTTTATTCCTCTGCGACTTCCACGTCTCTTCCGAGGGTCATTAAAACCGTCTTGTTAAGCTACTGCGACCTCCATGTCTCTTCAAAGGGGCATTAAAACCGTTCTGTTAAGCTACTGCGACCTCCACGTCTCTTCCAAGGGGCATTAAAACCATCTTGTAAAGCTGCTGCGACTAGAGATGAGCGTTGTTCTACTCGAACTGTTCGCCAATCTCAAATTCGAGCTGTTTTGGGCGGTGTTCGAGCCGTTCGGCGAACACGAACAATTTGAGAAAAATTCGGCTGTTCGAGGTTATGTTCGATAACTGTTCGTGCACCAAAATCATAACTGGATTTTTTCTCAGTAATGATGAAAATTAATGTTAATACGCAGTTTGAGTGTACAGCGGGGTGGGGGGAGGGGCAGGGGATGGATCTCTGCAGGAACAATGAAGATCTCCATTTTTTTTTCTCTTTCCCGCATTTACAGTGGGGAGGTGCAATCTGTCAGCCTATCAGCAGCGCACACACGGAGCAAAGTGCTTTTTTTCACACAAGCAAGGGCATGTGTCATTGGCAGTGTATGTCACATGTCCTTGCCCTATAAGACCAAGCCATTTTCCCCGTCGCCACCATTTTCTCACTGCTGCAGCTGCGTGTTAGACGGCACCGCTGTTGCTGTGTGCGCTATACCTTGTTAATTTCAAGCCAATTTTCGCACAAATATACAGATAGCTTGGGAGTAGGGAATAGTTGTGATTGCAGTCCTTTTAAGGACTAGGTTACAGCATTTCCTACGACTTTTATCAGGCAGGTCTGTGCTCTTAAATAGATAGATTGTGGGAGTAAAGACTAATTGTAATTGGAGTCCTTTTCAGGACTAGGTTACATCAGTTCCTATCAGTTTTTGCCAGGCAGGTCTGTGCCAGTGCTGTGCAAGTTTTTTTCACAGCATTTGGCTGAATCTAGCAAAGCTAATCCTTTTTGGCCTATTGCAGAGTGTGTTAGTCAGTGGAGTAGCCTATCTGTGTTGCAAGATATACCACCTGTGTATAGAATACCAATTTTTTTACTGCACCTAGTGAAGTAAAATCTATTGGGCATAGCATCATTCTATTAGTCCATCTATACTGACCTCCATCAGGTTGCAAACTGAATCTAATTTTTTTCTGCATCTAGCTCAGAAAAAATATTTGGCCTTCTAGCAGTGTGTGGGACTTGTTCTATTAGTCCACCTATACTGACCTCCATCAGGTTGCAAACTGAATATATTTTTTTCTGCATCTACCTCTGAAAAAATATTGGGCTTCTAGCTGTGTGTGGGACTTGTTGTATTAGTCCATCTATACTGACCTCCATCAGGTTGCAAACTGAATATATTTTTTTCTGCATCTACCTCTGAAAAAATATTGGGCTTCTAGCTGTGTGTGGGTCTTGTTCTATTAATCCATCTATACAGACCTCCATCAGGTTGCAAACTGAATATAATTTTTTTCTGCATCTAGCTCTGAAAAAATATTTGGCCTTCTAGTAGTGTGTGGGACTTTCTCTGTTAGTCCATCTATACTGACCTCCATCAGGTTGCAAACTGAATATATTTTTTTATGCATCTACCTCTGAAAAAATATTGGGCTTCTAGCTGTGTGTGGGTCTTGTTCTATTAATCCATCTATACTGACCTCCATCAGGTTGCAAACTGAATATAATTTTTTTCTGCATCTAGCTCTGAAAAAATATTTGGCCTTCTAGTAGTGTGTCGGACTTTCTCTATTAGTCCATCTATACTGACCTCCATCAGGTTGCAAATTAAAAATAATTTTTATCTGCATCTACAGTACCTCTGAAAAAATATTTGGGCTTCTAGCTGTGTGTGGGACTTGTTGTATTAGTCCATCTATACTGACCTCCATCAGGTTGCAAACTGAATATATTTTTTTCTGCATCTACCTCTGAAAAAATATTGGGCTTCTAGCTGTGTGTGGGACTTGTTGTATTAGTCCATCTATACTGACCTCCATCAGGTTGCAAACTGAATATATTTTTTTCTGCATCTACCTCTGAAAAAAATATTGGGCTTCTAGCTGTGTGTGGGACTTGTTCTATTAATCCATCTATACAGACCTCCATCAGGTTGCAAACTGAATATATTTTTTTCTGCATCTACCTCTGAAAAAATATTGGGCTTCTAGCTGTGTGTGGGACTTGTTGTATTAGTCCATCTATACTGACCTCCATCAGGTTGCAAACTGAATATATTTTTTTCTGCATCTACCTCTGAAAAAATATTGGGCTTCTAGCTGTGTGTGGGTCTTGTTCTATTAATCCATCTATACAGACCTCCATCAGGTTGCAAACTGAATATAATTTTTTTCTGCATCTAGCTCTGAAAAAATATTTGGCCTTCTAGTAGTGTGTGAGACTTTCTCTGTTAGTCCATCTATACTGACCTCCATCAGGTTGCAAACTGAATATATTTTTTTCTGCATCTACCTCTGAAAAAATATTGGGCTTCTAGCTGTGTGTGGGTCTTGTTCTATTAATCCATCTATACTGACCTCCATCAGGTTGCAAACTGAATATAATTTTTTTCTGCATCTAGCTCTGAAAAAATATTTGGCCTTCTAGTAGTGTGTCGGACTTTCTCTATTAGTCCATCTATACTGACCTCCATCAGGTTGCAAATTAAAAATAATTTTTATCTGCATCTACAGTACCTCTGAAAAAATATTTGGGCTTCTAGCTGTGTCTGGGACTTGTTGTATTAGTCCATCTATACTGACCTCCATCAGGTTGCAAACTGAATATATTTTTTTCTGCATCTACCTCTGAAAAAATATTGGGCTTCTAGCTGTGTGTGGGACTTGTTGTATTAGTCCATCTATACTGACCTCCATCAGGTTGCAAACTGAATATATTTTTTTCTGCATCTACCTCTGAAAAAATATTGGGCTTCTAGCTGTGTGTGGGACTTGTTGTATTAGTCCATCTATACTGACCTCCATCAGGTTGCAAACTGAATATATTTTTTTCTGCATCTACCTCTGAAAAAATATTGGGCTTCTAGCTGTGTGTGGGACTTGTTGTATTAGTCCATCTATACTGACCTCCATCAGGTTGCAAACTGAATATATTTTTTTCTGCATCTACCTCTGAAAAAATATTGGGCTTCTAGCTGTGTGTGGGTCTTGTTCTATTAATCCATCTATACAGACCTCCATCAGGTTGCAAACTGAATATAATTTTTTTCTGCATCTAGCTCTGAAAAAATATTTGGCCTTCTAGTAGTGTGTGGGACTTTCTCTGTTAGTCCATCTATACTGACCTCCATCAGGTTGCAAACTGAATATATTTTTTTCTGCATCTACCTCTGAAAAAATATTGGGCTTCTAGCTGTGTGTGGGTCTTGTTCTATTAATCCATCTATACTGACCTCCATCAGGTTGCAAACTGAATATAATTTTTTTCTGCATCTAGCTCTGAAAAAATATTTGGCCTTCTAGTAGTGTGTCGGACTTTCTCTATTAGTCCATCTATACTGACCTCCATCAGGTTGCAAATTAAAAATAATTTTTATCTGCATCTACAGTACCTCTGAAAAAATATTTGGGCTTCTAGCTGTGTGTGGGACTTGTTGTATTAGTCCATCTATACTGACCTCCATCAGGTTGCAAACTGAATATATTTTTTTCTGCATCTACCTCTGAAAAAATATTGGGCTTCTAGCTGTGTGTGGGACTTGTTGTATTAGTCCATCTATACTGACCTCCATCAGGTTGCAAACTGAATATATTTTTTTCTGCATCTACCTCTGAAAAAAATATTGGGCTTCTAGCTGTGTGTGGGACTTGTTCTATTAATCCATCTATACAGACCTCCATCAGGTTGCAAACTGAATATATTTTTTTCTGCATCTACCTCTGAAAAAATATTGGGCTTCTAGCTGTGTGTGGGACTTGTTGTATTAGTCCATCTATACTGACCTCCATCAGGTTGCAAACTGAATATATTTTTTTCTGCATCTACCTCTGAAAAAATATTGGGCTTCTAGCTGTGTGTGGGTCTTGTTCTATTAATCCATCTATACAGACCTCCATCAGGTTGCAAACTGAATATAATTTTTTTCTGCATCTAGCTCTGAAAAAATATTTGGCCTTCTAGTAGTGTGTGAGACTTTCTCTGTTAGTCCATCTATACTGACCTCCATCAGGTTGCAAACTGAATATATTTTTTTCTGCATCTACCTCTGAAAAAATATTGGGCTTCTAGCTGTGTGTGGGTCTTGTTCTATTAATCCATCTATACTGACCTCCATCAGGTTGCAAACTGAATATAATTTTTTTCTGCATCTAGCTCTGAAAAAATATTTGGCCTTCTAGTAGTGTGTCGGACTTTCTCTATTAGTCCATCTATACTGACCTCCATCAGGTTGCAAATTAAAAATAATTTTTATCTGCATCTACAGTACCTCTGAAAAAATATTTGGGCTTCTAGCTGTGTCTGGGACTTGTTGTATTAGTCCATCTATACTGACCTCCATCAGGTTGCAAACTGAATATATTTTTTTCTGCATCTACCTCTGAAAAAATATTGGGCTTCTAGCTGTGTGTGGGACTTGTTGTATTAGTCCATCTATACTGACCTCCATCAGGTTGCAAACTGAATATATTTTTTTCTGCATCTACCTCTGAAAAAATATTGGGCTTCTAGCTGTGTGTGGGTCTTGTTCTATTAATCCATCTATACAGACCTCCATCAGGTTGCAAACTGAATATAATTTTTTTCTGCATCTAGCTCTGAAAAAATATTTGGCCTTCTAGCAGTGTGTGGGACTTGTTCTATTAGTCCACCTATACTGACCTCCATCAGGCTGCAAATTCAAAATAATTTTTTGTATGCATCTAGCTCTGAAAAAATATTTGGCCTTCTAGCAGTGTGTGGGACTTTCTCTGTTAGTCCATCTATACTGACCTCCATCAGGTTGCAAATTAAAAATAATTTTTATCTGCATCTACAGTACCTCTGAAAAAATATTTGGGCTTCTAGCTGTGTGAGGGACTTGTTGTATTAGTCCATCTATACTGACCTCCATCAGGTTGCAAACTGAATATATTTTTTTCTGCATCTACCTCTGAAAAAATATTGGGCTTCTAGCTGTGTGTGGGTCTTGTTCTATTAATCCATCTATACAGACCTCCATCAGGTTGCAAACTGAATATATTTTTTTCTGCATCTACCTCTGAAAAAATATTGGGCTTCTAGCTGTGTGTGGGACTTGTTGTATTAGTCCATCTATACTGACCTCCATCAGGTTGCAAATTGAATATAATTTTTTTCTGCATCTAACCCAGCCAATAGTTTTGGCCTAATACCACAGTTTGGCCAGTAACATCTGCAGAAGAAAGACCATCTTCCAGCCAAACTAAAATGTCTACTTCTTTTAGCGGACAATGTGATAAGATCCCTTTCTTACGGCCACGCCAATCGCTACAAATTCCAGATGAGGCACAAAAACAGCAGGTGCTTCAACGGATATCAAGTGCTCCTTTAAGTGGGCTCTCCTCCACATCAACTTCAACATCACAAATACTCCAGTCCTCAAAGGTGTCACCCAAATCGCACTTGCTTCCTCACAGCTCCCAAATCTCCAGCTGCCCGTCTGAGTATGAGGTAGAACAGATGGTTGAGTCTGCAGAGCTGTTTACTCATACTATAGCCTGGGAATCAGAGGTCGACTCCAGCGCTTCTGTGAATCCAGACGAGGAAATGATCTGCACTGATGCCCAGAATCTTTATGAGTCGGATCCAGGACCAGACGCAGAAGGTTCTGACCATAATGTAGACCCTCATTCCCAAACTGTAACTCCTGTTGGTGGAGACAATGAGGAAGACGATGATAAGACTCAAATACCTGATTGGAGCGACAACTTTAGTTTTTTGTCAGGGCAGGAACAGGTTGGCTCTGAGGACGACGGGTGTGATAACGCACAGGGTGATGATGATGAGGTCGGAGATCCCACTTACTGTCAACCCACAGTCAGCCAAGAGATGAGGTCAGCAGAGGAGGTGGAGGAAGATGCTAGTGACGACGAGGTCAGGTTGCGCCTTCCTGGACAGAGACGTAGTACTGGAAGCACGTCAACAACTGCATCCTCAAACACAACTCTGCCTCTCACCACAAGTCGTGGTGGCTCTTCAGGTCGCATGGGTGCTAAGCCTTGCATAGCCTGGGCATTTTTTCAGATCGATAAAGATGACCCAACTCGTGTTATCTGTAACATTTGTCAGCAAAAGCTAAGTAGAGGCCAAAAAATACATAGTTTGAGTACTTCATGCATGAACCGGCACATGGACATGAAGCATAAGTTGCAGTGGGAAGCTCAGTGTGCTACAATGCGGCCTAGCCGGCCGGGCCAACCACCGTCTGCCATATCTTGTGCATCCGCGGCCTCTTCATCCTCTGTGACTGGGGGGACAGCAGTCACATCTGTTTTGGGGCGCAGACCTGCCACCTCTTTACCCGCAACAGCCAGCGTGATTGGCAGGTCATCATTTTCTTTGGAGGTGGTAACACCAGCTGGTGTTGAGCGCTGTCCGACATCGATAGCACCACCTTTGGATCAAGGCAACCTAACATGTCCGCCTGCATCTTCCTCACAGACCGGCAGTTTGCCGGGGACACCCTTATCAACCCCGTCTAAGCACAATAGCCAGCCCTCGGTCCCTCAGATGTGGACAAGTAAAAGACCATTTCCTCCTAGCCATGAGAAAGCTAAGAGGTTGAATTTCACCATCTGCAAGCTCTTGGCTACAGAAATGCTGCCTTTCCGCCTGGTGGACACAGAGGATTTTCGAGACCTTATGTCCGTCGCAGTGCCCCAGTACCAGATGCCCAGTCGGCACTACTTCTCAAAGAAAGGTGTGCCTGCGCTCCACCAGCATGTCGCACACAACATCACCGCTTCTTTGAGAAACTCTGTGTGTGACAGGGTGCATTTCACCACAGACACTTGGACGAGTAGGCATGGACAGGGGCGTTACATGTCGCTGACTGGGCACTGGGTAACTATGGTGACAGCAGGACAAGGGGCTGCTGTCCAAGTCTTGCCGTCCCCACGAGTTGTGCGTCAATCCTCTTTATGTCAAAGTTCCTCCACTGCTTCTGCCTCCTCAACCTCCTCTCGGTCTTCCACCTGCACCCAAAGCCTGTCTGGTCATGCCACAAGCTTTCTAACTACGCAGAAGGGATCCTGCACACCTCCTTACTATGCTGGCAGTAGGGCTCAACGTCATCAGGCGGTTTTTACTTTGAAATGTCTGGGAAATGTGAGTCACACAGCTGAGGAGTTGTGGTCAGCTCTGGAGAACCAATTTCATGAATGGCTGTCTCCACTGGACCTGAAACCAGGGAAGGCCGTGTGCGACAATGCTGCAAACCTGGGTGCGGCCCTTCGCCGGGGCAATGTCACACACGTGCCTTGTATGGCTCACGTGTTGAACCTGGTTGTCCAGCAATTTTTAGCCCACTATCCCAGACTAGATGGCCTTCTGCAGAGGGCACGGTCGCTGTGTGCTCACTTCCGCCGTTCGCATCCCGCAGCTCAGCGACTTACATCTCTACAGAAGTCGTTGGGCCTGCCACTTCACCGGCTAAAATGCGATGTGCCTACCCGGTGGAATTCAACTCTGCACATGTTGCAGCGACTGTGGCAGCACCGACAAGCCCTGGTGCAATACGTTCTGACGTATAGCCTGGGCCAACGAGATCCAGAGGTGGGGCAAATCACGCTGGAGGAGTGGTCTCAGATCAGGGACCTATGCACCCTTCTGCACAGTTTTGAAATGGCGACGAAGATGTTTAGTGCTGATGATGCCATTATCAGCATGACTATTCCGGTGATTTACATGCTGGAGCACATGTTAAACAGAATTCGGAGTCAGGTGGTGGCACAAGAGTAGGTGGAGGAAGTAGAGGAGGAGGAGTTGTATGCGGAAGGGCTAACATCTGCAAGGTCCAGACGGTCGGCAGCACCAAGGCGGCAGGCATGTGAGGGTGGGGGAGATGGTTTTACCAGGGCGCATGGTAGCAGCCAAACTAGTGAGGAAGGTGCAGGAGCCCAGGAAGAAGTGGAGGACGAACTGATGGAAGACTCATCAGATGAGGGAGACCTTGATCACATTTCTGTTGTGCGAGGTTGGGGGGAGAGGACAGAGGAAGGAAGCATGATTGTTACCTCGCCACCAACACAACAGGGACTTGGTGCTCCTGGATGCGCAACACACATGAGTGCCTTCTTGCTGCACTACCTGCAACATGACCCTCGAATTGTGAGAATTAGAAATAATCCTGACTACTGGGTTGCCACACTGTTAGATCCCCGGTTCAAAAGTAAATTTGCCGAAATTATTCCTGCCATAGAAAGGGATGCACGCATGCAGGAGTATCAGCAGAGACTGTTGCAGAATCTTACATGTGCTTTTCCACAAAACACCAGTGGTGCACGTAGTGAATCTCACAGTTCCAACTTGCCAACCGTGGGACCGTCAAGTGTTCAGCACTCAAACCGTAACAGAACCACAGTATCTGCTGGTAACATCAATTTTGCTTAATCATTTCACCACTTTTTTAGCCCATCCTTTGCAAGGCCACAGGAGACAAGAAGTCTGACACATAGTCAACGCCTAGAGACGATGGTACAGGAGTATCTCCAAGTAAACATTGAAGCCACGACTGTGTCACTGGACCCTTGCTCTTTTTGGGCTTCCAATCTGGATAAATGGCCGGAGCTAGCCACTTACGCCTTGGAGATCTTGTCATGCCCCGCAGCCAGCGTTCTGTCTGAACGTGTGTTCAGCGCTGCTGGTGGTGTGCTGACAGATAAGCGCACGCGGCTCTCCACTGATAATGTAGACAGACTCACGTTCATAAAGATGAACAAATCATGGATCCGAAACGACTTTTCTACCCCTGTGTCATCCTGGGGAGAGTAAAAGCTTGATGATTGGTTAAAATCACCCTACCAACCGTTTTAAGCTTTCAAATTACTAATCATGTTTATCTGTATCTTGACTGGAAAATAATTTGGGCTTTGTAGCAGTGTGCAGCACTGATCCTATTAGGCCATCTATAATAAGCTCCACCAGATTTAAAATTAAAAATAATTTTTAGCTGCATCTAGCCCGGAAAATAATTTTGGGGCTCCGAGATGCGCAAGACACATAAGTGCCTTCTTGCTGCACTACCTGCAGCATGACCCTCATATTGTCAGAATTCGAAGTAATCATGACTACTGGGTTGCCACACTCTTAGATCCCCCAAACTTTTCGATCAACCTTTTCATTTTAATAAAGAACAAAAAAATGGTCATTTTTGAAATTATAAGCATTAGCAGGTTGTTAGAAACTGAAATCAAACAGTTTTCAACTCAAAACTTTATTCTAGGTGATGTTACATTTTCACATAGGACCCCTTGTTTGAAAGGAGCTTCTGAACTCTCTCGTCCATTGAATTTGTCAGGTTTTGGATGGTTTCTGCTTCAATTGTTTTGCATGAGGACAGAATACCCTCCCAGAGCTGTTGCTTAGATGTGAACTGCCTCCCGCCATCATAGACACTCCTTTTAATGATGCTCCAAAGGTTCTGAATGGGGTAGAGGTCAGGGGAGCATGGGGGTCACACCATAAGTTTGTCCCCTTTTATGCCCATATCAGCCAGAGATGCAGATGTTTTATGTGCAGCATGAGATGGTGCATTATCATGCAGAAAAATGATCTTGCTGTGAAATACACGGTTCTTCTTCTTGAACCATGGCAGGAAGTGCTGTTTGAGAAAATCCACATACATTATGGAGTTCATCTTTAGCGCCTTCAGGGATCCTAAAGGGGCCGACAATCTCTCTCCCCATGATTCCAGCCCAAAACATTACTCCACCTCCTCCTTGTTGGCGCTGTAGCCGTGTTTGCGTGGGGTGTCCATCAACCAGCCATCCTCCACTCCATCCATCTGGACCATCGAGCGCTGCACGGCACTCATCCGTGAACAAAACAGTTTTGAAATCAGTCTTCATGTAATGTTTGGCCCACTGGAGCCGTTTCTGCTTGTGTGAAGTGGATAGAGGAGGTCGACAGGATGGCGTATGCACAGCTGCAAACCTCTGAAGGACCCTGCATCTTGTTGTTCGGGGGACGTTGGAGGCAAAAGCAGCTTCAAAAACTTGTCTGCTGCTATGACAAGGCTTTTTTGCCGCTGCTCTTTCAACCTGACGTAATTGCCTGTAGGAAAGAGTCCTCAATTTGCCCTTATCAGCACGCACACGTGTGTACTGTGAATCAGCTACATACTTTTTGATTGCCAAGACACTTCATCCTGATCATCGCACATTGTTGATTGTAGTCATGCCTTGACCTAAACACTCCACAATTTGTTGCTTCTCAGCAGCCGATACATCCTTTTTCTTTCCCATTTTGGCAGAAAATGTAGGCTGCTTAATAATGTGAGAGAGCCTTCTTAAGTAGTCTTGCCTTTCATTGGACACACCTGCCAAACTAATTAGCACAGGTGTCTGCAATTGCTTACAGTGATATAAAGAGCCCTGACACACATCACCATCAATGAGTTTAACTGACAAACAAACAAATTCTTCCCTTATCACTCCTAAACACTTTTTGCATAATAATTTGGAACGCAGTGTACATGTGCTTTTCCACAAAACACCAGTGGTTCACGTAGTGAATCTTACAGTTCTAACTTGCCAACCGTGGTCTGTATGGAATTGTTCAATAAAGGGCCCAAAATTAAGATAACATAGATGGGAGAGGTCTCTATGAATAGGAATTCCTAAGTATTTGATACCCTGTGAGGGCCAGGCAAAGGGAAAGTTGGACTGGATGGAATCCTATATGGATTTGGGGAGGGAGACATCGAGGGCCTCAGACTTCGCTGCATTGATTTTAAAATTTTACCATGTAACAAAGTGATCTATTTCAGCCATAACAGCAGGGATGGATATATGTGATTGAGTGATATATACTAGGACATCATCAGCAAATAGAGAGCACTTGTACTCGGTGCCTCCCACCTCAATCCACCTAATATTGGGGTTATGGCGAATTGATGAGAGCAGGTGCTCCGTCACTAGGATGTATAAGAGAGGGGACAGAGGACATCCCTGCCTTGTCCCATTGGTGATTGTGAAAGTGATGAAAATGTTCTGACGCACCCCCTGGGCCTTGGGACACCCGGAGCCGGACACTTTTTGGTGGATGCTGGTGGTTGTAGTCTTCGTGGCGGCGACCCGGTTCCGTGGCTCAGGGCGGTCAAACCAGTGGCGGAACTATTTATGTGGTTTTGATGTTTAAATGTCCGACTACGCCACCCGTGGATTGCGGTCAGAGTGAACCGCCGCTACAGGGCAAACCGCTGAGGCTGGTGTTGTGGGTGCAGCAGAGAGTAGCATAACTCCCCACGGGAGGAGTATAGCCTCAGGGCAGTGTATGCGGAGGATGGGGGTGATGGTGCAGGGCAGCAGCAGTAACGACACGGAGTCAGTGATGCAGTCCAGGGCCTTTACTCACAGTTCTTATTATCCAGACCACGTCTGCAGGTAACGGCTGCCCACGTCGTACTGTGCTCACCAGGTGAGGGGCTCAGACAACTCCCAGATAACTTTGGAGCACTTCACAGGACCCCCTTTGTGTGTCCTTTGTCTGGCCTTTCTTACCAACACTTCTGTCCGGCTGCCTCGGGCCTCCTCTTGGTAAACTTGGCGCCAGTTTCCCTGACCCTATGTGGTGCCTTCCTAGCGGGTGTAGCGAGGGGCTGCGCCACATAAAATGTCAGAGCCTCCGGTTTCTAGCTGAGGGTCGTTTCCTGCCTCCACTAGTTCGGGGACCGGTCTCCCCCTTTGGCCTGACCCCTCCACGCAGGTGGATTCGGGCGTGCGGTGGCGACTCGCCCGTCCGCACCCCTGGGATCCCTTCATTCCTCATTCCTGGAGCCTTCTCCGCTCCTCTTCCTTCCTTCTCCCTCTTCCAGGCCTGGGCCTCTGTTACTAGGCCCGCCTCCGGAGCAGAGCTCATGCAGAGCCCCTGCTCCCTGCCACTTCTGCTCAGACTTCTCTGCACTGAACTAAGATGGTGCCCACCTTTTATACTCCCTTCTCAATGCACCCAGGAACTGCTTCCTCCCTGCTCCTGCACTACAGGGTTCCCCTTCCTCAGTGTTCCCTCCCCCCACTCCAGCCAGGGACAGGGACTGTCGTGCCCATCTCAGGGGCATATTGGTCGCCCTGCCCCACGGCAATGTGGTGTAATGCATGCAGGTGTCGGGTCCTGATCCACACTCCATCCTTACCTGAGAGTGAGATATCACACCTCTGGGTGAGGTGCAATACGTCTGTAGCAACCGAGCCCTCAGGGTGCTACAGTTCCATTTATCTTCAGCCTAGGTGACGTATTGCGATACAGGGCCGTGATTTTGGCTATAAAAGGGTCCCCTAGACCCCTACCCCAAGCTTTTTAAGAGAATCATATATGGCGTGCCAGGAGACTCTATGGAATGCTTTCTCAGCATCCAACAAGAGTATCTAATTACAAATTTTTAACTGCATCTAGCCCAGGAAATACTTTGTGCCTAGTAGCAGTGTCTGCTAGTCAGCAGATTATCCCGGCTGTTAAGCAAGCTACACCACCTGTAGTTTAGACACTTAATTTTTTCAAAGGAAATGCTTCGGGACCATGGGATACTTAGTGAAGAGCATCAGGAGGCACCCCAAGGCATAGGGGCTGGGACTGGCAGTAGGATGCCTTGCGGTGGACAGCCGAGTTCGATCCTTATAAAAGCTTTTTAACTGCAGCAGCTTTAGTGGACGCTACTGGAGCTGGAATTACCGCGGCTGCTGGCATGAGACTTGCCCTCCAATAGATCCTTGTAAATGGATTTAAAGTGTATTCATTCAAATTAGAGAGACAATTTAAATTAAAAAGCTTAGAGCTGCCTCCACCACAGGGGGGCTCGCTCGTCCCACCAGCGGACAGGCACCAGTATTGGGAGAGGGGGGCTGGCCGTCAGGGTTCACCGCGGCTCTGGCACAAACCCGGCGACACGGAGGTGGCACGGGCAGGAGCGGACTGGCCGTGTCGGCTTCTCACTTTTTGGATTTTAGAAGGGCATGACATGCCTATATCTGTGTCTCCCCCTCCTTTTACTCCTCCACCTCTTTTATTTTCGCATGACTATATGTACTTGTCACTTTTCCATGTGTTAGTTATGTCTTCTGAGCAGTTTGTCATCTTTTGGACACCTTTGAAGGTGTTTTCTATGTGTTTCTATGTGTTTTTGTTTGCCTGCCATTGGTTTTAACGGTGTTCGAAGGTGTTCGACGAGCAGTTCGACGAACAGTTCGGCGAACACACGGGTGTTCGACGAACCGAACTCGAACACTACGGGGGTGGCTCAACACTAGCTGCGACCTCCACCACTTTTCCAAGGGGCATTGATATTGTCTTTTTATTCCACTGCGACCTCCACGTCTCTTCCAATGGGCAGTAAAACCGTCTTGTTAAGCTACTGCGACCTCCACGTCTCTTCCGAGGGGCATTAAAACAGTCTTGTTAAGCTACTGCGACCTCCACCACTTTTCCAAGGGGCATTGATATTGTCCTTTTATTTCACTGCGACCTCAACGTCTCTTCCAAGGGGCATTAAAACCGTCTTGTTAAGCTACTGCTACCTCCACCACTTTTCCAAGGGGCATTGATATTGTCCTTTTATTTCACTGCGACCTCAACGTCTCTTCCAAGGGGCATTAAAACCGTCTTGTTAAGCTACTGCTACCTCCACGTCTCTTCCAAGGGGCATTAAAACCGTCTTGATAAGCTACTGCAACCTCCACGTCTCTTCCAAGGGGCATTAAAACCATCTTGTAAAGCTACCGTGACCTCCACGTCTCTTCCAAGGGGCATTAAAACCATTCTGTTAAGCTACTGCAACCTCCACGTCTCTTCCAAGGGGTATTAAAACCGTCTTGTTAAGCTACTGCGACCTCCACGTCTCTTCCAAGGGGCATTAAAACCATCTTGTTAAGCTACCGTGACCTCCACGTCTCTTCCAAGGGGCATTAAAACCATTCTGTTAAGCTACTGCGACCTCCACGTCTCTTCCAAGGGGCATTAAAACCGTCTTGTAAAGCTGCTGCGACCTCCACCACTTTTCCAAGGGGCATTGATATTGTCTTTTTATTCCACTGCGACCTCCACGTCTCTTCCAAGGGGCATTAAAACCGTCTTGTTAAGCTACTGCGACCTCCACCACTTTTCCAAGGGGCATTGATATTGTCTTTTTATTCCACTACGACCTCCACCATTCTTCCAAGGGGCATTAAAACCGTCTTGTTAAGCTACTGCGACCTCCATCAGTTTTCCAAGGGGCATTGATATTGTCTTTTTATTCCACTGCGACCTCCACGTCTCTTCCAAGGGGCATTAAAACTGTCTTGTTAAGCTACTGCAACCTCCACGTCTCTTCCAAGGGGCATTAAAACTGTTTGTTAAGCTACTGCGACCTCCACGTCTCTTCCAAGGGGCATTAAAACCGTCTTGTTAAGCTACTGCAACCTCCACGTCTTTTCCAAGGGGCATTAAAACCATCTTCTTAAGCTTCTGCGACCTCCACGTCTCTTCCAAGGGGCATTAAAACCGTCTTGTTAAGCTACTGCGACCTCCACCACTTTTCCAAAGGGCATTGATATTGTCTTTTTATTCCACTGCAACCTCCATGTCTCTTCCAAGGGGCATTAAACCGTCTTGTTAAGCTACTGCGACCTCCACGTCTCTTCCAAGGTGCATTAAAACCGTCTTGTTAAGCTACTGCTACCTCCACGTCTCTTCCAGGGAGCATTAAAACCATCTTGTTAAGCTACTGCGACCTCCACGTCTCTTCCAAGGGGCATTAAAACCGTCTTGTTAAGCTACTGCAACCTCCATGTCTCTTCCAAGGGGCATTAAAAACGTCTTGTTAAGCTCCTGCGACCTCCACCACTTTTCCAAGGTGCATTCATATTGTCTTTTTATTCCACTGCGACCTCCATGTCTCTTCCAAGGGGCATTAAAACCATCTTGTTAAGCTACTGCGACCTCCACGTCTTTTCCAAGGGGCATTGAAACCGCCTTGTTAAGCTACTGCGACCTCCACGTCTCTTCCAAGGGGCATTAAAACCATCTTGTTAAGCTACTGCGACCTCCACGTCTCTTCCAAGGGGCATTAAAACCGTCTTGTTAAGCTACTGCGACCTCCACCACTTTTCCAAGGGGCATTGATATTGTCTTTTTATTCCACTGCGACCGCCACGTCTCTTCCAAGGGGCATTAAAACCATCTTGTTAAGCTACTGCGACCTCCACGTCTTTTCCAAGGGGCATTAAAACCGTCTTCTTAAGCTACTGAGACCTCCACGTCTCTTCCAAGGGGCATTAAAACCGTCTTGTTAAGCTATTGCGACCTCCACCACTTTTCCAAGGGGCATTGATATTGTCTTTTTATTCCACTGCGACCGCCACGTCTCTTCCAAGGGGCATTAAAACCATCTTGTTAAGCTACTGCGACCTCCACGTCTTTTCCAAGGGGCATTAAAACCGTCTTCTTAAGCTACTGAGACCTCCACGTCTCTTCCAAGGGGCATTAAAACCGTCTTGTTAAGCTATTGCGACCTCCACCACTTTTCCAAGGGGCATTGATATTGTCTTTTTATTCCACTGCGACCTACACCATTCTTCCAACGGGCATTGCATTTCCTCCTAATTTTAGTCAGCTTTTGCTTTTCAATCCATAGGTGAACACTAAGGGAAACCCACTCCCCAATAATGGGTAGAAGGTTTTTAGTATGCTGTAATCCACGTCTGTTTCAAGGGGCATTGCAGTTCCTCATTATTTTTGGAAAGCCTTCCATTCACTGCTTAAGCCAACAGTGCACAGGAGACCCAGTTGCTATAAATGGAAAAAATGGTTTAGTTAAGGCCCTCTGACCTCCATGTCACTTCCAAGGGGCATTGGAGTGCCTCAAAATTTTTGGTAGGCATTGCACTCACTGTATGCCCTATAACTGTGTAGCCAAACCGCTCCTTTTGGTACAGAAACATATCCTACAAGACATGTATGGTTGACTGGCCTGATATTGATGTGAATGGTCCCTGTTCCTCCTGCTCTTTCTCCTTTGCCACCACCTCATCCATCATTTATCATCTGAAGCTTTGTTTTATCGGGAGTCATAGAACTGGGATAGTAGCAGGAAAACATCCAGCAATCCTCGGAGGAGGTAGGATATGCGCCAAAATGCTGACCACCTCAGGCCTAGCTGCTACTACATACATGCGCTTGCATTCCAAGAAAACAAAGCAGATGCTAACTTCTATCATCATCATCATGCTCCTCACCTTGGCACTCTCAACTCCCCTGATGGATAAGTCAGGGCCCACCGGAGGAGTCTGGTTCTCTGGTGGGCTCGTCCAATGCTGCCCTAAAGCAGGCCAGGCTAAGACAAGTGTGGGGGAACTTCCAAGGAGAAATAGGGGCGCCTGGGGACCGTGTGTGGACACTCGGCCGCGGTGCGGCTGGGGACTGAGTATGGACACCTGGCCGCCCCCTGGCGGCTGGGGACCGAGCGTTGACACCCGGCCGCCAGGCAGCTGGGGACTGAGTATGGATACCTCGCTGCCGAAGCAGCCATGAGGTAGTGGCCAGCTTCGGCCTCCTCCAAACTAAAAGGCCCCATTTCAAGTGCAAGCTAGCAGTATGGTATTGCAGCCTGGGGGTGGGTGGGTGGCAGGCTGCATACTTGCGCTTGCATTGCAAGGAATGGGGTAGGTACAATTGAACACTGCCCTTGGACAAGGACTTGCACGGGGATTGTTGCAAGTCTGCATCTTCTGATGCGGAAAGGATCACTTCTGATGGGCACACTTTTAGGCAGTGACCTGGGTGTCAGAGATGCTTCCAGGGGTCTTCCCCATGCTGTTCCCATGTCTTTTCAGAACTGTATGCATGTGTCACACAGCACATGGCCAGATAAGATTGTAAAATGTTAAAATGACATTTCCCGGTGAATGCATTTGTCACGGTTGAAAGCAATACAAAAGTCCAAAAACGCATAAAAAATGCTACTTGTGAACATAGCCCAAGGTGTGGAGGAGTATTTTTGTTTTTGGTTATTTATTTTACCTTATACACAAGTCTTTACCCTGGAAAGGATGTTCCTTAACATATTTCACAGGAAAACCGTTTCAGTTTCGTTTTTGAACGTTTTATTGTGAGCCCATAAAAGTGGTTTAATACCTCTGACCACGTTGTTGACAGCAGTGACCTGGGGGTCAGAAATGCTTCCTGGGGCTATGCCCATGCTGTCCCCATATCTTTTGAGCACTGTCACTATCGTTTTGGGCACTTTTTAGGCTTTCTACAGACTGCCGGGGGTGCCGCCGCAAAAATGCTCGGGTCTCCCATAGACTAACATTGGGCTCGTTGCTCGGGTTGAGCACCCGAGTATCACGGTGAGCTCGGCCGAGCTTCGAGCACCCAAGCATTTTAGTGCTCGCTCAACACTAATAATGATATGGAAAAAAAAACATTATCCAATATTGTAAGGATGCGTTTCACATAAAATCATAATTTAAAAAATAGGTAATTTTTAAATTACACCTTCCTAAGATTGTACACAAACTTTGGAGAAAGGTGTGTAGCTGAAGAGGGTGAAGATGTACAGATTTTGTTTCTACTTGTCCATGTTTAAGCAATGTTTAAAGATGTCTATAGGTTTACCAAACAGAGTTTTTGTTTTTGTCTACATCTTAATTTCAATCTCAATTTTATGCACATATAGAAAATCGAAAACTAAAGTTTGTCTCCAACTTACTTTGACAGCCCAACGGGCATATCAAGAGTGACAGGGCAAAACAGTTCTTGCTAAAACCAACCCTTTGTGTGTGGTGTGTCGACCCCCTCAGCTCTTTGAAAAAAAATCATAGACACATTAGCTATCATTTATCAATGGATTTGCCAATTTTTGGGCTTATTTTATCCAAAATAATGTCTATATTTGTTAGCCATTTTTCATTAAACTTTAGAGCTATTTTGTGCCATGAATATCGGTTTGTAAAACGAGTGAAAAACTGCGGTGAGAGTGGCTGACTTCTTGCACAGGTTTTAGATAATAAAAAAAAGTTTCTACACCACACTGGCCCTAGAATAGTAAAAGTGACATCATTTTAGCTAGTTAACTGCAGTGTTATATGTTGTGACAGATTTATCAAAAAAAGGAACTTGCAGTCATAAATTTGTCATAACATACATCAATGAAGTAATTTAGCTTAAGCACGCTACTTTTGATAAATGGCAGCCATTCTTTTTATTCCAGAAACCAAGTATACAAGTCAAAGTCTGCTATTTTTTTTTTTTTTTTTACAAAACATCCATTATGGTTACATTTGCACCAATAATCCTCATCTGAGTGTCACACCCAAGATAATTGCCAGCAAATAAAGTCATAAAGTGTAAAAAGAGCTTTTCAGGATGTACATGCTCCTTCTTCAGGCGTGAGTTATGTGAATAGTAACAATTACTCTCTGAGTTCTTGCTTCCTATCCTTCTAGTGAACTGGGGTGTCAAATGGTTGAGAGATATTAATGTTGTTGTCCTGTCAGTCTTCTCTCTAATTATAATTATTATTAATATTTATTTATATAGCACCATTGATTCCATGGTGCTGTACATGAGGAGAGGTTACATACAAAATAAAGATATCACTTACAGTAACAAATAAACAATGATAGACTGGTACAGAGGGACGAGGGCCCTGCCCTTGTGGACTTATATTCTACAGCATGATGGGGAAGGAGATAGTAGGTGGGGGGTTGCAGCAGCTCCGGTGTTGGTGAGGCGCAGGTCCAGTGTTGGTAAGGCAGCAGCTCCAGTGGTGTTGAGGAGGCAGTGGGGTCATGGCAGGCTGTATGCTTTCTTGAAGAGATGGGTTTTCATGTTGCGTCTGAAGGATCCGAGTGTGGTGGATAGTCGGACTCTAATGGCATTTACCCCCAGAAATAATTACATTAATGTAAAAATGGAATATGCAAAATTAATAGAAGACATGGCTTTTACAGTTGGGCTTAAAAGTTGTCTGCTATGAACCTTTTATTATAATTTTTTCATTGAACAAATTAGAAGAGATCAAGAATACAAGTGTAAAAAAAAAAAGACTAGGCCAAAAGTTAAACTGATTGCGTAGAAGTGAAGGTGACATCTATCGGCAGCTGTGTCATGGATTGATCTTCAATGGTCAATGAAGTTTTCGAACAATCATTCTAGTGCTTAGTACAAAATGTTCTGCTGCTATTCAACAGTGGTAATTTCCAGTCCTTAATGATAAATGCTTCTTATTATAAATAAAAAGTCATAATATAAGTGTTCAGTGGAAAAGACATACAGTTATATGAAAAAGTTTGGGCACCCCTATTAATCTTAAGCTTGATGTTTTATAAAAATTGGTGTTTTTGCAACAGCTATTTCAGTTTGATATATGTAATAACTGTTGGACACAGTAATGTTTCTGCCTTAAAGTGAGGTTTATTGTACTAACAGAAAATGTGCAATCTGCATTCAAACAAAATTTGACAGGTGCATAAGTATGGGCACCTCACCAGAAAAGTGACATTAATATTTAGTAGATCCTCCTTTTGCAAAAATAACAGCCTCTAGTCGCTTCCTGTAGCTTTTAATGATTTCCTGGATCCTGGATGAAGGTATTTTTGACCATTCCTCTTTACAAAACAATTCCAGTTCAGTTAAGTTTGATGGTCGCCGAGCATGGACAGCCCTCTTCAAATGATCCCACAGATGTTCAATGATATTCAGGTCTGGGGACTGGGATGGCCATTCCTGAACATTGTAATTGTTCCTCTGCATGAATGCCTGAGTAGATTTGGAGCGGTGTTTTGGATCATTGCCTTGCTGAAAGATCCACCCCCTGCGTAACTTCAACTTTGTCACTGATTCTTGAACATTATTGTCAAGAATCTGCTGATACTGAGTGGAATCCATGCGTCCCTCAACTTTAACAAGATTCCCGGTGCCGGCATTGGCCACACAGCCCCAAAGCATGATTGAACCTCCACCAAATTTTACTGTGGGTAGCAAGTGTTTTTCTTGGAATGCTGTGTATTTTTGCCGCCATGCATAACGCCTTTTTGTATGACCAAACAACTCAATCTTGGTTTCATCAGTCCACAGGACCTTCTTCCAAAAAGAAATTGGCTTCTCCAAATGTGCTTTTGCATACCTCAGCCGACTCTGTTTGTGGCGTGCTTGCAGAAACAGCTTCTTTCGCATCACTCTCCCATACAGCTTCTACTTGTGCAAAGTGCGTTGTATAGTTGACCGATGCACAGTGACACCATCTGCAGCAAGTTGATGCTGCAGCTTTCTGGAGGTGGTCTGAGGATTGTCCTTGACTGATCTCACCATTCTTCTTCTCTGCCTTTCTGATGTTTTTCTTGGCCTGCCACTTCTGGCCTTAACAAGAACTGTCTCTGTGTTCTTCCATTTCCTTACTATGTTCCTCACAGTGGAAACTGACAGGTTAAATCTCTGAGACAGCTTTTTGTATCCTTCCCCTGAACAACTATGTTGAACAATCTTTGTTTTCAGATCATTTGACAGTTGTTTTGAGGAGCCCATGATGCCACTCTTCAGAGGAGATTCAAACAGGAGAACAACTTGCAAGAGGCCACTTTAAGTAGCTTTTCTCATGATTGCATACACCTGGCTATGAAGTTCAAAGCTCAATGAGGTTACAAAACCGAAAAAAGTGCTTTAGTAAGTCAGTAAAAAGTAGGTAGGAGTATTTAAAACAAGAAAATGATAAGGGTGCCCATACTTATGCACCTGTCAAATTTTGTTTGAATGCAGATTGCACATTTTCTGTTAGTACAATAAACCTCATTTCAAGGCAGAAACATTACTGTGTCCAACAGTTATTACATATATCAAACTGAAATAGCTGTTGCAAAAACAACAATTTTTATAAAACATTAAGCTTAAGATTAATAGGGGTGCCCAAACTTTTTCATATAACTGTACAGCACTTGCCAATTCCCTCGGAAAGAACATGAGTCTCCCAAAATAAGGGAGACCATGTACATTAGATAAAACTCAAACATAATGGGCTATTTCGACCATCACAAACACTCGTCAACTGGTTGGGTGAAAAGAACAGAAACCGACCAACTCTACCTTTGTAATCATTCAAACTACCAATCAGGTGTGTTGGAATTTTTAGGTCCATGATCAGCACTAGCTTAATTGCTGGCCAAAAAAATCCAATATTGAAAAATGTAGTCTGTGATGTGTTTTAGGACTTGACAAACAATGGGAGATTTAAAGGGAAGACTTCCCAAACTCTCAGAAATGGTGGTAAAACTCCAGGGAAAGCCTTCAAAATCTCTCAGAAAGCAGATCTTCTTTAAGGTTTCCTGTGCATGATGCCAGAATGGTTCATCTTCATATGGAACCCAGGCATCCCGACACACACATTCAGAGGTATGGTAGGGGGCATAGCAATGTAACTATCATGGTGATGTAGGGGGCAGAAATGTAACTACAATCTCATTACAATCATGTTATTGTAGAAGTAACTTGAAGTTTCTAAGGCCCAATTAAAAATTTATATGACGGTCCTCCCAACTATGTTCCAATTGTCATGCTGGCCTCTTCCTATGTGGCAGAGGCCTTTGGCCCCTTTAGCGACTAATCAAAAGTGTGACTGCTACTAGAGATGAGCGAATATTTCAATATTTGTTTCGGATTCCGATCGTTGAATTTGCAATATTCGCCGATTTATTAGTCGAATATTCGTTGAACATTGTCGAACGCCATTGGATTCAATGGGGAGCAAAAACAAACGTATACACAACACCTTCAAACGGGCCCAAAAGCTGCTAAAACACGTCAAATTAGGGGCAGACACAAGGAAAGTGCCATCAATTGGCCCAGAGTACAAGTACTATAATTATTATTATTATAGCGACATTTACTCTGTGGCGCTTTACATGTGAAAAGGAGTCAGTGACTGGTACAAAAGGAGAGAGGACCCTGCCCGCGAGGGCGCACAAACAATCTACAAGGGATGGGTGAGTATACAGTAGGTCAGGGTACAGCTGGTCATGCAGCGGTATGGGGGAGCAAGGTTTACTGCAGATTGTACGCTTGTCAGAAGAAGTGGGTCTTCTTCAGCTTCCGTTTCAAGATTTCCACGTTAGGTGAAAGTCTGATGTGTTGGGGTACAGAGTTCCATAGTAGGGAGATGCACGGGACAAAACTTGTATGCGATTGTGGCAAGAAGAGATAAGAGGGAAGTAGAGCAGGAGATCTTGGAAGGATGGGAGGTTGCGTGCAGGTAAGTACTGGGAGACTAGGTCACAAATGTATGGAGGAGACAGGTTTTGGATGGCTTGGTATGCCAAAGTTAGGCTTTTCAACTGGAGTGTCTGGCCAGCGCAGGGATTGACAGGGAGTGGTAGACGAGAGTGGTAGAAGGGAGGCCACAGAGCAGAAGGTTGCAGTAGTCGAGGCGGGAGATGATTGATGAGGGCGTGCACTGGTGTTTTGGTAGATTCATGGTTGATGCTGGAGATATTTTGGAGATTAAGTCAGAAGCAAGTGGAAAGAGCTTGATCTGACTTTTGACAGACAGATCAGAGTGAGCAGCCATTGACCTTGATGGATGGGTTAGTTGGGGGGGGGGGGTGAATGAGATGGTGGAAAGATGATCAATTCGGTTTTATCCATGTTAAGTTTTACAAATCTAGCAGAGGAGAAAGATGAAATAGCAGACAAACATTGTGGGATTCTGATTAGTAAGGAGGTGATATCAAGTCCAGAGAGGTAGATCTGTGTGTCATCAGCATAGAGGTGAAACTGAAAGCCGTGAGACTCTATGAGCTGTGCCAGGCCAAAAGTGTAGATGGAGAAGAGCAGGGGTCCTAGAACTGCACCTTGGGGGACACCGACACATAGGATGAGGAGGTGGTGTGTGAGTGGGAGACACTGAATGTCCGGTCGGTTACGTATGAAGAGATCCAAGATAGGGCCAAGTCTGTGATGCCGAGACAGCGGTACGCTTTGTAGATGAGGGCCAGAAACAACATGTGCTGCAGTAGATGACAAGCGCTGCATCAAGTGGCCTCTGCTCCCCTTCCTCCACCTTAACATCACACACAGTACAGTCCTCAGAGGTGGCACCCCAATTGCCCTTGTTTTCACCTGCGTCACAACTCTCCAACCGCCCAACTGACTGTGGGGAACCACAGATGGGCGAGTCTGCAGAGCTGTTCACACATTCTATTCTGGGGCATCAGAGGTCTGATACAAGGCTTCACAGACTCAAGAGGGGGAAAGCATGTGTAGCGATGCCCCAAATTTTTTTCAGTTGATCCCGGGCCGGATGAACTAGAGTCCGAGCAGAATCCAAACCCTCATCTTCAGACGTTGGATGAGTTGGAGAACGAAACAAATACACACCAGAACATGGAGAACTAAACTAATATACAACAGGGGTTAGAAAACTAAACTACTAGACAGCTAGGGTTAGAGAACTAAACTACTACACACCAGAGGATGGAGAACTAAACCACTAGACACTTGAAGATTGAGAATCAAGCTAATAGACAACAGGGGTTGGAGAACTAAACTACTAAACAGCTAGGTTTGGAGAATGAAACAAATACACCCAAGAACATGGAGAACTAAACTAATAGACAACAGGGGTTGGAAAATTAAACTACTAAGCAGCTTGTGTTGGAGAACTAAACCACTACACACCAGGGGATGGAGAACTAAACCACTAGATACCAAGGTGTCACTAGACAGCAAGTGTTGGAATCCCCAACGCTTTCAGGACAAATATCTGTATCTAACACTTCCTCCGGTGCTTCAGTCTCCTCCACCTCCTCTAGGGCTTCCCTGCACCCTCAACCTCTTCCTTAATGAGACACATGCTGCAACAGTGCGGATAGAATCCCTCCCTCCTCAGTACTGCGCAGTCAGGGCTCACCGCAATCAGGTAGTGTTAAAATGAATATCCCTGGAGATCGCAGTCATACAGCTGAAGAGTTGTGGACAGCTGTCCAGGCTTAGTTTGAGCAATGGCTGTCTCCACTGAACCTGGAGCAAGGGAAGGCCGTGTGCGATAACGTTGCAAACCTCACGGCGGCCATACGCCGGGGCAACCTCACACACTTTCCTTGCATGGCTCGCATCCTCAACCTGATGGTATAGCAATTTCTATCCCGGCCTGGATGCGCTGCTGAAACCACAGTCTTTGTGTTCTCACTTAAAACTATAAAAATTAGCAGGATCTTTAGTATAAAAACCAGACTACTAGACAACGAGCTAACTCTTTCATGATGATAGAGGCTACGATATCCTTAGCTTGCTTCTGGTACTTTTCTGTGGGAATGAGCTTGTCTCCAACCAGCCTGGAATATTTCCAGTGAATTATAGCACTCCATGGTATTAGCAGAGCACCCAGTACCAGAAGCAAAGCCATCCACAATTTCCTTCTCAGGAATTTTATTTGGAAGACTGAGTGGCTGCCCAAACAGTAGTTTCTCATAAAGTAGCTGAAGACACTGAGTGGCAGTAGGTGCAAGTTTCTCCAGCATAACCTGTTTGTTAGATATCAGAGTCGGGAGAACAGAGAGGGCAGCATGGTGGTTCAATGTTTAGCACTGCAGCCTTGCAGCACTGGGGTCCTGGGTTCAAATCCCACCAAGGACAACATCTGCAAGGAGTTTGCATGTTCTCCCCGTGTTTGCAGGGGTTTCCCCTGGGCTCTCCGGTTTCTTCCTCAGTAAAAAGCAGACATAGAGTGTCCGGGAACCTTCACACAGACTTTTCTTACCCAGGGCTGCTTCTCGGCAGAGTTGGACAACCGGAGAATCCTTGGGTGGGCCCTGGCTTCTCCTTCAGGAGAGTTCATAGGTCAAACCTTGCAGCTACTATGGGGCTCTTGAGTGGGGGAGAAAAATGGGCCCTCAGAATCACCTCAGCCATATTCTTTACATCGGTGAAAGAACTGACATAGAGGGAAACCTTATCTACTCTGGCTGTCATAGCTCCCAGGAAGTCCTCTAATGCAGCTTGTTCCATAAGCAATGGCAGCCCGTCCAACATCATCTCACACTTCTCGGTGGTGCTTAGTCACACACAAAGATCTTTCTTTACGCCTTCAATTTCATGACTACAGAGTTGGGAAATGGCCTGATCTGCAATGCATGTTGTGAAATAACGTGCATAAGCAAAGCCACGGTTTAGGCTACTGAAGGTCATCATTAAGCAAAACTCATACTGCTTTCCCACACACTGAAAGAGGGGTATCAAGACTTCCAAGACAGCCAAGACTCCCCTGTCCTCACGAAGAGGACGACTGTCCATGTTCTCCTCCTCATCCTCCTCCCACTCATTAGCACCCAATTCGTGTTCAGATGAGGCTGGGCTGTGTAGCATCACCCTGTATAGTTCCTTGCTCCGCCTGCAATGCCTCCCCTTTAATTGTGAGCAGCAAGCGTTTCAGAAAAATAAGCAAGATGGTGACGCTAATAATGGCGTCAGCTCCGCTCACCATCTCGGAGGACTCCTCAAAGTTTTGGAGGACGGCACAGATGTCAGATATCCATGCCCACTCATCAGCTCTTATGTGTGGAGGCTGACCTGAATTCTAATGGGCATGTTGAAGCTGGTACTCAACTACTGCCCTCTGCTGCTCACAATTTCTTCCAAACATTTGATTTCCAACATCGCACACCAGTCGGTGAGCTGAAGCTGCAAACGTTGCTGAAGCACTGCCAGGGTGGCGGAAGCTGTAGCTGACTTTCTGAAATGGGCACACACGCGGCGTACTTTCACAAGCAGGTCTGACAGATCTGTGTAGGTTTTGAGAAACCACTGAACCACTAAGTTGAGCAAAATTAGTGCTTGCTCATCACTAATGTGTACCCCTGTATGGAGAACAATATCAGCACCAAAGAATTAAAAGATGAAATGTAGCCTGCTTTATAAACCACGGTAGTAAGAAAACCAATTTGAATTTCATCATGTGTACCCTTGTGTGGAGAACGATATGTGCATCAAAGAATTAAAAGATTAAATATAGCCAGCCTTATATACCACGGTAGTAAGAAAACTAATTTATATTTTATAATGTGTACCCATGTGTGGAGAACAATATCTGTACCACAGAATTAAAAGATGACATGTAGCCTGCTTTATATACCACGGTAGTAAGAAAACCAATTTAGATTTTATCATGTGTACCCCTGCGAGAATAATATCTGCATCAAAGAATTAAAAGATGACATGTAGCCTGCTTTATATACGACAGTAGTAAGAAAACCAATTTCGATTTAATCATATGTACCCCTGTGTGGAGAACAAAATCAGCACCCAAAAATTTGAAACTGACATCTAGCTTGCTGTATGACGTTAGTAACATAAGAAAGAATTTTTTTAGTGTGTATGAGGCCTGTATAACATAAGAGATATGCTCCAAACAATTTCAAACTGAGATGTCTCCTACTGTATGACATTAGCAACAGAAGAAAGAATTTTTGTAGTGTGTATGAGGCCTGTATAACATAGGAGATATGCTCCAAACAATTTCAAACTGAGATGTTCCCTACTGTATC